>NC_134288.1:6625181-7225181 GCF_949628215.1 Phalacrocorax aristotelis | reverse complement strand
CCCAAAGGCCCTGTGCCTGGTTGAGTATGTCTGCTGAGGGCAGCTGGGAGGTGCCAACTCCTGACTTGCTAGATCCTGGATAAGGCATTTCACTTCACTGCCACAGTTTCGCAGCTGGGAATAAGATTTACTTCTGTGAGAGATTTTACTGAAAGTTAGAATTAATGGATCTTGGCAAACACTGATCTATAAACAAGAATATGTTTTGCCCCTGGGCAAAGATTACTGGGGGAGATAGTTTAAAAATTCCTGCCTGGCTCTCTGCATTAAGAGCTCATTTCCCTGCCATCATGCAAATAAAAGGCTGTAAGCATGTAAGTCTTGCTGCAGTGGCTGGAAGAGAGGTCAGAAGAAACTCATCCTTAAAACATTCAAGAAGTTTTGAAACAGCTAAATAATCAGCACTGACAGCTGCTGGTCACTAATGCTGTACCGTCTTCTCCATAGGCATAGAGCAGTTTGTTATTAATCTCTGTCCTTACTTTGCAGTGCTCTGGGCTTGCTGTACTTCATCCGCCGAGGAAAGCAGTGCCTGGATTTCACAGTCACGGTTCACTTCTTCCACCTTCTGGGCTGCTGGATTTATAACTCGCACTTTCCCTCGACTCTAACATGGTGGCTGGTGCACATTGTGTGCACTGCACTGATGGCTGCTATTGGGGAGTACCTCTGCATGAGGATAGAACTCAGAGAAATCCCCCTCAGTTCTGCCCCTAAATCCAACGTATAGACTCGCTCTGGCAACAACATGCTGCATTATGTCATTGTTTCCAGCACAAGTGCATCTAATGCCTGAGAACCATCACTGAAGAAGCACAGCAGGTCTGTTTAGACTTGTTTTTTTTCTTTCGGACCTTGGTGACTGCATGAGTTTGAACGTCTCCTCCGGCATCAGCCGACAACAGGGGAGGAGCAGATGTTTATTTTGTTAACACAAAGCATTTAATATGACTGTATGGTGAGTGTGCTCTTAAACTCTTCACTCATGAGACTGTTAAAGCCAGGTAGCAAAACTTGATGCATGAAGAGCATCTGGAATTTAACAAATGTGGGAGTGCCCAGTATGGGTAATGCAATGGTCAGCTCTTCCTGCGGGAGCTGGCGCAGTGAGCGGTGGGGCTGGGAGCTGCTGCTTCTCTAACTTGTTTGGGCTTTGGTTGGAAAAAAAGTCAAGGAAGTGAATGGATGGGGAGAAAGAAAATAGTTGTACTTCCCTGAATCACCAGCTGAGACCCTAGAAACCTATGTTAGATGGGTTGGTTTGCTGTTTCCATGTTTAATACACGGAGGTGTCAGACAGCAGTTTGCTGAAGAAATCTTTTATAATAATAAAAATATGTTCCTGTGAGTGTGTTACGGTTCTCCTGGGAAACTGAACACTTCAAGAAATACCATGAGCGTCTGTATCATGGCAACAGAAGGACGGGGCCAGAGGAGATGTGGCTGTAAGATGCCCACTGTCTAGGGCACATAAAATTTCCTACAATAAATATTTCATACCTCTGCTCTGAAATGAAGGCATCAGTGAGTGCTATCTTGGAAGTCAGCCAGCATAATCCTTGCTTCAGGAGGAGTGTCAGCAATCCAGGGTCTCTACATCCCATTTCCATTATCCCTGGAAACATTAAAGGTCAGGCAGATGGGGCTCTGAGCACCCTGAGCCTGTTGAAGATGTCCCTGCTCGCTGCAGGGGGGTTGGACTAGAGGGTCTCTAAAGGGCCCTTCCAACCCAAACCATTCTGTGATTCTACGTCCAGCCTGAGGATGGAGCTGTCCTAGGGAAGCCTGCAAAGGTGTCCTGGAGATGTGCTGCTGCTCACTTATCCAGCTCTTCCTGTCAGGCTTCAGAAGTCTAGTGACAGATCTGGTCTGGTAGAGGTGACAAGTTAAGTAACAGACTGCTGCATGTTTCTCAGAATAACAGGATGTGCCTTTATTGAGAGGCACTTCAAATAACTATCACCTGTGGGCAGGCAGGGACACCACCTTACTGCTGGGGGGCTAAAGCTGGATGGTCCCTCCAGCAGCCCAAGCAAGGAGACCTGTACCCTGCCTGGTTTCTGCTGAGGGATGGTCAGTTTGTGTGATCCCAAATGAGGGCAAAGCCTGTTCTAAAGACAGATTTTTCTCCTGTGCAGCATCTTGCTGTAGTAACTTTCCTTTGTATATTAATATTTGTGTTAATTTGCAGAAATTATTTGCTAATTCATCTTGTTGAAAAGTGGTGGGATGATTTGAGATGCAGAAGTTGCTAAACTCTTTGAAGCTGCTCTTTTGACTTCTGTTACTGGGGGAAGCTGTATTTCAATTCCTGCTCTCATATTCAGATACTATAAATTGGGGCAGGATAACATCCTGATGTTTTAAATACTTGGCAGGTCTGCCACAGAGGAAGATTGCCAGTTACATTTGTTTAGACAGAACTTCTTATGTTCTGAGATTTTGCCAGGACCTCTTCCTGACCAACACCCCTTTAAGCACAGTTTAAGAACAGCAGCAGTCTTTCAGAGAAGGAGTCTACACAAGTTTTTTTTCTGCGCAGAAGCCAACACTTGCTGGAGGGCCACCCTTTCTAGCGCTTCCCCCGCAGCTCTGCTCTACAGTCAGGACAGTTCATCCCTTCTCAAAATCTGCTCGTTCCTCGTACATAAGGGTACTTGCCTTTCTTCCGGTCACCTTCAGCCTAGAAATAAACTGGTCTTCCAGTAGGTGCCAGTATCTCCTTCAGAAAAGAGCAGTTGGTGCGCTGCAATTGGGATCAGGGCGCAGAGGGCACACTCTGCCTGGGGGCTTGGTATCAGACACTTTCAGGCTTGTTTTGTCCTTTCCTGCTTTTTGTTGCTATTTGTGAGAAAGAACATCCCAGTCCTGCACAGGGAAAGTTCGCAGGTTTAATTCAAGGCTTAACATCACACCAAAGCACAGTGTGAACTCCTGTGTTCTTCAGGGGTGGTCTTAAGGCAAATGTGAGCTAGAACACTAATTACAGTGACTGTGAGAGAGCAGAGGGAAACCACATTCATCCCATTTCTTAAAGGGAATGGGCAGCTGATCCCGGAGTTGCTGTGAGGCTATTAAAGAGGTCCTACATTTGTTCCCCTGTAAGAACAGGAATGAAGACTTTGGAGCAAGGAACACTTGCCTCCTTACTTTCTGAATACATGAGAGATGCTGTAGCTGCTTCAGCAGCCTCCCCTGCAGGGAGGAGCAGGGTGAACTCTGGGTACAGGTTTCTGTCTGGAGATACTCAGAGCAAGGCCACAAGAAAAATCCTTGACAAATGTGGATTTAACACTGAGGCTGCAGGACATCCACAAGCTGCACTGCACCAGCATAAAGTGTGCTGTAGGATTATAAATTCTTTCTGAAAGTCTGCTGACTTTGCCTTTGAGCACTGAATCTGTATTTCTGGGTTTTTTTAAAGAAAATCTACTGTAATTGTCCTGGTCATAGAGAAATGTGCTAAAAATGAAATACGGATTGAGGAGGGAACCTCTGAAACTCATCACTCCCATACTGTGAGACCTAATTTTCAGTCACATACTATCAGTCAGATTTAGGAGGGCCTTTGGCTTTAAAAAAAAATAAAAATCTGCTGCTCCATACCTGAATGGTGGCAGATGGTCTTTGTTTCTTAATGATTTTTTTTTGGTTTTGTGTGCAAGAGTTGAGGGATTTGCTTCCAGGGAAAATTCTCCTCAACACCTGCTCTTCTTAGAGACAGTGGTAGTGTCAGCTAGCTATTTGTATCCATGGTTTTGCAAAAAGAAGACGTCTTGGAGGTCTCTGCTGAGACTTTTACATTCCCCTTCCCCAAAGCTGTTTAAAAGTAGAAAATTTTAACAGGGAAGATGCCAAAGAGAAGCTAAGAATTGTGGGATTTTGGGGGATTGTGCTTATTTGTTTAATGGCTTTAGGAAAACACCTATTCTAAACAAAGAGCAGGTACAGGATTTGGACCCAAAAGACTCCAGCCTTCATTGTATACAATATCCACCTGCTTTGGTCTTTCCCAGCTACAGACCACAGGCAGGAAAAGAGATAACAGGAGAGGGGAACAGGATCAGACAGCATAGGCTGCTTTTGGAACAGAATAAGAGGAAAAAACAAAGCAACCGAGTGGTTCACTCCAGGTTCTGCAGTGCTCTGGTTTACCCTTTCTCCACTACTTATCTTAAGGCTTTGTGCCTAAGATGCCGAGTACATAAGTAGCAACTCTTGTCTGTAGAAGGCCTATGTGCCTCACACTGAAGTGCTGTCTGAACACCAGCTGCTCCTCTGTGACTTATTTTTTGGATTTTGCCTAATTTATTTGTTCCCTCCTGCTGCCACAGGAGCAGAGTGTTAAGTGAGAGGGAAGGTAAGAGGAAGAACACATTAATGCTAAAGGAGAGTAGCATCACTCATCACTAAAAAGTCTAACACCACCATTGGTAAAAAGATCCTTTGCTGTAGGGGAAGCTTGCCCACACACCTATAATGCATCCAGTGGGGCCAGCAGGGCCCCAGATCCACTGCTCACACTGTAAAGCAGATTTTCATGTTTGGGGGCACCATTTCAGAACCTCCTGTGGCTGGTGGTACCTACTGCTGCACCCACTCCCATGGCAGGCAGCACTCAAACTACCAGTGCGAGGTCTTTCTTCAGTGTTTCTCAGGACCACAAGGAGCTATGAAGCTTTCCCAGCTCTGCGCAGGACTGTCCTTCGCTGTTAGCAACTGCCTGCCCCTACTGAAGACAAAGCAAGTGCCCTGGTAAGGGGCCAACCAACCTGTGAAAACAGCCCATGATGTGTGACACATCTAGGAAGGCCAGGCTGCTAGTTAAACATGGAAATTTCAGATCTGATGAAAGACAGCTGGATCCCATAATTCCAACATGGAGCTCACCCCTACATCCAGCTGTTGAGCCCTGATTAGAGTATGATGAAAACCAGCTCCTTCCCCATTCTGGAGCAGCAGTACCACACGGGGAATGCATTGGAAGCTGTAGAAAGTCCCATCAGGACTCACTGTGCTTCATCTTAGCAAGCAACTGGCCTGAGACCCTCAGAGGAGCAGGTTATAGACCCATACTGGGTCACCATGGCTCCTATGGCCCTGTGCAGCCAGGCAGGGCACAGAGCCACATCAGTATCCTTAAAACACAGAACTGCCTCATACTGCCCTGTAATATTGTTGTGGTTTTCTAACCTAGACAGAAATCACTTGCAACCACCTCTCCATCGTAAATACTTTCATGCTTGTACGGAAGCTGCAAAACTCACAACGCTCTGAGCTGCACAGGAGACAAGAAGAGACTGTGTTATTGAACACGAGCCAGGACAAATAGCTTCTACCATGCTGTAGGCTCTACAACAAAAACTTTAATACTCTGGAATGACACTCTGCCACCCACAGAGCTGCTTACAGGTACCCTGGGGAAAGCTTTAAAGCAAAAGAGTTGCTATAAATCCTTTTTGTCCTGCTAGCTTGACACTCCCTCTCCCACCAAATATTTTTGCCCTCTGTTTCCTTAGAAAAGGGATTTACACATAACACGGGAGTTACCTGAGAATCCACATGTGTGCAAGAGAAGCCATGCACCTGTGATTATTCTTCTGCAGGGGTTTCACCATGTCCTCAAAGAAAAAAAGCCAGTTCAGGGTGGTAAGGACTTTTTCTGCCTTTGATAAGATGTACACTGTCCCCTGCACCTCACGAATCAGTGGTGAAAATGCCCCTCTTGTTTTCAGTGCCCAAATCAAAAATCTGGAGAGTTGGTCTGGTAGTAAGAGCCAGCAAAGTAAACACGTTTAGGAGGAGTAGTCATAGAAGAGTCCAAAAGAATCCAGCGTTCACAACCAATTAATCATTTTTCCCCCAAATCCTCTGCCCCAGATCTACAATTTCCCAAATTCTGCAGTCAGCCAGATCTGCATCTGTGCCTTCAGGCAGAAAGGGACAGCCATTATCCCAAATTACAGATAAATAGCAAAGCCCAGGAGATGCTGCTGAGCTCTTCCACATCTCGTAGGTGCAGGATGGACCCAAGTGTTCGCTGAGCACTGCACAGTGTGTTCCTCAGAGGTTTGGAAATGTGATCAGAAAGATGCCACAACACACGCTGCCGCCACCACCTTTGCTGTGATACGTACAGAGCTGCAGCTTATAAGTTCAGCCAAGTGATGATAAAGGGGATGCCGAGGATGGAAATGTTGGGAATGTGGGTCCAGGCAAAGCTTTGGGCCGTGCTGGGGCTGCAGAGGTCAAACAAGCTGCCTTGAAATTTGATTTTTCGAGACTCCCTTCTCAGCATCTCCCAGACATCCGCTGCTTCCTTGTGGCACTCCCAAAGCACCGTCAGGGCACATGTGTGAAATTCATCCCAGTACCTGCAGCCAGGGCAGACACCGCACTGTCAGTCCCTTCACAGTAGCACAACGCCAAGGAGTCAGGCAGAGCCTTGCTGCCTCAAGCCTGCCCTCAGTATTTTGTCATTCCCTCCATCTCCCAGAGCTTCTCAGATAAAACTCCAAACCTCAAAATACACTGAAATTATTTAATGCTTCCTCCTGCCCCAGAAGTCAATAAAATCCATTATTTTCCCATCAACAATGTTTTCCTTTGGAACTGAGTACTCTGAGTATATAAAACAGCCTGTGAACAAAGGCCAGCACGTTTCATTCATAGATTTCTCCAAGTTGAGTCAAGGGCAAAACATGAGCACAAAGCAAGGAGAAGGACAAAGTCTCCCACAGACCATCGCAGCTTTATAACTAAGGTACAGGCAGAGGCAGGAGGAGTTACACCATGTTCTTGTTAGACACATCTCTACTTATCTGCTAGGTATTACCCTGTGTGAGTAGAGGCTGTTCAATGGAAAGAGGCTTTTGGGGAGCACCAGGGAAAAAGAACAACACGGGCAAAGATAACCCACAGTCGTGTAGGAATAAACTGGGAGCTGCTCACTGAAGACCCCCTTGGCTGCTTCCCCTGGGGACGGCAACTTGGATTCTTTTTTTTTTTTTTCCAGATCCAGAGCTAGAGCTAGGCAGGGAAAAAACCCCAGCAGAAACTGGGCTGAAAAACAGAGCCCCCAAGAATACTCTCCTGGAGGGGCACAGTGGACACCACCCCACTGGTCCAGCATGCTGGGGCCAGCACCATGCAGGGTGACCCCGTGCTGCATTTATCCAGAGAAGTGTCCAGCCTGCCAAGACTTTAGCCCCTCCCTGAGCTCCTTCCTTACCTTTGGTGAAGAAGCACAGTGGCTCTGAAGAAGCTGGTTTTGAGCTGTTTCCAACATGCTCCCTCCCCACAGGTGTGAAGCTGAGCAGGGAAGGTTGGGCTCCAGCTGTCCAGGGACAAGGACAGCAGGTAGCAGGCTAAGCCACATCCCCCGACATGACGCGAGACCAGAATGGGCATCACACCAGAGTACAGGAGGATTAGACTCCATAGGGGACTCCCCAAAGGCAGCTGTAGGTGCTGCTCTGTGACAGGGAGGGCATCCACAGCCTGGCAGGCTGCTATATGCACACTAGCATGTCCGTAAGCCCCGACACAGCTGATTTCACAGGCAAGGTCTCTGTTTTGTTAGGTACAAACCCACAAAATGAAACAGCAGGAGCTCGAAAGTCTCAGCAAATGCCGTGGGCCATCCTCTGCTCTGGAAGTGGTTCCTCTCCAGAACAAAAGCTTCCCCAAAGGACAGATAAGGCTCTATGCCATGCTTTCCACTAACCTTCCCCCTGACTTCTTTCGAAGAGAGTTTTCTTTTACCTGAAAAGAGCTTTGCAAAACCATTTCATATTGCAGCTTCTTTGGAGCATGTCCTGGCACCTGACACCAGGGCAAGGTGGGGACCAGCCGTGGGCAGCACCCCTAGGTCCCAGCCAGCTCCCAGCCTCCACAGGCCCACAGCACCCAGCGACTGGCACCCCGAGGCACCCACCCTCCTGCCCTCCCCTCCACCTCAGGTTTGCTGTCCCACATTAGCTGGGGCTGGGCACCACCTCCAGGCCATGATTCGCAGCTGCAAGCTGGGGACTGCCAAAGGACAGGAGCAATTGCTCTGCCACCTTCCCAGTGCCTGCCAGGACACCGGGCACACTAGGCACCCCTCGGGAAGGGGGAAGAGCCCGGCCGGCCGAGCAGGCACCCGGCGCACAGAAAGGGGCTGGCTTGGTTTAACCCAAGTGCCCTGTGCTGGAGATGACACCTTGCACAGACACGCAGACCTGAGCACTCTACTTAGCTTTCCTACCAGGGCTTACGTCAGAACACCAGCTGTGAGGGAGTTCATTAAACTGAGTCACTGGGGCAGAATAAATGCCCCCAGATAATGAGAAAATCTGGTGCCAACCCAGGTAACCTCCCACGCTCGCTCCCGAGCTGCAGCAGCAGCAGGAGGCAGCTCTGCCAGGAAAGGGTTAAACCTGGAGGGGGATGGCAGCTCCTGCCTGGTTCAGCTTTCAGCCGGGATGGCAATTCCCAATGTTTCACCCTTCGCAGCCTCCATCTGCTCAGCCAGGCAGGCCGGCTCTGGGGCAGCACCGCGCACACAGAGCCAAGACGCCACCAGCCCCGTGCCAGCTCCCAGCTCTGGGTCTGCCCTCATCTGCGCTCCCGGAAAGCATACAGCAATGGGGAAAGTGGAGGGTTAAAGGCTAATAATTCAGAAGTATTTCCTGGCATGAAGCTGGGACACCATCACTTTTTCCCTCCCGCCACGGCAAGCCCGGCTAGCTGTGCACTGGGACTGGCAGAAGCTGGCATGTCCCTGAAGGTGCGGGGCCCCAGCCCTGGCTGCAGGGAAGGTCCCAGGACCTGTTCTTTGCTGTTAGTGCCCCAAAGCCTGTAGAAAAAAAAAAAAAAACCACCTCATCTCACACATTTCATGTGAGTTTCAGCAGAGGAATCACGCCTCCAGCAGTCAACCACAGCACGTGCTGGGCAGCGTGCTCATTTTTTTCTCTAATACCGAGAAACCACATGTTCAAAAAAGCACATATTACAGCCCAAAACAGAGCAGCTCCTGTTTCAACCCAGCCTTCAGCCACATGCCAGAAAGGACTTTCATCCTGAGCTAGGCTGTCCCACGGAAAAGAGAAAAGAAAAAGCAAGTCACAGCCAACCTCCCATCAGCATGCTTGCTGGCAGGGGAATGCGTGGACAAAATGAATAAACAAAAATTTTAAAGAGTGGGGGCTAGTTAGTTTTCTGTTGTCCTTGAGCAAGAGGGTTTTTTTGAGTGTTTTTTACTCTGGCAACAACCAAAGTCAGATATTTCAGCTGGGGCAGGTGGAAGGGCTGGGGACCCTCTGCTTGCCTTGGCAGCAGCACTGACTCCTCGTGCTGGCTCACTCGGAGCCCAGCCTGCCTCCAGCAATGGTGACTGCCCCATCCTGGCTGACCCCTGCCCTGCCACAGCCCCCACAGATGCCAGCCAGCTGTGTTGGCATGGTGGAGCAAGTCCCAAAGCCTCCTCCCCACCACTAAGGGCGATGCCTTCCCCTCCCAGCCCACAAGGTGGTTTTCAGCGGCTTGGAAAGCCTGACACACAGGGCGCTCAGCCCTCACCTTGCCCAGGCAGGTTTACACTGCCCCGAGGCACTCGGGTTTTCCCTCAATTGCTGCCTGTGTCTCCTTTAACTCCTTTTCATTCCCCACGACTCGCTGCTGGGCACACAGGGCTGCCCCCATTTATCTCTGCAAGCATTTTATTTCCACCTTTCACTTGCCCCGTCTTGCCGCCTCTGCTTGCTTGATTTTTGAGAAGACCCTTCCCCCAACCCGCCTCACACCACTCTTTTACTATTGTTTTAGTTCTGCTAAAGTTAACATCCTCCCAACACAGACATCTCAAGGCACCTGCTACAAACACATGAAAACCAGGAGTGGGGCAAATTCAAGCCAGACAAAGGTTCTCAGCAGGGAAGGAGGGAGAAAGCTTGGTTTGGGCAGCAGGATCTAACTCAAGGCTGGTTGCAGGCTGCTCTCCACAGCACTGGACCCTGAGACAGCCCAGCAACGTGCGAGTCCCTGTCTGAAACCTGGGTGTGCAGGGCAGCATTTCCCAGAGGGCAAAGGGGGTCTGGTCCCACCACCCCTGCTCCTCCCAGCTGCAGACGTGCAGGGAGTTGCAGTACGAGTCCTGGGGCTAGAGCTATTGCTAAGGGCCACAGACACAAACTCTGGCTGGAGCCATGTGGCAGGTGGACAGACAGACAGAGGGAGGGAGCTTACCGCGTCGATCTGAAATCAGAGCGAGGTGGGGAGCACGCGTGCGTGTGCATGCACCAGCAGGATCCAGGCATGCAGGAAAAGAGCTGAGAGCAGCACCTGGCACAGGGGCAACGCCAAAAAGCCACACTGGCCATGCACCACAGATAAGCCCCCCAACTCACCCTCCGTTGGGGACAGGCCCTGCAGGGTGGGACAGGCAGGGGGTCCCAGCATGGGGCCATACTCACCCACAGACTTGGTGCAAGCCCTGCAGCTCAGTACCATCCATCTCCTCGTACATGGCCATGTTCTCCCCCAGCTTGAGGACGCAGTGTGAGAAGCCTTGGTAAACGTTGCTGCAGGCGGTGCCTGGTGCCAGCAGCCCAGCCAGGTGCCCTGCTGGCCATCGAGGGGGTCGGCGTGAGCACCAAGACTTTTGGGGATGGAGCCCACCTCCTTCCCCAGGGTGAACTGGGCAGCCCTGGGCCACCACAGTGCTGGTGCCACCCAGGCACAGTGAGCTCCCCCTTCCATGCAGGATGCACACAAACTTTGCACCATCCCTTGCCTTTGCCCAGCCCTGCCCGAGTGTGCAGAGAGCCCCAAAGAGCTGCTCTGCCAGGGAAGTGAGCTGATGCGGGGGCAGCCAGGGCACCCCGCTCCCTGCCTGCCCTGGCTGCTCACCTGCAACCAGCGCTCCCGGCCCGGGGCAGAGGGCCGGGACCGGAGGGGGAGCCCCGCCAGCTCAGCACGGGCAGCCAGGGCCCGCCGGGGAGAGATGCATGGCACCAGCCCGGGGGAAGGGTGTGTGTGGGGGGGTGTCCGCATCACCCCCCGCCTGGACAGCCCAGAGGCCACCTGGGACGCGGTCCCTCCCCAGCCCGGGCACCCCAAAACCCCGCCGGGCCAGCCTTACCCAGGGCGAGAAGCAGCACGGCCGTGCCCCGCCGCTGCCCCATCCCGCCGCCGGCTCCGCGCCTCCGCCTGGCCCCGGGCTCCAGCCCCGCTCCTGCTCCCGGTACCGCTGCCCGCACCCCCATTGCCGGCAGCGCTCCCCGCCTCCGCGGGGAGGGCGCCCGGCCCCGGCCACCGCTAATGAGCGGCTTTGGCCGCAGCCAATTAGGGAGGGGGCTGGGCCGTGGCTAGGAGCGCTCGGGAGCACCCCCGTGCCCGCACCCCCAGTTCCTGCACCCCGCGCCCCCGGCCCAATCGTACCACGCAGCTCCCTGGATCCTGCATCCCCCCGACTCACGGCATCGCATCCCCTCGGGACTCTCTGCCAGCACCCATGGCTCCCCACACCTTGCACCCACATCCAGGGACACTGCACCCACAGGCCCCATGGCACCCCTTCACTGGCACCCTCTCCCGAGAGCCCCCCCCGGCACCCTCACTCCAGCAAGCTGCACCGCCCACTCCATGTGTCACCCCGAGGGGGCAACAGGGGCTGGGGTCTCTACCAGCAGCAGGAATCAGCGCAGGGCAAGGATTGCTTTGCTTCAGGTTTCATCTCTCTCTGTGCAGCCACGCTTTTAATGCTCTGAATGGCACAGGGTGAAGCAATGCAGGACATTAAACAAAGCCCTGAATGTGTGTAGATTCAAAGCTTTCAAGATTTTGCACTTTGCATCTCTATGGCCTGATCCTGGCTCTTGCCCCATTAGTCCCTTTACTTTTCTTCCAGCAAGAAGAGGAGCAAAGGTTTCCTGGCTGCTTTGATGGCATCACTGCAGGGGTCGGTCATGTCAGAGCTTACTCTTTGCTGGTGACAGCTTTGCTGATGGGGACACTGCTCTCCAGCAGCCCATGAGCCCCACTAGTTCCCAGTGCTGTGACCTCCATAAGTGAGACCCCCTTGTGCACAGGTACACCCTGCCCTTGGGCGGCAGTGCCAGCACCCCAACCCGCCTCCAGCCCCAGGAACCACTGCAAGTGGAAACCGCAACTCTGCAAACGCTGCATGTGCCCAAAGCAAATGCAAGCCTAAGACAGACAGCATGGGTCTGAAAAAACATAATAAATCTCTTTATTTACAAAAAAACAATACAACAAACTACAGATCTCCCTCTTCTAATGTGAACTCCCACGCCACCAAGCCCCACACCTCCATCTGACCTGGAAGAAAAGCAAGTGGCACGGTGGTTTCAGTCAGCCCACTGGTGGGCATTAGATTTGCCACAGCCCTGTGACACGCTAGGGAGAGCAGGACTCTGCTGCCAGCACCGAGCCCCAGATGGGCTTAGTGTTAGACTTGGGTTGCCTGGCCCTAAGAAATGGCTCCCCTCCCAGAGTGGATGGGTGCTCAGGGCGGCACGGTGGTGGCAGTTGTGCCACCAGGATGAGGGAAGCGGGTGCCATGCCCTGCAGTGGGGCCCACCCACCCCAGCCCCAGCCCAGCCCCAGCCCAGCCCCAGCCCAGCCCCAGCCCAGCAGCAGGTGACCCACCCTGACTGCGCACTGTGGAGGGGGTGCATGTGCCTGTCCTGCTGCTGGTGGGTCTGTCTCCATCTCCACCTCCATATCAATTTCCATGTCTTACCTCCATCTCCTCCTCCATCCCCACTTCCACGCTGCTGGCAGACACCTCGCAACCTCCAGCATGAGGAAGCATATCCTAATCATAGAATCATAGAATGTCCTGAGTTTGAAGGGACCCACAAAGATCATCAAGTCTAACTCCTGTCCCTGCACAGGACAACCATGTCTCTCATCTCAATGCCATGTGGCAATGTCTAAGTGCTTCTTGAATATCATCAGGCTTGGTGCCGTGATGCCTCCCTGGGGAGCCTGTTCCAGAGCTCCACCACCCTCTGGGGGAAGAACCTTTTCCTAATATCCAACCTAAACCTCCCCTGGCACGTCTCCCTGCCATTCCCTTGGGTCCTGACATTGGTCACCAGAGAGAAGAGATCAGCACCTGCCCCTCCTCCTCCCCTTGGGAGGACGCTGCAGACCGCGATGAGGGCTGCCCTCAGCCTCCTCTTCTCCAGGCTGAGCAGACCAAGTGGCTTTAGCTGCTCCCTCATACAGTTTCTCCTCTAAACCCTTCACCAACTTCGTGTCCCTTCTCTGGACACTCTCCAGTAGCTTTGTATTCTGAACGTACTGTGGTGCCCAACACTGCCCACAGCACTGGAGGTGAGGCCGCCCCAGCGCGGGGCAGAGCAGGACAATCCCCTCCCTCGCCCGGCTGCGATGCAGGGCTCGATGCCCCCCAGGGCACGGTTGGCCCTCTTGGCTGCCAGGGCACGCTGCTGGCTCGTGTTCAACTTGCCGGTGACCAGAACCCCCAGGTCTCTCTCTGCAGAGCTGCTCTCCAGCCTCTCGTTCCCCAGTCCGTATGTGCATGCAGGGTTGCTGTGCCCCAGGTGCAAAATCTGGCACTTGGCCTTGTTAAACTTCATATGGTTGGTGACTGCCCAGCTCTCCAGTCTGTCCAGACCTCTCTAAGCCGAAAGGCAAGCAGAAAAGTGCATTGGTCCTGCCCTGGCCAGCTGAGCAGACCTGTGGGATGGGTGTCTCAGCATCCCTGCCCCCTCTTGCTCCCCTGGGCACATCCCCAGCAGGAGCTGGCTGGAGGCTGGGTGGCTCCTTTGCCACCAGCACCCACAAGAACTGACAGGCCCACGCCTGCAGCCAGAGGATCCTGCACTTTGCTTCAGCAGCTTGGGGAGTGGCAAGGTCTTGCAGATCTACAGGAGCAGAGAGGGCAGGGGTGAGCAGCCCTGGGCACAGACCCCAGCCCAGTGACTGCTTCAGCACCCAGAAGCTCCTTACTCTGCACAGGTGGCTTTTTGGCTCCATGCTGCCCTGCGGGCAGGGCTGGGCTCCCATGGCTTCAGCCTGGAAAGGGACACAGAAGGCACTGGTTCAGGCTCTGGGCGGGACCCAGCTGCTGCCGGTGAGCACCGCTCCGGCATGAGCCCGGAGCAGGGATGCTCAATTTCAGTAGGGGATGAGCCACCCAGAAGGGCCACCCAGCTCATGGCCTGAGAGTGCGAGCCAAGCTCCCAGCTCCGGAGCAGCTCCGGGCTTCCCCTTCTCCCAAGCTCCTGGCACCTTCCTGCGCCTGGCCAGGCCTGGGAAGGGGGCAGGGGGCAGCCCAGGGCACCAGGGTGGGAAGAAGGGACCTGGTGCAGGCTTGGCCCTTGACCCTCTGACAGGCAGCGTCCCCTGGGGAAGGGAGGCCTTCAGTCCCTCAGGAAGACAAGTCAAATAGTTGGCAGGACACAGAGCCCTCCTTCTGCCTTTCTATATGCGCCAGGGAACTCCTTTTACCCTCTTTTCCCCTCAAGACTGGCTGCAGTGGCCTCCCACCCTGTCCTCCACAGCTGAAAGCTGGGGGAGGTACAGGGCACAAATGGCGCCGTGGGTCAGGGGTGGGGCCAAGTCAGTGCCATTGCCTGCGTGGGGGCTGCTTTGCCCGAGGCAGGGCAATGCTCTAAAAATGGTCTACCAAAGCCAGTGCAGCAGCAGCCTGCGGGCAGCACGGCTCCAGTCCTGCCATCAGAAGACCACAGCTGGGAAAAAGAGGTCCCAAGGAGGAAGAAGGGGCAGCAGGTCAGCACCTAGTCGAGACCCCCTGCTCAAAGCAAGGTCAGCAAGAGCGGGTGGCCCACATGTGAGTCCAGGTGGGCCCCGGGGCGGCCGGGCAGCAGCCTGGTGGCAGCACGGCAGCACAAGGATGCAACAGTGCGGTGGCGCAGCAACGTGATGATGCAAAATTGTGCGATTGCTCTGTATAGCCACTCTCTGGGAGACCAGCTGGGGCGGCCACAGCTGGGTGCCTCTGGAGCGAGAGGTGCTGGCACAGTGTCGCAGCTCCAGGAGAGCTCTTGGAAGGAGTCATGGAGCACCATATCACTGCTGGTGTCCGAAACGTAGATGCACTGTTGAGTGCAGCAGGGAAGACGGGAGAGGTGAGCAACAGGCCGATGGAGAGGGCTCAGCCCGGGAGCCTGGGACATGCAGGGCTGCTCTGGGGCCTCAGGATGTGCCAGGGGAGCTGAGAGGCTCCAAAGGTGGATGGGCCTTGCAGAGTTTGCAGGGAGTCCTGCCTCTCTGCCCAGCCTGGCTTACAGCTAAACTGGTGGGAGGGCCTGCAGACGGGGGTGGAGGAAGGGGTGGGAGTTGTGGGGATGGGGGCATGGAAGCAGAGAGCAGCTTTGGGCCGCTCTTGGCGCTCCCCCGGGTTGGAGTGTTGCGACAGCCTTTCTAGCAACTGCCGTGCGGGAGGCTGATGGAGGCAGTGCCTGAGTGCCCATGAGTGTCTCCCTCTTTCTAGCTCGGGAACAGGAGACGGCAACTGGCAGAAGGAGGTACTGGGCTGCTGGACCTCCCACTTGGGGTCAAAATCCCTCTGCTGCCCGGCTCCAAGCCTGTCGTCTGCAGGACAAAGCTGGGGGAAAAGGTAAAAGAAGTGGAAAGGGGTAGAAAAGCTCTCCTTTTTTACGGGGTTCCCGTCATTCAAAGAAGTCCTTGTGGCCACCTGCTCTACAGTGAGCACTGCAGCCCTTCAGTTTAGGGATTAGAGGAAAGCTCCTGGCTCCCTGGCATGGAGACAAAAAGGAGGAGTTGTCAGTTTTTGGGACTGTTTTCTGGCGCCGTGCAAGCGTGAGGCGGCGGCCCCGCCTGCAGCAGGCGGCAGTGTGTCCGAGCGCCGGGCAATGTGCCCTTCCAGCCCACCCAGCAACGTCGAGGCAGCCTGCGGGGCACTCTTGAGGAAGAGGCCAACCTTCTCCTGCTTGCCTGGTTGGCATCTTTGGAAAAGCTCAGGCTTCTCTGCTTGGTTAATGCACGCAGTGTCCTCCTCCTACTCCAGCTTGCAGTGCATTTTTCTCAAGGCAGAGACTTCCATGGAGGCAGAGTTAGCTGACACACCCTTTGGGCCTGCCTAACCCCGAGGAGACTGTTTTCAGTGCATTATCCATTTGCTGCTTTTGAACCACTGGGCTTGAACTTTCCACTCTAAAGGTTTGTTTCTGTTGTGACAAGGCCTGTAGTTCTTCACGGTGGCCTAAAATGCCTACTTTGCTGGTGTGGTTTGTCTTCTCTCCCCAGCCCAGCCCATCACAGCCCACCCCATCACAGTCTAGCCCAGTCCAGCCTGGGCCTGCAGTCTGGCTGTGGTGTCCTCTGCACCTTCAGAAGGATGGAGAAGAGTGTTTGTTGGTCTTCAAACTACCTTGACCTTTTCACAAGTACCTCTTGGCACCTCTTTGCTGCTCTCACCTGCCTCCTCCACACTCTAGAAATTTACAGCTTCACCAGCCCTCTGGTTATTTCAATCTGGGAGATCCATACTGCTGCCTACTGAGCACAGAATACAACAGCCTGCATGACCCACACCTGCAGGCCTACCACAAGGACAACCTGCTGAGGCTGAAGAGAGGGGGGTTACATCACCAGTGACGGCAACGTAGGTTTGGACGTCTGGCTGATAAAAACAGCCCTCATCAAGCAGGGTCCCCAGAGCGCCTGCTGCAGCCGCGCGTTGCTGGCGGAGGACACACAGCACTGTGGGGTGGGTTGCCCTGGGAGCAGAAGCGGCGCCAGCGTCCCTCTGGCAACTCCCACTCCTGCTCTTCTCAGGCTGCGCCACGCTGCCCGAGCGTTGAGGAGGCAGCTGGTGCGAGGCCCGGTGCGCCGCTTGGCCCTGGCAGAGTGTGGGGGGCAGTCAGGGCCCCGCCACCTGGGACAGGAGGGAGCGCAGAGGAGCAGCTCCCCTCCCGCTGCCGTCTGGGGGAAGGCAGTCTGCGTAGCTGGCTTGACACTTCTTGGGGGCTGTCTCTGCATAGGTGGTTTGCACTCTGAAGGAGTTCAATGAGTACTGGCAGTATCTGACCACACTCAACCTGGAGGCAGAGAAAACGTTCATGAGAGAGGAGATAGGCAAAGCGGAGTGTTCATGGACACCTGTCAGTGGCACGGTGCCGAGGGCTGGGGCTTTGCTTGCGGCATCTCGGGGAGGCGGTCAGTGCAGAAGAGATGAGGGCTGAGCTGGTGGGCTGGGCATTGTGGCAGGGAAAGGACTACCCGTCTCACAGCCGGGCCAGCCCTGGGGTGGGCACGGGCAGGAAGGTCGTGCAAGCCCGCAGAGTCCCGAGGGGGTAATTTCTCTTCTGCCCTCACCACGTGGCTGAAGCAGAGCCCTGTCCTAGGCCCACGGGACGCCTTGGGGTGCAGGGGTGTGAGCGCTTGTGCAGGCAACAGCAAGCCACAGCCTGGTGTCGCCTTTCAGAAGAAGCTTCTGCAAGACCTGGCCAAATTAGAGGATGCCTCCGAACCGCTGGGAGAGCCGATGTTTCTCACCTGCAAGAGTGGCTGCTGCAGGAGCAAAGAAAGAGTTTGCCACATGGAGAGAGGAAGAGGAGGCAGAGGTAAGAAAAGGCCAAGTAATGCTTGCTCTCGAAGGGCGCCTGTGGTCCCTGAGAGAAGTCCTGGAGCCTCATGGTCCAGTAAACAAACAAAGCCCAGCGGTGGAAGGAGCCGGTGCCAGCTGCAAACACATTGGCGCGGTCTGTATTTGGAGCCTTGGACAGGAGTCTGGAAGCTGCTGCGGGGACTACTGGAGCAAAGTCACCCGATGGGAGTGGCTGAGTGGAAAATGGCCTGGGCAAGACAGACAGAGTAGCTCCTTTTCAGCTGCCTTTCTCTTGACAGGCATCTCACTGTGATTGAGAAGTGAAATGAGAGACTGGAGGCTCTTGAAAAAGAGCAACGCTTCCTCCAGCAGGCTGAGCGCCAACAGCAGCAGCAGCTGGAAAAGAGGAGACAGCCAGGCACCCGGAGCACCTCCGAAAAGTCCGCTCTCAAAGGGAGGCCAGTGAGTAGGAGCCGGGCAGATGCTGGAGGCCGCCTCTGCTGTGTGGTAGCACAGCCGCTGGGGGCTAGCGAGCCGTGCTTGTCGCTGAGGAGGTCGGCCTCCGGCTGGAGCGCAATGTGCCCTCGTTTGAGGGTGGCTGTCAGAGACCAAGAAGCGGGCACTTTCCTTCCTGTGTCTCTCGGACACGAGGCACTAGCCCGTTCTGACACAAAAGCGTGCCTGGGCACTCCCAGTGGCCACGTCTGCAGACGGACTCACACATTTAGCACAAGCCTGTGAGCTGCACTAAATGGCCGCATGGTCCATGGTGCTGGTTTCGCATCTAGTTCAGGGTCCGCAGCACCTGGCTCACCATGCTGAGGTCCAGGGAGGGGGGTTACAGCGCCCTTTGCTCTAAGCAAAATGGCACCTGCTTGATTCTGAGAAGTGCCCACAACACTTGGCTCCTGGCCGTGGGAGACCAGAGACCTCCACGTGCCAGATGGCCTACAGAGAAACCAGTTTTTTAAGCTTGACTGCTAGGGACTTGTGCGGGCCGGGGGCTTGTGAGGAGGAAGAGGGAAGCAAACTGAGGTGAAGGAACGCCTTCACTCATCAACTGCTCATCATTTTAGTCTCCAAAGTGTGCTGGAGAAGTGCCTACCAGCATACAGCCTGTGCTGCTGCGAGCTATGCTGCCAGAAGACTGGGAGGTTAAAGAGATGGCCGAGACCATGCTCCAGGAAGTGCTGGAGCGGGTGAAGGCACTGGATCAGTCCATCCACACCCTAAGGAGGGCTCCCCATGAGGTCAGCAGAAGGTTGTTTGCCAGTGCTAGACGGGCAGAGCCTTTGGACACTTCCCTGGATCGCCAGGATGAAATTGGACGCGTGGCTTGAGAGATTGTGGCAACCATGTTGGAGAGCTTTGGGGAGCATTTGGTATCCAGCACGTCTGATGCAGCTGAGCCAGGGCCGGCAGCCAGGCAGAAGCTGTCAGAGCTTGTTGCCAGAAGAGCCTTCCAAGCGGGCAAATCTGGAGAAGAGGGATGGAGGGAGGTGGAACCAGCAGCTTCCGACAGAGCATCTTTGCAGTCTTCTATTGACAAAGCGACCAAAGAGGCTGTTGAAAGTGTTAGCTCCACCTTGTCATCCTTCGTAGCTTCTCAGTTTGAACAGGACTTTTGCTTTCAGTTTTCTGAGATCCTGAAGCTTCAGAGCGTGACAGAAGGATAAGGATCACCCAGAGCATTGGAACGGCCGATCCCAGAAGCAAGCAAGAGAGCAAAGTTGCCCAAGTTGCAACCACTGCAAAACGCTGCTGACGTCTCACGAGTGAGTCGTGAGATTGCCACGCAGAGCATTCAGAAAGCCATCTCGAGAGTTCAGCAGCTGGATGTAGAATTGATCGGGTATGCCAAAACCATTGCCCTTGAAGTTGCAGAAACCATGAAGAACAAGTTAGAGGAAGAAAGGAAGTCCAAGCAAAAAACAGAGAAGCTTCAACCCAGGAAGGTCTTGCCACCTCTCAGCCTCCCTGCAATAGTCACACCTTCAGAGGACGCAGGGCAATGCAAAGAGGAGAGCTCATGTACTCTTCTCCCACCTCCCCTCCCAGGCGCTGAGCAAGACGCTTGCCGGCCAACAGAAGGCTTTCAGAAGTCCTGGGATGACACCTCTGGAGGCACAGCAAGGTCTTCAGTGCCCGTGTGGGAAACTCTGCATATACTCAGGCCGGGGAACACCGCAGGCACCCTCCCCTCCACAGGCCCGCAGTTTGCAAGGCAGCCCACGCCTCCAGCGGGTCTGAAGCCTCCTAACCCGGCAGGAGCACGGCGCAGACCCGTGTGTTTAAAGCTTTTGCTGGAGGAGCCCATGCAGCCCGTGTCATTAAAGAGGGCGGTAGCTGGGAGCCTTGTGGAGGGTGTCCTGAGGAGGCGTGCGGCTCCAGGGCCACAGAGTCCCCGGGCAGCTCCCCCAGGCAGACAATAAAGTTTGCTCCCGAGGACTTGCTTGTGCCTACGTTTATGGCCTACGCCATAGGCCATACCATGTGTGGGCATTTTCCCTGCACTGCTTTCCCCCGTCTTCCCCCTTCCTACATCCTCGGTGAGGCTAAGACCCAGCTATTCAGGGAATCTTAAGTAGGGAAAAGAAGGGTAGCCAACGGTTTTTTGCCTTGTTTAGAAAGCTTTGCGGCTGGGCTATTGGAGGGACTGCTCCAGCTCTGTAAAGCTCTACTCATGCCTTATGTGAGTCCTGTATGTAGGTGCTGTTGAAGGCAGTGCCTTTTTCTGTGCATTTATTCTCTCACCCCGTCAAGACCTCCTGAAAGGCCTTTGGGTTCCCACCCAGGACCCTCAGTGGGATTTTCAGTGTCCTGCCAAGAGACCGGCCTTCAGCTTTTCATCTTTCCCAGAGAAATCCTCTTGTCTCCTCGAGGCATTTGCCTTTCCATGTCCCCTAGAGACCAGCATGGGCCTTTCGGGGCAAGCGGGGGGCTGCCAAACAGCCTTTCTGTGCCTCCCAAGGCACCCCCATTTCTGTTTTTGTGCTTCCCAGAGCCCTCCGTTGCCCTCTGCTGCCTGGAGCTCTAGATGTGCCGTTTGGTGTGGCCCAGAGCTGCAGCCTGTCCCAGGGCTCACCAAAAGGGGAGCAATCCCCTCTCTGACAGGAACTCTGTACCCTGCTGTGGTGCAGGCTTGGCCCTTGACCCTCTGACAGACAGCGTCCCCTGGGGAAGGGAGGTCTTCAGTCCCTCAAGATTACAGGGACCAGTGAAAACTGACACAATAAAATTGTTGAGTACCTCAGCCTTCTCCTCGTCTGTTGATACTAGGCCACTGTTCTTGTTCATCGGGGGGTACACTTTCTTTGACTTTCCTTTTCTGGTTGACATACCTGTAGAAGCCTTTCTTGTTATTTGCATCCCTTCCCAAACTCAGCCTCAGCTGCGCCTTTGCCCTCCTGACCCCATCCCTACACAACCAGGCAGCGTCTTTATACTCTTCCCTGGATACCTGTCCCTGCTTCCACTGCCTGTGCAGTTCCCTCTTGCCATTTAGTTTCACCAGCAGGTTTTGACTCAGTCGTGCTAGTCTCTTCCCTTCCTTGCCTGATTTCGTATACCTGGGAACTGAGAGCTCTTGCGCTGTATGGACCATGCCCATAAAGATCTGCCAGCTCTCTTCTGTTCCCTTGTCCCTCAGGACCGTTTCCCACGGGGTCTTGCTGAGTAACTCCCTGAAGAGCTGGAATTCTGCTTTCCTAAAATTTAGGGTCCTGACTATACTCTTTGTTTTTCCCATATCCCTCAGGAGTGTGAACTCCACCAATGCAAGATCACTGTGGCCCAGGCTGCCTCCAATCTTGATGTCTCCGATGAGCTCACTTGCACCGGTGCCCATCATGTCTAGCGTTGCATCCCCTCAGGTAGGGCTATTACCTGGCTCTGCTCCCCGCCACCCCATGTTGACAGCAACACAGATGCACAGCGCAGGTCCAAGCTGCAGAAGGGCCAGGGTGTAGGGCCAGCTCTGCAGGGGCAAGGACCTTTGCTCTTTCATTGTCCCATGAGCAGCCAGCAAGCTGAGCCAAGCACTGCTGATGTCCTTCAGTTCAGGTACAGCCATGCGGGCTGGAATTCATCCCTGTCTGACCTCTGGATGCAGATGGTGGTAGGACATGGCTGCACTGCTATGTGCTCCAGCTGGTCACGTTATGGGGTGATCCCACGCAAGGACCTGTGCCCAATGTGCACTGCTGCCGAGGAAAGGACAAGGAGTGCTGCCATCAGCAGGTGGTTAGGACACCCTGGTTTAAGTGTGAGCTAAAAAAGCTCAGGGTGGTTGAACTCAGACATCCCTATGTTCGTGTGTGTGTGCACATGCTCCACACAGCAGCACCCCTCTACCCCCACTGGCATTTTCCTACTGAAAGGTCCTTCCCTCCCAACACCTGCCCCAGCTCACCCAGCCACCTCTCACCCTGGGATGTGGCCATGGTGACTCACACCAGGTCCGATGGCTCTCGGGGTGGTGGGAGGAAGGGCCAGTGAGTGCACTCACTGCAGAGGCAAGGGCAGGGGGGAGCCAGCAGCTGGCTGTGTCCGTGGGGAACTGGCCCTGGGAGCCAGCCACCCTGCTCCCACCACCGGGAGGAACAAAGGTGCTTTGTCCCTGGTGAAACAAAGGATGGTCCTGATGGCAGCACCTTCCTGATGCTCTTGGAGAGAAGGAAAACCAAGCTGGCACCACTGCAGGGCTAACAGGGTGGCAAGAAGCAGCACGGCAGAAGCAAGCAGTTGTCCCTACCTTGCCTGGTGGGTCAGCACCTCCTCTCCTCCTCCATGGTGCTTCTGGTCCTGGGCAGCTCTCACAGCTCTGTCTTGTCCTCAGCACTGTGCTGCGAATCTCTTGACACCTTCGAGCTGAGGCTGTAGGACATCACCCGGGTGCTCACTGCCAGCCACACTTTCCCCAGGTCTGGCAGCCTGTCCCACGTCACTGTCTCAGTGTGCTTGCCCGCCACCATCCCCTGCTCGTGGTACTGAGATGACTGTGAGCAGCACTTTGCCAAGCTGGGGAAGGTGTTTTCACCCAGCAGTGTTTAACCACAAAACAAAGGCAGAGCATGTGCTTTAAATGTCAAGGGCTGGAGGAGGTGGTTTCACCTCTGTTCCTCCTCCCACCTCTGCTGTGGGTGAGCCGGGCCCAGGGGGGTCCTGGGACCCTGGGCTGCCAGGACAGCCATGGGGCTGAGGCCACACTGGGATGCCCAGAGCTTGCGTGGCACTGGCTCCATGGGCAATCTCCCAAGGCCACCCTCTGTTCCACCAGATCCCCACATGGCAGCACCGGCAGGGTCACCTTGGCGAGGGTTGCAGCCCAACGGCCCCTGTGTCCCCAGCCACCTCTGGCCCCAGACCCTCTTCCCATGCCACAGGCTCGGTTTCCCAGGGCACGGGGCTGCAGTGCATACCTGGGTGGGCTCCCCCTTCCTTTCCTGCAGCTGCTTCGAAAGGCGGTGAGGAGAGCAGGATCGCATTTGCGAACAGCCTCCCACACTGTCCCATGGGGTGACCTTCTCCACTGCTGCTCAGTGCCTGCAGTGCGGTGCAGGAGACGGGCTGAGTCCTGCACCCTCCGGCTCAGCCTGGCTAGGAGGTAAGGGCTGCACCATCCCCTTGCCCAGGTGGGAAGGGGCCCTGGGTGTGGGGCAGGTATAGGGAGCATGTCTCAGCTCCTTGCTCATGTTGGGAGGCAATGCGGTGTCTGTCCTGCAGGAGGGAAGAAGGTGCATTTGGGGAAAGCCCAGAGCTTGGCAGGACCATGCCAGGGGTGAGCGAGAGGGAGAAGCAATGCCACCACCTCTGCAGCAGGCTTGGGCTCGTGGCTTTGCACCGATTTGAGTGCACAGGATGGCCGTCCCTGCTCCAGGCTTTGCCAGGGCCGGGGATGCAAAGCTCCCATCCTGCGGGGAAGGGATCTCTCTCTTCAGAGACCCCTACAAACAAGCAGGGAGGTTGCAGACCCCATTCAAGGGCTGATTCTGCACAGCCAGGATGGTGCTGCAGAGCAGGGCCATGGCACAGCCCTGCTCAGGGCTGGCTCATACTGCCTCAGGTGTTAAAGCCACCTGAGTTTTAAAGCTGATGGCAGGAAAAAAGCATGATTATGGCAGAAAAAAAGCATCCTGTGTGGCAGCGCTCCAGCACTAACCCTCACTGCATTTATAGCCCCTGTGGCAGTCAAAAGAGCCAGTGGGATTTCCCCGGCATGGGGAGCATCTGTAGGACAGCTGGGGCTGGGAGCTCACTGCAAAGAGACCAGAGGTGAAACCCGTGGGGTTGGTGGGAACTGCAGCTGAAGCTCAGAAAGCTAGATGGGTAACAGCACTCGGCAAACCCCTGGACCTCCCTGCGCCACCACCCTTTCGCCCCCCTCCTATGACTGTGGGGAGCAGCCAGGGCACCCTCTCTCCACTTTGTGACCCCCCCTCCCCATACCCCTGTACATGGGGTTCAACCCTTTGTCCCTATGTCCGGTCTGCCTCCTGGTGCTCCTGCCTGACCTGGCCATGGGGAACATCAGCCCCAACCCCTAGGAGGGGTCTCCCTTACCCCTCAGTTATCCCTCCTCACATTCCTTACAGTGGCCCCAAGCTGTCACAGTGAGATGCGGATGGGAGCCAGCCCAGCCTGGCCCTGCTCCCCTTAACCCATGGAAAGGGACCAGCCTGGCCCCAAGGTGCCACCGCATCCCCTCAGCATGTGCGACCCCCAAGGGCTGCAGGGACCAGCCAGGCCTGAGGGCACTTCCCCCCAGTGCCATAGTGTGTAATGCTCCCCTGGCACAGGGAGCGATGCTGCCGGCCTGGAATCTCTGCCAGCATCGCAGCCACTGACCACCCAGTGTTCCCCATCCCCTGTAATCCTCTGCTCGGTGCTTTCCTAGATGCTGCTGCTCTCAGGGCTGGATGGATGAAGCAGCATTGCTGGGACCTGTCCACAGCCCCCACAATGCCCCAGGACATGGGGCTGCCTGACTGCAGCGAGAGCGGACCCTGCACAGGACGTCTCAGCCTGCTCAGCCTGCCCCTGAAGAAGCGGGAGCTGATGGAGAGGAAAGCCGCCTCGGCTGAGGGCAGCCCCAGGCAGCCGGGCTCTGGCACTGCCCTGCCAGACGCTCTCTGCCAGCCCTGCCTGCCTGGTGGGCATCAGGCAGATGCCCAGGTGCTGCCCAGGGCTGCCTGGCTCTCGCCCAGCTGGGTGAAACCAGTGGCTTCTGCAGGCATCCAGCAGCCACGGGTGAGATCCAGGGATGCTCACAACCAGGCGGGCACTGCCGACAGGGCAGCACTGGGCTGCGGGCAGCCTCCAGGCACCATGGCTGCCTGTGGAAGGGGCTGGAGCACCTCTGACCCCGAGGGCACCCCCCAAAACTATCACAGAGCCAGGAGCTGCCTGCATGCCATGGCCTCAACATCGCTCAGCAGGCAGCATGCAGGCAGGCAGGCCAGAGGGCTGGGGACAGTGGTGGCCCTGCCAGGGCACCAGTCTCCAGCCAGCCCTATTGCACTGGCAGGGGCTGAGCCTGGGGGGGT
The DNA here is from genome assembly GCF_949628215.1 of Phalacrocorax aristotelis. Lineage (NCBI taxonomy): Eukaryota > Metazoa > Chordata > Aves > Suliformes > Phalacrocoracidae > Phalacrocorax > Phalacrocorax aristotelis. The sequence goes on along the minus strand of NC_134288.1, from coordinate 7,200,065 downwards.
GACAGAGCTGAACAGGGCCATTCCCCTGGCTGCACCGCTGCCCGCAGCCTGTATTACACAGGTGCAGGTGTATTACGGACTGCCTGCCCCCAGCGCGGCAGCAGGCACAAACGAGCTGGGCAGGGAGGGTGCCAACCTGCAGGATGCTGGGGCTGCCTCCCCCACGCCACCCATGCCCTGCTGGGCAGCCAGCCATCCTGCCCCCAGCCCCTTGGAGGCCACCAGTCCCTCACCTCTGCTTTCAGCCAGTGCTGCCCCTCTGCAGCCTGGGGCTGCTTCCCTGCATGGGAAGGGCAAGGAGAAGCCATCTGCTGACACAAGGGACATCCCCACGATGCCCACACCCGCCCCTACCCACCTTTCTGCCTCCTTCATGCTGTCTCCCATGGGACCATCCTATGCGTTGGTCTATTCCCAGCCGCTCGGTCCTGTGGTCGCCATGCCGGTGGGCTCTGGTCCCTGCTGCTGCCCACGATGAGCACAGCCTTCGTGCTGACCCACTTCCAGAGGGCGTACCTGACTGCACTGCCTGGGGAACAGCAGAAGAGGGTGGAGGAGCTGCAGGCAGAGGATTTCCTAGGGTGCATGGCAAGTGCGGAGCTGCACCTCCACCCCTGTCTCTTGCAGGGCATCTGGAGGAGCCTGTGTGCTGGCTTCGCCTGCCTGCAGGTCTACCTCAGGGACCAGGACAGGCAGGTGTGTAAGGTACCATCCTACAGAGAAAAGGGAAGGCCGTGGGAACTGGGACCCCCCTGCCCAAACACACAAGGTACATGGCAGTCACCAACACAAGCAACTGTCCTTTGCATTCCCACAGCTCTTGTTACCCAAAGCAACTCCATTCTTGCAGAGCAGGACAGGCCAGCCCTGAGCAGATCCTGGCCTCCTGATAGCCAGATCAGTGCCATTTCTCAAGGCCAGGCTGACCCAGTCCCTTCAGTAGACGGGGCCAGTGGCCAGGGAGGGCCAGAGCAGGAGAACCCCAGCTCTGCCACTGATGTGCTGCACAGCCTTGGTCATCTCTCTTGATGCGGGAGGATAAAAAGGCACTGCAGGGTCCAGTGGGGCTCATGGGTTTACCAGGGGCAAACACACTGTGGCTGAGCATGGCTGCCCTCACAGCTAGGAAGGAGCCAGCCTGCCCTAACTGCACGGCAGGGAGGCAAGAGTGGCCGGCTGGGGGGCTGCCCCCACCCCAGCCTGATGCAGGACCTCTCCTCACTCTGACCAGGTGTCTGCTGAGGTGCTCCAGGAACACCCCTTCTTCGCCTGGGGCTGGGGCTGGGTGTGCTGCTGCCCACACACAACCTCCCAGCTCTACCAGCTCCCATGCCAGCAGCTGGCCATTGGGGATGCCTGCATGGTGTGGAGCCCAAGAACATGGGGACACAACACTCCTGGGGGTTGGCATGAGCCTCCATCAGCAGTGTGCAGGGACTGCTAGTGCTGGGACCAGGCTCCCGTCCCTTGGGGGAGGGACACAGCCAAGGAGCCAGCTGGCTCCTGGCATGGAGCGGTGCTGTGAACCCCAGCCAGGCAGCACCTCGGCACAGCCTGGCTCCCCCCGCCTCGCCTCCCTGGCCCTGTGGAGATGCTCATTTCTCAGCAGCCACATTCCTTTGAGGGTGTTTATGGCTTTTTCTGTCTCCCCACTGTCCCAGGCTAAACTCGCCCCTTTTAAGGGAGCCGCCGGACGCTGGAGCTTTGCTGGCAAAGGCTGCTCCCTTGCAATGTATCACCTCATTTACTGGGAAAGCAGCATTGCCTTGTTTTTTCCTTGACTCTACAATTTACTGATCCGAGTCAAGCTGCAGCTCACTCCCAGCCCCGTCCACGCGTGCCTCCTAGAGAATAAGATCTATTTTCACCAGCAAGTGATTCACCTGCCTGGCACTGGTTTACCTTTCCCTTAGCAGCTGACTCCTCCCCAGCTCCATCCACAGCCCGCAGCTTCCTGACTCACCTCCCAAACTTCTAATAGATGGGAGAAACCTGAGCAGGAAGGGCAGGAGGAACAAGTCACATTACATTTTCTCCTGATGACGGGTGCACTTTGATGCTGGCTCCCCTGGGGACTTTTGGCAGGAGCGGAGCTCTGTGTCGTGGAAAGAAGAGGCATCATTCTTACCTCAGCTTGTGACCCGGATCTCCAGGAGCCACCTCCCAAGGATCTGGGCATTTGTGGCTAGGGCAAGGGCTGTTGACACAAGACGGTGCCGTCAGCCTGCGCTGGAGGCGCAAGGGAGGTGGGGGATGCTGCAGCAGCCAAGGCAGACCTTGCAGGTACCTGGCAAGGCTTATTCTTAGGGCTCCCTACCAGACGTGGAAACTCTCCACTGACTTCAGTGTCACCTCTGTCCCCTCTCATCTTTTGGCTGGGGCAGCCATGCTTGGCCACGAGCAAAAAAAAATCATTATGTGGAGCTGGCTTGCCTGCATTGGTTTAATTGGAATAAAATGGGTGCCCCGCTGAGAAGCACGGCTTGTGCTGAAGAGCCGGGATGAGTCAGGCTCCGTGCTGATGATATCACTGCTTTTCCAACCCCCTCCCAACAAGACAGGATGGAGGGGCCACAGCAGCGGGGAGCCTGGGTGCGTGTCACTCTGTGCAGGCAGCACCCACATGCACCAGCCCCACAGCCAGGGACTCGGGCTCCAGTGAGCCCTAGGGAACTCGGGGTGCTCCAGGGGACTCACGTGCACAGAAACAGTCTCCATGCCTTGCTGTCCTAACGGGTGCCAATTGACACAGACATGTCACATAGCAAAGACCTGAGCTAATTCCCTGGCCCTGCCTCCTCGCCTGCCCACTGGCAGAGCAGGGCAGGGGGTCAGCAGGGACAGTGGCGAACTGCTGATGCTGCTCAGAGGCCATGCCAGACCACACGGAGCTGTAAGCAACCCAGAGCTGGCAGGTACTCGGCAGAGATTTGCTCCTGCAGGTCCTCAGAGACCATGAGCCCCACCTCCTGCTACACCAGCCTGGCCCCCCCAGCCCTCCAGGGCCAAGCCACAGCACTGGCATCCTACGCTCAGGTGGAAACCATCAGGCAGGACTGAGGGTGCTTTTTGGATAAGGATAAACATTCTTGTGGGCAAAGCTTATCCCTCAGAACCACTGCCATGTGTGTGAGCTGAAGCCAGCAGCTATGGGCAACTGCACGGGGTGCAGGCACCCGGTCTCCAGCACAAAGCCGGTTTTTGGCAGCAGGAGCTCCCTTGAGCCAAGGGGGAAGAGCAAAGCAACAGTAGCCAAAACAGACCTGGGACACAAACAATACCCAGTTATCTTTACTCATCCAGACAGTGAGACAAACACAGTGAGAACGGGGCAGGCGGGACACACAGACACAGGAAACTCCCTTTCAGCCGGAGAAAAGGGCAGAGTGGATGCTCCCCCCTCCTGGCTCGGTGGTGACCAGGCTGCGGGCAGAGCTGGCGCTGGGCACAGCGAGGCACTGACTCACCCTGCTGAGATACAGGAAGGAGGCGAGCAGCCAAGTCTGCTTCTCTGCCAAGAAGCGGTCCTGATGTGCCGGGCCGAACGTGGGAGAAAACACCCCAGAATGGGATCTGCTGGGGGATGAGGGTCTTCGAAGGCCAGGGGTGAGCTGGGAGGGAGCCCACGGCCCATGAGCTGTCATCTCTCCCATGGGATTGCATGAGCCAGGCATTTAGAGAAGAAAAAAAAAAAACCAAAAACAAAAAGCAAGCATGAATGGTAACTGCTCTCCGTGCCCTGCAGAGACCCCTGCCTCCAGCCCTGCCCACCCCCTGCCACGCGTGGCAGAGCTCCTGCCGGAGCAGAGCAGCTGCAGCCAGGCCCTGTGGGGCGCCGAGCTCTGCCTGGGGTGGCCATGGATGGGGGGACACACACGCCCCCTCTGCAGGGACCCTCCTTGGGACCAGGTACCCCGCAGTGGGCTCTCTCTGTGGGTCCCGGGAACGCAGAGACCCTCCGTGGGGACCGGGACCCATGCATGGGGACCCAGCTCTCCATGGGGGCCGGGGACCCCGCACGGAGACCCCCACCGCAGGACTGCCGCAACGCGTGAGCCCCCGCACCGTGTCCCGACCACCCCTAGCAGCAGCGGGGCAGGGGCGGGCCAGGCCCCCGGCGGGCCGGCCGGCGAGAGACGCCGCCGCGATGCCGCGGTGCTGGGCGCGCTGGCACCGCCCCGCGCAGCGCCGAGCACCGCCCCGCAGCGCTCGGCATGGGCGAGCGGCGGCCGGCGGCGAAGGGGGGGGCGGCCGCCCCACGCTGAGCCCGGCCGCCCCGGCCCCATCCCGAACCGGTCGCAGCAACCGCAACCGCCGCATGTCGGGTCCCGGGGCTCAGAGCCGCAACCGGCGGCTGCCCGGTAAGTGCCGGCCGCGGGCTGTGCTTGGCGGGAGGGGAGCGGGGAACCCACCGGGCGGGCAGGGCTCGGGCTGCCCGCAGCCCCTCGCAGTCCCCCAGCGCCTCGCAGTCCCCCAGCCCCGCAACGCTCGCCCGGTGCCCCTTGTGAAGTAGCCGTGCCCCCCCTTCGGCCCCCGGAGTCCCCCGAGCCCCCGCTGCACCAACCTGCTGCACCGGCACCGCTCCCCGGGCTGCTTTGGGCAGGGGCTGCCGGGGGAGCTCCGTGCCTGGGATGGGGATGCTCGGGGAGACCGGGCTGGAGGGGACCCTGCCTGGGAAGCGGCTGAGCTCGGGGACCTGTTGGGCCACGGGCTTGTTGCAGAGTGGCATCGGTACCCCTCGGAGCGCCGGGGGGAGCGGATCCCCCCGCACGCGCGGGGTTTAGGGGAAGAGGAGGCTGAAAGGAGCAGACATCAGCGAGCGAGGCAGGGTGAACAGCAGCCGGGGTGACAGGGGGCTTGCAGGGGGACACCCTGCCTCGGGTCAGTGCCTCGGGCACTGCGCTGCCCTCCTGGCTTTCTTGTCCTCACGCTTCTTTCTGCACGAATGGAAGCAGGGCCCCGTAAATAGCAGGGTCTTGTGACACAGCCTCTGCCGGAGAAGGAGCTCTGAGTGGCACGGATATTTTTAGTGCTGAGACGCAGGGGATTTGGAGATCGCTGGGAGGAGTACAGGCCATGAGACCACAGCGCAGGCAGGGGTTACAAGGTGCCATGGCCTCACGCTCTAGTTCCCCCCGCCCCTGGCTTTTCCCAGCAGGCGGCTCTGCCAAAACCACTGCCTCCCTCGCACTTGCCTGGTGTGTTTCCTCTCACCGGGGCTATGGTTATTTTTTGCTGTGCTGCAACACAAGGTCAGACATGCCGATCGAGAAAAGACCGTGCAGGGAATTCATGCTCAGGCGGCTGGCATGTCCAGGCACCCCATCTCCGCACACCCTGACCCTGCATGATTTCTGGGGCATTCCCAGCTCTCCACACTAGCTGCTTCTCCCAAGGCTAAAGAAGCTGGAAGCCCTTGGGATTCACCCTTGTCCCGCAGCAGTTTTGCTGGGGCAGGGTGATAGGCAAAGGCTTGTGATCTCTGCAGGGCTTCCTGGAAGATGCTGTGGCAGCAGAGGAGCTGCATCTTCCCCCTACTCGCTCTCCTTGCAGCACTGCACGCAGGGACCGGGAGCGCATGGTGCAGTTCAGCAAGCTAGGCAGTGGTGGGGTGCCCCAGGCCTCTGGAGGAGCAGGGTCACGGCATTGGGCTCTGGGAAAGCGCAGGGAGAAGGGCAAAAGCTGCCTGGGCCAGTCTGCCACAGCTCTTTCATTCACCGAGGAACTGGCCCATGCTTGGAGTGACCCCTTGCTTAAACTCTGCTCACCTCCCCATCACCCTGTCCCTTTTCACAGCCCAGATTATTTTTCAGGACCTTCTTTAAATCCCTTGAAATCTCTTCAAGGTACTGCAGAGCCACAGCCTCAAGAAAAAGCCATCCCCATCCTATCTTGGCCTTGCACGTCCATTAACAAGCCTTCTCCCACCCCAGACACACCCCTCCTATTCACTGGCACAGAGGGAGGCTGTACCAGGATCCCATGGGCCACGAAGGAATGAAAAAATGCATCCCCTCCCAGCAGAAATGCAGCCAGACAATTGAAACGTGCTCCACTCCCAGCCCAGACCCTGGCAGGAGAGCACCCTTAGCTGGTGCTCCCAGCACCCTCAAGCCCCGTCTGGCCCTCACCCCATGCTAACTGCATCCCAGAAACTGCTCCCCTCCCAGCCCACTTCAGCAAGGCTGTGGATGGGAGAGCTCGCGGTTGTTTGCTTTGCAGCCAGGCCTCCCACACCTTTCCCCATCACAGCAGTGGCTGTGAGCCCTGACCAGGCGAGGGCTGGCTCCTCTGCAGCACCTGCCAGGGCAGAGGGACCAGCTGGGCCAGCATCCTCGCCCACAGCCCACCCTGTGGGCAGCTGCCTGGGAGCAGGCAAGAAGGAAATCCCTGCCTGCACTTTCTAGGGGGAATCCTGCCCTGCCCACCCAACCTCCACACCAGCGTTTCACACCAGCATTTGGCCCTGGTTCCTCTCCGAGCTGCACTGGCTAATAAGCCATGAGAGCCGGAAGGATTTGAAGGCAGCGGGGTGCTCGGTGCCGTCGCAGTGGCACTGGGCAGTTCAGCCAGCGGGGAAGAGCCTGGCTCTGAATGCAGATAAGCCTCCAGCCCCTTGGCTGAGCGGGCTATAGAAATAACCATGACAATAGTAATAAAAGCCAGGCCACCAGCAGGTACCGACAGATCCCCCACGGTGCACAGGGGGTACACAGGGGCTGCATTGTGTGTGCGAACGTGTCCCGCGGTGGGAACATGCCAGCCGGATGAGACAATCCCCACGACTGACAGCCGGGGAGTATGACCGGCCGTCACATGGGGAAGGGCCGCGGCAGGGAACGCTGATCTCCTTTATTTCCCCAGTGAGGGTTGCTGAGGAGCGGCCACACTAGCAGGGCTATTTGCTCTCCCCGGGCCCGGAAGAGCCCCAGGAGGGGGGAAGGCTCCGTCCCCGACTCTCACCGTGGTCACGGGTCAAGCAGGGCCGAGCACAGCCCAGCTGCTGTCTCCCGCTGCCGGCGTTCCGTACATAATGGGATCTCAGTGCTCGTGCCTGACTTCCTGGCAAGAGCTTGAAAACAAGTTCATAAACAGGTCCTGCTAATTTCTTCCACAACAGAAATCCCGGCGCCCACAGGAATGCTGCCACCAGCACCCATCCTGACTCTCCCCGAGCACCCTTACCCCAAGTATCAGTCACATGCTGGGGCAGTGAGAACATTAATGGCACGGATCAGCCACGCTCACGGCACTCGGGGCAGCACCCGCTAGCATTTTGGTTTGTGTCTGCACTGCCGGAGGGTTTAGAGACCTTCCTCCTTAGCTCCACACTGGTGTCCCTTTGGCAAGATGCCACACAGAGCTGGTCTGTCGCCCTGAATCTGGGATCCAGCACAGCCTCTGCGCCGAGCCCAGCTTCCCTACGGCTGGAGCCTGACGGGCTCTCCTCAGTGTTGTGAAGCGCGGCAGTTTGCCATGGATTTGGCACAGCTGGGCTGGGAGGGCAGAGCTCTGCCTGGGACAGACAGGACAGAGCTGGCTCCAGTTGCTGAAGGGAGCCAGCTTCATAATCAGTGTCCCATCACCCCCCTCCTTGTCCCTGGCTCCACTGTTTTTTGCAGGTAGGACAGGGGAGGCAGGAGGTTTTTGCCTTACCCCAGCAGCGTTGGGCTGCAGCCACTGGTCAGGCTTGTGAGGAAAACTTCACTGACACAGTGCATCGGCCACTGCAGCTGTTAGCCCGGGCAGTGCACAGCACGCCGAGCCTCTGCACCAGAGCAAGCATCCAGTGCTTAGGTCAGACATTCCGAGAGCAAAGGACCCTTCAGGCAGCCAGGATCGCTGCCCTGGGCATCGCACGAAGGCGCTGAGCAGCTGGAAGAGGACCAGAGCCTCTTTCAGAAAGCGTGTGGTGACTGGTCCTGAGTCACACTGCATGCTTGCACTTTGCTGCAGGGAGAACTTGGCCTCCCTGAGCAGGCACCTGCAGACAATGGGTTTTAGCTGAACGATGCCCCAGAAAGAAGGTGCAGAGGAGCCCTGGAAGGGCTCAAGAAGAGAAGATGTGACACTGATCTCCAGGACATCTCACCAGGCCCACCACCTCAAGCCTTTTGGGTCTTATGCTGCTATATATAGCTGACAGCCAGCCCCCTTGCTGTCCTCGCCCCCGCTCCTGCCAGACAGGGTGGGGATGCTGCTTGCTCTGTTCCCTCCTCCCCAGCCCGGAGGAGCGGAGGGTTTGGGCTGTGCTCAGGCAGAGCAGAGGATGTTTGTTTGGTTTCCTTGGTTACTGCACTGCCTGCTCCAGTAATCACATTTTCCTTGTGCTGGCTGGGTCAAGAGTAGCAGAGAGGAAATCTGGAATGGCTGAGGTCAAATACCAGCCTGGGAACAAGCCGGGGCCACCAGCCATGGCCACTCTATGCCATTTGGGTCCTTGCCATTGCGGGTACCCAACCAGAAAGGGAGGTACCAGACCCAGGGGTGCAGGAACAAGCTCCTTCAGCAACAGCCTGAGGGCTCCCATTACTGCCTCCGGTGTGAGCAGGGGACATAGGCACCCACGTTGAACTGCGAGAGGAATTACAGGAATGAAAATGTTTGTGCAGGCAGAAGCCAAGCTGGCTGTGCAAGCGGGGGATGTGAGCGGGGGAGCCCGCGAGCGTGGGTGCGGCTGTATTTATAGCGACAGTGCCGGTGGGGTGCGCGTGTGCAGGGGTGACAGGGATGCTGATGCCTTTTATTCTTTATGCATCCCTCAGCCCAGAAAGCCTGGAGCACTAACGCCAGTTCATGTCCCTGGGAGTTTCCCCTGCTTGTTAGTGTTCACAAACAACCCTCTGTCTTGTGGCAAGGAAACTGAAACTTGAACATGAGCAAACCACGGCTGATCTCATAACACTCTTTCCCCCCTCAATAATTCACTTCAGCAGCCGTGAACATAGCGTATGAGCTCCCAGCTCCTGCCTGCCCTGTGTCTTGGAAGCAAGATCTGAGGCTCCCGCACAGCAAGTGCTGGTGACGCTGCTGTTCCGGCGTCTTACATCTATTCACAATGACTAAATCAATGTGCGCTGGTAAAACACGGCTGTATCTTGTGAGCTGGGACAGGCATTAGGGCTTGGACAGCCCTGCCTGGTCCGACCCTCCTCACCTTTCTCCCCAGCCGACATGGAGCAGGCGCAGCGGAGCCTGGATGCAGAGCAGATGCAGCAGCAGCAGCTGAAACTACGGGACCGGCAGAAGTTCTTTGAGGAGGTTTTCCAGCATGACGTGGATTTCTTCTTTCCTATGTCTCACCTGCAGATCGAGCATCGGAGACGTAAGTGCTGCAGGCACCGGTACGGGGCTGGAGGTGTTTCAGGGAAAGACACGGCATTAGAGATCAGTGGGACATCCCCAATCTAAAGGCAGCTGGGGGCACACGTGTCCTGCGCCGAGACAGGACCACACACGCTGCGTGCGGGTGTGCTGTGGATTACTCACACCACTTAACTGAAGTCACTGCACATGGGTACCCAGGCTGGCGCCCTGCATAGTCATGGGCTTCAGGCAGGCTCCTCCAGAGAGCAGTTTGGAGCAGGAACAAGGACTGCAGTGAGGCAGCAGGGGCTTCCAGAGGGATGTTTTAAGGAAACATGATTTTCCTGGGGCACTCCTACCAGCAAAAGCAATTCAGTTCCCCACAGCAAGGCTGACCCTTTCCTTGGGATCCTGCCTGCACAGGTGCCCATTGCCTGGCACTAGTGATATCCCAAGGAAAATAGAATTGTCTTCGAAGTAATAACGATGACCCATGTGAGCCTGGCAAAACAGAATGTGGCGGCCAGAGAAGGGAGCTGAGAGATAGGGAAGCATTTGTTTTAGGACTATATCCTTGAAGAGAGCTGAGAGACTGATAGAGGGGAACATCCCTCCTCGGAAGATGCTGAGAACTGGGTGATAAAGTGTACAGACAAAGAGAACAACTAATTGGGATGTTGATAAGGACTAAAACTAAGTGTCCTTTAGTTGAACTGTCCTCATTATAATACTAAAAATCACTCCCATAGGCCAGAACCAGCCCCCACTCAAATAAGCCCCTTACTCTCTGAGCATGTGTGGTAAATTTAAAGGGAGCTGTACCTTTAAGTTGAAATTAGAAAGAAACTAACCAATTATTAGCTGGGGGGTGTGAATATTAGCTGCTATTGACACATTTAACTGTATAAATGCCTTGTAGTTTCTTGGTGTGGTGTGCTAGCTTTGCAGAGTTACCACCTCACACCCATCTTTGCACAAATATGAAATGAATAAAATACCTCCGCTCTGTGTGTAGTTTGGCGTTTTGCGCACCAGGCGAATGAGCCCGCTTTTAGGGATAGCACTAGCACTCACCTTTCCGCTGGCCTCTGTCTCTGCAGCCCCTTTAGGCAGCATTTCCTCCATGGAGGTGAATGTGGACATGCTGGAGCAGATGGACATGATGGACCTGTCAGACCAGGACACTGTGGACGTGTTTCTGGGCTGTGGGACAGAGGAGAGCAGCGTTGCTGGGCCCCTGCCAGGTACGTGCAGTCCAAGCCTTTTGCGGGCCAGGCTGGGAGCCCTTCCTGCCCGCAGTGCCCGCGCTGCCTTGTTCCTCAGCCCTGGCCACCCTGTGTGGAGATCCACAAACACCCATGCAAAGACAGACACTTGGTGCTGGGGTCTGTGAGGTTGGAGGGATCATGCCAGTGCCCACCTCCACAGCCAAGAGGTACAGGTGTATATACACACTGCAGAAGACAGGAGAGCCCGGGCACTTTCCAGTGCTATTGTGGATATTGTGCTATGGAGCACAATCTCTTGTCCTGAAGCCGCTCTGGAGCAGCCAGTGTCTTGTCACAATTTTCCAGGTCCCTACTGCACTGCAGAGCTCGCTGTGCCAAGTGGGAAGACTGCAGGACCCCTACCCCTCCCAGCCAGACCCCATGGAGCTGGGCCTGGGTCCCGTAGGGGAAGCCCAGGGTGCCAGCACCTTCCTCCCCACGCACGCATGCTGCAGCGATTCACTGAGGCCAAGACGAACACCTCCTTGTCTGCTGCAGCTGATGGCCTCATGCAGCATGGCTCCAAGCCGTGCTTCACACGAGGCAGAAGAGCCTCCACTGCCAAAATGGGGAAGGAATGTGCAGCATTGCCCAGAGCCAAGCCAGGGGTGTGAGGTGGGGAACAGCCATGACAGCCACATGGGGAGCAGTTGGGAACGGCTGGGGAAGCACAGCCTGCCAAAGAATAAGTGTTGGGGGAGGCTATCCATGAAGCTCAGGGAGGAAGAAGCCTCCAGAAGCTCTTTTCTTTCTCTCCTCCAGGGGCAGATGCCAGACAGCGCTCAGAGGAAATCACCCTGCAAGTGCCCAATGCAGCCGAAAGCAAGTCACGCATTTCCTCCACATCCTCTGTCTCCACGGATCTGAACAGCCTGGACACCAGCGAGGAGGGGGCCGAGACCCCCGTGGTGCAGTCAGACGAGGAGGACCTGCAGGAGGACAGTCCCAAAGAGCAGGAGGCAAGAAGCTAGCAGCCAGCTTTGCCCTGCTCCCAGCCTCCTCTGTACGGACCTGCCAGCCCAGAGGAAGTAAAGCTGCTGGCACACAGTAAACCCCATCCTGGACTGCTGCCCTGCAGAAGGGGAGAGAAGGTTTTCCCCTCCTCTCCATCCGCAGGTTCTCCTGGCAGCCAAGGGAGAAGGAAAGGGGTATTGTAGGCTCCCAAAATTAACTCTTCAGGCTTTGCTGCTAACACTCCCCGCTTCACTCCCCTGTCAATGCTTGACATCCCACGGCCCCACCATTCCCAGAAAGCCATCCCTTGGGATCCCAGCTCCCCGTCCTACTGACAAGGGTCCTGCCCAGACAAGCAGTTAGTGATGGCATACAGAGAAATAACACTCCGATCTAAACAAGCAGTGGGTGTGTGTGTTATTGAGAGAAAACAGCACTGGGGATGAGGGTTAGGTGGGGGTTGCAGGAGGGAGAGCGGCGTAGAACCAGTATGCTATGGGTGCCACACAGGATCAGATGAGGCCTCCTGTTGCACTGCCCAACTCCAGCACAGGGACGGTTCCTGCGCCCAGGGCAGGAGCAGACGGCACAGACCTTGGCGGAGAAGGGCGGCTGTTTGTGGAGTAAGTCACCATACCGAGCAGCTCTGGTGCTGCCTCCAAGAGGGCGAGCCAGCAGCTGCAGTGTGGACACAGCTCATCACAGCAGACCTAAAGAGGGCTGCCGGTGACCGGTAACTACCCACCATGAGTGCACAGGGGGGAGAACGTCAGTGCACGCCGCACCAGCAGCTGCTGCTCCCCTGGCACAGCATGGTGGCAGCAACCCTGGCTGAAGGCTGCTTTAGAAACATGAAGGAAGAGCCATCAAAATGAAGCTACTTTGCAGCCTGCTACACTTGCTGCCTGCAGGAGACGTCAAGAGGAGTCAGGCACAAAGCTGGCCAGAGCTCTGCTGCCTCTGTCAGTGGCTGTGGGCCATTGTCCCTGCTTGGGCTGTGTCTGCACAGCCACAGTCATCCCCACGAGGAATGGAGCCTGGGAGATAAGTGACAGGAGCCAGGGAACACTCCACATCCCGGCTGATTCCCAGGGGGTCTTCAGACCTTACTGTGCTCCATTCTGCGTCAGCCAACCCTTCGTGAGACCAGCTGTAGTGCCCCAGTTATCTGGGATCGGCCGGCCAGAGCGGGTGGCGTTGTGGGCTCTGTCGGACTCCCACCCCAGTGCTGCCTTGCTGGGGCTGCGCTTTGCTTCCTCTTGGGGTGGCCCCAGGCTGGCCAGGGCTGGCAGCCGGTGGAAGCAGGGTGCTTCCAGATGGTTCTGTGCTCAGAGATAGACGCTGCGCTCCGGAAAGCAGACATCAAGGAGTGAGGGAGAGCAGACAGCAGTGGGAAGAGCTGAGAAGTGGAAGGCACCCCGGGGACAGGCACAGCCCTCGTGCACGGTGAAGCCTTGCAGTGAGCCGCCCAAGCTCGGCCGCACAAGAGCTTCCCCCAGTGTGAGAAGCCGGGGCAGGGAGCGCTCGCGGAGCTCCCCACAAGACAGACGGCCTCGCTCCCGGGCGGGGGCGGCCGCTCCGGGTGCTCCCCTCCGGCCGGCCGCGGCCGGGCAGGCGCTTCCCCCCCACGACCACCGGGACAGGCTCCAGGCCTGCTCCCCGCAGCAGCTCCCGGGCTCCCCGGCCGGCCGCGGGCCCGGTACGGGAGGGAGGGAGGGAGGGAGGGAGGGAGGCCCGGCGGGGCGGGGCTGCGGCGCCGCGTCTCCATGGCAACGCCGGAAGCGGGCGCCATTGACCGGCGGGGCCGGAAGCGGAAGTGGGCCGTGGGGAGGCGGGATGCTGGCGGCGGCGGCGGCGCTGCTGCTGGCGGCGGCGGGGACGGTTGGGGCGGGGCGGGACGCGCTGCGGGAGGAGCTGCTGCTGACCCCGCTGCCCGCCGGCGACGTGGCCGCCACCTTCCAGTTCCGCACGCGATGGGACGCCGACCTGCAGCGGGGCGCGGGTAGGGTGGGGCCGGGCCGTTATTGGCTGGGGCGCGGCGCAGGGGGTGGAGCTATTCTGCAGGGTGACGACGCGACGTGATGATGACGTTACCGCGTTGGGGTGATGACATCACTGGGGGCGAGTGACGTCAGGGGCGGGGGGGAAGGTGAGCAGGAACCGGGTGGGGGTGAGGCTCCATGGGCTGCACTGACATCAGCACAGGGGGGCTTAGTGCGGTGATACAAGTGGGTTGCGCATGATGACGCGAGCAGGGAGTAGCACCAGGGGATGATGCCATATTTGGCCAGGCCCTGGTGTGATGTCATGGGGGAGCAGGCGGGCAGGGTGGGGCAGGTGCTAATGCCGCCCACAGTCTCTCACTACAGGCTCTTCCCGAAGGCGCTGGGGCAGCTGGTGGCGGCGCTGGGCGTGCGGGAGCTCCACCTCGCCCTCACTCAGGGCTTCTGGCGCACCCAGGCCTGGGGGCAGCTGCCCCTCCAGGCACCTGCTGGTGCTGAGCTCTGGGTCTGGTTCCAGCCCACCGTCACCGAGTAGGTATCCCGGCTGTGGGTTTGTCCCTCCAGGTCCCCTCTACAGCCACTGCCCCTGGGAACTGTCACTCTTCTCACATGAGGCAGCCATGGCGTGTGCTGGGGCCTCCTGGTTTGGAAAATGTCCACTGGAATAAAAAAGCCTGCAACCCCAGAAGCTGCTCTAAGAAAAAGCAGAATGTAGCCCCGCTCAGTGCACAGGGCAGGATGTGGTGCTGAGGGCAAATCCTTGTTCATTAAAGGAACAAGTAATTCCCTTATGGGCTCTGTGATGACAAACCCCTTGCTGCGCTAATACGACGGGGTTATATCTTATCTGTCATCCATGACTCACTTCCTTTGACTCTTGTCCAATACCTGTCACCATCTCCCTTAGCACACAGCTGCTGTTTGAGCCACAGCAGCTCTGTGTGTACTCACAGAGCTCTCTCCTCCTTACAATTGGCACATTTTGGGTCTGCTGGTGGGGCCAGCCTTCAGAGCTGCACCGAGCTGTTGCTTGAAGTCTCATAGCCCCTTCCCCCTACACTGCACATCACCTCCTGCGTGCTCCCTGCTCCCCCAGCCTCTCTCCTCACTTACCAGCTGCACCCACTGCCAGGTCCCAGGCTGTGTGAAGCCCTGCCAGTCCAGGGGCTGCCCCTGCCCCCAGATCTCATGTGCTGGGATAAAATACCAAGAGAGCTTGGAGAGTACATGACCAGCATCCTCTGCCTGCATGCTCCTTGTTTCTGCTGAAAGCCAGCGTGGTCATCCCCATGTATTTATTGAATATTACTGACTTGATGCTTCTGGTTCCGAGGATTCGAGTTTCTGAGTAATCTTTGGTATCTGTTCTCACACAGTGTTGACAAAGCCTGGAAAGAACTGAGTAACATCCTCTCGGGAATATTCTGTGCTTCTCTCAACTTCATCGACTCAACCAACACGGTCACTCCAACGGCGTCCTTCAAACCCCTGGGCTTAGCCAATGGTGAGCCCGGCCTGCACTTGGCTTCCTGGCTCTGCCCTCTTCACTCTTGCCTCTAGCTTTAGTTCTGCCCCGTGCCACTGCAGGGAGTCTGGGCGCAGGTCCTGCAACGACTGTGAGTCTGGGTGTGTACAACGGGGTCTGTTAACCTCCTCCTGGAAGCATTTCCTCTCCCTATGAATGAGGCTTGGATTTGAACAGAGGAAGCCCACACGCAGTACGTGGCAGATGCTCTCAGGCCCTCATCTGTCTCTGAAAAGTATTTTATGAAACAGTGAGGACTAGAGGATTTAAGGCACTCATGAAAAAAAAACTCTGCTAGGATATACCCTCACCTATTCTTTCCAAATCACTCTGAACAAAGTGGGATCTATTCCTGATTGAGCTCATGGCATCTTGGTCATGTTGAGAGGGTGGTGGGCTGTGGGGTGCACTGCGGGGTGGAACAGGTCTGCTTCTGCTCTCATGCCTGTAGCAGTACCAGCCTGTTGAACCTCCACCTCCCTGCCCAGGGACAGATCACAATCTCCTGCGCTATGCCGTCCTGCCCCGGGAGGTCGTCTGCACAGAGAACCTCACACCTTGGAAGAAGCTGCTTCCATGTGGCTCAAAGGTAATGGCAAGTCCTGCTGCTTCGCTGGGCCTCTCCCAGTGGGCTGCTGGGTTCCCCACAGCAGTCTGGGAGCATGCACTGGGAGGTCTCAGCAGGGCCTTTCTCTCAGTGGGACCAGAGAACAGACCTGAGGCTGAGTTTCTGTTTTCTCCCTGCAGGCTGGGCTTGCTGTGCTGCTGAAGGCTGAGCGCTTGTTCCACAGCAGCTATCACTCACAGGCAGTGCACATCCGCCCCATCTGCAGGGTAAGCAGGAGGCTTGGGGCTCCTTCCTTTAACACCCCCAAGAGAAAATCAGAAGCCACCCTGTGGCACTGCAAGGTGACAGACTGGTTTGCCCAGGTCCCCTGCGGTGGGTTCACTGTGTCTAACACAGCTGTCATTCTGCTTCTCTGGTCTCACCCACATCCTGATGGGATTCTTGCAGTCCTGATAGAGTTCCAGCTCTGTCCTGGTGTCCTGCCCCGCCAGAAAGTGTGATCAGAGCCACCTGTCTCTTTCTTGTCCAGGATGCCTCCTGCCTGGCTGTGTCCTGGGAGCTCAGGCAGACCCTTACTGTGGTCTTTGACACCTTTTCCAGTGGCCAAGGAAAGAAAGGTAAGCTCAGCCGCAGCGCGCTGTGGTCCTCGAGTGCCCGCAGCACTTCATTTCACCTGACACTGACTTTGCTTTCCACAGACTGGTCACTCTTTAAGATGTTCTCTCGCACACTTACTGACGCATGTCCTCTGGCATCGCAGAGCAAAGTGTACGTTGACATCTCCCCTAAGAACAAGGTAATGCTCACGGACCAGAGAACACCCCCTGCTCCCTCAGTTTAGCCACTTTGTGGGTTTGGAAACATCCTCGCCTCCATCCTGTGCATGGCTGGGCCCCCCAGGAGCCCTCTGGGGTAATGAAGGGAGGTGATTTCCTTCCTCTGAGCAGGGCTGCAGGGATGATCACAGTGGTTTTATTAGAGCACCAAGCTGGCCGTTGGGTGGGAGAGCTCAGGGCCAGCCGGAGGGGCTTTGCCCAGTGCTGCCAGTTACTTCAAGGGGCACTTCTCCTTTCATGGTCCGTTTGCTTTCTCAGGAAAAGGAGTTACTGGAAGTGACCCCCCCTCCAGCATCTGTACATGAGGCAATTGTCCAGGGAGACAGGAGAACCTATGCTGTCTATGACCTGCTGAGCCCCTCGCTCTTCAATACATCTCGCAGCCTCAATGTGCAGCTGAAGTGGAAGCGGCCCCAAGACAGCTGTGAGTGACCACAACTTCACTCCTGCACCGCTGATCAGGGCTCCAGGCCTAAAAATCACCTGGCATCACCCCCCATTCCTGTATCAATCCCCACCCACTCCTGTGTCGTTTTCTCTTTCGCAGCGGAACTGCCAACACCTGTACTCCATGCGCAGCGCTACGTGAGTGGATATGGGCTGCAGACTGGAGAGATCAGCACTCTCATCTACAACACACACCCATATCGGGCCTTCCCTGTGATCCTGCTGGAGACTGTGCCGTGGTATCTGCGGCTCTATGTGCACACTCTGACTATCATCACGAAGGGGAAGGAAAACAAGCCAAGTAAGTAAACCCTCCCAGGAACACATGCTACCTGGTTCCCTTGGCACAAGTGGCTTATTCCAGAGATGGTTTAGTCCCTCTCTCAGGCCCCAGTGGTCACTGGGAAACTGGACTGGGAATCAAAACATCTTATGATGTTTTCCTAGCCTTCAGTTTCACACTCACAGTAGATGAGACTTTATTAAGTCTGTTTTACGAGAGGCACATGGACAGTGTTTCATAATCCAACAAGGGTCCAAACCAAAGTGAATTGAATTTTGTAGTAAAGGGGGCTCCATTTAAAACTGATGACTGGGTCTTATTTTGCATTTGTACCTTTCCTTACGAACACCCAACTTTCAGGGGTCATCGGCTCTAAAGGCCAGCCAGATTTAGCTTTAACGCCTGCTTTTTGCTACCTGAGCATCTTTACTTGCCCAGAAAACCTCTCCCAGGACAGCGGAGGCAGGAGCACCCACCCCATGGGAGATGTCCAGGCAATGTGAGATTGCACAAGGTTCCCCTGGTGCCACTGATGCATCTCTCTGGCTAGGTTATATCCACTACCAGCCAGCCCAGGACCGGAGACGGCCTCACCTCTTGGAAATGCTGATCCAGCTGCCAGCCAACTCTGTCACCAAGATCACAATCCAGTTTGAGAGGGCCTTACTGAAGTGGACAGAGTACCCACCTGACCCTAATCATGGCTTTTACGTCAGGTAATGACACACCTCAGCTCCTTGTCCCCTTCTGGGCCTTGTGTAGGACTTGCTGCTGGGGTCTCTTGGAATGGGAAGAAGTCTTGGTGTCTTTTTGCTGGCAGGACTGACGCTAGCATGTCCTTTCTCTCCTTAGTTCATCTGTGCTTAGTGCCCTGGTGCCCAGTGTCATTGCAATGAAGGACATGGATGTGGAGCAGAGCCCTCTCTTCACCTCTCTGTGAGTGTGCCTGTGCTGGGGAGCGGGGCCATACCGCAGCGCCTGCGGGCTGCCAGCCGCTGTCATCCCAGCTGGTGAGCACGAAGCAGCGGTCCTGTGGGCTGATGCTCCCTTTCCTGCTTCTGCTCTCCAGGTTTCCTTCCCTTGATGGCTCCAGCTATTTTGTGCGCCTGTACACAGAGCCGCTGCTGGTGAACTTGCCGACGCCAGACTTCAGCATGCCCTATAACGTCATCTGCCTGACCTGCACTGTGGTGGCAGTGTGCTACGGCTCCTTCTACAACCTGCTGACCAGAACGTTTCATGTGGAAGAGCCGAGCCGGGGTGGGCTGGCCAAGCGGCTGGCCAACGTCATCCGCAAATTCAGGGGGGTGCCCCCGCTCTGAGAGAAACCAAGGCAGCTGGCGCTGGCTGCGGGGCTCTGTGGGGAGACCCAGGGAGCAGAGCGCCACTGCCTCTTGTCTTTGCTGGAAGCAACCTGCTCCATTTTGCTGCTTGGGTCTCCCTTTGACACCCAACAAGCTGAGAGATCCCTTCCATCATTAGGGTGGGGAAACGGCTCTAAGACTATTGACTACTGAACTGCACTGCTACAGGACTGGGAAAGGTATAAGACTTCTGTTTGGGAGTGAGGTAACTTATGTGCTGGGAATGATGCTGGAAGTAAACTTGAGGTATTTTGTACATTTGTGCTGCTTCTGGTTGGTTTTACTTTCTCAGCCCCACAGGTACAGTTGACCCTGTAAGACTCTGTGTGGTGCGAAGTCTCTAGCACGCTACCTGACTCAGCTGGGAGGAGATGCAGATGTGGTCAGGGGGAGGGGTGTGGCCTGCAGTGAAGAGATGGGTTCATCTCTACCATCTCACCTGCTGCAACTGCCAAGTCTCACAGCTCCCTCCTGCTGCACTTCACATTTGAGCCAGTTTGCAAATTAATTGTTGGCCATGGTGTATGTCTGTCCCATCAGCCAGGGCACAGGTTTACTTTCTTTCTCAGGAAAAAGCTTATCTTGCTCCCAGCTTCTATTTGAAGCATTTTGAAACCCCTCCACCTGCTCACCCCTCTGCTGCAGCACCAGATCCTCCTCTGCCCCCTCGGTACCATTTCTGCATGTCTGCCCGATGGCTGCCCTGCATCCATGGTGCCCCAAAGCTTCTGGGCTCAGCAGACCCCTCATGCTGAGCTGCAGCCAGCTGGGCACTGCTGGTGGGTGGCAGCCTCAGCCCTGGGCTGGGAATGCAGGGACAACGGTGCCACTGCGCTCTTCAGAAATTTTAATAAAATACAAGGTGCCACCTTGCTGCAGTTCACACGGAGCAGCGAGAGAGAGGAGCTTGGCCTCCGATGGTGCTGTTTTCAGGAGTACATTCTTTCCATCTCCAATGTGGCTTTTGTGATGGTAACAGACAACTGCCTACAAGCAGCTCAACAAAGCACGAGGGAATATTTAGAAGAAATATTCCCCAGAATCAAAGCAAAGCACAGCCAGAAGTCATTTAAAAGCTTCCACTTGAACAGAAAGACCATAAAAACCCTGTTGCCTCCTGTGCTGCACAGAAGAGTCTGTTCCTGCTGCCTGGGATTACCTTTCCCTTCTCTACCGGAGATGTCTTTCTCTTGGCAGCTCTTTACAGATCCACTCCACTGGATGGCTCCATGCAGCCTCCAGATCTGCAGAAACAGATGAGTTTGGGACGATCCCTCTGTCTTCCTGCTTGCTGAGAAGGATGCCCCAGGGCTGGGAGCTCGTGTTGCTTCCAGCCACAGGACTGCTGCTGCAGCTCCGCCAGCCAGGCTTCAAGTGCAAAACCGAGTTTCTTTACAGAAAACTAGAACTACACCCAAACGACACCTGAGTGAGCGTACAGCTCCTGCGCAGCACGGGGCGGGGGGACACAGCCAGGATTCTCGGGCACAAGGGTCCACATTGCAGTTTGCAAAAGGATTTGGGGACATGTCAAGTTGTTTCAGGATGGGTCTAGGATAAATCCCGCAGACTGCAACCACCAGCATGTGCTGGAGAAGCTCAGAAAGCCTGAAGTACCCCCAGCCCAGCTCCCTGGGAGAAACTTGTGTGCTGCAGGCTTTAGGTGGGATCTGGCAAAGCCCCCCAAGCACTGAGGCTAGCACCCATGCATGCAGCTGGCACTGCAAGCCAAACCAGCCAAAACTGGTGCAAGAAACACGGCACTGCTGCAAACCCAGCTGCCATTTCTGCATGTCCTTGTGCTGAGGATGATGAGGTCAGCCTGTGCTGGGGCCAGCCAGGAGCCACCATGGGCAAAGGGTGCTGCAGCTGGCATCAGCCAAAGGCTTTGGGGCCATTCCCATGCGGTGCCGTAAACCAGGAATTTAAACAGCCCATAAAGAGGTCAGTCCGGAACACTGCCAGCGCAGGAGGGAAACTGTCCTGGGCTGGATTCCCACCTGCCAGGCCATCGAGGGCATTGGTCTTATCACATCCATCAAATGCCTGGGCCATCCAACCAGAAAACCCTGCAGGAAATGCTGGCGACCCTGCAACCACAGCTGGGTGGGTTTTAAATGGCTGGAAAAACCCAAAGTCTTAGTGTTTGGGGTATTTTTCCTGGGCTGTTTCTCTCCCTTCCCTGTATGGCCCCCTTGGAAGCCCAGCCAGGGCTGGGCATAGCTTAGTTGCGCTTGGTAACTGGAGCTGGAGTGCTCGCAGCAGCTCAAAAATAGATGTGTTTAAGGGGAGAGGCCACGGAGCCATCTCTGCTCTACATCTGAGAGGTAGTACCAGAAGGGACCGGGCAGTGGGTGGTGCACAGGGATGCAAGTGCCCACCCTAGTGCAGCACAGAAAACTGGGCCTTTGGGGCTCAATGGGACAAAGTCAGCAAGAAAAGCGCACTGCCATGTATGACAGGGAAGCAGGATGCAAGCAAGCCTAAAACAGTATGCAATGGAACGCAAAAAAGCATGGGCTTGGCATGTCACAAGAGTGCAAACACTGTGAGCACGTGAACAGCAATCAATGATGTGCAAAGACACGTGCCAACTGCATGCAAAGAGAAGCCTGCAAACCACATGCAACCACACGTAAGAAAGCATGCAAAAAGCAGGCCACCCTGCACAGAATCATGCTAGCTGGTCGCACAAATGCAATGCCCTGCAGCACGCAAGAAAGCAGGCAAAGAGCAAGCCACACAGTGTGAAACAGTGTGCACACAGCATGCAGAAATCGAAGTGGACAGTGAAGCGCGCTGCACCGTGCAGGCAAGCAGCGCACAAAGCGTGCTGGCTGCACGCCCGCCCCGTGCAATGCCATGCAAAACAAGCCTGCAAGAAGCACGCCACGCGGTGCAGAGACGCGTGCGAACAGTACTTTAAATTTAAAAAGAATACATAATATAATTCCTTAAAGAGCGAGGAAGCGCCTAAGACCCTGCCCCGCAGCCACGCTCCAGCACCGCCCCGCCGCGCAGGCGCAGCGCCGCCCCTCCGCCCCATAGGCGCACTGCTGCGCCACCGCCTCGCCACGCAGGCGCAGTGCTGTCCCCTCCCTGCCGCGCAGGCGCAGTGCCACCCCTCCGCTCCACAGACGCACTGCCGCTCCGCGGCCCCGCCGCGCCGGCGCAGTACCGCCCTCCGCCGCGCCGCGCCGGCGCACTGCCGCCCCGCGGGGCTGCCCGCGGCGCCGCCTGAGGGAGCGGCGCCCCCACCCCCGGCCGCCGCCGGAGCTGCTTCGCGGCGGGGCCGGGACGGGCCCGGGACGGGCGGGCGGCCGCCCGCGGCGGGGAGCTGGTGTCGCGGCGGGCAGGCGGGCGTCCCCCGGCCTCTCCCTTCTCTCCTTAGGGCGCGGCGCAGACGGGCCGACGGCCCCGGGATGGTGGCGTGAGGCGGCGGCACCGCGCCGTGAGTACGGGCCGCGGGCGGGGAGGGAGGGAGGGAGGGAGCGGAGCGGGGCGGGGCAGGAGGAGCCGTCGGCCTCGGCGGTGTCAGCCGGTCTGCCGGGGCCGGGGGGCTGCGGGCGGGAGCGCTCGGGGTCCCCGCGCGGTGAGGGCAGGAGAGCCGCTCCGTCCCACCCGGGCGGGCCGGGGTCAGCCAACTGCGAACACGCTTAGGTGACCGCCAGCCTGAGGGAGAAATAACACTGTAACCCCCGTACTGAAACACTATAATTGATCTCGCACCTACTGTTGTACCGGAGCGGCTTCTGCCTTTCCAACCTCTACATCGTAACTCCCCAGAACCCTGTACAGATACAGCATTTGTGCCCGTCTTTACCCGAGACACAGAAAACTGGCTTTCATCAGGCTGCGTTCAGACTTCTGAAACCCACCAAAGGCACAAAAGGTAGAGGAGATCCAAATTAAAACTAAAAATAATTATGTTTTTCAGGAAACTTGGAATGGGCCTGGAGTTCGTGGTCTTTAGCAATTAAAGGCAGACAGTGGGAATGAGGACCACTGAGAATTAATAAATTAATATAAATGAAAGTAGTGATGCCTCAGGTGACAACTGTGGAGGTTTACATATCTTCCCACCACAGAGCTGGCTGACTTAAGATGCTGTTCCTGGGATTTACTGTGCAGAGAAACATGGATCATACTGCTGCCTTCCTGCTCACAGGTGGAGGCTTGTTGGCCCTGGTGCTGTGAGTGCACTGCACTGCCTCCAGATACAGGCTAACCGATTCCTCCATGAAGCTCAGAGAGCAGCTGTGGAGGTGGTGAAAAGAGCAGCTCCACAGAGAGCCTCTGCTTTTCATGCAAGGAGTTGCTTTGACTTGTGTCTATAGCTTGAGAAATCAGAACGTTCATAACCCCTAGGCTTGGTCAGTCAAGGATTCACTGTTCTTTTGGAAACTGTTTCTAATTACATTGCAGCATTTCTGAGTCTACATCAAGTGTTCAAGGCATGAACTTATCAAGGCTATGGTAAGGCCTTTGCCAAAAATCAGAGACTCACTTTTTCCAGCTGAGTCACGCCAGCAGATAAAGCTTTAGAAAAAAAATAGAAAAAAGCAAGGCCAAAAAAAGCCCCAAAGAAGTTAAATCCCTGATACTGCAAATAGGTCTTAAAGTTTGAACAGTTATGGTTCGTGGGTTGTTTTTTTTTTTTACTGAGAGAGGGTTTGCATCTAGAAAGCTGGTCTGTTGCTTTTCTTAGCTGAACTTCTCAAACTCATCACTCAATAGCTCTTTCACCTTCCCCCCCCAATGCGTTGGATATTGTGTATTTTTAGTGGCAGTTTTGGGTGCTATGTGGTATTTGAGAGCTGGTTTTGAACACATGCTGGCAGCTTGAAGTGCTGCCCACACACATCATTTCAAGTTATGTGGCTGTGACGGGGTTTTTGATTTAAAAACTTCAAGCAAACTGTACTACAGGTGAAACTCGGTGGAAACCCCTGAGGCTTACTTTTAAGTTTAGATGCACTGTGTAACTTGAGCAATTTTTATCTAGTCAATGGGGCTTTTCATTCCCAAGCAGAAACTTCAGCTTCTGGGAAAGGGGAGGCTGGCACCACCACCCTCTGATAAAAATGGTACTTAGTCTTTTATTGCAGACCTTTCCGCTGCCAGCCCAGGTGACTCTGTAACATCTGCTGGGGAGGTTCCTTGCGGAACCGGCTTAATAGCTGCCTTAGTAAGGTCTGAACAAGCTTACCTTTTAAGTGCTTAGTGAAAGCTGGCTGATTATTCTCCCCCATCAGGGTAAATGAACTGTTAGGGAATTAAGACATTCTTGAGAAAGGTACAGACTTGGTGTTGGAACACTGATGTATAAAACCTGTGGTGTAGGAACAGCTCTCAGCCTCTTAGTTGCTGAATTAGCTTGTAGAATATCAAGGAACAGCTTCCTATCTCCTCAGATGGATTTATTCTAAAATGTCACTGATCTGTTGCAAACCACTAACAGACTTGTGCTGTGCTACTCACTTTTGACTTGTCATAATTAAAGTTTGTTTCTGGCTGGGAAAGGTGCTGCTACCCTTGCGCTGGAATTTGAAAATCCTCCCCACGAACATGTGCCAGTAGGACCTGCTGGTTTTGAATGGTCTTGGGAGGGAAGGTGACAGAAGGAAGGGCTGTGAACACAATGGAAGCCGATTAATAAGCATGTGGAAAAGTATTGGTGTTTGCTTACTGGTGAGGTGCGCAGAGAACCTCCCCAGGCTGCTCTCCTGCTGCAGGAACTGGCAGGGAGGAGGCTCTGGCAGCACATGGAGGTGAGACAGAGCTGTCAAGCGCTGACTACAGGGAGAGCAGCGGGAGCATCGCCTGCTCTCAGCTGCTGAGGGGTCTGAAGCAAGTTCAAGTGGCTCTAAGAGCTGCGGAGGAGCAGGAGAAGGCAGCGGTAGTGCGATGAAAAGGAGCAGTCTGGTAAACACGAGTGGCTGCCAAGTCAGATGACTTGAGCAGGAGAGCAGCCTTGAGGATAGCAAGACACCAGGCTGGCTAAGGAAAGAGATGAGTCAGGCAGGGGAGAACAAGAGCAACTGGTTGAGGAAAAGCAGGATGCAGTTGTGAAACAGGGAGCCAGTAGAAATACTGTTGGGTGACAGGTTCTTATTTGCTCTTGGGACGTGGTAATCTTTAGCTTGATCATGAGGTGGGGACAAAGACAACAAGGCAGGAATTTTTCATTTGCAAGTTTCACCTTGCTTGAAAATCTGGGCAAAACTGAATATTGTTACAGCTTCGAGAAGGGACCGCCTATGCTGGGCGGCAAGGAAAGCAATAGTTCCCTGCTCAGTAGAGAGTTGATAGGAGATGCTGTTTCTCTTTGATGGATAGTGTGGAAAGAGAACTCAGTCTTGTTGCCAGCTGCCTAAAGGAATCTCCAGTGAAGAGCTAGGAAGAATAGGTATCTCACTAGTGGAAAGTCCCTTGAGGAAGGCAGAGCTGAAGAAATCTCTAATAGTAGGTACCTTACCTAGCATCAGCTGTGGGATACAGCAAAGGGTCTTCAGCCTTTAACTGGTGGAGAGCAAAGGGGCACATGAAAATACAGGCAAACTGACTCCATATACCAGACAAACTGTTTGAACATCTGCATTTGTTAGGAGTCCAAGAGGCTTGCAGATTGAAGGGCATTGGGATTGAAATTTCATAGTAAAAAGAATGACTATTAAACAGTTCTTTATACTGCAGAGTGGTTGCATTGATTGCTACAAGCAATTGGCTCTTGGAATATTGGAAATACCAATATTTAAAAAATGAGTAGCTTGTTTTGAGACAGATTTGTGTTTGTAGGAAGTGTTTGGGTAGTGCTTACCTGCTTAGAATCAACTCGCTGTTTAGAGTATTTTCACTTAAGTCTTTGCCATGGTTGAGACTGTGGAGTTAAATGCAGCTACTTCACAAATTGTAATTACACTCCTAAGCTGTGGTCAGTTGTAAAGTTTGGGGGCTAATGGCTCAATAGCAACATGTGGCCTTATTAAAGCTGGAAGACTTATGACATTAGTCCTGGAAGGTTCTAGAGCCATGTCCTAGCCTTGTGCTCTTCTGATAGACATGATCTTAGGTTGTTTTTCATCCATCTCCTTACTCCAGAGACAGAAAACCCAAAGCAGTCATCTGTAGGCACTTTGAATTTTCAAGAAGGGGTGACCCAAAGACTGCAGCACATGTCCTGCTACGAAAGTCAAGCTGATGTGATTTCGGGGCTGGATCTAGCAAAAGTATGACACAATGTTTGTGCAGTGATTTGTACTGCTCAGTATTGGGAGCACTTGCAAGAGAAAGACTATAGGAAAGGAACATTTCAGGAGGAATAAGGCAGCTGCAGATCATTGATTCAGTGCCATTTTGTTGTATTCAATGCAATCTGAACTAAAAAGTTGGGCAGTGGTGTTTAATTACCTTTCTGTTCAAATATTTGTTAGATCTTTATTCTTCCCCTGGGGAAAAAGTAAGCTAATATGTCTGCAGTACTTTTGCTCCAGAAACATCTAAGTGATTCACAAAGGCTAGCAGACAGCATGTTTTGTTATGAAATAAGTAATCCCTATTTCCAGTTAGGGTGGAGGGAAGGGGGGGAACAGGCTTGGGACTAGACTTGCCTTTAAAGATATGAATGAGTGACCTGCATAAAACAGGACTAACATTGTGAGTTTTATTCCTTTCACTTGACTGTATCCATATTGCAATGTAAAATAACTTCCTCCTTATTCTTTGGCTGCCTAACTGCAGCTTAGTTTTACTAATGGAACCCCAGCTGCCCTCTCTGCTGGAGAACACTCCCTTGCTGGAGCGCCAGCACAACACACTCTTAATCTGTTTGCTCTGGTGGAGATTTTGGCCTGTGTTCTCTCTCACTAACATTAAAATAGATCCTGCTGCTAAGAACACAGAGGATGGCAGCATGCTTCTTGCTTCTGACAGCAGAGCCGGTTGGTACCTATGAACAAGCTTACAGAGCTGTAAGACAAGTCTGACCTCAGTAGTTTTTTTGGAAGAGAACCATGTGTGGTTTTCTCTTGGCTCTTCTATGCAATCCCTCATTCTCCCTCCCTTCACCAGGAAATCCCTTCTCCTGCCAACAGGAGCCAGAGGAATGTGCTGTTTGTTTACCTTCTCACTCCTTCATCCTACTAACCTTCCCACCCCCCCAAGCTGTAATCCTAGCAGGCTCGGCTCAGCCCTTCATTCTTCTGACAGAGCACTGCTCAGCTGAGTATTTTCAGATAAAAAGGATTGCTGCAAGAAGCTGTTCTGACCCAGCTCTGCGTAGTGGGGGTGAGGCCGTGGCATTCTGCAAGGCTGGGACTGTCCTCTCACCTCTGTCTGTGCCCTGGCTGGTGGCTGCTTTGTTCAGTGTCACTGTGTGTCATCATGATATGCTACAGGATAGCAGGGAAGAACATCCTTCCCAGTCTTTTCCATTTCCCAGCATTTCCCTACATGGTTTTGTCTTTCTGGGGTCTTGACGTACCCGCTTCTCATAGTTTCCCTACTGCATCAACTGAAAGAAATCTTTGAGTCATTCCCTCCCAAAAGTATTGACATCTTCTAACCTGACCTGCTGTTACTATCTCAGACTGCTAAGCTCCCTTCTGTCCCCTTTCAACAGTTCTGGCTCTGTAAAAACACCTGTAAGGCATTTATTATTTTTAAAGCCACCTGACATTCTTGGATGAAGATGTTTGAACTGCTTAGAAGGAAAAGGCACCCCATGCACTTAGCGTACTTGATGTGGCTGCCAAAGGTAGAAGCTTGTTTTCTTGACTTGTAGCGTGCTGCCGTCCCTGCGCAGAGAAGCCCGTAAAGCTCACTGTTTCCACAGGACTTTATAATAATCCAAGGGAGGAAATCCTGTGTTTACAGCACTTATGAAAATTGCCATTTTGAGACTGCCCCCTCTGATCTATTCACATACTTCATCTTATCTGACTTTAGCTGATTGGCAAGGATTATAAAATCCCTTAAGCAGGGACTGTCCTCCCATTCGTTCTGCAGCCTGGACACTGTCAGGGCTTTCCTGAGTAGCTACATATATAGCTTGAATTTTATGCTGTCCTGCTGGAAGACTTTATAATGGGTCTGTGCATGGGAGGAAGCAGTTTCTGCACTTACACCTCCTAGACACTTCTTGCACTAACACTTCATCATAGCACCTCAGAGATTACCCCTCAGTTTGCTTTCTTTACGCATCACAATCTTGGATAAATATGTGTGTAGAGACGGCTGTGGCAGTTTGTTTTCCTTTCTGTTTTCCCCTCTCCCTTTCTGTTCCTGCACTGTCCTAAAGAAAAGGGTCTCAGCTGTTAGCCTGGTAAAAGCCTGGGAAACAGCGCGTAAGGAATATACTTGTGTGTACAAGCAGCAATCATGTCCCTAGGCTGAGTGGTTCAGAAAGCAGGAAGTTTCCACCAGCTCAGAGACACACCAGAATTTAGTATCAGGAGTTTGAGTATCAGCATACGATGCTTGGGAGTAAATGAAGCTGTATGGGAAGGATGTCTGTTGATGTTTTTGCTGTTTCTCAGTCTGATGTTTTACCCCTCTTTACAGAGCAGCCTGCCCACAGTAGGAGTTGCTGGAGACTGTTCTGGAGCACGTCTGATTGCTGCTGCCGCAAGGCCCAGCCAGCCAGCCACAATGTACTGCCTTCAGTGGTTGCTACCTGTCCTGCTCATACCCAAGCCCCTCAACCCAGCGTTGTGGTTCAGTCACTCAATGTTCATGGGCTTCTACCTGCTCAGTTTCCTCCTGGAACGGAAACCTTGCACGATTTGTGCCTTGGTCTTCCTGGCAGCTCTGTTCCTCATCTGCTACAGCTGCTGGGGGAACTGCTTCTTGTATCACTGCACAGGATCCCAGTTGCCGGAATCGGCTCACGATCCCAGCATAGTGGGCACCTAGAAAACAAAAATCTTCCAGTCTGCTGAGGGCTCATTTTGCTTTTAAAAAGGGGGTGGGCTAGGGAGGAGGGAGGGGGTGTTAGGCATGTGACTGGAGTAAAACCAGCCTGTTTCCTGTAACTTTGTGTGGACTAGAGTGGTAAATTCCTCCCACTGTGCCTGTGAAGTTCAACTTGTTTACTGTGTGAACTCTGGCAGCACCACCTGCTTTTTTAGAAGCAGAAATCTTCCCCCCCCCCCCCCCCCCCCCCCCCCCCGCCTTCGCTCCACTTCCCATATCACCAGGAACGGACACCAGCCCTCCTAACGGAGAACTGGTAGAAGACCAAGCTGCTGGCCTCAGCCTCTCCCTGGCTGTTGCACGGTGGTGGAGTTGTGTGTCCCTCACTTGTCTGCATTAGGCCACAGTGGTCTAACTCAGGGCTCTTGGCCCACTGATTCTGCTCAAGTAGCTACAAGATCCTCTCCATCTTTCTCGTTGTGGGGAGCCAGCCTTCCCACGTTGCTGATCAAGGGCAAGCTCGACAGCTCACAGATGAACTTGGCCAAAAGCTGCTGGAGCCAGAGGCAGTTGAGTCACCTCCTCCTGCTCAGCCTGCCAAAGAGATGCGTGCACTGCCGAAGTGCTTTCTGAACTACGTACGCTCTGAGATCATAGCCTGAAAGCCTCGGTTATGCTGCTGCTTTTATAAAGCCTCACAGGTAGTAGCGACTCCTCCCTCTTCCTAGATTTCCACAGTTTACCGAGATATTGACTGTTGGGATGAAGAACTGGTATGCTGCAAGATGTGGGGTTTTGAAAGCCACTGTGAACCTCACCCTATAAAACTCACACTAGCCCAAAAAGCCAGGTGTGAGCAGGGCAGAAGACACCAAGGCAGAGGCATGGCTTGAAGCAGTAAATGCTTCAGCCATTTCCAGTGAATGGTGTTTTTGGGCCAGGGGTGACAGAAGGTGCTGGTGCTACTGACCAGAGAAGGGAGGAGGCTGGAGGAACACCTGACATCTTCATCTCCCCTAGTAGAAGGATGTCAAGGAGCTGTTGTGGTGGTGGGTCAGTCCTACAGCCACAGCTGTGCAGAGCTCCATGCTGCATACATTACTCCATGCAGCCGTGGCTCTTGGGGCAGAGGTTTGTGAGAAACCTTACAGGTTAACTCAAAATACTGTACCTAAACTTTAAACGGTTCCCTCCCCGTTGCCATCGGTTTGTCTTTACTTCAGTCTCATAGTGGAGAGCAGCACAAGTGGCTGTTGCTCTCCTGAGGAAGTTCAAGCTACGAGGTTGTGAAACTTCCAGAGTATTGTTTGTTCATTGCACAGCTGTTCAAAATGTTTAATAAAGCTTTATAAACTTTGATCTATGGCCTCCTGCCCAGCATGATGCATTGGCTGTTCATTGCAGATGTCTTAGCCCAGCAATCATGTGTCTCTGTATTGTTCTGTTCCCAGCACAGTAACCCCAGAGAGTCTCCAGCAAGAGGCAGAGCCTGTTTGCCCTGTTCCTTCCAGTACTGACTCTTCTTGTTAACTGTTTAACGTGACCCTGGGCAGACTGAGAACCATACTGGTGACTGCTAAACAGCCTCGTTTTACAGACAACACAGGAGGGTGCTTCTGGTTGTGTCTGCACTTAAGTGACAGATTCCCCCTTACCATTTATGAAATTAAACCACAGAGCTGCCTCCTGAAAGCCGCTAATCCCCAGCACCGGCAGTAGAAGTGTTACCTGCCAGGTGCCTACTCCATGTAAGCCCGTCCCATGACACCACATCTTCCCGACCTGTCCCCCTGCAGTGGGCAGGCACAGGGCTGCAACCCAACTGCCACCAGCCACCCAGCAGGGATTCGGCTGTGTTGGCCCTTCCCCAGCTTTGGCCGCAATCCTGTGTAGTACAAGGGGAGAAGGGACGTGGGACTATCGGATCCGACAGGGGCACCTCAGGGAGTTAAAGGACATAGGAGCTGTACTGCTGGAGCTGGAACTGCCTTCCTCTACCTCTGCTCCAAAGGCCTGAAGACCAAGTCCAAGTTGGAAAGCGTTCAGGGCATATCAGTGTTAACGTGTTTAAGTGGGTGCCATATCACCAAGAATAGATACGAGAGCTCTGGCACCTGTCAGGCTGTGGGAAATCCCAGTAGCTGTCATATCAGCTACAGCATAAAAAACAGGAGAGGAAAGCCTCTTGTTTGCAAACTATGGCAAGTGCCTGTGCTCTAAGCAGCTTTTAAGTTTAAATTTGTTTAAGGTAATGCAGTCAATTCTTTTAAGGGTACGTTTTTGTTGCTAACTAGCAAAATTGTGCTCTACAGCAATTTAAATAAATCCTAGCCATGAAGCTAGACAGTCCTTTGGATGAGAGCAAGTGCTGGCTTTGTACGTGGGGTTCAAGACAAGACACAGTTGCAAGGCTTTCCCTTCTATGAGACCCAACTTGGAGAAGAAAAAGCACTTCAAAAGAGTGAGGCTGCCCGTGCAGCAACAGGAGAGATCTCAGCAAACTGATGTGTAAGAAACCTCCTTTTTACAGCACCCCCACCCCAGCCATAAAGAGCACTCTGGTACGCAGGCAGCCCTCACCAGCACACTGGCTTACCCTCTTCAGAGGGCTGAGATACCATCTTCATTTTAAAGACAGAAAATTAAAGCAACTTCTTCATGGTCAGACAGAAAGCCTCAGGCAGAACGAGGAGCCTAACCAGGCCTCACATCCCATGCTAATGCCCTGCTCATCCTTCTCTATAAAGAGACCATGAAAAACCAGCCTGTGACTGCAGAACAGGTTGAACGCGGTGGCTTTTGAAAAGCCTCATCACAGCTGCTCTGCTGGTGCACTGCAAATTGGACTGAGCCTGCGGACATGGCACCTGTGCTCTCAGGGGGGTGTTTGCTGGCTACACAGAAGCAATCTCAGAGGAGATGTTTTGCCCTGGTCTCAAAGAGCTCTGCCAGAAGAGCAGTGAGGTGACTCTGTCCCCTGGTGTCCTGGAGGCACCAAGGGGTCTCTGTGTGGGGACTGCACCAGTGGGTGGGCACTCCAGGGGTTAGCTACACTAGTGACCCTGAAAGCAGCGGGGTTTAAAACACGACCACTGTGCTGTGCCAGGTCCCACGGAGCCTGGACGCTGCCCGCAAGTGCTTTGGCACTGAGCGAGCCTCATCTTGCTTTGTAATGAAGTGTCCATCTGCCTGGTGCTCCTTAGATACAGGGAGCAGGAGCCTTAAGCTGCTCTTCTGTCTTTCCATTTGAAGGAGAGATCATTTTCTTTTCTGGGTCACATAACAGATCAGTGACACAGCAGGGTCAGGAAAGGGAAAAAAAAAACCCAACCCAAAAAACAAACCACAAACCTGGGCTCAGATCCCTAGAAATGGAGATATAGTGTAGCTCAGGCAGATCTCGGGCTCCTCACTGCAGCCTCAGGGTCTGGGGGCTTCTCACTCCCCGCCTCACCGCTGGTCAGGGAGAGGCGGTATCCCCAAGATGAGCAGCTGGGACACCCCAAGGCTTCCCATTGAGCTTTGGCCATGGCTGCCAGGCTGGTATAGCTTTTTGAACCCTAGATCTACCAGACATCTCAGCTCAGGGGCTGACATTTGGCAGTCAAGCTCCCAGGCACCGCTCAGGGTGCGGGTAGGGAACCAGCTCTCGGGCCCTGTCCCATTCATCCCCAGATCTCGCTGGGCAATCAGTGCCTCCTGCCTGAACACTTTTCCTCCTTACCCTGCCAAGCCCACAGCATGGCCTTATTAAGTTAGCAGCAGGTGGAGGAAAGAGGTTTATCTAG
Organism: Phalacrocorax aristotelis; assembly: GCF_949628215.1. NCBI lineage: Eukaryota > Metazoa > Chordata > Aves > Suliformes > Phalacrocoracidae > Phalacrocorax > Phalacrocorax aristotelis. The sequence goes on along the minus strand of NC_134288.1, from coordinate 7,167,811 downwards.
CTGAGGAGCTGTATGGGCTGGAAGCACCCACCAGCCAGCTCAGAGATAGAGCTGAGTCCAGAGGTGTAGCCCCACAGCCTCCAAACTCGTCCAACCAAACCCCCCAGGCCAGAAAAGCCACAAACATCACTCCAGGCCACCGAGAGCCCTACCCTGCCAGTGCCCTTTGGTCTTGCCTGTCTCTTGCTCCTTGCACTGAACAGTTTCCTAGCCCTCAGTCACTGAGGGGCACGAGCTACACATCAGATAAGGACTTGGGAGCTTGGGATTAACCCTTGGCAAGAAGGTTTTGCTACTCCTCTGAGCAAAGGCAAACACTCTGGTAACGGGAGGACGGGTGGCTCAGGTGCCACCCAGACCTGCTGCTGGGGGCGTGAAATAGGAGTGGCAGTCTGCAGGGGCAGAGACAGGCTTTGTCCTCCGAGTTGAAGCATGCCAGCAGCCTCCCATTCCACCTTTGCCACCAGTGAGCAGCAGGCACAGCGGGGACTGGAGCAGCATGGACAGCCCGATTCAAGCACCTGGCACTGGGGCACAGCCCCACTGCAAGCCAGCCCTTTAATGAACACCAGCCTGCTCCTGCCGGGTCTGGGCTATGGGAGAGACCCCAGACCCACAGCACTGCCCAGGATTTGCTCCAGGCGATCCTCAGCACACAAGAGCAGTTCCACAGCGTGGGCTGTCCCACACACACTCAGCATTTTCCTCTTTTATCCTCTGGGAGCTGGGATCAGGAGCCAGGACTCAGTGCACTTTTGGGGTGCTACCACTGAGCTTTGGGGAAAGTGAAGGGGATGTTCAGGCCAAACAACAACTCATCCTTGCCACTTTAGAAACCCACTGCCAACACAAGCTGCCCAGCACAGGATCTCTGCCTCCTCACCAGACCTGCTGTGGGGGCAGCCACAGCCCCCTCCCTAATGCCCAAATCCTCTCCTGGGCTTACAGGGCGCAACACAAGTGTGAAGCAAACAGCAAGATTAAGTGTATTCAAGGAGGCACGTGGTGTAATCTGCCAGGCGCATCTGCCTGGCTCATGCTGTGGACGCCTGGCAAGAGCAGACCCAACAGTGATTCCCATCTCACACCTCCTGGCCCAGCGAGCCTCTGCCCCCTCCAGGCTAGCATCACCCCCTTCCCACTCTCCAAAGGACTTGGGAGTCGTGAGGGGTGTCACCACAGCAGAACAGCCACCGACCATTGCCAGGTGGTGCAGGTACTGCCAACTGCCCTCACCATCTTTTTAAGAAGTTCCAGTTGCCACCAAGGCTGACAACCAGACAAAAAGCAAAGGGGGCAGCGAGAGGAGGAAGTGAGCAGTGCCATAGCCAGGGTTTGGAAGTACTGAACCTGATATTCTCACCCCCCCGGGCATGACCCACCACAGACACCCACACTGCCCCAGGGCTTGGGCTGGACCACAGCACCCCAGTCTCGCCACAGCATCCCAGCCTTCCCGCTCCTGAGCGGTGATGCCAAAGGGGCAAAACCGAGAGCTGGAGGAGCCTCAGCCCCAGCTCCTCTCCCGGGGGGGACCTTGCCAACCCACACGTCACACAGGGACCAAGGCACTTACGGACAAGAGATAATCCCTCAATCACTTAATTGCTTTAAAGAGAAGCAAAGCATAAAGTATTAAACATTTAAGGTGATATCTGAGTCACTTACCAGCCCGAGGAGGAGGGAGCAGCTGCCTACCAGCGCCGAGCAGCCAGACCCAGGGGCTCAGGGCACTAAAGCCACCCCAGACTGCGGCAGTGGTGGTGATGAAGGAGGGCAGCAGCCATCCTGCTTTCAGAGGGCCTGCTCTCCCCAACACCAGCTATAATCACTGAGTGAGGGATCCCAATCAGCACCTGCTAATTATCCTAACAAAGCAGGTCTGCTCCTTGCAGTTGCTGATGGGATTCTGCTGAAAGGAGGGCTACCCCCACCGTCCTGACCCCCCAGCCCAGCTGAGGGGTGTTAGCAGTCACATTTCCTCCCTGCTGGTCCTGGGGCAGCTCCGCTGGCCCTGGCTTTGGCCAGATCAACGTACACACCAGGGTCACTGTGTCACTCAGCCCCACAGGGGCCAGTGCTCCCTACATGTGGCAAGGACCCGGGTGTCCCAGCATGCAGAGGCTGGCAAGCAGCGATGGACGCCGTAGGGGAGCCCCCAGGTTCCCTCCCAGCTAATGCCATGTGCTGGCGGCTTGTGCCACAGCCCTCTGCTTGGCCTTGACGGCTGCAGCTGGGATCCCACCGGTGATGTAGGCTGCATCCTAGCTCAGCTCGGAGCACAATGGCCTGATTCTGCACCCACCACGGCAGTGCTTCCCTGTCAGAGTGGTCCGGGCACAGGGAGCTCGCCCATCACTGCCAGCAGCTGGCCCTGGCCCTCAGAGCAGGAGGGACATGATGGATGAAGAGCAGGCACTTGGGCTGTGCTGGACCATGAGCCCATGTGGGGACACAGGAGTGGCTCTGGCAGCACAGAAGTGGCAACAGCTCCCATAAACATTGGGCAGAAAAAGCCCCTGAAGCACCAGGAGCCACACATGGGCATTGTACATGCTCCAGTGCTCCAGGAACCACCGACTCCTGTAACGGGGATGCTAAGAAGTGTTCTCAAACATGAACTACACTTTTTTGTTTGTGAGGTCTGTTTGTATTTAATTATCAAATTGCAAAGTATTTACATCAACATTAGAGTTTCAAAGCATCTCCACCCCCCACCACCCACAAAGCTGGACCTTTTCAGGTTCTTTTTCCAAAGTTTTATTGTTATCCAAAAAAAAAAAAAAGCTAAATATTTTACTTTGACACTGAAAAAGGCAGGTGGGGGGGAGAGGGGAGCTGGGGAGAGAGACACAGATCCACATGTTCTCTGCATAGTCGGTTGGAGATCTTACAAAACACTGTTTAAAAAAATGGAAACAGCAGAGGAGCATAACTTGTAGGGCACTATTGACCCCGGGAAGCCAAAGAGCATCCTTGGTTGGGGGTCCCCCTCTAGAGTTTATTGGCTTAAAAACTAAATTGGCAGACGACAATGGTGATAGAGGAGAGGCTCCTGAGCCGCAGGGCCTCCGGGTCGTGCTGGCTGCAGTGGCAAGACAGGAGATGCTGGGTCCCACCAAAATTGCTGCATGGACACACAGACACGTAGACATGCATGTGCAGGGGAGCTCCTCTGGGATTGCTTTACTCTTTGTTGTCAGAGCTTGCCAAAACCCACGGGGAATTAAGCCAGCCCAGGGTGTTCCTTGAGCCGAGGGTGTGTTCCTGCTCTGCCACTTGCCAGAAAGAGCCACTAAATGAAACTGCCGGGTGAAGCCCGTCCCCACCCCGCTGTGCTCGTGCAAGACTCTGTGCGTGCTGCAGACAAGCGAAGGGCAAACCTTAACATGTGCTCTTGCCCTCTCTCCCCCCAGCTTTCAGATCAAATCTGGCTTCCACACATTACAGTTTTAAGAGGTTTCTCCTGGGGATGGGGATTTTGTATAATTTAGGCAGAGCTATGGCACAGGACACCCCTCGGATCGCTGCCGCGGGATGGGGTTTCTGTGGCAGTGCCAATGGGGATGCGGCAGCCGCCTGCCCCAGGGATGCAAACATGGAAAGACCCAGAACATCGAGGTTTGGAGAGTCCCTGTCCAAACACAGAAATGCAGGCACAGCAAATCTGCTCAGAAGGGGGGAGAAAAGGCTCTGAGTCCCAAAATGGTTTAAAAAAACAAACAAAAAAAATCCATTAAACTAGTCACTGTTGTCCAAGCCAGCAGGATCTCTCCATACTGCTGAAGAGCACTCATTAAAACAGACCCACCAACCAGCCAAGTACTTGGTTCATGAATAAGTGGTTGGGGAACTACAGGAACAAGTGGGAGGCAGCGGTGTGCCTGGGCCCTGCTCCGGCAAAGGTTTGGGGAGGGGGTTTTGGCTGCCTCCCCCCCCCCCATGCTTGGCTCTCACCCAGCTTTCATGGGACACTGGCAGCACAGTGGGGGCTGGGGAGAGGCGGTTTAGGCCTGCTGCCTGCAAGGTGGCTGTGCTGGAGGGAAACCCCATCCCACAAGTGATGGGGAGGCAAAGAAAGCCCACTGCCTGAGGACCCAGAGGGCAAAGCTGTTGGCTCCCCTCTCCAGGTCCATCCTGATGGTGCCCTGCCCCACAGCACCCCTGCCCTGCAGCAACCCCTTGAGCCCCCACCCCACCACTCATCCAGGAGACCATCCAAAGAGCCCCCAGGTCTTTCTAAGGGAGGGTGCCCAGGACCCGAGCGCTGAGGGAGTGAAGCCTCGTGAGCCACCACAGTGAAGGGTTTCCAGCTGGGTACAGCTGCAAGAAGGGGGGGGGAAAAACAACACATGCAACTAAGTCAATGTTTGGGAGAGCACAGGGACGCCTCGAGGGCTATGTACAAGCAGGCGCTGGGCAGGAGAGTGCAGGGGCTGGGTGCTGCCCCACTGGCCACGGGGTTCAGCCCCAGGGGATGTGTGCAGGGGCAAAACTGGGCGCAGATAGCCACCTGCCGCTGAAACACAGCTGAGGCTTTTGGGAGCAGGCAGGGGGTAGACGGGGATGCAAATGTCTCCCGTGCAGTACAGTGCTTCCCAGGACTCTCCTCCAGGATGGTGGCCCATGTCTGGGGATGCTCCCACTGCATGGGGACTGCAACCCAGCAGTTGAGATGTGAGGGATGGGGGGGAAGGCAGCTAAAAATGTACCAAGTGGACAAAAACATCTGTGAAAGATGAGTAGTTCCCTCAAAACACTCCCATACCCTGAATAGCCACACGTGCCACACACCCAAGCCCCACAGTGGCACCGGATTTGGTGGCAGGGCGAGCCTGGGGGACCCTGCTGGTGGGAAAGCTGGCGGTGGAGCCAGGGGAGGGAGGCGCGGGGGGCTGTGGGGCACCTCCCAGGGGGCCAGGTGGAAGACCAGGAGTGCTTGGTGGGAGAAAGCACAGCCGAGGCAGCAGGGCTGGCTGCAGGCAGGGCGAGGGCTCTGCCGGCACACCCCCAGTGCTGCTCCTAGGAGAGACGAGACATGTCCCTTGGGGGGACAGACACAACTGGAAGACTCAAACGTGCACCCAGGTGCTCCCATGGGATGGTGTTGGTTACCAGAGCCATGAGCAGCCGCATTTCATGCTCCTGGTGCCTGCTAGCTGACAAGGCCGGAGGGACACCCAGGGAAGGGGGACCACCAGCATTCTGCTGGTACCACCACCCTGGCACATCACCGTGTCCGAACCAGCCAGGGATTGTGCCTTCCCCGCGGTGAAATATCTCTGCCAGCACCCTTGGGAGAAACAGAGCCAAGGGGGGGATGGTGGGGAGGGTGAAGGGGCAGGGAAATTTGTGCTGATTTAAAAAGGGGGTGCAGGAGACCAGGGCCGTGTGTCCGAGGTGGGGTGATGCTGTCCCCCAATTCCTCTGGGCTCACCCCAGAGTTGCTAGGGGGGAAAGGTCTCCCAAAAGCCAAGTCTCTCAGTGGGAGATGCTCTGCTTGCCCTCCCAAGCTGGCTCCGCTGGTGCCTGCAGGCTCCTCCTGCCAGTGGGACAGTACCGCTTCGTTAAACACGGGCCAGAAGTCTTAATGAGCAACAGAGGAGCCCAGCACCTCCCCTGGCTGCATCCAGAAGCAATGCCCCATCCTGCTCCGGGGCTGCTCCACAAAAAAACGGCCCCTCGGCAGGGAGCCCAGTCCTCAGTGCCCCATGGCGAGGACAGCAGCATCCCTGGTGCCAGGAGGAGCGCCGGGTCTATAGGTTCTCGCCAGGCTGGTACTGGGGCTCTGTCGAGGTGAAGTAGTCCTCCAGGAAGGCCTGCAGGTACTCGAAGGTGGGTCGCTCCTCCGGGTCCTTCCGCCAGCACTGGCACATGAGGTCGTGCAGGGACTCGGGGCACTCGGGCGGGCAGGGCATGCGGTACCCCCGCTCCACCTGGTCCAGCACCTCCCGGTTCACCATCCCTGCATGTGGCCAGAGACACGGCGCCGAGTGAGAGATGGGCCAGATCCTGCACAGCGCCTTTCCCAGAGGGGACACTGAAGGCATCATGCTGGAACGAGCCTTACAGGAAACCCCAGTGACTTGACCCAGGGAAAGAGGGTCCCCTAGCCCAACAGCGCTCATCCCCGCCAGCCTGTCACCCTGTCAGCCTGTCACTCCAGAGACCGGAGCAGGACAGGGCAGCTGTGACCCTGCAGCCCACAGAGCTCTGCTCACCCTACCCTGGCCTGGGCAGGGGCAGCTCACCCCCAAGCCTGCCCTCCCTGCCCAAATCGCAGGAGAAACTTTGCATCAGTTTGCTCCTCTGCAAAGATGGCTCTGGGGGCCACGGAGCACCAGGGGCGAGCGCTGGGTGAGGGTGGCTGGTGTCAGGGTATCACGATGGGAACAGGTTTTCTGCTGGCGGGTGCCAGCCCTCACCTGGGTATGGCACTCTGCCCTTGGTGGTCAGCTCGGTCAAGAGGATGCCGAAGGACCATACGTCTGACTTGATGGTAAACCTGCCGTACAGAGCAGCTTCGGGGGCTGTCCACTTGATGGGGAACTTCGCGCCTGGACGGAGAGGCAGGGTGAGGGGCTGTTCCCAGCCCCACAGTGCCCAAGGGCACATGGGTGGCGAGTGCTTCCAGGACCCCGGTGCAGCCAGGGCCATGTGCTGGCTCGAGATGCAATGTGCACCCCTGGGGACCAGGGACCACGGAGTGGCCATTGCTCCGGTTCCACCTGCCTGGGCACGGTGCCGGCAGCCCCGGGCACGCACCTTGCCGAGCGGTGTACTCGTTGTCCTCGATGAGACGTGCCAAGCCAAAGTCAGCCACTTTGCACACCAGGTTCTCCCCCACGAGGATGTTGGCTGCCCGGAGGTCCCGGTGGACATAGTTCATCCTCTCCACGTAGGCCATGCCAGACGCGATCTGTGGGGACCAGGACATGGGGCAACAAGGCTGGTTGGGGTGACACGAGGGTCCCCAGGGAAATCCTGGCACCACGAAGGGGAACAGCTCTGTAGCAGGACTGAACCCAGGGTGCGGAAGCAACCCATTGCTCAAGAAAATGCACACAGATGCAGGTTTGCTGACCAGGAAGAGCCAGCAGCAATGGGAACGGGAAAAATTATGGTCCCTGACTGCAACTCAGCTCCAGGCTGAGCACCCAGCAGGGACGGCGGCACCTAACCTGAGCCAAGCGAGGCTGCGCAGCACCCCACCACCTGACAGGCAACAGCCACGACAGTCCGGCGAGGTGCTTGGGCAGCCAGCACCCTCGGAAGGGGATGTTGGAGGCCTGGGGATGCACAAACCCACCTGAGCTGCCATATCCACAAGCTGGGGCAGCCGCAGGTACTTGCCCATTTCGCCCTTCAGGAAGTCCAGGAGGCTCCCTGCGAGGAAGACCACAGTCACAATGATCTGAAGGAGCAGAGCCCCTCGGCCATCCCCCCGGCACCCCTCCTGCACTCACCCTTGCTCATGTACTCGGTGACGATGTAAATGGGCTCCTCCGAAACCACAGCGTAAAGCTGAACCAGCTTCTCATGCCGGAGCTTCTTCATGACCTGGGCTTCCTGCAGGAAGGCTTCTGGGGACATGGTGCCAGGCTTCAGTGTCTTGATCGCCACCCGGGTGGTGCCATTCCAGGTCCCTGCAATACAGGACACACTGCTCAGGAGAGACTTACAGGGCAGGGGGCCGTGTCCCTTGCCTGCTCCCGCACCCCACTGCAGGCTCCGGGCACCTGCAGATGGATGGGGAATGGGTGCAGGTGGTGACATGAGGGGGACAGCGGGGTGGGAGCAGTCCTTACCCATCCACACCTCTCCAAAGCAGCCTTGCCCCAGCTTGACCTCCAGCCGCAGTGATTCCCGGGGGATTTCCCAGGCATCCTTGGCGAGGCCTTGGGTCTGGGGCTTGGAAGTGGGGCAGACGTTGGTGAGACGGTGGCACAAGCCATCAGCATGTTCTAGCACAGGAGGGGACAGCACCAGGGTGACATTTGGGCATTTAGGCACATGATGTCTTTACCCCACATCTTCCCTGCAAAACACCTCAGGACCCGTACCCAAACTGTCGCCCTCTTCCCTAAAACCCAAGCAGCTTTTCACCAGGGTCCCCCACATCTGATTTGGGGCCCCCACCCCCGCACTTGCTTCCCAGCAGCACCCATCCTGCAGCAAGAGCAGGCACAGCACCCAAGGTGTCACCCAGACCCCAAGGGGACCCCAAATGGCTACCCACTGGAGTAATAGGCCACCAGCTGTTGCAGACTGTTGAACTGGGTGCGGGAGGTGATGTAGAAGCCACCACTGTCCAGCTTGCGGATCTTGTAGTGCTTCACATTGAGGCCCTTGGCGTTGTCGAAGTCAGAGACAGAGAGGCAGTAGGCACCTGTGGGCAGGACCGAGGAGCTGGGGGGGAGGTGTGCCACACACAGGTGCTCCCCATGGGATCCTGCCAGGGGATGGGCAGGACTGGGCTTGCAGGCTGCTGTTTTCACCCGAAACCAGAGGATGGGGAGCAGCTCTCAGCTGCACAAGCTGGCACCTTGTGCCAAGGGGGGATGGCACGTACCCCTGGCTACAGCCACATCATGTAATCACAGCCTCCAGCTGCCCCTGCTTGCATGGCAGCTCCGCCAAGCCTTGCCACCAGCCGGGCCGGCACAGAGGTGGGGTCTCCAGGAGATGCCCCTACTGCAAAAGGAGGTGGCTGTCGGGTCAGTCATCTGGGTGCGGGTGATCCCCGCTGCTCCTCCAGCCCCAGCAGCCAAGAGCCAGCTCAGCATCCCCACAGGATGTGCTAGCAAGGGGCATCACCCCCTCCCGCCCTGCTAGGTCCTCCTCTCCAGCAACACGTGGCGCACAGCAGCGCTGCTGCTTCCTCACAAGGAGCGCTGCTCCTGGCCAGGACACAGGGGCCACCGCGGCTCTGAGGAGCCAGCACCACAGGGAGGGACCGTGCCCCCCAAGCTGGCACTGAGGAAGAGACCGTACTGAGTTTGAGGGGGGCAAATGGGTGGGAGCGTGAACAGCCCCCAGGGCACAGGGATGAGCGTGGCTCTGATGACAAAGAGGGGACACCAAAGCAGGGGAGAGGGTCGGACGGGAGGCAGGCCGCAGGGAGCTGCTGACCCATAGGCCCAACATCTCGGCATCTCAGAGGGGAGCCAAGGGGCTGGTGGGCCTGATTCCCTCCTCCACAAACCCCACCACGGGCATTTCTTCGGGAGCTTGTCTCTGCTCTGCCCACATGAGAGCAACACGGAGCTGCTGGGGCCACAAATAACAGAAAGGAAGATTTATGCTGCTGCTTGAATGAGATGTTTCCACCAGAATAAAATAAATAGGCATCAAACCAGAAAGGAAAATCAAGGAGCTTTTCCCAAAGGTGCATTTGGAGCCAAACTAAACCACATTTCCTGGTAAGAAACAGCATCTTCAAGCAGCTGAATCGTGAAGATCAAAACTTGCACTTTCGGGAGGCACAAAACAAGTATAAGGAGACATTAGGCTTGAAAGAAGGATGTAAAGGTTCATCACTACTTCTGCCTGCTTGCTCTAGAAGCACACATTCAAGATTTTGCTGCTATATAGGGACCATAAAAAACCAAAAATCACCTACTTGAGAGTGTTGAAAAAAAACCCACCCAAACGAGGAGAAGGGAGCATCCTGCCTGGTGGTCCTGCTGGAGCTGGTGGAGGACCCAGCCCCCACCCTGCCATTAGCCATCTCTTTGAAGGGCAATGACTGGGCAGGCAGCACCAGAGAGAAGTGCAGCCAGCTGCATCCCTCCATGGCAGGAGGGAGGCTCGTTGGTGTAGAGATATCACCAGTGTTTTAATGGGTGCATCAGATCCGACTCCCTGGGGACCAGCAGTGGCAGAGGAGACCCTAGGAGGTTGCCCGTACTGAGGGGCATCACTCAGTGACCCCGAACATTGGCTCCTGTCTACAAGGTACGACTCTCTTCTCCTTCTCCCTCCCTACACACCTAAGCTGGAGGAACCAGGGTGACCGAGGGGACCAGGGTCCCCGTGTGGATGCCCTCCACCCCCCCCAAGAGGAGCTCCCCTAGGCTTCCCCCCTCCCCCAGCCCCACTCACCTTTTGTGGTCTCGCTCTCTCTGACCAGGAAGGTCCCGCGGGGGTTTTCAGGGTTGAGCAGCAGCCGCTCAGACTCCCGGCGAGTGATCTTCCCAAAATACCACCTGCAAGAGCAAGGCAGTGGCTTAGCATCCGGCACTCGCCCGCCCACTTCTTTGCCTGTCCAAGCAGTCCCGGCCCCCACCGCTGTGGTTTTGGAGACCATGGGCCGTGTCTCCAGGCTTGGGCACCCTGGGCTGTGCTATGCCCCCATACAGCCCAGTCTGGCCATCACCCGAGGAGCAACCCTGCATCACGGGCCACGAAACGCCTTCACTGCAAAAGCCTCCTCAAATGAGGGGCTCCAGAGACCCCTGAAGCCCCCTCAGCCCTTGCTGGGGGGGACGCTGGCTGGGGATGGGCTGCAGGGATGTAGCTGGCACCTCCTGCTCTGGGACTTACAGCTGGTTTTGCCCCTGCCTGCTCTACTGGTGTCACAGTCACCTCTGTGCTCAGCCTGACCTGCACAGGCAGAGCCCACAGCATCCTCACGCACGGATGCATGTCTATGCGGAACAGTAAGTACCAGACCAAAAGCATCAGGTCCACCACAGCCCTTGCTACGCCACCACTCATCCCTCCAGTGCATAAGCACGCCGCACCTCCGCACTTTATCGGCCTTAAAGAAAGGCTGGAAAACATTTAAGGGTTTGCAGATTCAAAGGGGAAAAAATAACAAAAAGAAGAAACCCGGAGGCCTTGCAGGCTTTGCCCAGGAGAGGGGCAGGGGGAGGGAGGAGCGCTCAGGTTCTGTTTGCTATCGCTTGTCTTTAAACTGTCTAAAAGATGGCAATTACTCTTCAGCCTGGATGGAGTCTGAGGGCGCGACATAGTTACTGGGGATGTAGCCCGTCTGTCCTGTAGTGAGGGAATGAGCCAGCCACCAGTCACCTTCCCTGCAAGAGAACCAAAACACACTCAGTGTGAAGCCAGAAGCCCCCCCAGCCAGCCCCTCTCCCGCCTGGCTGGTGGGGGGTGAGCCAGCACAGAGCCCTGCCGGGAAGGGATGCAGCCCCACAGCCCCCAGCCCCGGAGCCGGACCCCAGCCAGGAGGGCTCCTGCTCCCTGCCCGTGGCTCCGTTTGGGCAAGCTCTTGGTATTGGGGCCACCCATCCGCATATGGGATGCTTTAAACTTAAACGGGGCAGGGCAGCCAGTGAGACAAAATACCTTCAGAGCCACCTGAATGCAAACAGGGTCTGGCTGGAGGATGAGGGGCATTGGGGATCCAAGGCAGCAGGGCAGCAGGGAATGACAGGCAAGGCGGAAGGAGGGGAAATGGAGAAAAGCAACAGAATTATGTCAGTGGTTAAAAAAAGCCCCGGGAAAACCCAAGAGAGTTTGTTAAACACAGGCTGCAGAAAAGCAACAGGACAGGGCTGAGGTTTGGGCAGGGCAGGGTGAGACCTGCCCCGCAGTGATGCCCAGCCTGGACGCAGCAGGCTCCATCCCGCTCAGGTGCCCTGCTTGCAGCCCCAGGATGGGCAGGCTGCACGGATGCAGCCCCTGATCGCGAGCTTCCCCACCAGCTGCGCCTGCAATGACCATGAGTGAGGCTTGCACGGAGCCACACAAACCACTGTGCTGGCCCCACGGCCCTGGGCATGGCTCTGCCCTGCAGGAGCCCCTGTGCCACCCCTAAAAACCCAGGGCTGACCCACCACCCCTCCTGCCCCTGGCACAGCAGCCCCAAGCCCAACCCCAGAAGCTGGCAGGGTACAGGAGCCTTCTTGCTGCTGTCCCCTCCTCCCCATGGGCTCCTACAGGGGACAGGGCAGGAAAGGACAATAGAGAAGAACAAGAGGACAGCGGGAGGTGGCTTCCTCTTCCCCACAGACAGCAGGGTTTCCTCCCACCATCTGCACCTCTCATCCATCGAAGACAGAGTCGCCTAATTTATCCTGGCCATAAGGGAGACGAACTACAGGAAAACTGCAGATCCGTGGGAACAGCACCGCAAGGATGCAAGAACGTGGCAGGATGACCTCCACAAACGCTTTACAGAAAAACCTTAATAACCTCAATCACCACTAAGAGACCCATCAGACCATGTCCAGACCCATCCCTGTAAACCTCTGTCCTCGCTGCAGACACACCAGCACCTTGAGAGTTTTGCTTGTCCCAGCTAAACCAGCGATCCTTTGAAGCAGGAGAAACCAGACATGGCCCCCAGCTCCCTGTGCTTGTGCCAGGGGAGCTGGGGAAAGCGGGGACCCTCAGGGTATCTCCTCCCAACCACACAGCCAGGCTATGCTGCCCACCCAGAGCCCCTCTCCAGCCTTGCAGCAACCCCGGCCAGTGCTTTAACTTCTCCAGGTCCCGGCACATGTCATGACAGGTAGCTTGGGCTCCCCAGCTGGAGCTGCTGCCCCAGTCACCTTTACTGGGGCGGCTCCAAAGGGGGCAGAAGGCTGGTTGGACACCTGTCCCATGGGACCACAGAAAACATCTGCTTAAGAAATGCCCAGCTTTTGACTTGTGGCTTTATTCCAGCTTGGGCTGCAAGGCCGCAAGCTGGGAGTTCAGCAAAAACAAACTATTCCAAAAATGTCTCAGTGGGGAAAATAATAATAATCATCATCATCATCATCAAAACAAAGCATTTCAACAGTCCCCTGTACAACCTTACCCAAAATACCCCACCACATCCCTGCTGGCAGCCAGCTGGCTGGGAGGAGACCTCCTCCCGCTGGAAACGGTACCACGAGGGCCTTTCTGCCCTGGGGTGGATGGATTTGGCCTGTCTGGGAGGCCAAGGGTCACCACAGACAGCCTGGGCTTTGCTGGGTCGCAGGAGCAGGGAGGTGAGCAACGTGGAGGTTTCTCTCACCCGGCACAACCCCAGACCCATTAAACCAGCCAAAACCCACAGCCACCCTGCAAAGCCGCTGCTGGCTCCTGTGGCCGTGGGCTCCCGCTGTGCCCAGGACCTGCCAGCCCTTCCCAGGCTGACCCCAAGCACCCTCCCCACACCCTGGGGCTCTGCCTGTGCCCTCCAGGGAGCCCAGAGGAAAAGGACCTCACATGCCTGCCTTTTGCTGTGCCCAAAGCGCAGCAGCCTGACCTGCTCCCAGACGGCCCGAGCATCTCTGGGCACTCAGCGAGAAGAGAGATTTACCCCTTCTGAGCACTGCACAAACCGCACAGCTTTCTCCACTGCCTCCCTCCTTGCGGGCATCCCACCCGCGCAGCCGCAGCAGAAACCGGGAAGGTCAGCAGCTAGATCCTGCACCCTCCACTGATGGGCTGCTTTGCCAAAAAAAGCCCTTTTGCTCCCCAAGATGCTGCAGAGCCCATCACACACGGACCCTTCCCTCTGACCGAGCATTTGACAAATAGCAGCAGAGGAAAAAAGGTATGGAAACCCCAGAAGTGATATAAAGCATAAAGAAAAAACCCTCACGTATGGGCCCAATCTGGATGCCCAATGGGCAGAACTCACTTCGTAACAGCCCAAGCCGGAACTCAAGCCTGGGGCTAGTATGCTGCTGAGGCTGTGAAAGCAAGAAGCACCAAACCCCCCAAATTCAGGCTTTTCCTGCAGCATTGAAACCCTGCACATCCTGCACTTCATGGATTAAATGAATCACCATTAATAAACAGCACTGGAACAAGGAGAACAAGGATGAGATTGAAAATGCGTTTGTGCGACACTGCCTGACCGCTGCAGGAGAAATATCAGCCCTGGGATATTCCCTTGTCTTTCCACCCGCTGACTTTGCAAAGCTGCCCAGGCTGGAAGGCAGCAGCGGAGGGGACAGCGGGAGCTGCGGAGCGCTGGGGCCTCACGCCAGCGCTAGGGACAGTGACTCTGCCAGCCAGCCCTCCGGCGGCCTGAGGGGTGCTGCAGACCACGTGTGCTGTGTGTCAGGACAGACCACACGTGGGTTTAACACAGGATCACGCTTAGGAGCATCTTCCAGCTTGTCACGCTGCCCTGCTCCATGTGGCAAGCTATGGGTGAGCTGCTACAACCAGGATGGAGAGCAAACAAGCAGGAGCCAGACCCCTAAGGAAGTGCTTGAGTCCCCTGATCCACTTACAAAAAATAAAAATAAAATTGAAAAATGCAAAAATAAATGCAAAAAAGGCCAGGAGGGAGCAGAGAGCCAACTGAAAAGGGACTGCAGAGTGGTGCCAGGTGCAGACAAGGAAAGCAGGCCAGGTTCAGAGCTCCTGGGTGCAGACACAGCTCTGGATGGAGCAGTTCCTTGGCATGGAAGGGGCTCCCCACTCTGCCCTTGTTGCTCAGGGAGGACAAACCCAACCAACTCCAAAACCAGCGGGCAACCCTCTCCTCCCAGCCCTGCTCCACCCAACCTCGCCCTAACAGTGGCAGCAGACCGGTTTTTATCATTTAAGATCATTAACAATAATAAAAATAATAACAATCAATCTGTAATACACACCTGACGTCCACTTTTCTCCTAAACGACAGCATGGCACAGAGGAAAGAAAAAAGAGTCAAGAGGGAGGCTGAGATCAGAGACACCGTGCAAGCACAAGGGAAAGCACCCGGGAAGCTGAGGAGATGTGTCCAGGCAAACGACAGGGAGCTGAGGGCTGATGGGGACAGGGGACCAGCAGGGACACAGCCCCACGCTGGAGGGCACGGACTGGCCAGCAAGCAGAGGAGGTGGCTTGGTGACAAGGCTGCAAGGCAGCGGTGACCCGCAACAGAGGTGGGAGGATGGGGGAGCAGGCAAATGATCGCCTCCAGCGCTGGTGTCCTCAGACAAGTCACTGCATCCACGTGCGTCTTGGCAGAGTGGCTCCGAGGGCGGCACCGCTGGCGATCAGGCAGTGATCACCCAGAGCATCCCTCCTTGAGCACGCATCCCCGGGGAGAGCTGGGCCTGGGGGCTCCGCAGGAGGGATGAAGGTGGCAGCTCACCCCCATGGGCTTGGCTGCATGGACATAGACACTCACGTGTTGTTAACGATTTGCAGGCGCTCTCCTTTCTTGAAGGACAAGTCCGTTTCGGTACGGGACTCGTAGTCGTAGAGGGCCACAAAGGTGGTGACTCCACCTGCGACAGAGACCACTCAGGTTGGGCACGGCCACCGGTGTTGCCGTGGCACGGCGCTGGGCGACCCTCACCAAGGACCCCCCTCTCCCACCATCCTCCCACCGGCCGATAAGACACAGATTTCGCCCCCTCCAGCTGAAAGACAGAGTCCCTCAAAAGCAGGAGACCCCGTCATCACAAGAGGAAGCTGGAACCAAACCCACGAAGATCTGACCAATAAACCCCCCAGCCCTGCAGGACCCCCTGCCCCGCCGCGCCCCAGCCCACACCAACCAGCCAGCGCCCCGGCACGCTGCGGCGAGGTGACTGTGTCGGAGGTGTTGAAGCCTCCGAAGAGCTTGGACTCGGCGGCCATGGTCCCAAAGGAACGGCTGGGGGTGCGATGGGCATCGGGAGCAGCTGCCTTGCTGGGCGTCTGCGAGGCTGGGTAGCCCCCATGGTGGGTGTTGTCAGTGGGCTCCAGACTGCGCCGGCGCTGGCTGGGGTCTTTGGGTTTGCTCTTGCTGCTCCCCATGGTCCCGGGCTGGAGGAGACAGACACACATGCAGAGGACTTATTATTATTATTGTTATTATTATTAAGCTGCTTCCCAGGGCTTGCGTGACAGACGCCTGCCCACTAGGAAATGAAACAACCTCCAAAGTCTTCTCAAGCATCAGCTGATGGAAAGTCTGGCCATCCTGCCCTTGCCCTGGGATAGCATTGCCCCTCATTAATGCCGAGCCACCTCCTGCCTCGCCGCAGCAGCCAGCAAAACTCTGGGAGTGGAGCTTTGGGAGGGGAGGGAAGGACGCTTAGCCGTGGGATTGTGGAGCAAGGATGCTGAGCACAAAGCCTGGACCGGTGCTCTGGAGGGCAACTGCAGATGCCCTAGGGCCAGCCACATCTCCTCCTACACAAAGGTTTCTACCAGGGCATGGACAGGAGAAGGCAACACCCAGACAAATATTCATGAGTTTGGATTACTCCGATGGCACAAATTTGGAGAACCCATAGCTGCATCACTCTTCTTGCTCAGGATGGGGATTTCAATGCTGAGTATGTTCCTGTGAAGTCCAAAACGTGCAGCAAATGGGTGAAAAGTTTAAATCAGGAGCCGTTCCAGGCAGTTAGCAGCTAAAGACCAAGGGATCTCGGCTTTATATATAGTCATGCCTTCCTTTCTACTCAAGATCATGCTCTATAAATACCTTCAAGGTAATGATATAAATGAAGGAAGGGAATTATTTGGAGTCTCCAAAGATGGCAGGATATCCAGCAGTGTCCTGAAGCTATGGAGGGAAATATTTAGGCTATATCACACATGGCAGGAGGAAAAAGGGAGATGGAGACAACCGAGAAGGAGAATATCTCTAATAAAAAACAAACAGGGAAGAGGCCGAGGAGGCAGCCCCATCCTGTGGGGTGCAGACTGGATGGGTACCTGGATGCAGCTGCCACCCAGGCTTTGCCAAGGGCTCAGCCTCACCCAACAGACCGTTCTTCTAACCCAGCTTTCGACAGAAACTCAGGCCGAGCCCCCACGAGCAGGGCCAGAGCCGCAGGGCAGCTCCAGCAGCCTGCACAGCCCCAGTGTCAATGTCCTGACATGGGGAAGTTTAGGGGTGCCAGGCACAAGCTCTGCTCCTCCCCCAGCTCCCCTCCCCACAGCGAGGGCTGTGCCTGACGATCAGAGCTTATTTTCCAAAACTTCCATCTACCGTTTTCCAGCTCCCAAATTGCACAGATGACTGGCAGCATCTCCTGTCCCACCTCCACGCAGGTTTCCTTCAGCTGCAACACTGCCAGTGGGATCAGACCCCGCCAGGGTTTGGGAATCAGAACAAACTGATTTTTCAGGCTGGGTACAGCTATGGCAGCCACTCTGGCAGGGAGCAGCCTCCTACGTGTGCAAGCGATGAGGAGGGACTGATGCCTCTATCTGCCATGGGAGTCAGCCCACGCATATCTGTGCTGGGCTTTGGGGGCCTTGGAGCAAAGGAAGGTCAAATACAAGCTTTGTACTTGCAAATTGCCACCGACAACAATCTGGAAGCAGAGCCCACAGTGAAGGGGAGGGGGTCTGTCCTGTAAACAAATATGCTTTTAAAACCCTAGTGCAGAAGATGTTAAAGCAGAACTGTGGGGGAAAGCAGGACCTTAGAAAGGACGAGAAAAAGCCCCCACTGCTAAGGAAAGCGAACCTCCCCATCCTCCCGCCAGCCCTTTGCTCACCTCCACCCGGGGCTCCGGCGCCCGCTGGTGCTCCCGGGATGGCAGCGGCAGTGCGGGGAGGAAAGCGGGGCACGGCGGGGCTGTGACCGCGCGGCTTGTGACTGTCCACGCGGCTCTGAGCAAGGGGCGCAGCCGCTCAGAGTTTCCCCTGGAAGCAGCACTTCCCCAGGCAGGAAAACACCCCGACCGGGGCAGCGGATTTAGCAGCACTATGGGGACACAAGCATCCCCTGAGCACACCCCGCAGGGCTGCTGCCTGGGTCAGCAACTGGTTTATCAGCGCGCTGAGAAAAATCAGAGTATAAAATAGTCAGTATGCCTAGAGAAGCAGTCAGGAGCAGGGCACAGAAAGGGGAGATCCCCAGGCACTTCCCCAATGTCCCCAAAGCAGGGAGGGTCCTTGCCTTCACACCCATTAGCCCACGGGCACGGGACATGCATCTTCCAGGCAGGTCCTGGCCAGGGACCACAAGTTCATCCCTTCTTGCACAGTGGTTTTGGGGAGGGAGAGCTCTCCAACACACATCACAAGCCCCCGCTTGCGCCTGTGTGTTAGCCCTTCTTGTCAAGGGCTTTGCTGGAACTGTGCTGCTCACTGGGACATGCTGCTCTGATGGGGCCCAATCCAGCTGTCAGGGCTTTGGCTGCAGGAGCCAAAGAGGAGGTGGAGGAGGAGGAGGCACAAGCCTGTGGCCCTGGGGAAGGGGCTGCAGAGCAGTGAGCACAGCTCCAAGCTCTCCTGTTGCAAACACCTTTGCACCTAAACACACGCACACAATTTGGCTAGTGCAAAACATAGGCTGGCAACCCCAAAATATGCCCAGAGGCACTGGCAGCCTTGTACCATCCCCACTCCAAGTCCCAGGTAACTCAGCCAACGCAACCACGCAGCTTTAGACCTGCAGCTGCCCTAGGGATGATGCTCCCCACCAACCCCCAGGGAGGAGATGGGGGTCTGACAAATCCCCTGCAGCTCCCACACTGCTGCCTTGGCAGCTGGCAAGGAAAGGGTGCAAGTTCCCCTGGTAGGACGCAGGGGGTTGTGCAAAAGCTTGGTGGAAGAGTTATTAATGACAGCAGGAATGTGCTGGGCACTCAGGTCCCCAGGGAAAGAGAGGCCGTGCACCAGCCCCACCAGTGGGGAGAGACCCACCCCCTGCCTCCAGCAGACCTGGCGAGGAAACCCCCCTGGAGCCAAGAGGCGGAGAGGAAGTAGGTGAACCCACCACCCAGCTGCAGCAGCTCCCAGCACACCCCAGCAGCATCAGTGGGAGCTGTGGCCAGATTGCAAAAAATACCCACCACCAGCAGCTATGCTGTATTTATGTCTAACGTAGAGTATTTCTACATGTAACAGGCTGCAGGCATGCTCAGAGGATGCCAGCATCCAGCCAGGGCAGCCCAGCCGATGCCTGGTGGGATAACTCTCTACTCCTGTGCTTTCTGCAGCCGAGAGTGCTGGGATGGGGGGGCTCAGTACCACTCCCCAACCCAGCCAGTGCCTCGGCTTTCGGCAGGGCTTCCCCTCCCAAGGCTTGTGCGGCGGTGGCAGGCTGGAGCGTGGCCAGCATTCCTGGCGCTTGCCTCTGACTGATGCGAGGCGGCACACGGAGGCAGCTTTCCTGCGGCGGGGATTAGCACCCCGGGCACGTCGCAGCCTGCAGGAACTCCCCTGGTTTCCGCTCCGGGGGGTCAGCGCCAGCGGCAAATCGCAAACCACCGCGGTGCCAAGCTGCGAGGCCTCAGCTCTGCCCCATGGGCCGGCCACGCAGCGGGGAGCGCCAAGGGGTGGGAAGGACGAAGGGAGGGTTCTGCCTTTTGCTCTTGTACCCAGCACCCCACCCACCCACGGATGCTCGAGGGCCAAATCCAGCTGTTGCAGAGCACCCGGTACCCCAGATTGGAGCTCCCCCAGGGGGTCAAGAGGGTTCCCCTTTTCCTGGGTGGGTTCATTCAGCAAAGCAGCCCGATCCCCCCTCCCCGGGGCCGTCGGAGATGTCTTACCGGTGCTTTCTGGCTACAGCCTTGCCGCGGGGTGGGGAGGGGCCACCGGCAAAGTCAGCTCAGCTCCCGCCGCAGCCTGCGAGACAGAGGGGACGTCAACACCCGTGGCAGCCGCCGCCGTCCCTGCACCCTGCTGCCTTCTCCCTCCCATGCCACGGTCTGGTGCCTAGGGCTGCCGCTGCCTTCCTCCTCCTCCTCCTCATCCCTCCAGCATGGGGCCAGCAGCTCACACTCACTTGCTCTGATCTCTCATGTGTGAAGAGGGGACAATTCTCTGCTCCACTTCATCAAACCCACCCGGGGACAGGAGAGGAGGCGGCTGGAACCACCCTGAGCAATACCCCAGGGTGAGATGGGAGCGCCAGCACTCCCAGCTCACCGAAGGGTTTTTGGGGGGAGAAGCAAAGCCAGTTCCTCTGGACACACCAGTGTTCCCAGCCCCGCTGCTCCATCTCGAGACAGCTGGGACTGGTGGCTGGGAGGGTCAACCACCAGCTGGGGACCTTGTCCCTAAGGATGAGAGTCACCTTCTCCATCCCCAACAGCACAGACAGATGCTATGGTATGAACCACACACAAGGTCTGGGAGCACTACATGCTGCTCAAGCCCTGACTCAGCCAAAAAAGCATACTTTGGCCAAATTTTTCAAAAAGGATAGTTCCCTGCTGCAAGTGTGTGATGGGGGACACTTAGCAGCCATGGCTCAGGGCACGAGCTGCCCTTTCCCCCCACTCTCATATTGAAAAAGAAATCTCTCTCCAGCCAGCCCTGCTCACCTGGCACTGGGCAGAGGCTTCAGCTGCCCCCGAGGTGCTCCAGCTTGCCCAGCACAGAGGGGATCCAGCCCCCCCACGGCACCCCCAGCTTCACGGGCCTGAGCAGCATCCCAATGGGCTCCTGTCCCGGCTGGAGCCCAGATTTCATGCCTCATGAAGGGGAAATATCCCAAATGGACGGGGATGGGGCACAGGCAGGTTTTTGCTGCGCTGCCATCCAACCCTGCTGGGAGCAAGCCTGGAAGGCAGATCAGACGCAGCCTCCTGCCTTTATGCCCTCAGCCACCAAGGCATAGACCAAGGGGAGGGCTTGCACATAGATGGCAGCAAAGGAGAATGAGCTGATGCTCCCCCAGCGCTGCCGGCTGCCATCACAGCCTCCCCTGCCCCAGCTGCCCCAACCCACTCAGCCTGTGCATTACCCAGATCACGGCACACTGCCCCATGGCACACACAGGGCTTGTTATGTTGCAAACGCCACGGTGTGATGGTGGAAACCACCGAGCAAACCTCGGTGGGGTTGGTGTAACGCCAGGCAGCCGCCTGTGTCCTTCTCGCTGGGTGGGCGCCTGGGGTGGTGGCTGCCACACAGAGGATGTGCCACACTGCAGGTTTATTTGGATGGCCTCCCCTTCCCCCCGCCAATAAGTTTTGTCACTATTTTTGGTGCATTTGATTAGGATAATAAGCAGCAGCTGATTGACAGCTCTTTAAGACTTTGAATGGTTTGTAATTTGAACTTGACTAATATTCGCTGGCAATAATTGCACAGCGGGACGGAAGGTGGGGGAAGCTGCAGTCTCAACTCCGGGCTGCAGCACACACAAATAAGGCTGCGCTATGTATGCACGTGGTGCCCCGTCCCCGCTGCCCATGCATGCTGTGACACTTGGGCTCCCGGCCACACGCTGCAAGGCCATGGCCATGTTTAGACAAAACACGACCAAAAGATCCACCAGGGAAACCCAAATACGCCTCAGCCCGGGTCAGCCATGTGCCAGGGCGGCGAGGTGCAAGGTCCTCTGAAGGGAAGGGACAGGTCCCTGCGCAGCTGCCAGGCGGATGGATGCACTGGCATCCCTCACGCTCCCAGGTTTGGGCATTTGGTGGCTGAAAGTGGCTGCTCCAGCAGCAGCCTGGCACAGCCCTGCTGTCGGCTCCATAGCAGGGCTGCGATCCCAGCCAGCGCATTGCCGACACAGCTATGGCTGGGGTCCCCATGTCCCGCTGTGTTCTTCATTTGGGGTCTTCCCGGCCCCGCAGTTTCCCCCCAGGCCATGGCTGGGCTGAGCCCAGCCAGAGGGGAGGATGCCAGGGCTGAGCCCAGCCGCACACCCTGCCCGGGGCAGAGGCTGCAGCAAGGAGAGAGCCGCAGCAAGAGGCCACCCCCACCTCCCCTCTCCAAAAGCAATTAAAAATGAAGCACACTCAGCTGCACAACTCAGATCAGATCAGATCATGGCACGCGAGACAGCGGCGTCCCCATCGTCCCCTGCCGGCGCTGGAAATGCTGCCTGACCTGCCCAGCATCCTCACTCTGACACCCGCATCCCCAGGGATTCACCCCGCCAAAAATAAACCGGCAAGTTGGGATGCAGGAAAAGGCTCAATCCTCTGCCCTACCTCCCCATGGCAGAGATGCTCTTGGAACGACAACAGCGAGGGGAACTGCTGCTGTCCGGCAAGTCCTGCTTTGGCTGCTTTCCCCTGTGCACGGATCGCTCAAGGATACGATGGCTGTAGTAACGCCACGCTAACAGGGCTGGCAGAGTGGGAAGCGATCTTATCTTCTTTTCAAAGATACTAACAAAAGACACTGATTGGGAGCAGACAAAACACAGCAGTACAGCTTCTGCTGAGGCAGACGCAGAAACCTTGGGAAATGCCACGACAGGCTGGGGCCCAACAGCAGACACTGAGCCTTGGGGAGGGAGACATCTCCAGCAAAACAGGCTCTGTCCTTGGGGCTGCTAAGGAGCCGGGTGGGTGCCGAGCAGCGCCAGTGGCAGATGGGATGGGGCAGGTGCTGGGGGAGAGGTGGGCGAGGGGCTGCAGGCACCAGCACCCACCCACTGCCGGAGGGAACCGAGCTGCATCCCCAGCTTGCAAAGCCCTGGCGAGATTAATAACGGCGCCTGTCTCACGCCAGACTGAAAAATGAAGCGTGCAGGACGGTGGGTGAGACAAAGCAGCCTTGCAGCCCACGGCAGCAGGCACCAGGGATGGGAAGGAGCAGAAAGCAGTGATCCCAAAACCACCCCAACCTGCTCCACCCTCCTTTGCACACAACTGACCCCCTCCCAGCAGGACTGGGGTCCAGCTGGGGCAGATTCGTGCAGGAGCTGCCTACGAGGTGTGCCATTAAAGACAGAGATCCCAGGCTGGAGGCAGGCAGGCGAGAGCCAAAGGGCACCTTGCCGTGCCCCAGCGCAGGCAGCACGGAGGGGCGGCAGCGCTGTCCCCGCGACCGCAGCACCCGGACAGCGGGGTCAGAGCCGCAGCACAGGCTGCAGGGAGACGGCGGCCTCCGTGCCAGGGGTGATGAACTGCTGCTCGGTCAGCGCTGCCATAACCACTGTGAGGGTGGGACCTAAAGAGCCAGCAGCCCAGCACCCCGTCCCCCTCCCCGCATCACCCCCCGCTCCCTCCCTGGATTGTGGTAGGAAACGCAGTCCCAGACAAGCTCACACAGCAGTTTCCGCCATGCTCCCCGAGGATGCTACTGAAGTTTTGCCTTTTCCCAGGGCTGGGGGCCAGTGAATGGCAGCACAGCCCCTGGTGCTTTGGGGAAAGCCTCGCTGCCCAAGCTCAGCCCACCATCCCCTCCTGCCACCCTATATGGCAGGTCAATGTGTCCCCCACGGAAAAAGCGATTCCAGTCCCCTGTCCCGTGGCACTGGGCTTTGCTCAGTACAAGAGGGGGAACACAGAGGCACGTCTCTGACAGGCTGGGACCAGCCCTGCTGCAATGAGTCCCAAGGGCCGATGAAAAAGGAAGAGCTGCTCCCCCAGCTCTGTAAACCAGGGTTTGATGCTGCAGATCCTCTCCCTGTCTGGCTGACTCTGTGAAGGCATGCCTTGGTCATGCCTCCAGCCCTTCTCCTCTGCAAGAACGTGTTTCTCACCTGAACTGATTCCTAAAACAAAAGAAGAGATGCAGAGATGCTCAGTTCATTTCTCAGCTCCAATATGGGGACCAGGGGAGCTGGTTCCATAGGTAGATGCCCAATGGCACCTAAGTTAAGGCACACCAGCCCCCCCCCGGGTTCCCCAGCTGACGGAAAACTCTCCCAGACGGAAGGAATCACTGGCAGAGGAGAGGGGAGGGCAGCACGGCTGCTGTGCTGGGGCCCAGCTACACGCTCCCCACATACATAAGTCCCAGCCTCTCCCATCTGATCCTGTCAACTCCCGTTAAATTTAAAACCATCTTAATTAAAGCTCCACAGCCCAAGCTAGCAGGGGCCAGTGGGTCATGAAAGGGGAAAGGATAATTAAATCAACCATCCAAATTCACCCCTCCAAGCATGGGGGAGAGTCACAGTTGGGAGTGATGCAAAATGCCTCTGTAAAGATGTGCCAAAACAGGGAGTTTAAAAGACCAAAACAAACCCCTGAGAAGCACAGAAGCAGGCTCTCGATGTTTATCTGGCCAAGAAACTGGGAAACACCAAGCACACACAGGGAGCCATCCAGGGAGCTCGAGCTCTCCCCACTGTTGCGGGGTCAGCCCCTCGATGGCAGTTTTTGGCTTGCCAGGGCGATGGGCAGTGGCTCGGCCAACACCAGTGGCTGCACACAGCTGCAGTGTTCCCCGCTACCTGATGGCATCCCAAAGTTGTGTGAAGGCAGGGGAAGTCCAGTGGTGGCCCCCCCCATAAGTACTGTCTTGCATAAGACTGGCAAGAAAAAGTTGCAGCCCTTATCTCCCCAAAATAAAGCAAGCGGCCACCTGGAGCGAGCGAGACATGCGGGAAGTTGTGCTTTCTGGTGCCGAGCCGCCGAGCGCTTGGTTTTAAGCCTTTTTCTCCCCCAAGGGATGGGAGAAGGGAAGGTGACCATTGCCATGCCCCATCACATCCCCATCACCATGCTGCAGCAGACCTGGGTACCAATGGTGCCACGTCTTTGGATCCCTCGGTGTGCGGATGCAGGCAGCCTGGGCTGACCCGCTGCGGTGCTCGCCCACAGCCCTGCACACCAGGTCCCTGGGAGCTGGCAAAACTTTGCATGCGCAAACCTTCCTCCAAGGCAGTGGGTTTTTAATGCACATCATCGAGTGGTGTGGAGGGCTGCGGAGGGAGCTGGCAGCTACCTTTCCTGACCAGCATGCCACCAAACAGAGCTTGCGGGAGCTCCTGGCACACCACTCCCTGGCATCACACGCAGAGCTGTGCTGTGTGGTGGGCGCTGGGAGCTGCAGCCCTTTGCAAAGGGCTGTGTGGGGAGTCAATGCTGCACTGACAGCATGGGCAGCCAGCAGTGCCCCATCGCCACTTTCCACCCCTGTGCAACAACAAAATCACCCCAAAAATCAGGGCTCCACCAGCCCCGTGCCCTGGACCAAAGGAGATCTCCCCGGGTTCAGGGTGCTGCTAGGAAGTGTTTGGGAAGGAAAGGAAACAAAAGTCAATGGAAGGCTCCTGGAGCTCCTGCTGTCCCCTGCCATCCATGCATAAGCACTTTGGGAGAGCTTTGGGACAGGCAGAGAACAAGCGCATGATCCTGCAAACCCATCTCGAGTCTGCTGCTTGCACACACAGAGGAAAGGGGTGCCACGGGGGAGAGGGGAGCACCTCGCTGCCCAGCCAGCATGCATTCCCCATCCCCTTCTGCACTGCAAAGGCATTCTGGCAATTAGAGATGGAAAAATAAGCTTTTTCACCATGAGGGTGGTCCAGCACAGGAACAGGGATGGAGAGGTGGTGGGATGTCCAGCAGGAGGTGCTCAAAGCTGGTCAGGTGCTGTGCAGCCTGACCTCACTGGTGCTGCTCCGGGTTGGTGCAAGGATGCCTCCCAGCCTGACTCGGCCTGTGCTTCCAGCATCCCCACTGGGACACCAGCCAAAGCCAGGAATTGCCCAACCAGTTCCAGCAAACGCTTTCCAAAAGCACACAAAGCCTTTGGCCTGCGTTAACCTGAAGCCAGCTTCTCCCAGACAGGTGATGAGGGCAATGTTCTCCTCCAGAAGGAAACAGAAAGGAAATGCTTCCAAAGGCGGGAGTGCCCGTGGGGCCAGGAAGCACCGATGTCAAGCCAGGCTGGCACTAGGAGCCAGAGATCCCAGCCACCGGGACTGCCCGGAGCCACGGAGTGATGCTTCCCCAAAAGAGCCCTCTAGCTCAGCACGGTGGGGTTCAGTGCCCCCCCGAATGTATATTTTTAATATCAGCCCCCAGCATGCTGGCATTGACGGGCTCCAAGCACCCACCACCTAATTCTCCAGTTTCCCATGGCCCCATCACATCAACACTGTTCCCATCCTCCTCCGGGCAAAGCACTGGGACGATGGACCAGCCCTGCTGGAGGAGATGATGGAGACATGGTGACACGAGCTGACCTCTCGAGGAAGAGAGATGATTTCTGTTCCCCATTTCTGCAGCGCCTCTCCCAGCATGGCCAGCCTCGGGCTGCAGGAAACAGAGTTTACTTCTGCTTTCTGGAAGAGGACATCTGCCCCAGGTGTTCCTCGGGGGTGGCTGTGGCACAGCACCCAGCGCACCCCGTGCCTGGCTCCTGGGGAAGGGGCAGGTGGCAGCAAAAGGCTGATGTGACTCATGGGTGGCTCAGATCCAGCCAAAAGGGTGCTGCCACCTGTGCGTGCCCCAGCTCGAGGGCTGCCGCACCCAACAGCACCCGACAGCACTGCAGCAATTCCACCCCCGGGCGAGGATGGCAGCGCGGGCAGGCGGCAAATCTCCAGGGCCGGGGGAGGAAGGGGGCAAGGAACACGCAGGAGGCAGAAAATCTCCAGATCTGAGCAAGTTACAACCACCCCTGGCCACACTGGCGTCACTGCTAAAACATTTCCACTTTCAGAGAAACCAGCCCATCCAGTCCAGCGAGGAGAGGAGCTCCCTGGGGCTCCAGCAGCCCTCCTGGGCTGGAGCTGCAGCCCCACCAGCCCTGCAAAGGGGTCCTGCAGGACCCCCACGGCAGGAAACTTCCCAGTAACCCTCCTGACACTGAACAGGAACTGAAACACATGCTGGTAAAAAAAGGGAAAATGCAGGGAGGGTACTTGCATCCTCAACACAAACCCCATGGGGCTGGGCATCACCCCACTCCCAGCCGGGAGCCACGGGGACGTGGCAGGACATGTGCTGGGGTTCACTGCAATGGGGGGGTATGAAGCAGAAGCCAAACAGAGGCCAAGGGTCTTCCATCACTGATTTCCAACACCTCCCACTTTGCAGACCTCTGAACAGTTTCAAATGAACGAGCAGTATCCCACACAGCAAATTTATGCTGATTACTGGCTTGTCTTCCTGGATTACTTTGGGACTCTGGGGCATCTACCCGACACAAGCCATGTGCTCTGGGGAACCGTGGGGCCACCAGCGCTAACGCACACATGGTACGGGGGCAGCGGGTGGCTGCAGGTCAAGGCTGGGTGATCAGGATCAGCCTCCAGCAATGCATGCTCGACTCCTGCTTTCACCTCCGCGGGCATGGATTGGACCCAGAGCAGCTCCCACAGCAGTGCGCACAGCCTGGGAGTGTGGCTCTGGTCTCGGCACTGTCAGACCCCATGCTGAGGCATGTCTGGGAAGCCTGGACTTCGCCGCTGGTGGCAGAGTCCTGAGAGATGCTAGTCCCCACAGCCACTCCCATCTGCACCACCAAAACAAAGCAACTCGCTCAGGATGCGTCAGAGGAAGCAACCAGGGAGGGTCTTCAGGAGCAAACGGAGATCAGCCAGCCCTGGACAGCATTTCCATACCCAAAAAGCTGCATTAGATTCCCCAGCCGCTCCTGGGGTGAGGGGGATGCTCAGCAGCTCCGCTGGAGCTGACGGGAGAGGAGCCGGCCAGGAGGTGCAGCCCCAGACGGTGCTCACTATGAACAGCCCGAGCAGATATAAAACAAAGAAAATTGCTGAGCTGGTGTCTTTTATCCCCGCCGCTCCTGGAGGGGAGAGCCAGGCTCCGCACACCTCCGCTGCTCGCTGCAGCGGTGGTGGGGAGCAGAGAGGGGCTATGGGCGAGGTGGATGGGACCAGCCCTGAGCTGCCAACACCAGCCAGAGGTGTGAGACAAGCTGCATGTGGACCTTGCACCCTCCCATGGCATCTCTATAGCCCTTGCTCTTGCTGTTCTTCCTACCCAAAACGACCACTCCAAGCTGGAGCTGCCCCCCTCCCCACCCTCGGGCAGAGCCTGCGGGGATGAGATGAAGGGACAAAGGGCATCTCCTCTGTTTTCCTACACCTGTGGCTCATGGTAGCTTCAGCACAGCCCACCCAGACCACAGCATGAGAGCTATCCCCATCCCCAAAGCACCAAGAAGGGCTCGGATTAGTGTACGTACACACACGTGCATGCACATCCGCATTTGGCTGGGCGCACGTGCAGGAAGCTGGGGTGGGCAGGCACCTCCCTGCCCCCACGTGCTGCTCTCCTTGCCTGGCCCCAGCTGCACACACCAGTCCCAGCACCCTGAGCCCTTCCACCCCACACACTTCCAAACTCAACTGCCCGTGATGTTGGTGCATGAAACTCAACCAGGTCGCAGTGACTTTTGCAGCTACATACGCGCCCTTCCTCGTCCCATGACGCCCTCCCTGCTTGGCACAGCAGGGTGCTCACCAGCAGCTCCCCCCAGACTGTGCCAAGGCTTCCTGGTCCCTTCCCTGGCACAATGGCACCCCGCCAACACTTGCTTGATGGGCAGGGGAAGGAAAGGGCCTGGCCAAGCAGGGAGTGACTCTGACAGCCTTTTCGTGGCTTTTTTGTTTGGTGTTTGGTTTTTTTTTTCCCAGAAGTCACGAAGCTGAGCCCAGGATGGCACCGCCTGACCCTGCTGCATCCCAGTGGCACCGTAAAAATCACCAAGCTGCAAGGGATGGTTTTGGCTGCGGAAGTCATTGCTCAGCTGGGCCATGGTCTGGGGAAGGAAGCCCTCGAAAACACCGTCTGAGGGGCTGTGGACGAGTGGGTAAGGAAGGTGGTGGCAATTCATGGAGATCAGATTATATTTGCCCTGCCTAAGGATGAGCTTTGCCCATGGTGCATGCATGGTGTAGGGCTGTGTGGCTGGGGCTGGTGAAGGATGGGTGGGAGACGGGGAAACTGAGGCATGCACTCGGTATAAAGCCTCACCAACCTCTGACAGTAGCTTCCCAGGCACTCCTGGAGGAAACTGAGGCACGCAATGCTCCTTAGCAGGTAGGGAAACAAGGTGGAGCCGTGAAACCCAGACACAGTGCTACACCTCCAACCCAAATTCCTGCTAAAGGGTACCCCAAGGTGAGACATTTTTAGGATCGATCTAGCACTGACCTGACCCTATCACGCTGCCCCTAAACCAGGGCACGGCATGGGAAGGGGGACGCTGCATGGGAAGGGGGCACGTGGCTTGGGCCAGGCTGGACTTGTTAACCTCACCCATGGTGGAGGGGGCAATGCAGCAGCGAGCTTTTACCCTCCTTGCCCAGGGTTTTGGTGGCTGAAACTGCCAAACGTGGTCGGGAAGGATGGGAGCAGCCACACCGGGTGGAAGCTATTTTTGCAGCACACAGTCAGGTTTTCCTCCATCCATCCCGCCCTAACACAGCAGGCTCGGGGCCAGCCGAAACCTCACGGTCACGGGAGCGAGACCACAGCAGGTCAAGCATGGGACGGGGCTGGGAAATTTGGGGCTGGGAAACTTGGGGCTGGGAAACTGGGGGCTGGCATCCGAGACTTGCAGCACAGGGAAGGAAGCGCAGTACAGCCTGAGTCACAAGTGTCCCTGTGTCACATGTGGGCAGAAGCGCTGACCCAGCAAAGCCCACTTGCCCTCTGCTGTGGCCCCCAAAGCCATCCCGGTGCCCTCCTAGCGTGGGGGCCCACACGTGCATGCCTTGCCCAAACCTCTGCCGGTTTCCCAGCTGCAAAGCGAGGGCAGGCTCACTGTGCGCATGCCCGATTTCTTACATTTTTGCCTTAAATGCCCGGGTGGTTCTGTTCCCTGAATTCCTCCAGAGGAGCCCACTGTTTCTGCATGCCAGCCTACAGATATCTTGGATGCTGCATCTCCACCAAGACCACCTGTAGCCAAGGGGCTCAGGCAGATTTCTTGAAGGTCTGAATTAAAATCAACAACCAGCCTGCCCTTGCCCAGCGGCCGATGCCCCGCGGCAGCCCTGCCAGCCCCCAGCCCTCCCAAACACCTCCCCGCTCCACAGCGAGGGCAGCCAGGAGATCTGTAGCCTGAAGGGAAGTCAGTGCAAGATGCAGATTTGCAGGTCCTGGTTCCTGGCCCAGGTCCAAACCACATTTGTTCCTGAAATCTGTTTCAGGGCTTTATTTTCAAAGCATCCGTGTGCAAAGGCATGTGCAAAGCAGCACCGGTTCCTGCTGCAGCCAGCGCCGAGGTCGCCTGTGCCAACATGGGGCCAAGTCGGGGGCCTGGGTGCACCCAAGCACTGACTGCAGCCCATGCCAATGTAGTCATGCTCAGCCAATTCGTTATACTATTTTTTCCCTCCTAAGCACACAATATATCGGACTATCTCACAGCTTGCTGCCCATTTAAAAGATGAAGGACCAAAGGCATTACTATTTTTCTGAGGTCAGCTTTAAAACAGCCCCACGACACGCTGCACATTTTTTCCTGATGGGCGGAACCTTCAGCAAGACGCGAGCCCCGGGGGAGTTAGTCCGCACCACCCGCAGCTACAGGCGCTTGAAAAGAGGAGTTTGGGCTGGAAAGAGCGACAATCCACACTCCTGTCCCAGGAACAGCCATGCAAGGACGGTTATTTCCATCCAGAGGTCCAAGCTGGTCTCCAGGCATCAGATTAAAGGTATCTCTCCCGCACGGAGCAGTGCGGGAACATGCCACTGTCTGCCAAGGCCGTTTCCCACAGCTGATGGGATGCTTGATGGACATGTCTCCAGGCGGGCTCCGGGGCAAGACACGGAGTGCTGTGGAAGTGAGCTCAGATGGGAAATTGTTCCGAGAGATAAAGGAACAAGTTGGAAACCGAGCTGTAAAATAGACAGCACAGGAAACAATAGTGCTTCAGATAGGCTTTCAAATTTCCCCCAGCGATGCCAAGAGCACAGCGCTTTGTCCCAGTGGTTCTCGGGGGTTTCCCCCCCCCCCTTAGACATGCGGGAAGAGGTGCAGACTGTTTGCTTGCTCCCACCTCTTCTCTTTCAAAATGTTTGCTGGTTGTTCAAATGAGACGTTATGGGCCAAGTCCTTCAGGTCTCATTAGACAAGAGTTTCAGCTCTGTGATGATCCTGGCACCAGCGGCAGGGAGAGGCGGACGGGATTTTGTAGGCACAGGAGCCCCACGGTCTGTCCCCTCCTTGCCTTGGTGAGCCCGGCAAAACGACGCTGCTTCCTGGGAGCCACGCACACTGCTAAAGGCCTCAGGACCGCTGATGTCCCCTCCACGCCACCAAGGCAGCAAAGGAGCCTCTTGTCTTGGCAGCAGAGCCTCTGCACAGGTTGGTCACCACAAGCTGCAGCTCTTTTCCTCGTCTCGTCCTCAGGATCCCCGGCCAGGTGCTGGGATGGCCCTTTCTGCCTCCCTGTGGTACCTCCATGATTTTCCATCGCTCTGGCACAAAGTCATTAAAGGGCAGAGCTATCGTTAGGGCATCTCCATCACACAGGGAGCACTGCAAGGCCACTAACGATCGAGACAGGGAACATTGGACTTCCCTTAGCTGCTGCTGTGCCAACCCCTAAATAACCCCATCTCCAAAAAAAATCATTGGGCTGCGTTTTGGCAGAGCCACCGAGGTGAGGTGTTTGGAGGAACTTCTGCCCTGCTGCTCCCGGGTCAAAGCCTGGACCCGGGAACTGACCCTCGATCTTTCAAGCAAAGGTGCCCTTCTCTGACAAACTAGCACTAACGGGCTAATGATTACAGAGGTGCAGCTTCCTGGGGACCCAGCAACCAGCCTCATCTCACAGACACCGAACAGCCAAGGTTTTGCTATGGGCCGGATCCTGAGCCAGCACAAAGTGGTACATAACCAGGCAGCCCAGGATCAGCCCCTCCACCTGCAAAAGTCGCGGGGGCAGCCCCCCAGTGGAAATAATAAAAAGGCTATTGCTTTAAAGTGCAAGATTGCTGATTCCCCCCTGCACGTCCCCATCCTCACACCTCCCTGGGGAGCCCTGCCAGACCCCCACCCTTGTTTGACCAACACATGCTGCATGGGGGGCCCCAGGCATGCGCTGAGCTGCCAGGTGCTGAGGGGGTCGCAGAGCCTGGCAGGATGAACGGCTTCCCACCATTAACAGCTGGACCTTGGGAGAGGTTTGTCATGACTCGGTTCTCCCACCTATGCAGCGGTCACTGCTGGCAGCGGGCATCTCCTCAGCTGAGAGGAGAGCAACAAAGCCCTCCAGCTCACTCCTGCCGTACATCTCTTCCTCTGGGGAGCACCAGCTGGGCAGGAGGAAGAAAAATCAAGTCTTTTGTTGCCACCTTCACGCAGCTCAGTTTGCATACAGCACTACTGGGTACGTGCTGTCCTGTCCCTGTGCCTGCTGTGTGGGCAGCGGCAGCCCCAGGCAGAAGCTCGCCCCAGGAACCCCCCAGGCGCTGCATCCCACCACTGCCCCTGGCTCCTAATGTCACAGGGCAGTGGGACCTGTCTTGGGGGACTCCCCAGCTGCACTGAGCTGCCACATCACGTCCCTTCCTTCGCAGCGCTCCTGGGGAGCCAGGACAGGAGAGCCAGTGGCACACACAGGGTAGCACAACCCCCTCCCTGCCAACTACGACCTTTACTGCTGCTTGATGGCATTGGGAGCAGGACCAGGAGCAGGACCAGGACAGGGACCGGACCACAGCCACTTCCTGGCCCCGAGCAGGGGGGTGAGCCCTGGCACACCACAGCAGCCGCCGGGGCGAGGAAGGGGTGGGGGAGGAGTGTGCTGTGCAGGGCCAGCAAAACGCGGGGAGATGCGGCAGATCCCCACTCGTTGCCAGCGCATCTCACAAGAGGCTGCAAAGCTCCCCGAGATGATGCTCGACACCAGACAGCACCTCACCAGGGTCAGCGCCACCAGACGCCACCCCCGTCCAGCGGACCCCATCCCCACAGGCTGCCCCCCGTGCCTGTCCCAGACAGCACCAGGACACAGCACAGCCTGCCCGAGCTCCTGCACGATCCACCCTGCACGATCCCCCGGGCAGTGAGCAGGGATAAAAGCCCATCCCCACCCCAGTGTGGCTCGGCAAAACCCACGATGCTCTTCCGTGGCACTGGAGGCCGTGACGGACAGTAGGGACATGCCAGTACCACGGCTCGCAGCCACACATTGGGGTTGGATCGCCCAGGCTGCAGTGGGGGAACTTCCCGGCTGGATAAAGCCCTTCTTCAGGCAAGCCGAGGCCCTGCAGCCCCCCGGCAGGCTGGAGCCCGCCAGCCCTGGCGAGGGGCACGGCAAGGAGCCTGGCTGAACACAGCCCTCCAGGCCCACCGGGGCTGGACACAAGCCCCAGAATTACCGGTGAGCAAACACGACAAGGGAAGCGGATCAGGAGACATCAAAGCAGGGGGGCGATGAATATTTCATGTTCTGGCCTACATACAGCCCGGCTCTCCCCACCCTGCGCTCCCGGGGGTCCCCCACAGCCCCTGATCACAACAAAGGGGAGTTGCAGGCAGGCGGTGCCGCCCCGCCAGACCCCACGGCTGCCTCGCCAGACCCTCAGCATCCCCAGCTGGGCCCCTATCTGCCCCGCTAGACAGTGGCATTCCCAGCCAGACCCACGGCTGACCCACCAGACCATGTGCATCCGCCGCTGGACCCACGGCCACCCCACCGAAACGCATAGCCAGACCGCGAGCATCCCTGTCGGGACCCACGGCTGCCCCACCGGAGCCCGGGCATCCTCGGCGGGACCCGTAGCCACCTTGCCAAACCGCCAGCATCCCCGGCCGGACCCACAGCCAGCTCTACCCGACTGCGGGCATCCCCCCCTCCGCCGCCCCGCCGGACCCCGCGGGCGGACCCCGAGCATCCCCCGCCGGCCCCCCCCCCGGGCGGACCGCGGGCATCTCCCCCCGCGGGCCCCACAGCGGGACATCCCCCGCCGGCCCCACAGCGGCCCCCCGCACACAGCGGCCCCCCGCTCACCTCCCGCCTGTGGGCGCAGCGGGGCCGGCCCCGCCGCTCGCCTCCAGCGCTCGGTCCCGGCTTTGTCTCCGCGCCGGGGGCGCGGCCGCCCCCCCCCGCCGCGCTGGGTGCCCGCACCGGGCCGGGCCGAGCCGGGCCGGGCTCTCGGGGCTCTCAGGGCTGCGGCAGGAGCAGGAGCAGCATCGCGCAGCGCCGCGGATCCGGCACGCTGCTGCCTCGCCCGCCCCCGCTCACCCCTTCTCCGGGGCGGGGGGGTGGGGGGGGAGAACCCACGGGGAGGGAAAATAAGAGGGGAAAAAAAAAAAAAAAGAGGAATATGGCAGCAAACCGGAAACGGCGGATGGGGGGAAAAATCAGCAGCCCCTCCCCTCCGTGGGTTGTTTTTTGTTGGGTTTTGTTTTTTTTTTTTTTTAAGGGAGAAGGCTCCGGGCAGCCGGGATCTGCCGGCCCGCGGCGGGAGGGAACGCCTGGTCGCGCCGGGGACACGAGTGGGAGCGGCGGCCTCGGTCCTCCGTGCGCCGCCCTGCGGGTGAGGGGCTGCGGGGGGCTCCCCGCCGCCGAGGGGGTCTCTCAGCCCAGCCCCAGCGGGCGGCGTTGTTGTGTTCATCTGGAAACCAAAGCTGGTAACAGAAAAGAGAAAGGATTTTCAGGAGGTTAAACCCTGGCTGGGTTAGGGTTTGCTTTATTAAACAGTTCTAACACACAGCGAATAGCTGGGAGAAACGTTGTTTTGTCAGACTCCGTGCTCGAATCTGTATCTTCATCCCCAGGAGGGACACCTCACTGTCCCGGGGGGCTGCAATTCATGTTCCCACACCTCCGAAGAAGGAGGCAAAACTTAAGTGTAGAGGAAAAGCAGGAAAAGATAAACCAGGTCCTGGGCCTCCCTGGGTGGCCACGGGGGTCTGTGGGGCCCTTCGGAGGCAGGGGTCCCTCCTGCAGCCGGTGCCAGCCTCCGAAATGGGGCAAAACGGAACTGTGTGTGCTCCTGGGGTCCCCAGCTGGCAGCATGTAGGGCCAGGTGAGGTGCGGGTCCCCCCCGAGTCCCACTCGGGAAGGTGGGCACACAGGGACAGTTCTGGCCATCCCTCCCTTCATTCCTCAGCACCTTCCCTGGCCAGCGCTGGGAGAAGGTGGAAAATGCCCAGCTTTTCCCTGGCACAGAGCAGTGTTGGGGCACACACACGGGCTCTGGGCTTGGCCAGGCGCCCCGACGTCCGCCCCGAGCCCGTCGGGGCTGCCTGACCAGCTCAGCAGCACTGGCAGCCCTCCCACCTCCCCCATTAGTGATCCACTAAGGTGTTCCCTGTCACTTTATTCTCCAGGAAGAAATGGGGTGAAGCAGCCCGCTCCTTAAACCCCCATTTAGCTGGTTTATGAGGCACGCTTGGCTGCTGGCTGGCTCCGGTGACCCGTGGGCTGTATTTCCATGGCCAGCACTGCCTCTGTCACCCCCTCCGACTGACCCCTGCAGCCACTCGGGGATTTCTGAAAACCCCATTAGTCTGAGCAAGACCTGACACTTCAGATAAAATTTGAGAAGTTAACAAGTTTAAGAGAACTATGTGGTGGAGTTTTTCTTTCTGTTTCCCACCCCTCTTGCCTTGTTCTTTTGAGTTATTAAAAAAATATTTCCCATGACACTGGCGAAGGCCAGCAAATCCATGAGTCACCAGGAACACAGAGTCATGCACACACCGATCCATCACTCCTGGCCAGCACATCGCGGAGGGGCCCTTCCCTGGGAGGAGCCGCCCACTGATAAGGTCCCTACAGCTGGGCTGAGCCCGGCAGGGACGTCGCTTTCCCTCCCTCTGGGCTCCCTCCCAGGGCTGGGAGAGGGTGGCTGGGCTCCTGCATGCCCATGAGGCAGCGGGTGCTGGGAGCAGCTGGGTTGGGGGTAGCAGCCCTGCTTGCTCCTTGCTGGAGCATCAAACCGCAGCCCGGGTTGTAACGAGGCTTTCTGGGGGTGTTAATTCATAGCTACCCCCTCTGCTATCAGGCTGGTGTGGGATGTGTAGGGAGGGATTCCTCAACTGAATGTCGACATGGGATTAAGGAATTTACAGTGCAGCCTGGGGCAGCCCTGGGGTACCATGCCGCTCGCTCATACGTTAATACTTGGGCCATACTGTGGGGCAAAGAGCGGGGCAAGTCAATGCTTGGGGTCCCCCATGCCTTCTCCCCGCTGTGCCTGCACAGGGAAACAGTGACGTTCCCTCTTCCTCCTGATCCCAGGAGCAGCTGCTCTGCAGTCCTGGAGCAGGCGCGAGGTGCCGCTCCCAGAGGGGAGAGCACCCTGGGGGAGCCAGGACCCGGCCCCAGCCCTGGGTGAGCTGGTTAGGATGACTCAGCCTCTACTGGATCCAGACCCAAATCTAAGATGCAATTATGACTTATAAATATTTGAGTTTTGTTTTCCTCTTTTGCAATCAACTCCTTTCTACAGGCTGTCCTACAATCATAGTTTTCATCTGTGGCGATGCTGGTCTGTTGCCGGAAGGCAAACAGCAAAGGCACTGTGCTTTTTAACACGCCGGACCAAGTCCACGACATAATCTCCTCTTCGAAGAAGATGCCAACA
This sequence comes from Phalacrocorax aristotelis, assembly GCF_949628215.1. Taxonomy (NCBI): domain Eukaryota; kingdom Metazoa; phylum Chordata; class Aves; order Suliformes; family Phalacrocoracidae; genus Phalacrocorax; species Phalacrocorax aristotelis. Next base: position 7,131,743 of record NC_134288.1, on the reverse strand, counting down.
CGCAAATTTAAAATGGCAAGTAGATACTCTCTAAAACCACCCTCTTATCTTTTGGGCTCAGATTCAGGAATGTGCCCTCACAGCACTCTGACATTAAACATGCAGCACTGGCGATAATGTGATTTAAGACCATTGAAGTTTAAGCAACCCAGCACACCTCAGTGCATCCCCTGCTCAGCCGTGAGGTCCCGAGCCTGACGGGCACCCCCAGTGCCCCGTTTCCCTTCCCTCCTGCCCCACTCCGAGTATTTCTCTTTAAACAGTCTAATCCACAATTATTCTTTTTTACTCAACTAGGCATTTCAGTCTCTTCCCTGAAACTTATTTTCTTTAGATGATTCTTTCTCTTCACTTTTGAACAGCACCCATAAAAACCACCAAGGGAGAGGAAGAGGGTAACAGAAACTGAAAACCAGGTACTTGCAAATTAAAAAAATTAGCACTGAATATTTCTGGTGGCTCAGTTATTACAGCACGTCTTGAAATGATATTCTATCAAGAAATCAAGATGTGCTCAGGTATTCCTGTGCTTTCTTGCTGACCTTTACGCAGATTTAATTCGGAAGGAGAAGACTGAGAGTTACTACAGGAAAAGCGCTGTCACACTCATGAGTAAGTAAGTATGTGGCTCCTTCCCCCTCCAGGTATGGAGATCAAACTGCTCCACGGTGCTCCTGAAATCTTCCTGCGAAGTGAGAGGGTGCTTTTTGGGTCTAGAAATTGATCTGAGTCATGACCTCTCCAACATAGCTGTGGATTTGCAACAAAACATCTATTCATCTCCAGCCAGATTTATTTTTAAGCATCCTCTTGGCAAGCGTGAATAAGTTTTGTCTAATGGATTCTGTTCCTGAGGCTAGCTGCATTTTGCTCACTGCAGATTCCAAATACATTTGCACAAATTATTACTATTAATAATATAATGGTTGTATTTGAGATGCTGGACAGACACAGAAGCAGCCATGGCTCTTGCCCTGCAAATAGTGAGTGTGTGATGGCAAACGATCAGCACCGCCAGCCCTGTTAAGGAAGCTGCAGTTACGAGCTCAGGAGCTGATTTACTAGGGGGGATTGACCAGAATAACTCCTGCAGTATGAGCCATTTGGCAATATTTCATGGAAGAAATGCTAATTCTGGCCATTCTCTCCCACACTGAACATCAGGGCTGCAGGAGCCAAGTGGCAAATGCCAGCGTCCCGCAAGTTGGAGGGTAAAATGGGGCAGCTGAGAAGTCACCAGGAGGGCTCAGGACAGCTCAGGACCCATCGTGTCCCTCAGCATGGTGACAATCTGCCATGCAAAAGGGGCCCTTAACCCTAGCACAGAGGCGGCCCCAGCCAGGAAGTGTCACTGCAAAATTCCCTGGGGGAAAGGACCGTGGGGAAACCACTGACTCGGTGATGTGCAAATATTTGATAAGGAGGCAGCGAGTTCAACAGCTGTGGGGAGAAATTATCTGCATGTTCAATAGAGGCACAACATTTCCTGTCAGGTTTCTGACTGATAAGGTGATTCGATACAATCTGAATTGGGTATTTTAGAATAGCTCATTTGGGCAAAAATCTGACACTTTCCACATCTTGCCTCAGCTCAGCAGAAAAGCTGCACACAAAATGTGAGCATTTCCCAGTGGTGGAAATTCTGCTTTTTGGCCAGTCTTAGTACCAACAGAAAAGCCCATGGAAACTCATCCAGATGAGATTTATAGCCCTTGTTCCAGCTTGCTTTGCTGACAGAGCAGCAGAGGGGTGGCTGGCTAGTGCAGAGCTCTGGTGGCCACGTCCAGGTGACCCTGCCCCGGGGGCTGTGGCATTCCCCGGGCAGCAACGTCCCTGCCAGCACCCAGCTGCTCACCGGCCCGCAAGCGGCCGCAGCCTGCGCCAAGCGGAGCCGGAGCAGACACAAGGGTGTTTCCCATTAATCATCCAGTCTTGGTCCTTTGAGCGAGGGATGGGCTAAGGAGGCCAAAGTCTGAATCTGAAAAATTTAAACCGTATGATGTTTGGATCCATGCTCAGTTTAAAATGAGCTAAGTGAGGAGGGAGGTAGGGAGCAGAAACGGTTGCAGCCTCTCCCCTTCTCCCAAAAACTGTCCTCCCTGCAATTCTATTCACCACAGAGGCTGATGCTCGGGGACGTCTGCTTCAGTCATCCAAAGGAGCTGCCGCAGCACGAGGACCCTCTCCCACACAGACCCCAGGAGCCACGGTCCAGCCGTTTGACTACAGCATGGGCCCACCCGGCACATGCCGATGCGCAAGAGCTGTCCTTGGGGAGACGGAGAGATGTGACCCGACAGGCCCCACACCAGCAGCATGCCTCCAGTGCAGCTCTTGCCCACGCTGCTGGAGCAGAGGCACAAATAACAGCAGGAAGTGTCTGGAGCCCGATCCCTGAGCGGAGGGAGCAGCTTTGCCCTGTGAGAACTCACCAGTGCCTGTCATACTCTGTACTTTTGCTTTTGGCGAGGTGAATTTGCAAGTTTGGGATGGCTTTTGCAGAAGCAGCAGCCAAAGAGAAGGCAGTAGGAACTAGCCTTGGAGCCAGAGGCACTGGGGTTGTAGCCTCAGCATGGGCAAAACGTGAGAGGTCTCAGGCCAGTGCTGATGCCATCTGTGGCCCCAGTCCATGAACTGGGACTGGCTGAACTTGACACTTACAGGGGCGGCACCTCAGAGGCTCAGATACCCTTCTGGCAAGAAACAAGGGGACAGTCCAGAGTGCAGGTTTCACAGATAAGGAACATGGCATTTAGCACATAAATAGGACTTCCAGCAGAACATGGTACTAGGGACACAGCTCCTTGCATAGGACTGAAGATAGGAAGAAGTGAGAGCCCTTCAACCCCCTCCACCCACAGCATCTCCCATTTGGGAGCTGAGCTCTTCAAGTGTGACAAGAGATATCAGCCAGGCAACATATGTTTTTGAAAATCAAAGCAGATGTGATCTGAAGCAGGTTTACCTTGTACCTACCAGCCAGAAAGGCTGGGCTGGAGCCATTGAGGAACCTGTCAGCCTCTCTGCTCCAACCACCTGCTCTGCATCGCTGTGGTCCTTGCTGGGACTGCGGTTTCCCGGTGCATGGCTGCTCACGCCTCCAGCAAAGCAGGGCGCAAGGAGCATCAAAGCCATACTGGGGCCTCCAGGCAATAATGAAACCAGGGAAGCTGGGAGGAGGGAAGTGAGCACTGCCAGAGGTTGGGGATTGCACAAGACAAGTCTGCGTGTGCTGGCGAGGAGCAGGATCTGAACGGGTGGCATGAAGCATGCACAGCCCCATAGCGCTCACTTGTCACAAGAGCTTGGAAGTGTAATATTTAATCATTTTAACTCCTCATGGCTCCGGGGTAGGCTGATGTGCATGACACGGCTTCCTGGGGCTCCCAAGGCAGAGAGCTGTCCTTCCCCAGCAGTTACATCTGCTGGTTGGAAAAATCATCAGGGAAGAGAAACGTGCTGATGGGGCTGACTACAAGGGGACACCTTTCTCCATCCTGGCTGCTTCTCCATGTGTTCTTTCTTTGTATCAGTCCTTGTCCCAGCAGGTGATACCCACTGTCTGTCACTGGCAGTTAAATTTGGCTGCAAGGACGGAAGAATTGCAACGGACATGAGTCTACAGGGTGGAGGCAACAAGAGGAGGCATGGGGGCATGTTATGGTGAGAGAAAAAGCCATAAATTGGGAAGAATCAACATGAAACTGCCAGCCCAAAGCAAGAGACACTTAGACCAGCTACTGCACGCTGGCCCAGGTACCAAAAGACAGCAAACACCCACAGATAACTGCTCAAAAGCCACACACTACCAGAGGAGAAGAGCAGGACCTTGGACCTGCAGTAACTGCCAATTTAAGAAGAAATGCAAACACTGATAACAGCCCATGTCTCTTGGCAGAGAGAAAGGGAATGCCCCCCAAACCAATCACCCCTTCTGGTTGGATGAGGAAGAGGAGGAGGATCAGATCCCTTCACAGTGCCAAAGCTAGCAATCAACCTAATCACTAACAAGAAGCCATGCTCTGTACTCCAGCATTCCCCATTCATCATCCCATTTTCTTGCTGCAGTCAGTCTCTGATGCCTCATGAGATTAATAAGCAACTGAATCAATACAGTCATCTCAATCCCTGCAGGCCATAGGCTGTGAACAACATAACTTCTGCCTGGAAGAAGTATCAGCGTGTGAGAGAGGCTCCCAGGAGAGAAGTCCAGCACCCCAGCTCTCAGCTGTCCAAAAACCAACACACACACACACAGGGGAACAGTTCAGCAGTGCCTTGGGACACAGATACAGAGCAGGTCCTCCCCTCCTACAGCTTCCTTATTTTCTCCTTGAGCATCACCAGATCCAGCCTTGACCCTCCCTGAAATCCAGGCACCAAAGGAATATTTTCACATTCTTCATGTCAGGCTGGGAAATAATCTTAGCTTATTGACTCAACAAGGGGGCTGCTCTGCAAACATCAGTCCCCTTCAAAGATGGCCTTGGGCTCTTCAGTTCCTGTCAGTAGGGAACCTCACCAGAATCTCTCTGAAGCAGAGAGAAGCGTGTGTATGAGAATGAAAGTAAATTAGGTCTGAACAAGATTAACAGGGATTTAATTGTACTATGTGAACTGGAACTCCAGTCATGAGCTACTTATTAGCCTGTCTCAAGGGATTGTGCTGCTTGCACTGGAGGAGCACAAGGATGTATTGTGAGCGTGGGACAGCTCAAGGGGATGGTGATGGCCACAGCTCTCAAGATGAGCCTGGCCAGAGAGGCAGAGGTGCTTGAACATGATCAAAAACGAAGCAAGGAATTCTCAACCCCCAGCCATGTTTCTTCAGAGCTGAGGCCGGCCTGTTGAGGGAAAGGAACTTTGTAACGTGCATTAGCAGAGGAAACCCAGCTCTCAGTCCTGCTCCTGGGCTTTGGGTGGCAGAGCAAGGTGCTGCTCACCAAGGTGCTGCCTACTGGGCTGGTATGTGGAGGCAGACCTTTGAAAACCTCCCCTTCAATAAAAGTGACTTAATGAGGTCTTCAGCTCCCTTTGGGATGTTAATTACTAAACAGCCTGGAGAAAAGTGCTTAGGAATTAAAGGAGTCACCACATTAGTCCTTCTATCGTTTTGGGTTTTGGGTTTTCTGGCGAGGGAACCAACAGACGCTCGCCAGAGCTTGGCTACCACACCGGTCTTACCACAGCCAAGAAGAGCGACCACCGCAGCTCCACGCTCCAGCCACATAAACTTGAGCTACGATCACACAGTGAGGAGCTACTGAAAATCCCTATTATCAGTCTATTGAATCCCCATCTAATCCCCTGCTTGTATTATTAACAAATGATGCCTTTATTATTGCTACCTTCATGGGGGCTCTTGGAAACAAAATCTCTTGTGAGAGGCAAATTAATTTAGTAATTGCACCATTTCCTCCTTCTTTCCAGGAAGCTGAAGCTGTACTGGGAAATAATTTGCTACTTCCAAGTCAAACACAGATACACACATGCCTGACAGTATTAACTAACCAATTTCTCGCAGATTAAAGGATCTGAAAGGCTTTCCCTTAATGGATCGTTTTTATGAATAGGTTATTTATGTCCCTGTGTTCCTATACTCTAAGAGTTCTGGCAGCTTTCACAATGAATGCATGGAAAGAGTCAGCACAACTTTAAAAAGAGATTTCTTTTTAAACAAAGAGATTCTGATTGTATTTATTACACAGTTCAAGAGAAACTAAAATACAAACACACTATAAGTTCAGCTCTTGGAACAGACTGGGAAATTTATCTTAATCCCTCTTCCCTCCAACAAAACCAAACCCCAATATCCATGATTTCTACTTAGCAATGAGCAAGCCAGCCTGCAGATAGCTAGATGTAGATGTTGATGTAGTGGCCTCCTATTTCAGGTAACAGCCACACAGTGCTCCTTGCTAACTGGTTCTTAGCTGTAGAAGCACTTCTATATTTCGGGTAATGAGTATGCTACTATTTCCATAGTTGCAATTCTGTTAAAGCATTAACCCCCTCCCCTTTAGGTAACCTGCAGAAAGCCAGAGTTGGTAGATAAAACAACCACCATCCTCATTTACTAAAATGCAAGATCTGCAGTACCTATGCAGGGCAGTGGCAACGCTTTTCTTTCCCCTGCAGATCACAGACAGGAACACAGGTCCATAGTGGAAACTCATAGGACATTATTGTTCTTTGTTATTTGCGTGGGAAATGTTTGTAATGTTTCTTTGTACTGAGAACTCAAAGCAACTTTAGAGTGCTTGACTCTCCCATGCTTTGTTCTGTCCTCCTAGTATTGCCTTTATGTAGCTCAAAAAAAAAAAAAAGAAAAAGAAAACACTGAATTTAAAGCAGAACTCTAAGCTGGATTTTAAGCAGGGCAACTTGGTGTCAGCATTCTGGTTAAGAGAAGCAGGGAGCCTGGAGCAGGGAAGCAGTGACAGGTTAAATCAAACCCGTACTGGGATCCATCTGTCTCACCCACCAAAAGCAAGAGCAAGCAGGGAACGCGGCTGTTCTCAAAACTGATGGTTCCTGTAAACGTGCTGTTCAATTCCTGTTAGAGAACACTCAGCACAACACTGCTACCGTATCTGGGCTCACAAAGCATTTGTGAATTGAGGACGGGAGTCTACGTATGCAAAAAGGAGCGCAGACTTGCAGCCCTGCCAGAGAATCCTTTCCTTCAAAGCTGCTCCGAACCCTGGGTGCGCCTAAAATAGCAGGTTCTCCTCCCATTGACTCATTCGTGATCAAACAAACCAAGATGTGAGCTGGCATCAGGAAGCTCGAGTTGCCCTACAGAGGCTCTGTGGCTATGTCACCACCTATCTCTTTCCAGTCCTGTCTAGCCATATTTAAATTAATACTAGATTGTCCCTGGGCCTGGAGAGCCAGAGCCTGAAGGAACATAAGTGAATATGTCTCTTGCCATATAGTCATGCTACACTGCCAACTTGCCACCCCATGGATCTTAAAATACCACATCTCCTCAGGCTGAGACCATATTTAACTTCAGGAAGAATTCGACAAAGAAGAGATACAGCAGACTACAGTAGGTAAGGCTAGGAGGGAGTTAGCAAATGCAACGAACTACAGTTGCGTTGAAATGGAGCACACGGTTAGGGCTTGGCTAGCTCACAGGGGGTTTGTCAACAGTATGGCTAGGCAGTGCAGTTTGATAGATGACCAATGCAGCACTCTGAGTATCCTGCCTCAGAGCAGCTTTTCTCCAACACGCAGTACCTGGTCTTCCCAAGTTTCCAAGAACATCCCATTAGCACAGGCATTAAGTTCTGCACCTTCCAGAATCAGATTGTTCCCTTACCCTTGCAGTCACTGCAGTCCCCACCACAGCCTCAATTCCCTGCAATGTACCTTCTTTCAAGGGTGGGAATAGAAAGGAAAATGCATGGGTGGGGAATAAGAAAGAGGTAGTGACGCTGGGGAAATGAAAGCTTTCATCTACAGCAGTCTGGAATCTGATGAGTTATTACCTAAAGAATTAAAGAATATGACAAAGACATTGTTATTAAGCCATAAAATGCAGCTATGTATTTCAGACTAGATGACAACAGAGACGAATACAAAGCTGTGTAGTGTGGCATCCTTGATCCATTTGATCCCTCTGCCTTCAAAAAATACAACACAAACTGGTATCCAAAGTAGCAAACCCATGCTCCACCTTCCACAGGGACTTTACTACAAATCCTTGCCAGCATGGAGGACCTGGGACAACAGCCCTCTCTACCCATCAGAAATTACAGAAGTCACTTTAATGATGACTGACACATTAATCACGTCAAATGAAGTCCTGGATATGTGAACTCCTCTTTGCCTGTACAAAATCTATGGGAGAACCCTGCCCCTTCTGCTCTTACAAGTTCCTTCTCTCTTGTCCCTGAAAGGTAAAGCATGGCAATGCCAGAAAACCATTTAGTATAGTTAGTTGCCTTTGATGTCATCGCTGAGGAAGCATGATTATAGCTGATTTTGTCTTTTGAGGCTCATCAGTCATGGCTTTATCGTTTCTTTTTGGTTTCCTTCTTGGGTTTCCTGCTTATCTGTGGAGCAGCTGCCTTCGGCTTCTTCACTGTTTCCGAATTCTTAGGCTCAAAACTGTCCGAGTCCTACAAGAATCAATTAAAAAACAGTCAGTAATGTTTTTTTTACTATTTGCTGACAGCTCACTTTGAGAACTTGAGTTTAAGCCAAAGGAAGCAAATGCTGGGTATCTCTGTTGGAACACATCTCTATCAAATTGAGTCCACATTTAATGAGACTTGAGCAGCACCATCTCTGCTTCTTTTGCATGTGCTTTTTGATGAGTGTGAGTTTATGCACAGAAACAGCTTGTTACCAGAGAAGCCGTTAAAAGCTTAAGTGTCTAAAACAGGCTTTGGAGGAGAAAACCAAAACCATCTTTAAAGGCAAGAAGAAATCAACACTAAATGAAAATTATTCAAATTAGGAAAAGGAGAAGATAGCATATAAGCACCAGCGGGTGTAGAAACACTCAGCAGGTATTTCTGCCAAATGTTAATCATTATCATGGGCAAGACAAAAAATATTCCCCAAAACAGTAGTAAGAAAGTAAAGTTCAGAGCCTCTAAACCAAGCCCAAAATCCAGGGAGGGAATTGCAAGCAAAGCTTTCTTTACCTGGACTAACAAGGAATGCTTAGATATCCTGCTTGCTTCCTTCAGGGGAGATGACAGATAATATTTCAGCCATGGGAAATAAAGTCTAGTTATCTTGGAAAAACACAAGGGAACAGCGCCAGTCTCATCTGAGAAAGCACACACATGCAGATTGCCTCCTTTCATTAAATGCATTTGAGTATAAATATTGCTTTAGCATCTTGGTTTCTATCAGTCAGAGTGTGCCAACTGGAAAAGGACATATAAAAAATGGCTGAGCAAGACGCGCTAGTTTCAAGCTTCCAAGACAGCACTCCAGATAATGGAGGGGGAGGAGAGCATCCGACAGTATCCTTTTAATCAAGGAGCTTCATTCAAACGTCTCCCAAGTTACTGGGCTATTACAGCTCACATCTGTGTGGCTTTCCAAGGAAGGAGACTTGGCTGGCTTTCCAAAGGCTGTAATCGGTGCATGGGGAGCTGGCAGGCTCTGGAGAAATGGAGCAACATGCAGTTATTACTCAGGGATGCAGCGTGCTGCTGCCATAAAGGGAACACTGCTGCCTTCTAACGTTCAAACCAAGGTAGACTTCGAAGATTGAAGCCTCCAAGACAGAGAAGCTCCTCAATATCCTACCCAGACTCAAGCACCATTCCCAAGATCTGGAGGGGTAGCCTCTGGTGTTTATGGCCGTGTAAATTACACATGTGGACAGTAAATCAAGAGGACAGTATACATATGGAGAAAATGAAAAGTAGAGCATGCAAACATCAAAGCCCACTTGCAAACTTAAACAGTAACAGGTCCTTGAGCTTTACCATTTTAATCGGGGGCCTGGTCTTCAGTTTCCCACTTCAAACTAAAGCTTTCTAGAATCAGCCTACTCAGTATTTCTCAAAAATTTATCAGGGGAAACCATGGACTCTGACAGACGGGTGCTGGTGGCTGCAGGATAACAGTGCAAGACTTCCAATGCCACTGCATTATGACAGGCAGCTGCCTGCCTCATCTCCCTGCAGGGAGATGCAGCTCCTGCAGCAGGAGGGAGCATGCACCCATGCCGGGGTAGCGTCACTAATCCAGTACACCAGTGCAACTTCACATCACACCAACAGTTAAAGGTGAAGGAGTTGGGTCATGAACTGTATCCTTCACACTGTACCTCACCCTCAGGCACTCCCTTCCCCGGATAGGCTGAAAATTTCCATGCTTCCTCTGCACAAGAGGGAGTAAATGTGGCAATAAAGATAGCCTGAAAACAAAACTTCCCATAACTAAAAACACACCATACACATTTAGACAAAATCTGTATCAGACCACCAAACTTCCAGCCTGATCACCAGCACTGAAAGACCTGTCCCCAGCACCCCAGGCATTACCAAGCACAAGGAGCTCTCCGATCAGAAAAGCCAGGCAGATGCAGGTCATCCCACTGTGGCTCAGTCCAGAGGAACTGGAGTCCTGGAGCTCACCTCAACCTTTCACTTTAACCTTCTCCCATACTAACTGCATCAAAGGACCCTCCACTCACCAGCACAGGATTGGGTGTCAGGACTGAAAATTGCCTTCCTCACATTAGAATATACTAGAAATTTCACCTGTAACTTGTTTGCAATATTTGCACACAGACTAGAGCCCAAGGTCATTTTCTGAAAGGCAGGTCCTGCACAGGGGACACCCTGCCTAGCAATTAATAGAGCAAATCAGCAGCAGGATGACAATAGGGGGTTGGGACTAAAGCCTTCTTGCGCACACTCAGGAACAGTCTGTGCATTTAGCACACCTTGCTAGTGGTTCAGGTCACTTTTTTCACTGATATTCAGACACCCTGGCTCAGGTATTTGTTCCTGACTTTCTCATCTGGGGGTAAATCACAAGACAAAAGCTAGAGGTGGGAAAGCTAGAAGGAAGGAAAGAGAATGAACAATGAAACTGTCATCAGTCCCAGGGGCAGACCACTGTGTCGCCATTAGCTACTCAGAGTTCCCTCCCATCCTATTTTCTCTGACTCTGCCCATCTATATCAATATTAAAGAGCACTGCTTACTGTCTTATGGGACTTTGAAACTGGCAGGATTATGGCTAGCACACAGATAAGCTGGAAAATGGCTCCAAAGAAGAGTCCGTAGCGTAGCACATTCTCCATGAATGTGGGCTCAGGTATTTCAGGTGGGGAGAAATCCAACTCAGCAGCCATCCTGAGTGCACACTTCTTCTCCTCTAATGCTCTCAAGAAGACTGGTTACTACAAGGAGCAGGGAAAAAAAGAGCAATTATTTGCATCATGCTTTCTGGTATTCACGTTCCGGTATCAAAAAATGACAGACTACCTCATGCAGGATTTTCAAAGACACTCTTGGTCTATAGACCCAATAACAAAGAGGGAAATGAAACTTGCGTTTTATTTGGATGCTTGTCTTTTACCACCTGCCTAAGAAAAGAGTCCTCAAGCACTAGTGTTAGGCTATTTGCAAGGGAGGGGAAGACAAATTATAAACAAGATCCACAAAACAATAACGGAAAAACTTAATATGCAAGAATATACTTCTCCCTGAAGTCGATCATGCATGCAAGGTGACTATTATTCATTTTCACTTACGTTATACATGTGGTCACAGCCTTGTTGTTTTAGATGGCGTACAAAACCAACTACTACTTAACTAAACCACACAGAAAGCAGATCTGTTGAAGACGGAGGAAAGAGTTATGTGTTTGAAGTTAAGACTGGCTTTAGTGGCTGGTTACACTAAGCCCTATATACCTTGTGACAGTCACACAGGTAGGTTGTGGCACAGCTAAATATTTATCTCCTGGGTCCCAAGCGAGTTTCTCAGCCACAAGACCATCCTTTCTTCCTTCCTTTATCTTTTGCTAATGGAGTTGTCAATTCATTCTATGAATGACTAATGGCTTTCTACAATAACAGAGAGCTCTCCTGCCAGAATTGCTGAGGTATGCCACAGAAAGTCCCAAAAGGGAAATTCAATTAGTCTCAGACGCCACCAGAACTCAGTTGTGATTACCGTCTTACTCAGTTTTCCTGACCTGTACGATGCCAGCGTGTACTTATTGAATCAGCTCTACTTCTTGATACTTACAATTCTCTATATTAGTAAAACTTGGGTGTGAGATTGTGCTGCAGGCAGACTGCAGCTGAATGGTAGTAACCTGCCTCCTAGAAATTATCTCCAAGGCAGGCTCTGTGTTTCTCAGGCTAGGAGGAGATTTCTACAATCTGCAGATGTGACCCAGTTCAGAAAGATGGTAAACTTAGGCTACAATTTGAGTAAAATTAGAGTTGATAAATTTGAGAATCAACCAACAACTCAATGCTGTTGCATAGGACGAAAATGTAATTTGGGAACACACTAAAAGGGGTGGGATATAAATTACAAGAAATAATTATTTTGTTTTAATTCAGCTTAAGTATGGGATATTATTTTGAATTTTAGAAGACAGGAAAAAATTCCCAACTGGACAGCCTGCCAGCCACTGGAACACAGAGACTGTGGAATCCCTGTTACTGGTGACTCAGAAGTACAGATCAGATAAGCATTCACCTGGGATGGGGTGTGAGTATATATAATCCTGCCTTTGAAACAGGAGATAAGAATAGGTGACCTCGTGCCGTCCTTTCCATGTCTGTACTTCAGTGAAAGAAATTTTTTCAAATTCTGATTAAAATTTAATAAGCAAGGGCTGCATGGGACCTGCACATGAAGCCAGAATACAGGCTGGGCCACTCAGGCTCAGCAAGTCCCAACGCAGACCCAAAGGCCGCACCGGACGTACAACGGTGCCAACAAAGCACGCAGGGAAGTGGCTCATCCCTAACTGCTTTTAACTTTTAAAATGCCCTCTCCCCCAGTCCACTAAGGCAGCAGTTCCTAAGCAAGAAACAGAATCATGGGAAACTTCACCACTGAGTTGCATTTTATTTTGACATTATTTACTGGGATATCTTTTGAAAACGTTATCTTTGCCCACCCCTTCCTCAAACAGAGCAGGAAGGGATGTAGCTTCATTCCTCACCCAGAGTTTTCTCAGGACAAACTCCTACTGGTAATCCCAACTCATACACCTGAAATACAACCCACAAAAATAAACCAGAAAAGGAAACTGATGCCATTAAAACAAAAAATCTCCATCCTCATCTTCAACAAGTCTCCCCTCCCTTCCCCTTTTCTATTAGTAATTTTCTAACAAATTTCAGGCAACATGACCAGCATCAAGAGCTCTTACACAGGCTGGTAGCAGCTGCCACTACCATTTTAAGCACTACCCCATGAAATATGCTCAGAGAAGACCTGACATCATGCTCCAACTAGTCATAGTAGAGCGTCCTTGCTTGCACAATAGCCACAGCAGGCAATCCACATTTGGGCTCCACTATCAGTGGGGCTGAACTAATATTAGCAAAATTCTTCCCTGTTTTAAAAAAATCCTGTGGTTAACACAACACCCAAACCCACGCATATGAGGCGGCTAAACCTTACGCAAACGAGCAGGCCAAAGTTGAACACTGGGCAGCCAGGGTGCAGTGGCAGGCACGCCGCCTTCTGCGCCAAAGGCAACACTCGCAAAGTGAGTTTTCTCACCGAGAGCACTACCTCCTCACGCTTTGCCTTGCAGCTAATCCAGCAGGTGCCTGGATGATAATGGAGTCTTCCTCCCTGTTCCCGAGAAGCTAACAGTTTCACCACTTCTTCCTTGGCTAACATCTCTTCTTCTCCACAGGTTATGAACCGCCTTCTTCCTCAGACCGCCTCACCTATTAACATAGCTACACTTACAATAATTGTTTTTAAATTGCATTTAAAGATCAATACTCTTATTTCAGACCCTGAGAGGAAGCTTCCCTCTTCCAGCTTGCTCATTTGGTCTAACAGCAGCTCCCACCTCTCCCCACAAGCCCAGCCATCTCACTGGAACCTAACAGCAGAAATAGGTTGCAAACAGCCTCACCGCACTACAGGAAATTATTTTGACTATCTGTTTAAAAACATTCAGTCTTTCCTCTGTTAGGGTTTTACAGCAAGCTAGCTGCCCCACTCAAAAGGACTTGGTCCTGTAGCAAAGCCAGAGCTGCGCCACAGAGCCAGTGAGTGACTACTCAGGGCTGTGGGCTCATGCTTTTGCTCAGTGACACCACTGGAAGACGATGCAGCTGCCCCCCTGGGCGCAGGATCAGGCCCTGTGATCAATATCAAAAATCGGTCAAGGGAGGTGATTGCCCCACTCTGCTCTGTGCTGGTGCTGCTTCACCTTGAGCGCTGGGTGCAGTGTTGGGCACCACAGTACATTCAGAATACAAAGCTACTGGAGAGTGTCCAGAGAAGGGACACGAAGTTGGTGAAGGGTTTAGAGGAGAAACTGTATGAGGGAGCAGCTAAAGCCACTTGGTCTGCTCAGCCTGGAGCAGAGGAGGCTGAGGGCAGCCCTCATCATGGCCTGCAGCGTCCTCCCAAGGGGAGGAGGAGGGGCAGGTGCTGATCTCTTCTCTCTGGTGACCAATGTCAGGACCCAAGGGAATGGCAGGGAGACGTGCCAGGGGAGGTTTAGGTTGGATATTAGGAAAAGGTTCTTCCCCCAGAGGGTGGTGGAGCTCTGGAACAGGCTCCCCAGGGAGGCATCATGGCACCAGCCTGGCAATATTCAAGAAGCACTTGGACAATGCCCTCAGAGACATGGTGTGAATTTGGGGTTGTCCTGTGCAGGGACAGGAGTTGTATATCCCTTCCAGGTCCCTTCAGGGTCAGGGCTATAAACCAGCCATTTCAACAGAGCTAGGGCAGACTCAAACCTTTCTTTACGCTGTCCTGCATTTCCCAGCTGGCATCTTAAGGACTAGTGCTATATGAGTAATTAGAGTACAACAAAGCCACAGAGGCACCTCAAGTAATGTATGTTAGCTTCTTCTTGGGGGGAAATAAAGAGCAACTGTATCAGCACAGTACACGAAACCTTCTGTCAAAGGATGAGGCAAAAGAAAAGCTCACACTGGATTTCTGAAATGACTCAGCAGGTGTTTGGACTGGCCAGGCCATACCGGCTTCAGGGGGAGTTGCCCGTGCCTGGCGCCGCTGGCAGCCGGACCGCCGGCGGGGCCCAGGGGCTCGCCTGCAGGCGCAGGGCCCGACGGCGGGCAGCCGGCTCTGCCGGACGTGCCAGGGGCCACCAGACGAAGCGGCAGCGCGGCCTCAGAGCAGGAGAGGAGCTTCTCCTTCCCGGGAGAGCAGCCCCGCCCTGACCCGTCCCGTCCCGTCCCGTCCCGTCCCGTCCCTCCCCTCCCCGCCGCCGGCGGCAAGAGCGGGCCCTCCCGGGGCCGCCCAGCCTCCCCGCAACCGGGGCTCTCCCGCCCGCCTCTCAGGGGCGGAGCGATGCTGAAGCCACCGCTCCGCTCTGCCCCTCCAGCAGGGACCCTCCCGGCAGACCCCCGACCCCACGGCTCCCCTCGGGGCCACCTGCCCCGCTCACCGCTCCGCTCCGCCGGGCCTCGCCGCCCCGGAAGTGATCCCGCACGGCAGGAAGTGCAAGCCGCCCCGCCCCTAGCAACCGCCTGGGGCGCCGCGTTGCTAAGGGCGGCCTGCGGGGGTTTGCAGACCCTTTCCGCCTCAGGGTTAATGCATTCACCCCCTAAATCATAGAATCATAGAATGGTTTGGGTTGGAAGGGACCTTCAGAGGCCATCTAGTCCAACCCCCTGCAGTAACCAGGGACATATTCAACTAGATCAGGTTGCTCAGAGCCCTGTCCAACCTGGCCTTGGATGTCTCTAGGGATGGGGCCTCCAAAACCTCTCTGGGTAACCCATTCCAGCGCTTCACCACCCTCATTGTAAAAATTTTTTCCTTATATCCATTCTAAATCTACCCTCCTTTAGTTTAAAACCATTACCCTTTGTCCTGTCACAGCAGGCCTTGCTAAAGAGGCTGCCCCCATCCTTCATGTAGTTCCCCTTTATGTACTAGAAGGCCACAATAAGGTCTTCCCGCAGCCGCCACCTTCTCCAGGCTGAACAACCCCAGCTCTCTCACCCTGTCTTCATAGGAGAGGTGCTCCAGCCCTCGGATCATTTTTGTGGCCTCCTCTGGACTTACTCCAACGATTCCATGTACTTCTTGTGCTGGGGCCTCCAGAGCTGGAGGCAGCACTGCAGGTGGGGTCTCACCAGAGCGGAGCAGAGGGGCAGAATCCCATCCCTCGACCTGCTGGCCACAATCAGTGTGAGTGTTTTAATCCCCACACCGGTAGCATGGCCTTTCAGTCCTGGCAGGTTTCTCTATCCGCGAGGATTTGATCTGCTCCCTTGAAGTGCTTTGGCAGCAACAATTAAGATGTGCACATCTGGCTTTACTCTTGCTAGGGATTTATTTTTTTTTTTAGTTTTTAATGTTCTGATTTAGTATCCAGCTCTGAAATGGAGATGCCTCGATAAGATGACCTACAAAGGCTTGTGCTGTTTCGCTTGTTTGTAGCATTTAAAGAATCTGATTTGTTTTGCCCTTTTCTTAACCCTAAAATATCAGTAGTGCCAGGTTGGTTTTGCTACAGAGCTTTATTATCATAGAGCCTAAATACTTTGGGGAAAACCTAATTGGTTACTTTATCTACTGAGGGAGTAAGGTATGGCATTTGTAATAAAAGGATTTTCTAGGCTGTTATCAAGCATTTGAATTGAATGGGTATTAATGAAAACAATTTCAAAGGTTTTGAGCAATTGGATTAAAACCCTTTCATCTTGCTTAGTGCAGAAGACTTTACAGACAACTGGAGAATGTGCACGGCTGTGAGCTGCAGAGGCCAGAGACACTTGCACAAAGACATTCTTCTAGCATAAAAATATTAAGAAAAATACTACTCTTAAATACCTAGCTGAACTTCCACTGCCTCCAGTGAGTGGCTGTACTAAGCTCAGGCATAAACCCAGAGCTCAGGAATAGGTTCTGCCCTTTCAGCTCCCAAACATTGACTATTTAGGACACAAAAATGCTGAGGACAGAGAAATAATTCTTGTGAATGTCAGGAGGGATCATATCAGTATTAAATGGTCAGAATAAATTCTTCCCAGTACTAGCAGTACACTGAATTTGGTGGGGCTGCTGTCATTGCACACCTTCCCATGGGCTCCAGTCCTCGCAGTTTGAAGTTTGCAGGCAAAGGGGAAAACCCACACTTAAGATTGCATCCAGTACTGTACACTTTCTTCCTTTCTCCTCCTTCTCCCCAACAGAAATGGCACTACTTATTCCAAGTAGAAGTCGGCAGGTGGGGGACCGCTAGTCCCCCCCGAGCCCATCAAACACTTTCACAGCAAACCCAGGCTCTGCACAGGAAATGCTCGGCCTTTGAACTGCAAGCAGGTGGTGCCATTAGCCCACTGTGGCTGCATGCCTCTCATCAGTACCGCGCCCACCCATCCATTTCAGCTGATAGTGAAATGGTAAAAAAGGAAGCTATTTCTAAAAAAAGGGGAAGATTTTTCCAAAGCTTAAGAGACATGAGTGGGTTTCAAAGCTAAAATTGATTCAACAAGAGGAAATGGCAATTTTGTCAGCACCCAGTTCTAAGTAGAGACAGCTCAGGCATGAAGTCTTTCTCCAAATCCGAATCATCCTTAGCTTTTTCGTTCTTTCTATGCTATGTCTTTGGTTTGCATGGCAGTATTTCCTGCATGTCTTTGCAGTGAGACCTGTTAATTACCATTTATTGTACATGTGCCGTATCCTTGTACAAAAATGTCTTCTCATCCTCAGCTTGCATATTATTATTCAACCAGGAAAAAATTAGTAATAACTGCTTTCATTTTTCAGTCCTTACTGGAACCATGGCCTGCCTCACTCCTCACGTGTGGTAACACACCTCATTCAAATTCTGCTTTTAATCAGAAGCTGTCTAAGCACTTTCCCAAGGTAAGCAGTAATTACAGGGTTTGGGTTCTGATGGGAAACCAAGTCACAGAAAATACACAGTCCGACACCCAGCCTGCCTTGACGGGAAGGGATATTGTTGGGGTAGTCACTAGAGCCCTCAGCGCAGAGGGCGGGTGCTTACAGCCCCTTTCTTACACTGCCTCTCCATCCCAGAGTGGGAAGGTCTTAGTGCTTCCAAAGGTCAGGAGTAGGGTCCTCAAGTGGGGCACCAGCACCCACTAATTGGCAGCTGAAGGACCTTGGTAAGCCTGGTCACCATGAGCCGGTGGCAGGGTTAGGACTGAAGCCAGCTCTCCCTGTTCGTTGATTCTGGCTGTAACGTGCTTTGTATCTTTCTAGCCAAGGCTCCTTTCCAAACTGAAATGAAAGTGGTAAGACCAAAGATGAGCTCCTTAATTACTGAGATTCACTGCTGGCATCTGAGCTCCATCTGCCAGGGTTGGAAGAGGAAGGAGGTGGTATTCAGATAGCCAGAAATTAAGGAACCAGTAACTCTCAAGCCTACAGCTGAGCGTAACATGCTGACATCTGGCTGAAACTCTTGGCAGTTCACTTGGGTGATACTGAAACGCTCCAGCAGCTCTGCTAGGAAATAAAAAGAGCCAGACAGGTACGGGCTCTATAAATGGATCTCATCCGCAGAGCTCATCAAGCTGCCTGACAGATACACATCTTGCAGGCTGGTGCCATTTGTTCTCCTGTAGTCTCAGTGATAAGTTAATGTCTGAAGATTAAGTAGGCTTTTCAAGCAGGCTTTTAACTCTATGAGACAGTCTTTTCTGATAGCACTTCCTTGCACATTTTGAATTACTGAATTATTTTGTTTATTTTTAATCTGATCCCTTGCTTCAGACTCATCCTCACAGCGCAAACTGTGCTCTCATCCAGAGTGACTCCTTCCTTGAGATTATTTTGATAAATGTTTGTATTCAGCTTCCTACCAATCTAAATTCCTCAAGGGAAAATTCTCCCCAGGAAATCTATTGATGTTCAAAGGACTGATCTGGAAGATCTGAAGATCCAAATCCTGGCACTTTATCCTCCCAAGGTGGAGAAACCAAGTCTCTTATGATTTTGTAATGGCAAGTCTCACCACACCTGCTGGGTTTAAGTTTTGGGTCCTCTGCTTCTTCCTTAGAAGAAACTGGCCACACAGGCCATATCTTGTCTTTCTCATCTTCTTTTGGTTTGCTTGCCTGCCACAGAAATGACTGCATTTCTGCAAAGAACTTAGGAATGAAAGTTACTGTGCACGCACCAGTAAAGGACAATGTAATTAAATGATTGATGATCAACTTACATATAATGTGCCTCAGTTCTGCCACTTGGGATAAGACATTTGAACCAAAATGTGTCCCCTCCTACCTCTAAGGTGGCAAACCTAGGCAAAAAATACAACTTCTAATCTTAGGCAGTTCTGTTTAATTTAGCATTAGGGCATTTGCGATAAGCAAGTTACCACCACGTCTCTCAAGTAAAAGGAAACCAGAGAGGACAGCGGTGAGGGGCTCTCAGGAGCAGTGGGGACTGGAGAAGCTGGGGACCAACAGCCACCATCTCTGCCATCTTGGAGAAGTGCAGAAAAGCTTTTGATAGCTGAGAACATGGGATGGGATTTTTTTGCCATCTGAGGAGTTACTTCTTACTGTCATTAGTTTCAACCTCACAAGGTGAGCAGGACCATTTCACATGCTGCTCAGCTTATCTGAAGCTGGATGTTGTGCAGCTGGAATAGACAGGAGCAATTTTTTAAAGCACGGCATGGAGACTGGAGGAGGTAAAGCTAAGAGGAAATCAATAGCTGGGAAATTGCTGCAGGATCCTAACACTGTGTCCTTTGTCAGCAAAGGGTTGGCACTGAAATAAAACTAGCTGTCATGTGCTTCACCCAAGGACCCTAGGGAGGTTGGGTCTGCATGGATCCAGCAGTTCCAGCTGCAGAAGGTACCTGTGGCAGCTCGTACCTGGCTGTAGACTCCAGTGGGCTTGTACTGGTGCTGGCTTGGGTTTAGAGGGCAAATAGACAGTTACCCGCTGTGCGTTGCTAACCCGAAGTGATGATCTGTGGGAGGTAATTTGAGTGTTACATTCCTCATATTTTGGGAGCCTGTGGATGCTGACAACACTAGCTGCGGTAGGGAGGAGAGGTGGGGAGAAACTGGGAAGGTTCTAGGGACAGATCAAGAGATATTCTAAAGAGAAAAAGCTGTTCATTTTGCAAGACAAGTTTGTTGTGTGTTGTGCCAAGTTATTCTTGATACTACCCCTAAAATGAAGTTCCCATGAGGAATGTTGTCACACATCTAGTACATTTAGACTTGGAATGCCACTGATATAGGCACAGAGCAGCTCTCAGGCTCTCAGAAGTACAGAGCTGCAGCCAGAGCCACCCTCCTGCGCATGCAGGGGGACCAGCCCTATCTGCGTGACTACCGTATCGAAAAAAATGGCCACAAGAACAAAGACTGTGGTCACCAGCTCAGATATACACTGCAACACAGACAGATGCAAAACTGGCTCCAAACAACACTGGATCTTATCACAGTCTGTAGCATCTTTGTCCAGAGACGTTAGCAGCCAGACGTTAGCATCATGGGACTTATGCCAAGGCTGCACTGCCAGCAGCAGTGGGGATCACAGCCATTTCTGCAGCAGGGGAAGTAGCCTTGCTAGCCAGAGGGAGAGCTTAAGGAGCCTGGTGAAGGAGCTCCATGACTGACCCTTCTGGGTCCTGGGAAGATATGAAGGTTTTGACTAAAGCTGGGACAGGATATCCTGGAGACAGAAAAGCTGCTCTAGTCATGCTATTTCAGAACTCCTAAGCTGTACACACCCGACAGAGCCTGGAGGGTTTGTAGAAATTTCTGCTGCCTCCCGAATTAATCAGAAGCCATAAAGAGAGCTTGTTGTTTTGTGAGACTTGCTGGGTCCAGCTGTGCACAACATGAACCCAACCCAGGCTGAGCAAGGAAACCCCTAGGATGATGGAGCTTTGAAAGCAGCTCACTTGAGATATGAATGCGGATCGCAGCCCTCCTAATCCAAGCTGGGCAGCAGGCGGCTATAAACAAGTCAATTACAGACTGATTCCTCTTGATCTGAGAGATATTGCCTGGTATCTTACAGGAGCTCTGTGTAAGGCAATGGGTCAGGTATAGTCAGAATTAGCTCAAAACCATGCTACAGGGTAATACCTTGAAACAGCGTTGGCTCTCGACTGGTTTAACACATGGTCTGATTCATCTGTTCAGCCAGCGTAGCACCAAGACAGTGGACAAAAAATAAGTCATGCTGAAAAATTGGTGCAACCAGCCTCACACATGAGAGAACATGAACAGATTGTTTCAAAAAAGCAAACAAAAATTCCTTTCCGGTTGGCAGAGATGGTGCACAGCTGTGCACCAGTACAGGGATTTTGGAAAACCTCCTCTGCACTACCCAGAAATCCCCTTTTCCAGTGTTCACGAGTAGATGATACATGTGATATACCTGCCTGATTTGCACGGCAGCTCCTCTCCCCATGAACAGGCTGGTGCCATTTCTCTTTACAACTGGAGGAAAGCAGTAGTTCTTGCTTCTCTTCATGTTGTTGTTCTGTTTCTGGGTTACACTAGAAGGCCCCATGTCAGCTGCTCAGTTCAGGGTCAGCTTGAACTCCTGCTTTGGTCGATTCAATCCTTTTTCATGATTTCTCTGTGAAGTGTCCTGGTCCTGATTTGATACCAAAGTAAGCCCTTGGAGCACTTAAAGCAGAGAGAGCCCAAAGGCGTTGGTGCACATCTGTCTAGGCATAGAGCAACTGTTGTTTAACTCCACGGAGTCATTTGGCATGCTGAGCTCACTCAAGCCTCTCTGAGTGTTGTGTTACTGCTTACTGAGAGCCCATGGTTTGGAAGCAGGATATTGCTTCACTAAGAAGTGAGACATAATCACAGTGCCGATTTCTCACCTTAGCAAGAAGCAAAGGGCCAACGGCAGAGAGACAAGTGCTGAATACTTTTGACCCCCTGCACACGCAGGCACCCACAGGCACACCAGATGCACTGTCCTTTCCTGCAATCCATCTCTGCTGATAGCTGCAATGAGTGCTCTGGTGCAAGGTGAAGGTATTCTGCAGCAGGCATATATGAGTCATCTTGCCTGCTGAAACTTCTTCCCATCATTGAGTCACACAAGCCTCGAGACAGCAAGGTCTGGGTCCCCATCAATTCTGGGCATTATAAAGTCAATACGAAAAATCTGGCAGGTTGAGCTCATGCTGGCACCTAATTTTTAACTCCTCTGATCTGTCCTGGTCTTCTTGGCACCAAGGCTATATGTTCTTTTTAATGGGGCTTTCATAAACCTTGTTCCAGGAATGAAAACGGCTGCCAGCGCATGCAGCACCCCAGGGAAGACCCTTGCTTTTTTCCAGAGCGCACGAACGGCGCAGGGCTCTCCAGCTGTTTTGTGTGCTTGATGTGAAGCTGTGATGTTTGTGAGGGACTGAAGCATGAACTGCCCTGCTAACGCTAGCAGGTGTGAGTAACAAAGGAGAAGGAGGAAAACAGTGATAATCAAAGGAAAACAGCAAAAAAGATAAACCCTCCTGAGCAGGCAGTGTGAGAAAGTAGTAATGGTTAACTCTCATTGTGGAGTAGGAGGAAAAATTGCAATTGCAAAGGGAAAGAGAAGTTTACCTTGCAAAGAAAATTTGTCATTCACTGCCAGATTATCGTTGTTATTATTTGCTCTTCACTCTTTCAGTGATAAAGAGAAAGCATGCAAATGACCCTCAGCTACAGGCATTACCTTCTCCACATAACCTCCCTGCCTGCGTTCTTGCACACACAAAAATCGGATGCTAAACACAGCCTTTGAAATTCAGGAGGATAATTGATTCTCTGACGTGTAGAAGCCCACAGGACTCCTGAGGGAGCCCAGGTATAAAAAGAGGAGATGCACCTCCCCGGCAGCCAGAGGACAGCTGGGGGGAGATCCGAGAGTGTCCTCCCTGCTCAGCACACGTCCCGGGTCCTTCCCAGGTACCGTGCAGAGAGGACGGACCCAGCAGGGCTCAGAGAAGCAGCTCTTGAGAAGAAGAAGTTGTATTCGCAACAGGGGAAGGAAACACCTGAGCAGGAGCTGATCTAGGAAGAGCTTGTTTTCCAAGGGAACAGTAAGTGTGAGCCTCTGTATGTGCATTTAACAAGATAATGTCTATTTGGAAATTTGAGCCAATTAAAGCACACTGAAATGCAATCAAAGCTGGCATCAGTAATTAGCTTTGCCAGGTACAATATCCTTTGTACTGTACAAGATTTTTTGTACCAAGTTATAGAATGAAACAATAATTGAACTATAGAATAAGTGCAAATCAACAGAATAATACTATAGATGAGCCTTGTAAAAACACGTTAGATGTTTACTAGCTGTAGCAGGGTTTTCCTCTTTTGCTCTACTGATGTGAGTTCCCTTTACCCTGGAAAATTAATGGTTTTATTCACCCATCAATAAAACTAAGCCAAACCAAAGTGCGAGGAGAAACGCAACGGTGTGTTACGGATAACGCGAAGCCAGCTACAGCGAAGCAGAGTAAGGCACTTAAAAGGATTTCTGCTTTTCTAATGTAGTATTTGATAGTATAAAAGTCTGAACTTTATAAAACCACAGGCACAGTAAAAGCTCTGTTTCATCTACACAGTGGTATTTTTAATACTGATCGGGTTAAGGTTTCAGAAACAGTGAGAGAGAGTTACCCCATGTCTCCAACACCATTGTCACAATGCTGCTGTTAGCGTTGCACAGGGTGGAATGAAGCTATTACGCTTTATCTGCTGGAATGGCTCTAAAAGTCCTTCATCTTAAGGGGAATTTATTTATTAATAATTTTTTCACATGCTGCCAGGCTGGAAAGTAAGGTGTCCCTCATCTCAGGAGGATTTTGAAGGAGATAAGGTTTTGCAGAGCTGTCAAGCTGCCTGTATGCAGGGTGACACTTAAATTCCCTGGCTTCTCCTCTGAAATAGCAGGCACTTTGGGGCAGGGGTGTAAGATATTCATTTCAGGCTCCTTCCCAAAAAAGGGAGACGGAAGTACCCAAGAAGCAGAGTGTAGCAAAGGGAGAGAAGACAAAGCAAGACAGAGGAAAAAAGGCAAAAACAGAAACTAAAAAAAAAAAAATCATTGCAAAGAAACTAATGGCAGAGAAGAGGAAAGAAAATCTCAAAGGGACAAAAAAGTGATTCTAGAGTGATTGAAGAAGAGAAACCAGATACAGAAAGAAAGTGGTAATCAGGGCCATATCCTAGGAAGAAAAAAGGGAAGCAGACAACATTGGACTAGGTTTTCTTCTGATTTACATTGATATTTCAGTTCTCAGCTCACATAGCAGCTTTCCTGGTATTGATTAAATCTCCTGGTTGGCAACTTCTGTAGATGCTGGTGCCACAGTCTCCTGGTACCCCCTGGCAGATGCTTCAAATCACTTCTATCTAGAAAGAGGTCTGATTTGGGATTTGTCTTGGAGATATTTAGGGGAGAGAGCACAAGAGAGGCAAATGAAAAGAAGAAAGAAAAGCTGGAAATTTGCCCTAAAACCAGGAGCCCTGTAAGTCTCTCTCAAAGTAATTTTTTTTCTTCTTCTGAGCATTCCTTGGCTCTCTGAGGGGCCAGAGTGGTGCTGTAATAGACCATGTATCAGAGGTAGGGGATGCCACCCATGTGTCTGCAAGAACCTCTGCTGGAGCCAGGAGTGACGGCGCTGCTCCCAGGGGAGCAGATGGGGAAGCTGTTGGTCCCTGGGCTGGGAGCACGAGCCGCTGGAAACAGGGACCCAGCTGAGAATGAGTTTGTGATAAGAAACCCCAGTTTCTTAGTGCACTACCTTGCTGATGTCTGCCCACGCACTTCTGACGCTGCCACTGATTCTGTTATTAACTTCCATGGCATCAAGCTCAGACCCACTTGCACAAGCACCAGTCCTTAATTAGCCTTCGACCTTTCAGAAGAGTGGACAGCTATGTCCGAGCAGAAAAACAGAGCTCACTGCTGGTGTTTCCCATCAGAATGGGTCCCCTTCTGCCACCACCATCAGTAAAACCCACTGCTTGGAAAGTTCATTTGGGAAACTAGAAGCCCAAGCAAACCCCTTCCATTTGGAAACTGCTCTTTTTGCAACCAAGTATTGTTATACATTTGAAAGATTTAAAAAAAAAAATTCTAAAGTGCTTTTTTATAGAGATCAAACATAATTCTGCTCTTTTCTTGTGTAAAATAAGACAGGGAACAGGGAAACTCAGTATTTTAAAGATTTCTATCCACATTCTTAAAGAATCTTTTTTCAAGCAAAAGATCAATTGCTTTCAGTCAAAATTCAGGAAGAGCATTCACTGAAATACCTTGACAAAAGCATCGCATTCAGCTCCCGAGGGTGTGCGACCTCAGAGGACTCTGTCCTGAGTCATTCGCAGCGCTTCAGCCAGCCCCAGGACACGAAGCACGGCAGCCATCTGTCGGAGGGCAGACACGCACTGCTCAAGCCCACCTCACCTTCCACTGAAGCGGGTGCTCAGAGCTGCGCCGGCTGAGCGGCAGGGGGGCTCCTCTCGACACAGCAGCAGTTCGGCTCTCCCAAAGAGACGTATTTTGGTCCAGTCCCCCCTCTCCCCAAGAACACTAACTAAAGGAGCAGCCTGTGTTTTCTTTAGGCTAATCAAGCTCAGCACCATTGCCTCCAGAGAACGGATTTGCCAGGGGTACCTCTGGGCCAGTATTACCCCTCTGCGCAGGAGTTTTATCTGGATTTTTCTGTTTCTCTCTAATCTCTGGACAGCCAGCAAGGCAGCCCAGTTGGCTGTTATGCACGGAGCCGTGCCGTGCAGCTGTGTGAGCAGATGCACGTCCCCAGGAGAGCAGAGGGCAGGAGAGGTCCCAGGGGCTGGTCACAGATGGTCCCGTGCAGGCAGTGCCGTTGCGTTTGGCAGCCCCTGCTAACTGCTGCCCTCCAGCTTCCAGGTGCTCTTACACTGCTATTTACAGGCCGTGTAGTGGTCCCTGGGGCTCACCCCAGCCTGAGAGCTATCCTTCAACCACAGCAGGGGGACCCGTCAATAAGGGGGTCCCACAGCACGAAACCCTGCTGATCAGCCCTGCCTCCCGACCCAAGGGAGGCACCGGCTCCCTGAGGGGTCACACACAGCCAGGAACTGCATGCCCTCGCAAAGACTTTGCCATGTCAAGACATCTCTGCATTGGGAGACACCACAATCACAAACACAAAGGCATGTTTCCAGTCCTTTTGTGCTGGTAAGTGAGCAGGGGGACTGAGAACGCAAAGGTAGCGCTTGGCCTCCCCTCCTGGCCCTGAGCACCTCACTGCTGCTGACTCAGACCGCCTTGCATTTCAGGTGACCCCAAAGGGTGGAAGATGCTGGACAAGGCCACCCTGCTCCTCTTCCTGCATTTAGTCGCATGCTCCATCTGCTCTCCTCTCTATCCAGCTCTCAGGTAAGCTGTTGAGTGTTTTTTCCACGTTATCACTCTCTGCCTCATCTCTGACCTTGTGCAAAATAAGCATGTGCCAAATTAAGGTTGCCAGCACTTCTGAAAGCTGGATGAACTGTATGTGCATTGGTAAATCTATTTCTTTACCCTGGCTTAATTTTTTTGGAACATTGCTAGCCAAGGGGCAGTTTCCAAAGAAGGCAGGCGCCTGACATGGAATATTTAAGCCCAAGCAATTGGGTTTGGAATTGAATTCTGGGTCCTATAAAGGGAAATCTGGCAATCTCCAAAGCAGCCAGCACCTCCAGCTCCATCACCGATTAAAATTTGAGCCTGCAGGCCACCTGCATTGAAATCAGAACTGCAGATATTCTAGTACGTGAACTCAACAGCTGCCTATTAATATTTCAAGTATTTCCTTGTTGACTGCTACAAGTTGTAATATTCCTTCCTACCACTACAAATCTATGGAAGCACAAAATTGAGCATTGGGTTCTATAATGTGGATTTTCAATGTCCCGTAGAAAATGCTTTAGCCCTGTGCCAAAGCCATGGCATAACAATACCAGAATTGCTGGAATTTTGCTCAGGGATGCTGGGAGCTCAGCGAGGGGGGAAGTGTGTGTGGGCAGCTCTAGCAACCATTTTCCACTGTTGAAACAGCTTCAGGGCAGTTTCTAGCTGGGGAGGGTGACAGACACCACTTGTGTTACTGATGAGATGGGATGGCAAAAGGAGAAATACAAAGCAGGATAACAGGGAGTAGTGGTCAAGAAGACTGATCCCCGACTGGCAGTTGAGCATATCTCACAGTATGCCTTGGGTTTGTCTTGCAGGTACAGTCCAGGGCCAGTTGCTGGCAAGGTTATAAACTTCCAGCTACAGCACAGCAGCCCATTGCAGAGCCATAATCCCTCGGCAGAGGAACAGGAGGAGGAGGGTTTGTTAACAGACCCCTCTGCAAAAAGGTTTGTACCTCACCTCTCAGCCCTGCTGCAGCAAGAGTACACTGGGTACAATCTTTCCCCAGCCCAGGAAGAGACCAGCAGGTCACTTAGTCTCACCAGCACCACAAAGTCCAAGCTTCGGGGGGAGAACCCAGTTGAGCCCTGCAACCAGGGCAGAATGCTGGGACAGGGCCAGCTCTTACCATCACCCATGTCCAGAGTCATGTTCTGCTGTCCCCCAGAGCAGGGACGTACTGACAAGGGCAGGGTCACAGGCCCAATGCTCCTTCAGGGAACGTAATTTTCCACTGAGCCCTGGGAATCCATCTGTATGGATTGTTAGAGCCTCTCCTTTCCACACCTGCCAGGAGATGGAGGATGGTTATTTCTGTCTGAAGTACAGAGGACTCATCCTTACAACAGTGGGGATCAGCCAAGTGAGTCATGCTTCCCTTATCCATGGATTTTCAGGAGCCTGGGTCTAGCCTGGGTCTCCAGGCTAGAGGAGGCTCCTGCCACGCTGACCCAGACAGAGCCCTCCTCTGAGTGACGGTGCTGCTGTAGAGCACAGGAATGTCCCAGCCCCAGCTCTGCCCTCTCCCAGCCTGTTGTTCTCCTCCTCCTTTCCACTGGTTCCCTGACCTCACCTTTGGTTTACAGGTACTTCTCCTTACTTGTTGTAGTGTGGATACTGATTAACAGACATTTATTTTGCCTGCTGCCTCCCTGTCAGGACTGAGCTCCCTCAAATCCTTTACCCTCCAACAGTAACGCAGTCCAATATCAAAAGGTGTTTGCTACAGTTACCTGCCCATGATCTCAGCAGTGCCACATCTAGTGTATTTTGAAATCTGAAACACCTGTTTCTCACCTAAAACGTCCATTGCTATCTCAAAGAGCACACCTTGTGCTTGTCTTTCACCCCTAGGATGCAGCGCCATGCTGATGCCATATTCACCGACAACTACCGGAAATTCCTGGGGCAGATTTCTGCCCGCAAATTCTTACAGACCATCATTGGCAAGCGGCTTGGGTAAGCCACAGCACTTTGCTGTCCTAGAGCTAATGCTGTGCTTATTACACTGGGCAGTTTCTTTCATACATGCAGCAGAAATAGCTGCCTTCCACTGCAACAGAAGCAATCTCTCCTGCTGTTCCACATCCCGAGGGGCATCCTGCATCCCTATGTCTCAGACCCCCCTAATCACAACTATCATTAAGCAGCCTAATTAATCCTTTCCTCCAAGGCTATGTGTGTCAGATCAGCTGAGAGCTCTACCATAACATCAACAAGGAATAATATTTGCAAATAAGAGTTGCAATGATCATTCACTGGTAGGAAACAGTTGTCCCTGGCCTGAAGACAGAAATCAGCCTTTCCACTACCACTCAGGTAGCTGTGACTAGATAGTTCAGTGACTGCCACTAAATAAGACCAGCTAGTCAGATGTGAGCCAGATCTGATCCCTGTCCTAACACAGGAGCAAATAGAGCTGACCAATTTCTTACTGAATGATTCAGAACAGCCCCATGCTTAGACACTGCAGGTTCCCTTGCTGTGCTGCTCAACCTGAGCCAAACTTTGAGCGAGGGACTAAAAAGCATCTCTGAGACAAAGATGTTTCTCATCTTTGTATAACAGAAGCAGCGAGAGCAGCCCAGGGGAAGGGGTGCATGAATTTCTGACAAGGCGCCAGTCTGACAGCATCCTGATGGACAGCCGCTACCACCAACAGACAGTACTAAGGGACTTCCTGGGAGCCATTCTGCAGAATCAAAGGTAGGTTGGAATCAGTTAATTATCTGCTCACCACAGGAATAAGACAAGGTCCTTATTGCTGTCTGGCTTCCAGATGTTAAGCTACTGGATTAAGTGTCTTCTTCCAGATGCTCTTACCTGACCCCATGACCCAGCTCTTTCCTTATGTGGCCAAGTGGGTGCAGAGAAGGAACAGCCTGTCCTGGGCCAGCCTGCACTACCTACACTAGCACATCACTGTGCTGTTTTTTCACCCTCATAATTTAGTAGAATACCAGCAGAAAAAAGACTTTCTCAGTTCCAATTAAGCCATCACTGCCCTGTTCTCTTCTTCCACAGGCCTCAGGACATCAACAGCAGTCAGTTAGAAGGCTTTCCCAGCACCCTGGTGAAGCTCATGTAAATATTTCTCCCTTTTTCATCTCCCCATGCTCTGGTGAGTACCATTCCCTGCTCAATTCTGTACATAACACACTGCTTCTGCACTGGTCAAGCAGTTTGAAGGCTCTACTTCTGTAAAGCCAACTCCCACTGCTGTCCATGAAAAAGGGTGCTTGCTGCAATGGAAGGGGAAAAAACTCCCAATCATTTCTGTCAAGTACCTGAAGACCTGTTAGTCTGAACAGATAGGCCATGAGTGTTGCGAAGCTGCATGTGAATGTCTGGGAACAGGCTTGCAGCAACCAAGAGCAGCCTTGTAAAGCTATTCAAGACTGTGTGCCTGAGTGACTAAGCTAGAGTCAGGCAGGCAAAAGTCTTCCTCCAGGAGCAGAACCTTCCTCTAGATCCCTGGGACTTTTCAGTTTTTCCCTGCACTGAATAGGGGAGGAAGTCTTACTGTTTTCTGTACGCCTCACTCCTGAAAGTAGTCACCTGGAACTTGAATTACACTCTAAACCCTACCAGCCCTGGGGGACTGAGAGCCAGCAGACAGCCCATCCTTGGGAATACCTTCATTCGCACAAATGTCAGTCATCCTGTTTGAAGCAACCTCATCTTACTCCTCTGTCCCATAGAAATTAAGCCTGTCCAGCCCTTGCCAGCACAATGTAAAGGGGTGTGGTGAGACCCGTGTCCATACGAAATAAAAACAGGGCTGGGGAGCGGGGCGAAGATCAGAACTTTGCGTAAGTTGTGCCTATGGATTCAGCTGGGAAAAGCCCCCAAAGAATAAAAAAACCTTATGTGCTCACAATTTTTTCTCATAATTCTATTTTCTTCCTGCTTCTGTCTAGAATAGTTCAGAGTACAGTAAGCTTTTCACAGCAATGAAGACATTCCTGGATGTGGCCAGCTGGAAACTGATGCATACAGATTTGTTCAAAGGAATGGAGTTTTGATGCACTACTTAATTTGCTTCAGTCTTTACAATTTAATTCCCCTCTCTAAATAGTGGTCTGTGTACTGAATGAGAAAAAAAATACCTCTGTGTTTTTAACCTCAGGCTGCTTTACACACAAAGATCAAAACAATCAGTACACTTGTAATCCTGGGGACATACTATCTACTAATTAAGGCTTTCAAATCACGAAGCATAGCAAAATTTCTGCCAAGTCATCATTCTGTTTGAGGGCCTGATTAATAAACATGAGGCCACCAAAATGCACCTTTAGGCAACTTGGTAAATCGATTACAGCCTCCTTTAAATAGATGCTGATGGCACAACCACACACGCAGCTCGACTCAGGGTGAGGTAAGACATGAATCCACACGTCTACCACCCATTAGAAACGCCGCTGTGGGCTGCTGCTGTCTAGCTCCTTGATACAGAGCCCTGGCAGCAAAACTGAACTCTGAAAAGCTCAGCTACAGTTATTGCTCAGCCATGAGGAGTTCAAGCTGAAGCTACAGCTCTGCAAGAGTTCAAGGAGATCCCTGTGCATCAGACTGGGCCATCACTATGTTTTAATTCAACGTGCCATCCAGTGGCTCCGAACTCCACCGTGGCTAGGGTTACAACTGTAAATGTTTTCAAAAAAGTTATTAACCCAGTGATCTCACACAGCTACTTCCTTCCCTGCCACCCCAATTCTCCTATTGTTTGTGTAATAATTATGTCTTCAGAAATGTAAATAACATCATGATGGGGTCTGCTTTCCCATCATTAGCAGGAAATAAAAGTTGTTCTAAATAAACCTGTCCAACAGCAGGTCAAGACGGGTCTTTGTCTGTTGAGACATTAGTTTTATGATTGTGGGCCCAGAATGGAAGATGTCACTCAAAGAGAGCGGTCAAGCACACCGAGGATGACTCGGAGTGAGGAGACTCATGGACTGTGCCAATGATCAATGATGGCACCAGGTCCAGTGCCAGTAACTCAAGACAAGGCTGGAAATACAGTGGCATGCAAATCACAGAATCATAGAATTGTAGGGGTTGGAAGGGACCTCTGGACATCCAATCCCCTGCTTGAGCAGGCACACCCAGAGCAGGGGCACAGGACCGCATCCAGGCGGGGTGTGAATGTCTCCAGGGAAGGGACCCCACAGCCTCTCTGGGCAGCCTGTGCCCCTGCTCTGGCACCTGCACAGGGAAGGGGTTTGTCCTCATGTTCAGGTGGAGCTTCCCGTGTTCCAGCTTGTGCCCGTGGCCCCTTGGCCTGTCACTGGGCACCATTGAAAAGAGCCTAGAATCAAAGAATGGTTTAGGTTGGAAGGGACCTTTCAACCCCCCTGTAGTGAGCAGGAACATATTCAACTAGACCAGGTTGCTCAGAACATCCCTCCTTGTATCTGAGCAATTCCCTCATAGTCTGCCATAGATACCATCTCATTTTCCTACCAGTGACCATGTTTTAGGACAGCAGGCTCCAGCGTGCGTGGAAATGAGTTTATACTTGCACCAAATCCCTATAGATTGCATTCTCCCTGTTCAGGTTTTACAATTCTAGCTCTACAAAAACATTGGTTACTGCCCAGCAGGATGGGAAACAACAAGAGGATGCTGAGGGATATCAGTGAAGCCGTGACAGCAGCAAGTGCCCTAATAGCTAACCTGTTACCCTTCCGCAGGCAGACAGCTAGCACAGCGAGGCATAAGCCATCCTTCTGCTTCACAGTACAGCTGGACAGAGAACCCACAAAAGAAAAAAACACCTCAGCAGGCCTAGTTCAAAAAGTATTTGTAAACCTGTTCTGTAACAACTAACACGCTTGAAGACATTAGGGCTTACTTGCTCCAAGGCAAGGAATTACAAAAAAGCATCAGCTTCCTAAAGTAGTAAGCAAAAATCATGGCAAAAAATTAAAATTCTGTTAAGTGGCATAAAAGCTATAGGCAAATGCTAGATTGGATACTCCAAATAAAATAAAAAAAACTATCAAAAACACTCTGGAAAGACCTAAGTATGTATGATTAAACAGCTGGGTGAGTGCAGCTATTTCAAATGAGAGGGACTCCTCTAAAAGTTCAGTTTGCATCAAAATGAGGAAACAAACGCTCAAACTCTGGGAGATAAATATAAAAACAAATAAAGCAGACTAGAAGATGTCTGAGGAATAAAAGGCCAAAAGAATAAACACAACCTTTCCTAACGCCGAGCCAAGGAGGTGGAAAATCAATAGCAAGATGCACAGCTTGGAGAAGATACATCACAGTGGCACTCCATAATTTTCTTTTTGCATCTGTGCTCTCCTTGGATAACGTGCCAGAGCTCTACAGGGAAAGTACTGGAGGATCTGTCCTAACATGAAGCATCAGTAGAAAAATAAGTTATAAACCAAAGCTGATGAGTGAGCAGTAACAAAATATGAGGCTCAGAAAGAAAGCAGCAGGGTAAAAAGGAATTCCAGAGCAAAATACTACAAATCGTAGCTTAACTATTGCTTACTTAAAACCCCTTTAGTCCCAAAGGACTCTAAGGCAGCATGAGATCAGGTTTTTGAAGGAGTGCAGAGGCGGTTAGAGGAGTTCATTAAAGCTCTATGGCATCCAGTGTAACGGTCACAATGAACAAACGGGTAGGAACAGTTACAAAGAACAGAACAGTGAACTAAGTGTGAACAACTGCAGCGGGGAAGAGGCAAGATGGCTTTTATAAAGTGGAGTCATGGCTCACACATGTGAGGTTCTTTGGAGGATTTGGCTCCACACCCTTTACCCACATGCCTGCTGATTGATATAACTTTCTTGGATCTCCAAAAGACATTTGATAAAGTTCCTTTGCCAAAACACCTTTAAAGAAATTAGTCTGACACAGGACAAACAGGAGCCAACACATAGATGCAGGGGAGGAAGCAACTGTTAAGTTTCCCATGTGGAAGTTGCTCAGGAGATTTTCACCTTTGGTTATTACTGTCGGTGCGTCCTTCAGTGAAGCCCAAGCCTGCTGCCTCAACACTGCTTAGTGGTCTTGAAGGTAGCAATTAATTGAGAAGTTAGAGCTCCAGTAACTCAAACCTGACCACATGGCAACCAGCAGATTCCTGGCATTCGGTTTCATAGAAGAACAGAGGCAAGAGCCTGAGTCAAACTTGTATTTGGAGTGAAAAGGTTACTTCCAGAGGCTGGAAAGTAAGTGAACCCACTCAAGGGACCCACCAAGGGCCCTGCCAGGGTCAGGCACAGCCAGCACCACACCAGCACCGCAGCTGGCTCCCTGCAAGGGCCAGGCGCCGAGGACTCCTGCCTGAGCCCCGAGGGCACACAGCAGCTCAGCACAGCCCAGCCCGGCGCCGTCCAGGAGTCAGACAGAACAGCCATTAGCGCAGAAATGTGGATGAGGTGGCACACAAGGGAGAGGCAGGAGTAGGAAGTTCCCCCCCAGTAAATATGTCCCTCTGGGAAAGGACATGAAAGAGCAGGAAGCTTCACACAGCAATGACTCACACACCAAATTACCCAGCAGAAAATGGTCTTTTCATTCTCGTGTGAGCCCAACTTCCAATCCAACTTCCCAATCACAGCCTCTGAGACGGCCAAAAACCATAATTCAGGACCATTCTTTCCTCTTTATTCACAAATTGTTTAGGATGAGGAGAGGGCACCTGGGGAAAGGCAGAATTGTATTTTCTTTTTCCTCTTTCTAAAGGAAATTCAAATGTCCTGGGAGAAAAAACAGGGGAGGATCCAGGGGAGAAGGGGGTTTCTGGATTCACATGAAAAGAACTCAAGTAGCATGAACACAGCAACAAAAATCAGATTTTTTTAAAAAACTATAACTGGTGCCCTTTTGACTTAATATATAAAAAAATCTGCTTCTGCCTTCCTTCTTCTGGTCTTTCAATTATTTATTCACTTCTGTTCTGAAGGCATTTGCTTTGGTTTTCCCCATTTCTTCCATTCTTCTGGTACTAGTGTGTCCTGGAAAGAAAAATTTAAAAAAAAATGTAACTCTTCCAGGCAACAAAGCACTTCCTTGCACAGTTAGTGTCCCCAGACCCCTCATCTTCTCTCAAAGGAGCTTGTCAGAGAAGCTTCTCAAAGTAAACCTATTGGAGTGATAAGAGCAATACTGCAGTGGAATGGAGGACTGAATTTCAAGGAGGATGGAAATGGCCAGACAAAAGGAAGGTTAATTTCTGGTGCAAAAGTGATAAATGAGCCTTGTAAAATACAGAACTGGAAAAAAAGCAGTGCTGAATGTAAAGCCTGTGGGCACCTTAGCCACTATTCTACTTTAAACAGGGCCATTCTACTTGGAATCAGTTGGTCCATGTAAACACAAAGAAAAGATGTGGGTAGAGCAGACCCATCTTTTTGGGGTCCTTTCCCTTCAAGATGCCAGACACAGGCATAGCTATGGATGCTGAGCACTTGACTGTCCAGCCCTAGAAGTCAGTAACAATACAGTCTTAACTGACATAGCTGGGGCATCAGAAAACCCAGCATTAAGAAGTGCGTACGCACTGGCACAAAATGCACATGGCAGCAAAATCTAACATCTGGTTTGTGGCTAACAAGTTATTTGCAATATCTTGCAGGATTACTCACAGCCCCACAGGGAATTAAGAAGTTAAAATACCAGGCTGAGAAACAGAAAACATGCAAGCTGTGGAGAAAACACTTGTGGGGCATTTGTTAATGGGCCACTATAAAGCTGAAAACCACTGGCCCCATGCTATGGTAAAAAGCATCCAGGGACCAGAACAGCACCAGCGAACACAGCCAGGGTGCAGCCAGCATTCCTCCACTAGAACAAGTGACAGCAGTCTCCAGCTCCTCTCCACTTCCTTGTCATAGCTTGTTCTGTGCTCAAATTCCTCAAAACACACCAGGGAGAGAAGAGAAAAGTAACGGTGCTTTTCTGTGTGACACAATGCCAAATTCTCCACAGGTAATTTTCATGAAACCATCTTCCACACCACCTGATCTGCAAACAGGAGCTTATATACACCACAGCACACATTGTTTCTGTGACACAGCCACCCAAGCTGGTTTTGTTTAGCACCACAAAACCGAGCTCCGTTCAACAGTGTGTGCAAGCGCCTGGAGCACTACGAACATGAGAGAAAAGTAGCCGCTCACGAGAGGTACCAGCGCAGCACACTGATTTCAGTCCCGTCACAGGACTTGTCCCAGACGCTCCCTCCCTTCCCCAGAATAAAGTGGTGCACTGACAGAGAAAAGAAGCCACACACACATTCAGAATAGGGCAGCATGCAGACTGGCAGGCAGTCCTGCCTCCTACACCACTGTGGATACAGCAAACTGGGACCTTACCTGCTCAGAATGAAAGGAAACATAGGCTTTGCACTGGTAAATGATAATGGAGACCTATCAGATGATTGCATTGAATGGAGAGGGCTGGCTGCTGCCACTGACTAAGCCATCATGATCACTCAGTCTAACAGGAGGGTGAACCCTGGATTGGGTCATGTTCTCAGCTGAATGAGGCGGTGCTGACCTGGCTCTGCTGTGCACAGAGCTCTCGCCACCCCAAGCAAGGACATAATTCAGCAAGCCAGAGTGCCTGGCAGCTGAATAACCAGAATACTGCAGATGGGGATAGGGAGTACCAACAGCAGGATAGGAACAGCCCAGATACCAGCCATGTTCTCCTCCAGCTGACATTACTGATAATTTATTTACAGGAACAATACTGCTTAAACTAGGTTTATTTCATCACCTGATAGCTGCTTGGTGCCCCAAGCAGCATATTCACATGTGCACATATTACCATACAGAGTTCAGATGATTAAGGAAAACACACAAGGATAATTTAGTCTCAGAGGACACATAATGCTAATATGCAAACCTAGCTGCAGCCAAGGATCCCCAAGGACTGACGTGAAGCCCCATAAGCAATGTTGGAAGGAAGCAGCTTCAGCTCAGATATCTTTTTGTACAAGGAGTGAGATGACGTGAAATGAAACAGGCAGCATGCCCAGGAAAGACAAATTCCAAAAAGGCCCTTACTTCTAGAAGAGCTGGTCACTAGCAAAACCCACTTTACCGCAGTGTTCTATACTTTGCCAACCTACTGCTCTGCTCTGCAGCGATCCTGCCAAAAGGAGAGAGGAAGAAAGGTTCAGAGAAGACAGGAAGGAGGAAAGCAGCCCTGCTCCAGGAACCAGAGCCAGTGACAGAAATGCAAAAAGCAAAACCAGCCCTTCTGGTAACTTCTGTAAAAAGACAGTTTATACAGTCCCCCTTCCCACCCCCGCCAGCGGTCTCCATAGTGGAACAGCGGCTTTGCCTCAAAGTGCAATCTAGTTAATTATCACTGCACTTCAACATCTGAGACAGGCTAGCAGCACATTAACAAAAAGATGTCTTTTTGAACTTTAAAGTCGTGTACAAAGGGTTTAACTTTACCCCGAGGTAGAAGTTTTACTTTCAAATTTGCCATTGTAGTTGCAGCTTCATGTCATTTACAGTGAAAAAGCACAGACACCCCCTGCAGTGTTTTGAAGTAGGAACCAACCACCTGCATTTATGTGCTAACAGAAGCCCTGGTTAAGCAGAGACACTTAAAATTAAGCTTCGTTGTATTCTTTTTCTCCAAATCTGTATCCTAGGCAATCTGTAGTTAATAATGATTTTATCATTACTATTTAAATAAAAAAGGAAATATTATTAAATGACATAACATAGTTCTGTTGGCAACAAGACCCAGTAGGAACTGTTATGCTAACAAGAGAAAGTGCCACAGTGGAAAGGACTGGACATTGGAAGGAGCAAGGCTGAGAAAACTAGAAGGATGGTATAGAAATGGTTGATTACAAGTCATCCTCCCTTCTACAGCCATGCAAGTAGAGATGTTTTAAAGACAATAATTCAATGCACAACCTCTGAAAATTATATTCCTTTGTGTTTTTTTTACAACTCTTGTCCTGGTTTTAATACAGTGTCATCAAGAAAGTGAGAACCCAGTGATATCTATGCAAATAGGTATGCAAGGATAAACAACTCCTAGCGGCTCAAAAAGGGGAAAGTAAGAAAAGCACAGGTTTGGTGGCAAAGCAGGTCAATAAGATCATCTTCAAAGCCAAACTCTACATTAGTACAAAAGGGCTAAAGCTTAAAGCCTCACATGGAAACCCCATGTGGCAGAAGTGAAGGAGAGGGAACAGTTTGACCTCTAGTTAATGCATTGTATTGGAAGCTTGGGTCAGCAAACTGCCTGCAGGCTGCCTATGCCATGACACATTCACAAGACACTGCGTGGCAGGAGACACAAGTGTGAAGAATCAGTTCAGTGCCTCTACAGAAACGAATGTCATATCCCTAACATTTACCAGAATTTTCCCTGGTTTTGCTTGCGTGTGTTGCACTTTGCTGCTCACCTCCAATAAGCACCTGCTTCTCTCTTCTCTAGAGCCCCTCTTTAGGTAGGAGAAGACAGCAGTAAGATAATCCCGCCTTACCTTCCTCCTCTTAAAACCTCTCTCACAAGTACAGCTACAGAAGAGTTAGGCCTCTTCTGCATTTATAGTGGCTTTCATAATCTAACAATATTGTCAGAGCTTCATACATCATGCAGTAAAACAAATTTGTCAGTGAATGCGTCTTGCCAAATGTGGGTCTCCCCATGTCAAAGTGCACATACTTCCACCCTTTGCTTTCTCTGTGTGCCTGATGGCTTCAGCAAGTGGCCACGTGGACCATTCCCTCTGAAGGAGCAGTGAGCTGTGTCTCAG
Organism: Phalacrocorax aristotelis; assembly: GCF_949628215.1. Lineage (NCBI taxonomy): Eukaryota > Metazoa > Chordata > Aves > Suliformes > Phalacrocoracidae > Phalacrocorax > Phalacrocorax aristotelis. The sequence goes on along the minus strand of NC_134288.1, from coordinate 7,093,900 downwards.
CAAGAGCAGCTTGTTGCCACAGTTGGTGGGAAAGAAAGCGGGACCAAGCAGCCCATTCCCACACACAAGATCCAAGAACCAAAAGCAGTGTTCATTACTGTACCAGTTTCTGACAGGTGACAGCATCAATGGGATCTCCTCCCCACTGATTTTAACAGTAGCTCCCACCAACGCATCGATCCCTGGCTTACCGCTTCACTGCTTTCTGAGCCAGCATCCTGTTGCCTGCCAGGAATGTGATGCCACCCAAAATGGCCAAGTACTTCAGAGTCTGGAACATGTTGAGTTGAGTCCAGTAGACATACATGAGTCCCAGCATTGCTGTGGAGAAAGACGACAGAGCCCACAGCTGAAAGTACATTTCAAAGACCAACCATTCGTTTTCCTCAGAACAATTGTTATGTTGTACTGCCAGGCCTAAGCATTGGGTTTCTATCTCATCTCTGAAGCTCTGAAATGGCAAATCTAAAGCGTATACATTATTGCCAGGGGAAGAAGGCATCTGGATTTCCGTACTGGAGAAAAATGTGACACTGATGGCTTGCAATCAACCCTCTTGAGGCAGAATTATGGACGTATTATAGACATTAAGGGCTATTAAGGGGAGGAGGATATTCTGGATTTCAATAGAGAATATTAACCTTTGCACATGTGTAGGAGCTTACAGCTTTATAAAGCTTCCAAGGAAACTCGCTTGGATTAAGCAACACACTGTCATTTGGGAAACAGAAGATCCAATGTTCTCCCAACCTTCTACATTTTTAAAATTCTGTCAAGACAGTAAACAACTGTGAAACCATCACAATAAAATTGATTAAAAAAATTGGTCCAGAGATTGGAACAACAGCAGCTTTCACAGGAAGAGCTTTAAAGAAAAGATGTAGACATCAGTCCTGCAGGTTTCCAACCCCAGAGAAACTTGCTGCTTACAAAGGATAAACACACAATAAAGAAAGTGTGACCTCTGGAAATAAGACGTTCTATTAAGTGCAGATAAATGGCGTGTGAGAGGAGCCTGGATAATGGCCGCTGTTACAAGCTGATGCCCAAAGAGGTTTATTACCATATTAACAATCATGAAAAGCAGGAAGGCAGATAAAAACAAGAGAACAAATGTTATGCTATTATGTCATTATAGTTAATAGACCGCAAGCCCATTAACCACCAGGGCTCTCATCTGTAACTCCCAGGTGAGGAGGTCAAACAAAGCAGAAAGCCTCTGACACTTACCAGCATGTCCCATGTGAAAAACAATGGTGCTGGGAGCAAAGCTGAAGTTGGAGATGTTGGCACCAATCTTTATCCACTAAAAGGAAAAGAAACACAACCCAAGTTACAATGGCCTTGTAAACACAAGCTTTTATTTTAAACTTCACTATCTTTCAAGCAAGCTTGTTTGCTTTAAGTTTGTTGATGAATGCAGTGTATTCTCTACAGAAGCACTACAAGAGGACAGAATAATAATTTTGCTGAAGACAGCACTGTTGTGCTCCTCTGGTGAAAATTTCTCCGGCTGCTTCTGACTAAGCAAAGGCAGTTCCTCAATTATCTTTCTTAAACTGATGAGAGGATATTGCTCCAAATTTGCATTTTCCAGAAAAATAAACATTGCTATTTCTATCCAGCCAAATTAATTTTAATTAAAAAGACAAGAAAGGTAAAGTTATGGTTTTGGACTCAGCTCAAGAACAGCTATAGATACAAGATGCGTGCTCATAAAAACAATTTCAGTTTTTGGAGTACAAAAGAGAAAGGCATGAAGGATGAAAAACAGGAACAGTTTAATGAGGTTTTTCATTACAGTGTCATCAACATGTATATTGTGAACTCCAGAGACCAGTGGACACGACTACCTGAATGCCAGCTTTCAGTGAGACCAGCTAATGGGAAATTACTGCTGAGCAAGTAAGCGATCAGTTACACCCTCCAAATAAGGAATAATTTAACTTGCCTAGGTGATATTTTATATTGCATTCAGTTCAAAACACTGATCTGATGATACAGTGAGTAGCAGTAGATGTTTCACTACAGACACACAAATACCAATGACATCCATAGATGGGAATCAATCTGATAGGATTAAGTAACACAGACATTGTGATGGATATATTAAGTGCGAGGCAGAATCACTGCTTTTCTTCCTGTGGAAGTCTAATGTTAGTTACCACTTAATCTGCCCACTGTTATTCAACATCCCTAGCAGAAATACACTGAAGAAACTCACCTCACCTACTTCTACTGGGCACCAGTGTTTTCCTGTTTTGACTATACACTCAAAAAACCCCACAGTTCAGGAAAGAGACCAACTCTCTGCACTGAGATTTGCCAGCTACGACTGCAGCACTGCTGTGCTAGTCTTGATTAACCAAGAGTTTTAAATACCAAGTTTAGCTGGCCAACCTCCTAAGTGACCTTGGACTGGAGAGAAAAAAATTTTCTTCTTTTGTGGCGCAGTTCACTCACCAGAATGAGCAGCAAAAGCAGGGGGGAAAGAATCAAGGCTGTGAAAGTGTTAGACACCACAGTGGGAGGCCTCTTCTCAGGTTCTCTGAAGAGGTGCTGCAAACAAACAAAACCAAATCATAAGTAGGACTGTTCCAACAGAGAAGCTTCTCGGCTCCCCAGAGGACCAGCTGCAGCCCTGGTGCTGTTTCCAGATGTTCCTTTGGATGATAAACACTCCTCTTAAGGCAAAGACTGACTCTTTAAAGTAGTGTCTATTCCAGTCTCTGGACATTTATCTCTTGCACAGTTAAATTCTCCTTGCACTCACAGAAGTGCTTGTCAGCTTGTCACCAGCACAGATAGCTGGAATGAAACAAGAGAAATCTTTAGAAGCAGAGCGCTTTCTGTGGTGCTTACCCAGCCAGATTTTCATGTTTGAATCTCCTCAGTGACACCAGTTCTCTCTCACAGGTAGGACACTCAGCTTATCTATTCACACTCCAGAGAACTGCAACAAATTTCTTTCCATTAAGCAGTAACTCTGATCTTCCTTTAATTACATTACTTACACAGTATTAATTTTTTTTAAGAGGATGACTTTTCAAAAATAAATTATGATAAGAACAAATAAAACCAGTAGGGCTAGCCCCCATCTCCGCACATAATTGTTTTTGACTGTACCTGGATTTCAGGTTTGGGAACAAAGAGGTTCTTGGACTGGACTGTGGATGGCGCATCCTCTTCTGGGAATTTGATCACAACATCAGCCTGAAATGAAATCATTCAGCTTCATGACGTTTGATCGTCATGTATTAGAGCTTTATAAAACCTGTTCCATTACTATGGCCTGTTTCCTTATTTGTCAACCTACAACTGACAGGATTTTTAAAAGGAAACTGAGAAAAAGCAACCACATTTTTTTAAGAAGCAGTTTCTCCTAAACAGAGGCAGTAATGCCATTCACCTATCACTAAGAATTGGACTTGTTTCCAGCATAGCAAGCACAGGAAGACTAAACCTTGAAATGCTTGTGGTAAAATTACAATCCAACCCAGAAATGATCTGAAGTTTCTGTTCCACCACGTGGTGAAATGAATGTTCATTTCTGTCTTGCTTCGATGCTCACTTAAACTTAAAATGAACAGCAAACCTCAGAGCCCAGATAGCCAAAAGCATTCTCGTTCACTATAAAGAACAAAACATTTGAGTGTTTTCTACCAAGCCGGTACCATGCCCTCCTGTCAGACTGCCCGTAATCTCAAAACCACATCACCACACTTCCAGCTACATACCACATTCCACAGGATTGGATTTTCCAGAGTGGCGTCTCCAATTATCAAGTAAAGAGTGTAGGTACCAGAAGCAGAGTCAAATTCAGTCTTTCTTTCAGAGGTATCCAATTCAAACTTGTATACGTTCTTGCTGTCTGGTTCTGCAACAAACACTACCTCCTGGCCGGTCTTTTGGTTGTGAAGTCGGACAAAAGTCTGAAAGGAAAGATTGTAACATTTCTGAAATATCTCATAGTGCGTTTACAAATGCCAGCAAAATGAGATATTTGCCCCCAAATCAAAAAAGTACAACATTAACAGCTGTTAGCGTATAAACTGGGAGCCCAGGTGTCTGGATCCCTACAAATCCGCAAAGTTCTACGTCTCTTCGAGTAACTACATTAACACAAGACCAAGACGGTCCTGTGGCCCACCTGGGGTACGGGGCACTACACAATGTTACTCAACAGGGTATATGCAACTGCACACAACAGGGATGTATGCATATACAGGTTTTGTTGGAGTTTTTTCCCCCTTTTTTTTCTATTTCACACAAAAAAATATTAAAGAAACTCTACATTCAAGGACATTTTCAGCAAACAATCTGTATTAAAAATCAGGAGTGTGCTTTTACAGTGCAGGCTACCTGCATTCATTCTGAGTTAAATAAGACACAGTACCAGAGCCAGAAGATGCCTCATTTAACATACAGCCAAAACAAATGAACTGAATCTACTTCCCATCTACTATGATCAGTGATCTTTCACAGTCCATGTCAGAAACAAAAGACTTCTCAAAACCTATCAAATCTTTTCAAGAGCAACTGTCACCTCAGATGCTTCAAGATGGAACATCTCAGTGGCACAGCAATGACAAAAATTAGTCCTAACCTGGTGAGGGATGAGTTCAGCTCCACTGTTCACGTCTATCAGCTGGAAGGATAAAGCAAAATTCTGATGGCTGTCAGCAGTGAATGAGCCCTTGGCTTTGGCTGGGTAAGCTACCCTAGGAGGAAAAAACCAAACAGAACTGAAGTGATCCTCCAAGAGAAGGCCTGGCGTTCAAACAAACCGAGCATGCAAGGCTGTCTAGCAATCCCGCAGTCTGCTCAGCATAGATGAGCTGTATTATCAAAAGGGGGAACTAACACGTCTTTCTCTTCCACCAGAAATTTAATGAAAATAAATGAATGGAATTTTTTAGTAGGATTTTTGTAAGCTATGTAGCATGTCAATTTTCAAGTAAAATGGTGGTTTGTTGTAAGGTTCAAAGGAAAACCAGAGGAAGGTTTTGCTAATACTACACCCACATTCCATTTAGCCGAGGCTATGCTACAGCCAAAGGTGTGATGGCAGCAGAACAGAAAAAACAGACACTCAAACTACAGCACAGGAAGGCTGTATCAACACACACAGAGGGGCCTCAGTGAGGCTGCGTAACGTCAGTTAAATTCCATATGTTACACTCTAACTGATGTCAGTTAAAAAACCAATTACATTAAGTTCAAGTACACCTAGCAGTGGTACAGCCACACCCCCCAATACAGCGTACATGTTGCTTTAGAGCATCTCTACTGAAGCCCAATAATACCAGAAACATTAACACAATTATTTTAACTTGCTTTCACTACGGAGAGGTGCCAACAAATGAACAGAAGACTCAGGTTGCCTGGCTTCTGTTAGTACTGATTTCAGTATTAAGGAAAACCATCTATAAAAACTCACAGGATTAAGAGAAACAGCACAGGTATAACTCTGTTGTTATCCCAATATAAGATTCCTGTGGTTTAGCTGAAGTAGGTAAAGCTCAGAAGACCTCCAAGTCTACAGCCAGAGCCGACCCTTAAAGATCACACACACTGAATTGTTTTACCTAGTCGTTTTTGGTGCAATGCTCTGATCTTTATCCACAGTAGAAAGATCTACGTTAGTAATCCCAACTTCTGTGGAAACTTTTACTTTCAGCTGCAACGAAACACAACAGAAAATTACTCAGAGCACTCTACGTATACTAATTATGGACAAGTTCACCACAGAAGCTTTCTCTCTTCTGTCTTCTTCCCCAAAGAGGGTCTTACATGAAGCCACAGACAGAACCTAACCTGAACAGAAGGTTCTACAGCAATTTACCTTCTGGCAAAGCTCCTGCATCAGTCACTAACCCCAACCTATCCCCTTCCTCCCTGCACAAGCAGCCAGCTCTGAAGACACCAGCTTCTCAGTCATGCTGGAGTTACCTGGCCTTTGGAGAACTGTTTTTAATGAAACAGTCCAATTATACGGATCCTTTTGAACTAGCAGAAACTAGGTATTACAGATTACATCACACATGATACAACTTAAAACTGCATGTGTGTATGTACTTCTGCTTACTGAATAGCCATTTGAGATGAGGGGGGTCTCCGGACAGCAAGCAGTTATGTCTTTGTTAGCTCCTAAAGCCCAACAGGTTTCTGCTGATTTTATTACCAGCAGGCAAAAGCCAAAGCATTCCTGCAGACCTGCGCTCTGTTCAGCAAGCTCTCCTTTGGAGTCACAGCATTTCTCACTTAGTGCAGGGCAGCCAGGAAGGCCCTGCCATTTATCACACTCCTTTGCTAAGTGCAGTATAAACCCCAAGCAGAGAAATGACTTCCTGCCCTCTCCCCAGTCCCAAACCACAGACCATCTAGGCAGTGAACCTCGGTGGGTTTGACTGATTTCAATCCTTCTCTCAAACATAAGCAGTTACTGCAGTCTGTAGGTTTTAATTAGCACATTTGGTCTCACAGCTTACAAATGCTGCCCTGGAGAACTGAAGTTTCATTGCCAAGACATTTTCCATCATATACTACAATTTGTTATTACAGGTTTGCTCATGTGAACCAGCCCCACACCCTCACCCTGAAAAATAATTCAAAAGGGAACCTGTGGGAAAATTATGTAAAAATAATATATCAAACTATTCAGGTCAGACTTCAAACGCAACAGTCTTGGCAGTTCCTTTACAACAAAAAGTATAATTTAAGATAGAGGTTATCCCTGAAAATGGGTCCATTAACATGTAGGCTATTCAGGCTAACTTTAGTAAAGCCTTAGTTTGTTCCAAGATAGGAGCAAAGAAAGATGGACTAATGAAATACTCATTTTAGAAAAGTTACGTGAAGGCAGCTCAGGGCTACTGCCCACAGCCCCTCCACTGAACAGTACACAAACATCTCTAAAATATTTTAATGCCAGGAAATGTAGTCTCTGCCTGGAGTAATAACCCACTGGTTTAGCTCATTACTGTCAAAACGATGGTGCATTAAGGACAATTAATGCTAATAATGGTAAGGAAAAAAAGCAGTTCCCCCAGCAGTCCTCCCCCACAACAATGTGTCTTATTAGAAGCAGTTCACACAAAGCTGCCCCAGCATTAATGCATTCCTGCCGGTACCTCTGCGTGCCAGCAGCGAGCTTAAGCAGGACAAATCAATCCCCTTCTGACACTCCTAAGTGCCATTACTATAACAACATCTATTTAATACACAGAGCAAAGGTCAGCAGTTGTAAATAAGTGTCTTCCTCCACTCCAAGCTGACTATGTTGGAAGACTTTAAAAGCTGATCTTTTCCTCAAATAGGCAACTGAGGGCAAAATCTAACCCTGGGAATAGACATCGCTGGAGAAGAACGTTCTCTGCTGCTGACGCTGGGGCAGCTATATGAATGGTCACAGAAGCCACAGCCTTCTCACTGTGACAAACTTGAGAAAAGTAAATCTCAGTGTTTATATAAAACTTCTTCAGAAAGGTGTGGTGTAACAGCTTTTGCCACCAAAAAGGGGGTATGTATACACAAAACTAAGACTTCATTTGCATTTGCTTTCATCATTCCTTTCTCCACTACAAAAGCATCACCATATACACAGGAGATGCCAAAAGACCCCCTTGGCTCCTTTCTAGGGCTCTTACATAAACAGACAACAACAAATCCTCATCTTCCATGTATCAGGCAATCACCAGACAACCGCTAGCCAAGCCTTGAGATTTACAGACTCAACTCTTGAACACTCTGAAGAGCCAACATTCTTAGTAATCATTTTTGCATAGCTACTTTGGGCTACTATTTAAACACTTCCACTGTTAGTCTCTGTTCTTATGCTGTCAGATCAGCAAAGTGATAAGTCTGTTTTGAAATTTACAAAAATTTCTTTTGAACATATATTAATCTGGTTACTGGTCAGAATCCTGAGTCAGGATCCAACGCATTACAGAAAAACGTGCTAAAAATGCCATACAACTGGCAACATCCTTAACAGGTATAAATAAAAAGTGTTTTGGTGAATAGGCACTGAATTAAAATGCTATCAAAAAGCGTACGCACCTCAACTTTGTTCGCAATAAATCGCTTATCTCCATCAACACTGATAGAGAAGTCATAATATCCACTTGCAGGTTTCTCATTCATGAAGTTCAGCTCAAAGACATCTCTATTAAAAAAAAAAGCAAGGTGTTAAGTATCCTCTAGGACACTAACAGCAGCATACAAACAGGTAACACCTTGCTACCAGGAAGTCTCCAAATACGCTAGATTAAGCAGGCAAACGTACAAATGCAGCACAAAACGAGCATGGCTAAGTGCAGTGGGGAAGAATTCTTCAAAGTGCCCCCAAAGTCAGAACATTGCAATTCCCCACTCCCAACTGAAAGAAAATGCAACAGAAATTCACCAGTACTACCAAACACACTCAGTCGCCCATTACCAACCAAACACAACTACAGCATTTTGAGTTTTCCATCATACAGACGTTTTTCTGGTGGAAGAACACAAAAGGAAGTCCAACGTAGTGTAAGTAACACCTGTTTACCTTATGAACTGTAAAAATAAGATTACATTCTTACCCTGACAGAGTAAATGGTGTCTGTTGAAGGACAGTGGCTTTGCTAGATGCAGACTTGGCATAGTCGAGCTTTACAGAAGCTTGAGTCAGTGGCTGAGACATAACATCAGTCACTTGTAGCTACAAGAAAAAACCCAAGAACTTCTGTGAAACCAATAGCCCCAAAAGGGATGCAGGAGCACCAAGGACTCACTATGCCTCTCTCTGCACTATACACCCAAAATCCTCCCCCACCCAGCATCCCAGATTCACCTAGTTTGCTCTTACCTAACTGGCAAAACTAAAGTTTGTAATGAGCAGAACTGACTTTCACACAGTGCCTTCTTGAGGTAGTGCCTGGTAAGCTCTGGGTAAGCAGAGGTTCCTAAGAATCCCTTCATAGATGCACTAAAACCCCAGATCTACTGGAACCTGAGTCCAGGAGCTAAAAATGAAAGACATCAGCTTACACATTCAGTCAGCCCAGACCTGCAGTACTAAAGACTGAGCCAAGAGATGAGTTAAGATTTGGTGCTACGGACTCACCCTGAGTACAGGCTGATGGTGAGACACAGCTGCAGGGCCATCAGGGACAATGATGACAGGCAAGTGGTGGCGGTTCCGGGATAAAGAACCTGCAGCACAAGCAACGCTGAAGGCCTCTGAGAGCGTCTCAAAGTTTTTCTTGCTAAAAATTGCATTCATCAACTGGATAATTTGATCCTGAAGGAGGAAAAGCAAATCACATATAAGCACCAGCAGCTTACCACAACTTTGCAAACCGGCTCAGTATAATGTTATTAATAAAAACATAATTCATAAAGACTATTTAATTTCCCATTTGCTTTAAAAATAATTCACGTTATGAGGTAACCCAAAATTAGCAACACCTTTTGAGTGCCACATTAGCATTCTTGTTCTTGGCTGGGAGGTTCCAACCACAATCACTATAATTGTGCTGAAAACTTGCAAAACCAGAATTTGGATCTACTTCTTCAAAATACGTGTTTCAGAATGGAAGATGCCATCAGCTCAACTATCCAGACTGCATGCAGCTGCGAAGAGACAGTTTGGCTCCAGGAGCGGTACAATTGTCTTCATACAGTGGAGAAGGGCTAGGCTAGATGTCCTGGCTACTTGCCAAACTGGGAAGGCCACAGAGAGGTGAGGCAAAGCATCCTAGCAGCTCTGGAAGGAGCCAGTCTAGGCCCATGCAGGGCCTTAGGCTCAGCAGTGTCCTCAAGCTAAGAGGATTAGCCTTAAAGCAGTACCACCAGGAGCAGAGAGCCAGCTTTGGCTCTGGGATGTGCCAAAGCTAATTTGTTCTCTCTGAAGTAGGAGTGGGACAGAGTGCCCCCAGCTGGTTTTCCAGTCTGACTTTGTAGGGTTAGTGCATCTGCGCCACACTCTGCCAGGTACGCCGTATTATTCAGATTCTTTCATCACTCCCTGCTAGTCTGGAAAACAAAGGGTTTGGTTACCTGTACTTTGAACGAAGCAAAGGATTGTGGGCTAAATTCTGATCAGAAATTATAATAATCAAAGGCAATCCCAAATAAAGCAATAGGCATACAATTTAGTAACCTACAAAGCACACTTTTAATTGAAATCCACTGCATCTCAATTTTTCACCCTCCTACTTAATTAACTGGTTATTAATTGGTCATTAATTAATGAGCACCAACATACATGACATAAGTAGAGAAAGCATCCAGACAGATGCCACAAAAAACTCCTGCATAGTGCAAATCCTGCAGTTTTTTTCATTTATATGGAGGTCATGGCATAGCTCCAAACCTTAATCGGCAACTGACACTCATTTAAATTGCAGGGGAAAAAACCCAGGGGGCTTTTTTTTTTTTTCAAATACTACATGCTAATTTTTAAAGAGAGTTTTGTGGCATTCTGGAGGCACTCTCACCATTCACAAGAGATAAAGCTTTAATCCCCAACAATAGCACTTCTGACAGCACAATTCTGAAAAAACACTAAACAATTTTGCTTAATTGGTCTTTTTTTAAACATCATTTGGATGCTGACAGTTTGAATTCTGTGTAGCAGAATCACCACCTCAAAAATGACATCAAAATTACTTTGCCTTTGTCTGTTTGGCAGCAGCATGGAAGAGAGCCAGGAATGAACTCAGATGTCTTACACTGGCTTCTGTCTCAACCCTGCCACTTCAGCTTGTGCTTTAGGGAGCTGCCACTCTCAATCAAAAGTATATCTAACTCAGTTAACTTGTGGAAAAAAAAAAAACCCTAAGTGGATAGCCTGCAGTAATGATTTCTAGCTTAATCAAGCTCCAAAGGAATTTCCAGTCTTTCATTTTAGGCAACAAGTTTTTGCATCTGGATTCCTGTAGGCACATGATACTAATGTTCTCTCTTTTGGGTACCCCAAACTAGGATGCCTGTGTTTCCTCACAGGTAAATAACATTTGCAAAACACTCTGAAGAGCTGGAAAGTGCTAGACAAGTGCCAAATACCAGAACAAACTCTAAAACAGGAGGGGTTTTTTTTCCAACAGCTTGTCTCAATAAACAAAGAAAAACTAAGCCTCACTTGCAATTTCCTTCTGTACATGTAAAAAAAAAAACCACAAAACCAAACTCAGCCTGTGATTTTGAAGGTGGAATTTCCTCCTAGATTCTGTTACTTAGCGTTCCATCTGAGATGTCCCTTTTCACTGAGTGCGCTCATTATTTTTTCCAGCAGAAGTTCTACCCAGTTATACCAGCCTCTTGCACCGCACAACAGGGACTAGGCAGATCCTCTTTCTGAGCTACAGTGTACAAGGGTACAAAGCAGATACAGACCTCCTTTATTGCTGGCTCTGTACCCACGTGGTCCGACAGCTTATAGGCAGCAGCAACAAACAGTGCAGTAGTCTCAATTCCTTCCTCAAACTGCAGATAAACTCCACCCAAGTCATCCAGGCGAGCAACAAGGTCCTGGCAGAAAGAGTTATTAAAACCCAAATTGCATTCTAGCGGATCCACACCAGTTCACTCTGTTGTTAGGCCTATAATCAAGAGTATCTATATGGGAATCACTGAGGTATTTTGTAATAGTAATTCAGAAACAGGAAGAAAAAAAGAAAAGAAACCTTTAGTGGATTTAATTACATTTCCAAGTCATGACTTTCTCTGTCTCAGTCCATTCTGAAACAGTTAAAAGTCCAGAAGAAATATCTGCTTGAAAGGAAGAGCCAAGCCAAACCACCTCAAGCAGGCAAGGAATTTGCCAGGCTGGTTTTTCATTTTGTGTTTCACACGAATACATCTTTTAGTACTACAGAGGTCTAACAAATTCCTGAATAATTAGAGAGCATAGTGTTAGAGGGCATAATGTGTTCCTACCTCTATCTCCTCAACAATGCCACTTAGATCGGCCTGCTGGGACAAGTAAGACGCCGTCTCCAAAGCCTGGATGGTTCTTAAACAACAAACAAGACCAAACAATTGTACTATTTTCCTTCCTTAAAAAGCCACGCATCATTCAAATCAAAGCAACTACAGTTTCTATTCTGAATGAAGTGTAAATCAGCTGTTACTGCATTCAGTTGACTCAAGGCAATGAATCTTAAGTGATTTAGTGGGAACTTGGAATTCATTAGGGAACGCCACTTTAGCTGCATCAGTGCTGCAATAAACTTGGATTCAAAGGCAGAGAAGAATCCAAACTTTGATCCCTGCATAGCACATACCTCTAGATTTGCTACTGAGGCTCCCAGGAATCCATTCTTTTTTTGTCAACAAAACAACTTTTGAGGTTTCCCTTTCTTCCCTAACTTTTAAGGAAATCTCTATTATCTCCTTTCACATTAAAATTAATTAATCCCAAAGCCAAGATTCCTTCTGCTTACTGGCACATTTTTTCCACCTCACAGTACAGTCATCCCAACCTACAAACGACGGGGCTGAGGAAGAGCATCAAGTATACTGCAACCATAAATGACACAGAACCATGGCTGGGTATTAAGTAAAAAATTTGTTGTGAATCTTTTTAAAAGAGGAGGCTTCTTTGGGATGTGTCCTCTTTACTGCACATTATTCTTGAACTAAACTGAATACATAGGCTCATTTGCAAAATCACATGGAAAATAGCCCCAAACCATGTTTTTCATTCCCCCAGAGGGACAATAATGAACTGGACAAATACATCAAATGAAAACACAGCACCTACCCTACTACATCTGTATTATAAAAATAAAGTGTTAAAATACTGTTTACCCCAAAATCCAACTGCCTAGGGGATAAACATGCAACAGTGAATCATTTCCATCTGAAAGACTTACGCCAGCACATTTTCTTCTTTGCTAAGACGAGCCGTTAGAGCGCTAAGTGCTTCCTGAGATGCTAAAGGAAGGCCAAAGCCACTCAGGGCCCCAACGGCATGGAAGATCTGGGTGACTGAGGAATCCTCACTGACAGCTGCAAGCAGCAGCTCCCTGGTCTCATTTGAAATGGTAACCTGAGGAAGAACACAGGGAACATGTTGATTCACACTTGACAAAACAAGGCCACGGATTTCTTCTTGGAGCAACACACTTGACTGGTGAACTATCATAAGCTTTTGGGAAAGAACCCTTTATCATTCATTACCTTCTAGTTTAATTAAGTCATCAGTTTTGCTCTCAATCAATCAGGATAATCCACGATTCGGATTTGTCCTGGTAACCTGCTACTGTTTTTCATCTGGCATCACATCACTTGGCAGCAGCCAGTGATACTGATGAAAAACGGGGCTTGGATAACCCACCACAAGTCAGCAAGGGTGGGCTGCATTTATATCCTTGCAGTGCTTCAATGCAAGGTTTGCATCCCAACAGTTTATCTTCCATCCAAAGAGTTGTTAATTGACACAGCTGCTATGAATTCTATTAAAATGTGCTGGTTCCTTTTTTCTTAGCCACCAACATCTAATCAAGAAACATCCCCTCAGAATTACTCTGGACCAAATAATTGCTTTTTATCTTTACACTCCATCTTGTAGAGAGTACTCCCAGACACCTCAAGTTATTTACCAAAAACACCAGAGAGTACAACCCACTAAAAGAAAGCAAAAGTAGAAGTTATGCATAAAATAAAACCAAGAAAAAGATCAAGGTAAATATTTCATTGTCTTCAGGGCTCCAAACTCACCTCACAGCCAGACAGGACCCGGATGGCCTGTGCAGCATAGAAGAGGGAATCAACACTGCTGGAATCCACGTGAGATTTGATGAAATTGCATGCAGCCTGTGAAGAAACAGCACTGAACTTATGGCAACAGTCTTGACTTAAGCCACTGAAAGGAGATATGATACTCTAAGACAATTTCATGTATGCTACTGTGCATTTTTATACTGAAAAAAGCAAACGAAGTCTCTAGTAATACTTGCAATGCAGCAGAGCCTAGAACCGCCCCCAGATCCTACTCTATATGCTGCACAGAAACAAAGGTGGTTCCTGCTAAGAAAGATAACCGATTTTCACAAACTCAACTGCCACCAGAATTCGAATTTAAATTGAGTATAATTATAAAACCTATCAAAATAAAAGTCCCACACGTATATTTAGTAGGCAAAGTCTCCCAGGATAGAGAGCAGATGAGCAGAAATCCTGTGGGTGAGCTTCTTTCCCAGCTGTATATGACATACAATCACTAATGGATGCAGAATATTGAATTTCAAAGCAAACAGAAAGAAAAGTCAGGTAAGCAACTATGTATGACGGCAAGCAATAAGACTGCTCGTTAATCTGTAGCCAGTTTATTATTAACTGACAATTAGATAGGTAGATCATTAAGATTCCATTTTAACCAGAACATAACTGAGAAGTTAGCTGCTCATACTCAAAAGCCAGTGATTTATGTATGTGGAGAATAGGCCTTTACCAGTAGGACAGGATTTTAATGCTACAGTTACTTAGGAATACTGACACACATTCAAGTGTTATGCCTAGCTACTATTTCTATTACCTCTACCTTTTAAAGTCTCACCCCATGAAGAGGTATACTGTTCAGAAAAAAAGTATCACAAACCTCAATGGTTTGTGGTGTAAATGCACAACACTCAAAAAGAAACTAAGTCCACTGAAGTAGCTGAATTTGAGGAAAAACAGGTTGTTATAAGAACAGCCTGTAACATTTAAACTAGAAATGCTTATAGACACAACAGGGCAGTAAGCATCATGTTGAGATCACAAGCCTTTGGTTCTAGTCTGCACACAAGAGAACATATTTTATATACAAAAATACCACGATGAAGTGACCTGGCTGAATTTGGCGTTGGAACTGAAACGAAATAAGGAGAGCTCTATTTAACAGGACAACGAAGCAAACGTGCCACAGACACAAATCTTTGTAACATACCAGTGAAACAAACTGACAGCTACAGTAATATCACAGCAGGCTATGGAGGAGTGAGCCCTGAAGCCACCATTTAGAGGCAGTAAGGGAGCCTGCGGCACGTTACTGCCCAGGCAAAGGTGCAATTTATTCAAATTGCACACCTGAAAGACTGTCAGCAATTAGCACTGATTTGCACCGACAGCTGCTACGAAGCCGGCACACGAACACGTTGCGTTCTCCCGGCGGCGCTGCGAAAGCGGAGCGCGACACAGAAACTCGTTACGCCCCATTTTTACGGGCCCCGGCGCAGCGAAGCGCCCGCGTGCGGGGCCGCAGGGCCCCGGGCGGCCGGGCCTGGGGGCGGCAACACCGGCGGCCCCGCACCAGCTCACCTCTTCGTCCGCCACCCGCGCCCCCAGGCTGCCGAGGCCCACGATGGAGAAGAAGGCGGCCTGCAGGTCGGCGAAGGGCCGCTCCAGCGCCGCCCGCAGCCGGGCCAGGTCGCGGGCAGTGAGACGGTGGCTGGGGGCCAGGGCCCGGGCACCGGCGAGGAGGAGGAGGAGGAGGCTGAGGGCCGCCGCCAGGCGCAGCCGTTGGCCTGCGGAGAGACAAACGAGTTACGCCGCGGCCATTCCTCCCTCCCACCCCCTCCCAGCCGACGCGCCTTACCCGGCGCCGCCATGATGTCGCCCCCCGTCATGATGCCGCCCCGGCCACGGCGCCGCTTCCGCCCCGCGCCCCGCCCCGGCCCGCACCATCGCGCCGCAGGGGGAGGCGGGAGGAACGGCGTGTGTTGCGAGGGGACCTCGACCCCGCGGGCGCCCGCTGCGGACACCGCGAAACTGTGGAAAAGAACAGGCGGTGGGGGAGGGAAGGGGTCGGGCAGCGGCGGGGCTGCCCGAGAAGTGGAGGGTGGCGGCCCCGCTGGGCGGCGGGAGTGGTACGGGCCTCCCGGCGGCGTAGGGGGGACGGCTCCCGGCTAGGATGTGGGCTGCGCTGATTGGCTGGGCCGCCCGCGGCGCTCAGCGCGCCATGGCGTCTTAAAGGGGAAGCGGCGTAAAGCCCATGCCGTGCCTTTTCATTTTATACCGCGCTATATACTGCCATGCCAAGCTGTGGCAGAACATGTCACATTGTATGATGCTGTGCCAGGCTACACCACAGCGTGCCACGCGATGTCCTGCCATGCTATTCCATGTTGCACAGTGCCATACTGGCCTGTGCCCTGCCATGCTGTACCCGCTGTGCCCTGCCACGGGCCCATGTTGTGTGCGTTATGTATGGCATGCCAATGCCATGGGCCGCGTGCCCTGCAGTGCTGTGTCGTGCCCTGCCGGCCCACACTGTTGGGTGCTCGCCACACCACTGGTCCCAGCACACCATTTCTCTGTTGTCCCACGAGCATCATGTGTCTCAGCGCCTTCCCTGCAGCCATGGTGGGAAGGTGCTTACACCCCTGAAGGAAGGGCAGTGGCAAACCCCCAAACATCCTGGGACTCAACAGAACAGCCACTGAGCAATGTACGGCTGCCAATACACCCAGGATGCAGCTACCTCTGTCACCCATGAGCGACCAGCAGCGGGTGTCAGCCTCTTCTGTCACCCTCCACAGTAACCTCTTGCTCTTAGTTACAGCTGACCGCACAGCCAGCCTCTTTCAAAGCTACCAGCTCCGTGGCTGCTGCTTGTCAAAAAGCTTTCTCTTCCCAGCACAGCAGGGGCAGAAAGGGTAGCGCCCGTTTCACGCTTCTTGGGGGGGGGGGGGGGGGGCACACAACCCCCAACAGCCTGGAGTGGGCATTTTTCATGACCTTCATCAGTGAGACCCCAGGAGTGCTGCCCTCGCTCCTGGCTCGGGTTTGGTAGGGAGGGAGCTCCCTGGGGCAGCAGTGAGGCTTCAGGAAGGGTGTTTGCAAGTGAACAAGTAAATCTGTGCAACACTGCTTGCTCAGATACCTTGATGGAGGTGTGCAAGGTTTAAGGGATCGTTTCAGCAATCCTGCTTTAGGGGAGCCTTATTTTCCAACTCTTCCTTCCCCCCCACCCTTTGCTTTTCCCTAAGTACCAAATAAAAAAAGATACAGAAAAGCATGTGTAAGGTTAAGCCCCAGCTCTGCAGTGCAAAATCCAAATCTCTCGGTTAACCAAGCTTGATTTCCTCCGGCAATAAATAGCACCGTCTATTTGCTCCCATTGATTATTTGAAGTGACTTTTGGGAATGGCCACGCTATTGGGGACCCCAACTTCCTGCAGTGAATCAACACACACGGATGTGCAAAATGGCTTCTTCCCTGCAAGTCCCTGGGGACGGGCAGGTGGGACTGTGGGTGCCTGTCCCACACTCAGCTGTCCCACAGGCGTCACAGCAAGCTGTGTGTGACAGACACCTGTCTTGCTGCTCACTGCCCTCCTGGAAGGCCCCAAAATTTGGGGAATAGGGCTGTGCTTCCTCCTGCAGAGGGCACTGGGAACTTGCACTTTTTGCTTTCCAGGGAAGTTCCCCTGGAGCTGGTGCAGCTCTGGCTTACACACCCGTCCCGCCACCCCCCCGCCTCTGTTGTCGCCAGGTTTTGGGCCATTTGATGTAACATAGGCAAGGCTCTCGGCCTCACTGGAGGAAAACAAGGAGCAGTGGAGCTGCTTAATGTGGAAAGCCACCACCAAGAAGGCAGCCTGCTCCCCGCTGCACCTAGCCGCCCTTGCTTCTCCTTCTGCACCAAGCTGTGGCATGATTTCAGCTCCGCTTTGGGTGACACCAAGGTGGAGCTGGGATCTCTTCACTGGTGGCTTTATAAAGCCCAGACGAGGTGTGCTGCCCACCAGCTCTGTTTTGACAGCACCAAACCACCAATCTCACCTAAATCCCCCAATTATTGAGCTTGAACATGTTTGACCACCTCAATGTGGAGATGTTCATGGCACAGGTGGGTACCTGTATGAGGATGCAGGCATCCATCCATCATGGATGGGCATGATGGGATGAGGATACAGGCACCCATCTGTGCGTGAGCATCTCCTGTACTGAGGATGCCCACTTGCACTGGGTTATTTCTCTCCCATTTTCCCTTGGGAGATGTAGCTCCTCTGAAGTGCGTTGCAAAATCCTGTCACTGTAGCTTTCCTGGGGGAAGGGCAAAATGTTCTGCATCAGAGCATCTGATTTTGATTTTCTGTCCCGGAAAGGGCTTTTGTTTTGCTGAGTTGGGTTTGCATCACCTTACGACTTGCAGTAACCAAAAGACACATTTTGGCTGGCTGTGATAGCATTTCCCATCCCATTCTTCTTCCTGGAGAGAAACTGGGCTGAAGGGAAGATGTTTTGCCCAGGGCTGGCATGAAGCCAAACTAAAATGATCTCAAAATCCCTTGTGAGATGGCATTTCTCTTCTGCTCAAACTATCAGATGAGTCTCTGACCTTGCTCTAACCCTGCTATAGTCCATGTCAGGAGATGACCAAGCAATCCCCAGGGATGCTGGGGACCCCTCTGAGAGGCTGCAGGGAGGCTGACCCCATTGTTGCCCTGGGGAAGGGACTGTGGGGAGCCCAGCCGACTCCGGCATGTTCTCCAGGGCTGGAACACCCCACGTGCACCAGCCTGACCCTGAGAGGAGGTTGGCAACTCATAGCCAAGCTCTTCTGCTGTGACAGATGGAAATGGGAAGAATTTTTTTTTATGAGATGAGAGAGAAAAAGCTAAAGGCCACTTGTGCAATTAAGTGCCTTAAATGTGGGTTTTATTTCAATGTAATGGGATGGTTATTGCATATAAAGAAGTGCCAGATGGTTGTTAAAACCACATTTACTAAGTTCTAATAACCGTGCATTTGACCTGTAGCCCATCAAGAACTGCAATCCTTCATTATAAAATAGCCTGGGAGCTCTCACCCCAGGCAGAGCCTTTGACTGGTCCTTGCTGGGACCTTCGTACTGCAGCAGCACTTGCTGTTCAGGGCAGGGCTTGGCTTCATGGTACAGCTCTCCAGCCACAGGATGCTTTGCCCATCTCTCTTTGAACTTCAGTTGGTTGGTGATGGTGACGAGGACAGAGGAATAGGGAGGTGTGAAATAAATCTGCCAGCTTGGGGAGAGGGGCCAGGATCCCTCCGTAGGGTGCAGGGCAGTGAAAGGTCTGTGCACGCCCCAGGGCAGAGCTCTCCTCTGCTGCCCTACCTGGTGCAAAGGGGCTTGGAGGAGGGAGCATGGAGGGTGGATGATGAAGGATGGAGGATGGATTGCAGAAGATAGCACAGTTTGGGTTGGAAGGGCCTTTTAAAGGTCATCTAGTCTAACGCCCCTGCAATGAGCAGTGACATCTTCAACTGGATCAGGGTGCTCAGAGCCCCTTCCAACCTGACCTTGAATGTTTCTAGGAATGGGACATCTACCACCTCTCTGGGCAACTTGATAGAAGGTGGAGGATGAAAGGTGGAGGAAGGCCCTGGGAGGATTGGGAAGCTGAGGTGTGGCTCCTTCTCCCCCTGCTGCCATGGGACCATTGCTTAAATACATGCAGGTGCAGGCAGGGAAGGAATGGGGTGAATTTATGAAGGTTATGGAGGGGACTGCAGGTCTCATCCCCCCGATGCCTCCTCACACCTGCTGCACTGGCTGCACAAGATCTGGGCAGCTCAGTCCAGCAGCAGCCCTGAAGAGAGCAGTGCACAGCACCAGCCTCCGCAGCACCTCTGGGCTGGATCTGGCCCCCATACATTCCAGGGGAGCCTGGGACAAGCAGGGGAGCGAGCCCCCAAACCTGTGGGCTGTGCCATGGCATCCCTCCCCCCTGGCTTGGTGCAGCCAGCTTTCCTTCTTTGGTAAAGACTCCAGCAATGCCCTTTTCAGGCTCTATACCACCAGTCCTGGGAAGGAATGTGAGCCCGTTCCCCAGCCTGCAGGGCTACAGCCTGTGCACCGGCTGCTTGCAAATGGCTTTTCAAGCCAGCCCTTCTCCAGGGCTCTCCCTGCCCTGACACCTCCTGCCTTGCTGGAGGGGCACCGCTGGTCCCTGCTCCGTGGGAGCTTGGCTGCTCAACCTGCTTTCCCAGGAGCATACCTCGCCCCGGTCAGCACGAAGGTATTATTGTGCTGGCTGGGGTCTGCTCTCCTTATTGCTCCTGAAAAGCTCTCCCTGATGAATCCCAGCTGGGAGACTTTATTTTTGGGGGGCAGTGTTATTACATTGCTATGTATTTTTCTGCAGTGCTGTTTGTCCTCCCCTCCCCAGCCTGCTCTGTTCCCCGCTGCCCACCCTGGCAGGAGGAAGGGCTGCCAAGCTGCCTGGACCCAAACCCAGCCTTTCCCCCCTGGGTTTCACACCCACAGCCTCCCCAGGCACCCCATCCCCAGGAGCCCTCCCAGTCAGCCCAGTCCCTACACTGGCAGGCAGCTGGCAGGGGCTGGGGCTAGCAGTGCCTCCAGCAGCTCGTGGCAGCATCCCCAGGGCATGGCCGCCATGTGAGCTCCTGCAGCATTGTCTCCTGTCAGCAAAGTGATTTTCCAACCCCCCCCCCCCATGTCACCCCAGTGATGTGACCCACATCCCAGCGCTGCCCAGCCCCCAGTGGGGAGGATGGATGGGGAGCAGGATGGGAACTCATTGAAAGTCTCCAACAGATGGGTTGCATTTGCACTGTTCCCATCGTACATGTTGAAACTCTCCTGTTTTCGCGGGATGATGTCAGATCTGGGCTCCTTGGCCAGATTCCCTCTGCTGCGGGGTGGGAGAGGGAGCGGAGGAGGTGGGAGTGGAGGCCATGGGGAAAGGGAGGGACCCAGCCGGTACACCCAGCGGGGTTGTACACCTCCCTATCCACCGCATGAGAGATGGGATGAGGCAGACAGGTGAAACGCCGCTGGCGTGACTTCCTGCTTTTCCTGGCTCCCATTGGCTCTGGCGTGCCAAGACCAGGCATTTTCCTGGCAGCTTTGCTGCCCGCCGCAGACCCTGCTGGGGTGGGGGGCTCATGTGAAAACTTAGCAGAAGGAGCTAACAGTAAAACACACCTAACTGGGGGTCTGGAGTGATCAAAGGGAAAATGTGTCCTGACCCATCTTGAGGCACTGGGCAGGTGGAGGTGGCTGGGCGGGGGACGCTGCCTGCCTGGGAGGTGCCCCCCCCAGGTTTTCCACTGCATTTGCCCAGCCCCACTGGCAACACTGTGGCCTCTCAGACCAGGGTGTTTTACCCCTGAACATCACCTGGGCTTTGAGCTGTGGTGGAGGGGAGGCTAAGCCTCCTCGGGGAGCTCGCAGAGCCCCCTCCTTGCCTCCTGCTCTGCAGCTCTTCAGCCCCTTGCAGCCTGCGGGAGGGGGAAAGGAACTGTGCAAGTCCCAGTGCCCATGGGGAGCAGCTTCAGGACCCCAGTACAGCTGTGCTTTGCCTTGGATGTTGCAGGGGCAGAGGCTTTTGGGGGGGATGGAGGAGTGCACATAGATATGGAGGGCTCCTCAGCACATACCAGCATGGTATCTCCCTCGGGTTATATATGGAGCCCTACCTTCCAGAGTTCTCTAGGGGGTGCTGGGGGGGGAACACACAACCCTAACTGTGGGGTGGCACAGGTCCCCACACCGCCTGGGTCCAGGGTGCTGTGTCTGCAAACTGCTCCTGCTTATCTGGGGCTCATCTCTCTGGGTGGCTCCGGAGGCATCCCCATCCGCAGGGCTGGGGGATGGTGTGGCCGTACCCTACCTGGCCCCCAGGAAGGGGGAAACTCACTTGTCTCTCATCACCCATGTGGGACTGGCCCCACGCAGAGGCAGCTGCTGAATGCTTGACAGCTTGTTTAGACAGAAAGCAGGGGGGAAAGTGCTCGACAAAGGGAATGGCAAATCCTGCCTCTGCAAACCCACTGGAGAAAAGCTGCTGGGAGCGGCTCACCCCAAAAGCAGCACCTCCAGCTTGGCCATCCCTCAGCCCTGGGGAAGCCTGCACCGCAGGCAGTGCCTGCCCCCAACGCTGCTCCCAGGCAGCCCCCCAGGGATATATCCCACCCTTCGAGCCTGAAGATGTTTCCCATATGTTTGGTACGATGAGCCACACAAAACTGTTAATATTGCCTCCTTTGGGGATGTTGCAAGCAGCCCAAAGCCATGCCCCTGGGCTGGGGAAGATTTGTCTGTCTTCCCCCAAAGTCCCCTGGGACCAGCAGCTGGGCAGGCTCACGGGCACTGTTGGAAACTTGTCCCAGCAAACTGCTCCCCAGATGGGCTGGAAAGCCTGAGGCTTTGGAGCTGGAAAGCCCACCAAGAGATAATGCTGGGGTTTGTGCTGTATCCACTGAAACTCTGGGAGTGCTGGCTACTGAGATGCAGCATCCTGGCTTGAGCCCAGTGCCCGGCCCCTGCCAGGGCCGTGGGTGCCACTGCTGAGTGGCTCTGGGCTTCCCTCCATGCTCTGCACTGCCACAGACAAGGAGCCTTAACAGACATTCCCTGCTCCTACTTTCCTACTGCACATCCCCAAGGGTGAGACTTTCTGGTGCATCCCTAAGTGACTCCAAAAGCCTTTTCGAAAGCCCCACTCAGCAAGCAGGGAGGTGGACCAGTAGCCTTGGGGGACAGTGACGGTTTAGCAGAGTCTCCATATTTGAAGGCAACAGCGATGCAGTATCACTGGGGGCTGAGGCTGGTCAGTCTTAGGGATAGCGGGGCATTACCAGGATGGGTCTAGATTCATTAGCATGGAGAAGCCTGCAGGACACCGCAGCATGGGTAAATATGGGATATTTGAGCTTGAGGCCCTCTCTCCTGTAGAAAAGAATCAAGTCAGCACTACACATTGCACTGCCTCCTGCAATGGGTGAGCAGGCGCTCCCTGGTGCCCTCTTGGCAGCCCCAGAGCAGGGACATGGGCAAGTCACTGGCAAAGCTTTGGTGGTCATGCAGAAGTAGGAGTTGGGCCAGGGAAAGGGCGGGCTGCTGTGCTCCCCAGGGTTGAGTGACCAGAGAAAACCCTTTTCTTGGCTTTGGCAGTGTATGAGTGTGGGTGGAGTGTGGTGACTGGCACAGGGGAGTACCTGCCGCAGAACTGCTGCATGTGGTAGAAATCCCAGCTTGGCTGATATTTCCCTTCTGCTCCAGCTTTCCTTGGGTCCCTAAATAAGAAAGAGCGCCCCAGGGAGCACTCAGAGAAACTATTAAAAATAATTAAAGCAAAATAAATAAATGCAGAGAGATTGAAGAAATAAATCCTGGCTGCACAATCCCTGGCTGCCTCCTGCGCTGCCTGTGCCCATGCTGCTGCTGAGGCAGTCGCCTGCTGGGGCGCAGAGCTCCCAATGTTTCTGAAACACTGAGCCCATTTGGGAACAGCTGCCTGGAGGTTTCCTCCTTTCCCAGCTTGATCTGGGCAGCAGGGATTTACCTGCACCCTGGCACCAGCAGCTGCAGCTCTCCCTGAGCCCCAGCCATCTGCATGCAGGGGAGCAACAGATATTTGTTTGCACCAGACCTGTGCAGAGACAGCATTGCATTTCTTCCCCCCCCCAAAAAAAAAAACCAACCCAAACCTTAGGAGCAGGATCCTGCTGAAGAAAATTAATATTTTGGGGCTTGAGCAGCAGCAGGGACATAAATCAGCATGGCTCCAGGTTACACCAGCCCAGCTTGGCCCTGCTGGGATGGAGCTAGCTGAGGGGTTTCTCTGCTGCCTTTTGCCCCACAGGCTGGGGAGAAGAAACCAGTTCCTGACTCTTTTAGCAACTGCAAATATCAGGTTTTGTTTCCTTTGATTCCTGGTATTTGGTTTGCTTTCCAACTTCATAAATATTCAACCGACAGATGCCTGAAAAAGTGCCTGCAAGTCGCCCTAGCCCCCCATGCGTCAGTGGAAGCAGCACCCCCAGCCCCCAGCCCCATCCTGCCAGGATCCAGCCCCATGGCTAATGCACAGGAGAGACCCCATCGCCAAAGCTAACAGCTCGTAAATAAGCCCCGCACCAAAATACGCTCCCCCAGTGTGCGGGTACCAGGCACATGATGCGAAACAGCTTGAAGGGGTGCTGGCTGGGAGCTGACTCCCTAAACTACAGGTGTGGCTCCAGAGAGCCATGGGTCCATTGCATCCCTGGAGACCAATGGGGATGCAGCTGCTCCCTGGGAATTGGGGTTTCGTGTGCGCTTGCTTCCCAAGTGTGTTGGGATGTGATGTGCTGCCTGCTCCCTCCCAGTCTGCTCTCTGAGGGCAAAACCCAATGGGTTCCCCGGAACCCAAGGGGTGATGGTGCTAGAGGGAAGCTTTTTGCAGGGGAGACTGCTGTTTCCCAGCTCTCTCTTCCCCAGAGATAGAAGCAGATTTACCAATCCCACATGCCCACTCGACCTGTCACTGGCTGGGGATGCACACCTGCACTGCCAGTGTGTGCCAAATCTGCAAAGCTCCAGGCTGCTGGACACCCCTTCACTGATGGCTTAGCCAGGCATGGAAGGAAAATGGTGAGAGGAAGGGGAAAAAAACCTGAAACCCCCCAAACCTGCATTTCAGAGTGTTCCATTTTTGACAGGGCAGTGCCCTGGCAAGGTCAGCACCGAGGACGGGAGGCAGCTTTCGGGTGAGGGAGCACAGCAGCCCCGCAGCCCCCCCCGGGTGCCTGTGCAATCCTGCAAAACCCAGCTCCTGCTTAGCTTTCTCGTTTCTTGCCAAAATTCGGAGCATGTCAGCACACTGTCATGTAAGGAATCTCATTTCAGAGAAGCTTTTTCTTTCTCTCTCTTCTCCCCTTTAGATAGAAACCAGACACAGCTATACTTTATTGGGTGTGAGGGCAGGGCTACCCACATCCAGCCTTCCTCTGCTCCCTCCACAAAACGATGCTGGAGTGGATTTGGAGGGCTTGGGCTGTTTGTTTAGGATACTTTTAGCTGTGCATGCAGGGACCATCCACACACAGATACCTGTGTGCAGGTCCCCCCTCCCCAAGCTGTGGCAGGCTTGCATGGAAACCACAGGAGAAAGCAAAATTGCTCCGTGAGTTAGCTTTGGGGCTGGTCAGGGGCTGCCTGCTGAGCCCCAGGGCTGGGCAAGCCTTAGAGTAGGGGGCTGCTGCTTCTTCCCTCCACTGCATCATTATTTTGAGCTGAAACCCCATTCCCAGAGGAGCACTGCTCCTCTATAAATCCCCTGGGAGGTACTTGCACCCACCTCTTTTAACCCCATCACCCCAAATCCCCTCAGCAAGGCCACAGTCCCTGCACATTCCTCCCCCTCTTATTCCAGGTGACTGCGCAGACCCCAGAGCCCTTTACCTGCCTGACCCCAGGTCTCAGCTCCATGCTCTGGGGATGGATAGTGATGAACAAGTCCTGGCCTGGATTCCCCATGCCCCTCTCAGCCCCCCTCATCCTCCCAACACCCCAGCCCCACAGCAAAACAGGGATTTCCCCTCTCCAAATAACTCCCCATATTCCTGGATGACTGGGGGAGGCAGGGAGCAGCTCCCCTTGGCCCCACGTGCAAGAGTGGTGATCAGCAAGATAAATACCACCCAAACCAACTCATTATGGGCACAGGGGTAACTTCAATGATATTTTGCTGATTTTAGCACTGCTCCATGCTGAGGGCTGGCTGCCACCAGTGCCATTTGCCGAGACCCGGTAGGATCAGGGCTCCTGGCTTAGCCCTGCACCTTTGTGCCAAGATGGAAAAATCCATGGGTGGTGCCAGTGGCTCAAACACAGGGGAGGTCAGGCCCTGCAATACCACTGATTCTCACTGGTGCTTTTGCATGCTGTCACATCTGTGATGGGGCAGAGCCTCCCCAGCAGTGCAAACACCTCCCCAGACTTGTGTACTCCAGGCATGCTTTGAACCCCTTGCCCTATCCCACCACCGCCACCTTGGGACCAGCAGTCTCTAGCCCCCAAAAGCTGACTTGCCTGAGTGAGACTTGCTCAGATGGAAGGTATTTTGGCTGTCTAGGGGAGCAGGGAATAGGAAGTCAGAGCATCTCCCCAACCCCTTCCCCACCACTGCCTTCAATGGGCCAGGCAAGCCAGGAAATCATCAGGTCTGACCCATGTAGATACCATCATTTCTACATGACCCATGTAGAAATGTATTTTCTTAGGAGGTTTTCCTGCTTTGCTGTTATTCTTTCACTCCTCACCTCCTGCTCTCTCACTGCCAAGGAACTGCTGTCCATCCATGCAGCATGAGCCCTGCAGCCAGGCAGAGTCTTCTTTGCACACATGATGTCATCCTTCCTTTCTGAGATGCTTGGCCTAGGAAGCAAGAATAATCTGCTTAGGCCAGTGAAGGATTAAAACCCTCTCTTGGTCTTTTGAACTGTCCACCAGCAGCCCCACAGGGGGTTTTGGAGCCAGGGGCTCCAGCCAGACATGCAGAATTTGCCTAAAAAGGGCTGTGAGAGCTGGTGAGCCATGATGCCCCTGTGATGGAGGCACAGTGCCAAGGGGCTCTGGTCGCAGCTGGCCCCGCTGCTCCGTCTGCTTCTGCACAGGGAAATCCACTGCACTGCCCAGCCATGAGGGAGCTAGGGCTTCCCAGGAGAGCTCAGCCCCACAGCCAAGCCAAGGACTCTGAAATCAAAGCAGGGCTTTGAAGGGCTGTGAGTGCTGGTGCTCCCAGGAGGTGTCCCAAATCCCACCCGAGCCCCCTTCCAGTCATGCTCAAAGCCAGTAGTCTGCAAGCTGAGACAGGGGGCTCTGTCCCCATCACTGCCTGGGACCAGAGAGGTGGTGGATTGTGGGTCCACAGAGACCCAGAACATGGTTGGTGCCTCTGCACAGCACCTCCCCTCTCTCCTGTGCCCCTTCATCAAGCCTAGCCATGCCTGACCTCACCTCTCCTCATCTACAGCACTGGCCAAAGGTGTCGTGAGCAGGTTCTGCATTGCCAGGGAGGGAACATCCCCCTCTCCAGGGAGTCCTGGCCCATATGGAGCACAGCTTTGCAAATGCACAAGAATTTGTTCAAGAGTTCACCAAAGTTTAAAGTGAGAGCCTGTCTCAGATGCACCCTCTGTGATGCTTTTCCATCTTAACTTGCATCAAATAATTGCTGGACATTTATTGTTTCTGGGCATGCTCCAGTTCCTCCAGGAGACAGCAGTTAGAAGGCCCCTCTCCTCCTTTTTCTCCTGCCATCCCCAGGCTCAGCCCCATCCCCCTAGTTTCCATCCCTCAAGGTCTCCAAACTCAACACCCCCAAAGCCCCCAGGAGGACCTGGGCTGGATCACACCCCAGAAGGGTGAGGACTCTGCATGTACCTTGGGCAACCAGTCCAGACCATGGAGCTCACTCTGGATGGTGGTAACAGGAGAGTAAGCAGTGTGGAAATGGCTGGCTGGGAGCAGAGCACTGCAATCTGGGGAGACAGGAGGTGAGGAGATGCTGGAGGATGCCAGGATCCCTGCCGACTGGTGGTTGATGCTCCCTGCTGCAGCTTGAAAGCTGCTGCAGCCTCAAGATAAGGTTTCCAGTATAAACACTTGGAGCTTTTCAACCCACGTTTATGTTCCAAGATTAATTTCTCAATATTCAGTTAAGGAGTCTGCCTTTCTGTGGGTGTAAATTGGTGTACCTCCACTGCCTTGGAGAGGCCTTCACTGATTTATATCAGCTGAGATGCTGACCCCAAATTTGCAGTTTGCACAAATGTTCCTGCCAATAAAACTGTTGTTTAAAGTGTTCACAGAAAGTGAACCCAGGAGGCATGTGAACATGGTCCAAACAAATCTAATTAAAGCTTTCATCCAGAAAATTCTTCCTTGCTATAGAACAAGAATCCATACATTAATACTTGTCCTCACTTCACTGGGGCTAAAAAACTTAGTTTGGAGGCCCAGGGTGACTGATATTTGTGCCGGGCTGAGCGCTCACAAACCCTGCTGGCTCCAGGATACCCCAGAGCTCCTTTGGTCTCCCCCTGCATCCCCATCCTTACAGTATCTTTCTGGATGGCTCTTAGCTTTGTAAAGAAGTTCACTGCTTAATTCAGCCCAGCCCAGCCAGGCTGCAGTAGAGCAGAGCCACATGCTGCTGGCTGTGCTGGGGAATCAGCTAAAGAAAACATCCTGGCAGGGGCTGACAGGAGCCAGGAGGGAGAACAGAGGTGCCAGCATCAGAGCAATTTGGGTGCTACCAGCTTGCAGAAACGTGGTGGAGCTGATCCAGCTGCCGCATCTCAACTGGCATAGTGGTTGGGGTGCTGGCTTGGTGATGTGAATTCAAGCCCTTTCTTTGGACAGACCCTGTTTGATTTTAATCACTGATCACTTCATCAGCACGAACTATCACAGTAAACCTACGCAGGAGGAGCTAATCCAGCCCTTGCTGCAGAACTTCAGAAGGCTACTTGTTACCTATGTACTCCCCAGGAATCTGGCTGCATAAATACAGACTCATCATGGCCAGCACAGACACAGCATCTGTGACAAGCATCACTGTTTTACTGCCTCACTATCTAAACTATTAATGGTGCTGGTATTCGAACCCTCTCACCTTTCAGCACCTGCACAGCCACCCTCACCTGCCACCCCAGCCCATGCTTCTAAGAGACAAAAATCCACTAGTAACATTTCTGGTAGATGAAATATTTCTGCTCTGGCTTGGAGAACAGATGGCTAGAGACTCCCTTTCCCTCTTCCACTGCTACCATGGAGGGGCTAAAACAAGCTGTGAGCTCAGCAAGGGACAAGACATGGCAGGGATAGCATTTGCATCAAACTCAGCAGGACCAAGGCACACAGCAAGGGCAGGGAGAACCTGCTGCAGCTGCTGGGTATCCCACAGGGTATGGGCATGCGTTGGCCTGAGTCCTAGGCTGGGCTCTTCGAAAAGAGTATCACTCCCAGGATGGATTCTCACATCATGGGGCAGCCTATGGGAATGCTGTACTGGTGCAACTCATGGTCACAAGTGGGAGCCAAGGACAAGATCTGCAGGAGGCATCTCTGGCCCACTGAAGTTCAAGGGCTGGGGACACATAATCCCTTGCTGGTCTAGTCTATTCACATTTCCTCTACTCTTTTCTGTCTTTTTCTCTTTTTTTTTAAGCTGACATAAAGGTGAGTGATGGGGTGATTCCCACTTATTCTTCCTCACTGCCTCTCCAGGAAGCTAAACAAATAAATCCAAGCCCCCTGAACCACCTTCATTTCATCTGCCCTCCCAAAGCCCCATGTTTTTCTGCAGGATTCCATCAAGATGGCCTGCAGGCGTTTTCCAAGACAGGAGAAACTTCAGACAGCAACAAAAAAATGTGTAGAATTTGGCCTATTCTGTTCTCTTACCTTTTGGTGACCTCCAGGGAGCTTTAGACAGGCAGCATCTTCCCTCACTCCCTGGCGTGCCCCAGAGCAGCTCCTGCCAGCCCAGTCCAGGCTGCTTGCTGAGGAACAAGGTACAGAAGTGGAAAAAGAGAAAGAGTGAGGCAGGTGGGGAGAAAAAGATGAGTTGACTGCTAATGTAAGAATTATTTCCATGCACATTCCTTGTGCCACCAAATAGCTGGAGCAATATCTTTCAGTGCAAGGTGTGCTTCTCATCCCTGCTCCCACCCCACCTGGCTCAGGGCTCTGCATGGGGCCTTGCAAGATGCACCAAGACGGGCGTCTCCCATCTGTGATGGGAGCCAGAAGCTTCGCACTCTCCAGGGCCACAGATTGTTGCTCTTTGGGCATACACAGCTGCTGAGGGAGCCTGGCTGCTCAAGGGGACTCCTAAGTTTTATGTTTGCATTCATCATATTCACCTAGGAGGTTTTGGCCACTGTACAGATGGAGAAATCAAAGATAATGCCTGAAACAGAAGGCTTGACCTCAGTGGTACCTTGTTATCCCACCCTTTTCCTCCATCCCATTGCCAAGGAATTGCCCAAGGGTGCAGACATCCTTCTGCCCTGCAGGGAGCCAGGCCTGGATGTCACAGGACAAAAAACTTGTCGACTGTCATTGAACCAGAGAGCAGTGCTGCGCAGAGGGGACTGCTCCTCGGGCAGCACCAGGGCTGGTAGCAAAACTACTGCTACAGCTTACCAGAAAATTCCAGTATTTGGAGCAGGGGCTGAAACAAGTCAAGGGATATAGAATAATAGAATCACGTGGCATTGCAGAAGGAGGCTGGGGCAACAGAAACTGCCCAGACATGGAAGATGCTCTTCCTCCAACTCTCTAGCCAGGGAAGCAGCCAGCTTTTGCTCAGACACCATGGATTTCATGATGTGTCTGAGAGGAACAACAAGCATTCCTCAGGGTGGTCCGCTGAGTCTGGTCTATCTGGCGATGAGGTCTCCAGGGTGTACAGACCCAGGGCAGGGCCATCTGAGGGACAGATGCTCCCAGGGCAGATTTCATTGCATTCCTACCCTGGCCATGACTTTAACCTTGACCTGGAGGGCTTGTACAACAAGAGCCTATCCGTTCCCTGTGCTCAGCCTGAGGAACAGGGACACTACAAAAGGGTCACTCAGGGGGCTGTGGGGGACACCTGCATTGCCTGCACGGGCCACAGCTGCCCAGCACTGCAAGCATCCTGCTGGGCTCCCCCAGCCATGCAGGAAGAACAGCAGGACACACACGCTGCCATCTCCTCTGTGAGAGAGTTTTACAAGCATGGCAGGTGAAATGAAAGAACAGGAGAGCTGTAAACAAGTTAATTTGAGTGTCTCCCTGGGGCCTTGTCAATTCTGCTTCAGCTCCAGTCAACACATCTCACATCAGCTACAGCCCAGCCCGGCCCAGCCAGGCTGCCCTGAGGGACCAGTGTGCTAATGGCTTTCAGGTGCACCAGCAAGGCATGGAGGAAGACCACAAGAAGGCTCTCCCTCCTTCCCACCCTTGTCCCTCATGAAGACCCCTCAGCTGGCTCCTGGCTCTGCCTTCAACCATACATTTCACTGCGTGATGCTGATTTCTAGGCTACCCAGCACACATTTCTACGGAATGGTTCTTACCACAGTGGAAAAATATTCTTTCATCCCAAAATTAAAATTAGATCAGGGCCAAAAGCAAATAACAGAGCATGAAGAGTGCCTGTCAAAATCAACTGAGCTTTTTAATAGACTTCCATAGCTCATTTACTGCCCAGGTCTCTTCTCCCCTGCTCCCCTTGTTTCCCTCCCCTTTCCCTGTTTGAGCTGAAGCCTCCTTCTGAGCCAGCATCCCACCTGTTTCTAACCCAAAGCTCCCATGCCACACTTCCCAGCAGAAGACACGAGGAATTCAATGGAAAAAGTAAAAGGTCATGATGGAGCCATGCCAGGGGGTGAGAACACAGCTACACCTGGGAATGGACTTCCAGAAAGCATCCATCCTTCCCGGTGACAATCCTCAGATGGCCCATAGATGATACACTGAATGCAGCTTGCCAAGGAGGAGGAGTCCCCACTGCAGCCCAGGAGCCCAAGCATCATGGAAGAGGCAATGGCAACTCCAAATAGCAATGGGGAAAAGCGAGAACCTGGTTTGCAAGTGCAAAGGAGCAGGAAATTAGGTAGGCAAGCATCCGATCTGTGACAAACTGGGCCACTGACACATCAGACAGGCAATGAAACAAAGAGCCAGTGATGAATCCAGCAAGCCACCATACAGCCAGCAGCAGATGTGTTCAATTAGCCCAAGAGCCAATATCCAACCAAACACCAACCTAGCCAGCAAAAAAATAGACAATAGACTACTTGTTCCATCAAACAGCTGAGTTAATAGCAAAAACGTGCAGGGAGTGAGCGAGCAGCCAAAAACCCACGCCAGCCACTCAGTAAGTCAATTAACCAAAGACCCACATAATCAACCACTTAAGTAGAGCTGAGCAAATAACTCACAATGAGTTATTTATCCATTGAATTTAGTCTCTACTTTTGCTTGGGCCATCTCTGTGAGCACACATCAAGTCCCTTCAATTGATTTTCAATTAAACTCATTTTGGCTTGCTTACCCTGTGCATGGCTGGCCAAAAGTTAACATTTGAACTGCACTCATTAGCTGTGATTGCCCAAGATTACATGTTGTTCTCTAGTCTCAGATTAGATAAACACAGTTTTGCCAGTGAATCTCAGTCCCCAAAACGCTCAAACAAGACTGCCGTTAAGCAGCCAGAACATGGTGATCACATTATTCAAAGAAAGAGCTTGACAAATGGTTATTGAGCACTTATCCAGCCATCCAAGAAGTTCAACTAAATAGTTCTTCAGGAAGAAGGCTAGTGATGCTGGTCAAACAAGACTGCAGAGCTGGAGGGTTTGGGTTTAGTGCCTTAAGTTTGGGTCCCGTTTCTGGGGATCTTTTCCACCACTGCAGGACAGTTGCTGAGGACATAGCTCTATGAGCAGGCAAGGATGGCCCAGCTCCGCAGCTACAGCCCCTCATCTGGAGGGTCCTTGGACCCTGCCTGGAGTATTGCAGTACCTTCTGCAGGGCCTCCCAGCAGACCTCAGCTCTTCATTTATCATCAGTTTGAGAAGTGCCTCCATGGTGGCAAGCCCAGGGACACAGCCACGCCAGCGCTTTCTGGCAAGGGCTGGGACATACAAGGCTCTGTTGCATCTCTGATGCTCCAGGCATCACCACAGCATTAAAATAACAGCAATGCCACAGTGAAAAACCCAGCCACCTAACTGGGAGGTTCTTAGGGGAGACTCTGTGTTCCCCATCCCAAAAGCCTTTGAGGAAAGGGCTGCATGGTGGCATGGACTCCAGGGCTGCTGTTGTCCTCCTTCTGGTGCAGAAATGCTTCCTTTCTCTGCCCCACACCAGGCTCTTTCACTTGCTGCCAAGAGATCAGTGGTCTTCGCATGCAGATGGTCAAACACAAGGCCAGGCAAAGCCCTTGCTCGTGTGGAGCTGCGCCACAGCAGGATTTGGCCCATACTATGGGTCACACTGCACCTCATGGAACCAGATACTAACAAGTCTTGGCCATTTCTACATCAGCGCTATGAATGATGGGGAAGGTACCATTCCTGGCCTGGCCTTCTTCAAATTGGCCAGAAAAAGAAACAAGCCAGGCAGACTGGGCTAGCTCCAGGCATGGCCCCACACAGCTGAGGGAGCTTTTTATTCCTCTCCTCCCAGGTCTGCTGCGAGTGCTTTGCATTCGGCACTGGCTGGGGAGGAGGCATGTGCTGCTGGCTCAGCGCTGCCAAACCACATTGTCAACTGCTTCACTGCTGCCTGTGAATCTTAATCCCGCAGGCAATATATAACCAGCAGGAACCACACCATCTTTGAAGTGTGAAGTGGAATATCAGAGGAACACTGCTATCTCCTGCCTCTCTGAGAGGCAGTCACAGGGACTGCCAGAGATTAGGACTAAGAGCACTTAGCTCACTTCAGCAGCCAGCTGAATCAAATGATCCTTACATGCCCTTATGTCCTAAGGAACTGCATCTGATTTTTTGCCCAGCTCCTTGAGCACAGAGCAGCAGCACAGCTCAGGCCTTGCTGCTTTCGTACTCAGAGGGCTGTGCAAAAAATCACCACCCTCTTTACCCTTGCAAATCTGGCCTGTGTTTTTAATCTAGACAGCATCTCCTACAGCTCCCACTGCAGATTCGGGTTTGAGCTCAACTTTCAAAGAGAACTGACCTCTCAAAAGCCAAGCTCGGCTGCAAGCATCAAGCTTCAGCTTTAAGACCAAACAAAAACCATTGCTTTCACATTATTTCCATGCGAAGCTATAAATCAGCTCAGGCTTGGCTTGACTCTAGGCCAAGGCTTGACTGAAAGGTTCATGAACCTTAAGGAATCTTTTGACAAGCTTGGTCTGAGATTCAAATTTGTAATGAAACCCCAAAACAGTGAAGCTCTGCTAGTTCCACGTAATTTCAGGTTTTGTTGTGAACGTTTCATGCAGCTCTGGGGACATAGTTACACCAGCATAAACCCAGTTATTCCTTAAAAATCAATAGAGCTAGCCTGGATTTATGCCGGTGTAAGACCAATCAACCCAGCCCAGAAAGAGAGTTATTTTTATTCCTTGCCTTCTGTTTTGCTAGAATCCACCCAATAAAAGTTCCCAGCCTGAGTCCAGACTGTAGAAATGCATATGCCAGTAGAGCATAAACCCCAGTGTGTGTCCGGAGGAATTCATGTAAATCAACAGGGTTACTCCAGCTGCGCGAGGCTGCTTGTCTCATGTGTGAGTTGATCAAGCTCAATGAAAACCAAAAAGAAGCCAAGGACAGCCCCCCCCAGTCCAGATCTGCTAGTGGCCCAAGGGGCTTCTGTGAGAAGAGACATTTACTAGATTGTTGCCCTAAGTGGTGACTGTTTCTGAAGGGCAGAAAAATCACCATGCCCCAACAGACTGACCTCAGGACAGAGGTTCCTGCAGCCCTGAGAGGGCTGGCTTCTGCTCCCCTAGTACGGTGCTGGGCTCTCACCAGGTCGGTCAGGCTTATTCCCACTGATTTTTCACAGACCCCCAGCTCTAATAAGGCAGACTGAGTTTGTGCTGAAAGCAAAATGCTGTGGGGCTCAGGGAATGCTGTCCTCCACCCTCACTCTAATTTCATAGCATATCTGCAGCGCTGGGTCAACATCAAATTGCTCCAAAAGGGAGAAGCGACATGAGGTGCTGGGCCAAAGCCCATTTAGCTCCTTTCTGTCCTAGCACGGGAGCCCATGTCCACAGGCTCAGCTGGATGGCTTCTGGGGTAAGGTACTTCTGCTTCTCTGCTCTCTGGCCTCCTGCTCTCACAACAGAGAAATTCTGGGGTCTAAAACCTTATGCACAAGCAGAGCAGAGCATGGCAGCCAGGTGGTGATCTCCATTGCCCTGCACTAGCATCAATCCTTTCAACAGAGCCGCTCCGGATGCGTGCTGCAGCAGCATTTGGCCTGGCACCAGTTACTGCTCCTTCCTATGCCAAGTGTTTCCCACAGAAAGACAGCAAACAGCAGGAATTCCCTGTATTTGCTTATTTTAAAAAGTCTCTTATTGCAAAGGTTTAAGACCTGGCAGGAAGCTGGAGCTGTTTATTTACCCAGGGGCTCACAGCAGCCCCAGAAGTGCAATGCAAGGAAGTGCTCTTACTTGCCTACTCCCCATCTGTACCCCAGCTCTCCCCAAAAGCTGGCAGGCAGCTCTCCTTTCACAGCTCATTTTAGTACCCAGAAAGCCACTGACTTTCCTAGACTAATCTCAGGCTGCCAGATCCTCCTGCTCTTGTTTTAATCCCACACCCATTCCCAAGGGCTAAGGTACTTTGATGCATGCTCTCTTCCATGCCTTGGGAAGAGCGGTCCTATAAGCCAGCCAGGCCATTGCTTTGGCAATCATTATTATTATATCATTATCAGTACTGCTAAGAAGCTGGCTTGGCCTTCTGCCTTCCCGGCTAGGCTCTTCAGAGGGAATTCCTCCCTCACTCCCTGGAAGCATCTTGCTGACCCTTCATTGTGTATGCACTGAAATTTAAGTGTTGGTCCATCATTGATTTGCTGCCCCTAAGTAATGGTGCCTGTTTCAGGTGGGGTTGAGGTGTGATCAGTGGGACTTTGGGTGCTGGTTGTGCCGGGCTGGCTCCCTCCCACATAGCCTAGGCAGGCTTGGAGCAGAGTCTTGAAAGGGCTCCCTGCACTGACCCTCTGTGCTGTGTGTGGACTGGTTCCCACAGACTCTGGGTTGTTCCACGGCCTTTATATTCCCAGGGGTGCTGCTGGGATGAACAGGCCAACGTCACCGAGGGTCTGGTATTCACAGCCACCTTTGGCATGCATTGACAGCACCACACAGGGAGTCAGACACTTCTTGAGAGCACAAGACTAAGCCTTCTGTGGCCTTGCAACACCTGCCCAGCAAGTGTTTGATGCATGGGCATAGCTTACTCCTCACATCAGTGGTATCACTCCAACACACAATCCCAACTAGGTTAGTACCTCTCTGCTGTCCATTTCAGCGCTTCCCTTTGGAAAGCAGGGGAAGACCTGCTGCACTAACAAAGATAGAATTCCAAACCTTGGATGCCAACCTGAGCTTTAAAGGAGCTTGGTCCTACATCTGAACCTGTCTTTAAGTAGACAGGAATTTTAGTACTAAGGGGTGCCACCTTATTTATCATTCATACTGCTACCCATTTGTACTTACATTATAGTTATCAGCAAAAAACAGAGTAGTAAAGAAAATATTAGCTCTTGTCCTACCAGGAGTGAAGTCCAGGAGCAAGACGAGTGATGAGGGAAGAAGCCACACCATTGTCAGGGAGTAGCAAGGGGAGGATTGAGGTGAAGGATGAGCCAGGAACCAAGGGTGATGGCAGCACAGGTGGTACCTGCGCTGATGGGGTGTAACCCTGCAGGCACCAAACATAGCAGGTAGAGCTGGGGGATGGTAACAGGGCACATTGAGAGCCCCAGGGAGCAATGAACCACGTCCAAGGTCCATCTAGGTAGCCCATTCAGGGGCAGACACAACCAGAAAAAGGACTGGAGATAACCTTTGGCACATGGCTACAGTCCAGCCAAAGAAAGAAACATACCTCCAATCCAGACAACAAAAGAATGCCCTCAGGCTGAGCTTAAATAGAGCCCAGGGTCCATGGGCAGGGGTGTGGGTAGGGTCCCAGGTGAGGCTGACCAGGGCAATTGATGTGCATTAAGGTTCACCTGAAGGTGCTTTGGGGCACTTGGCAGATGTGGGTGCAATACTGAGGGGAGGCTAGCCCAGATGTTTTGGGGTGCCAGGTATTTGAAGGTCCCTCTCCCGCTCCCTGTCAATAGCACAGAAGAAAATCAGAGTTTCCAGCACTCAACCACCTTCTTCTCAGGGCTGTGAACTGCTGTCAGGAAGGTGACTTCACGTCTCTGCTGTTGGCAGGGAGCAAGGCCAGCCTCCCCCCGGCAGCAACGCCGAGCATCCGCCGCAGTAGGCCAGGGTTCCCCCAGCAGCAATTCTGGCAGGAACCTGGACCAACAATCCCCGAATTCAAGGGAGGGACTGTGGGTTGATTGCCTTGCAGCAGACACCAGGATTTGGACCCTGAGCACTACGCAAGGGGGGAGAGAGCCCATTAGGGAATAGAGAGTTATTCAAATTGGATGTGAGCTATGTTTTATCTTATTGGAGTGGGTTTGGAGGTGATGTAATCACTCAGTGTGTTTGTACATTTGGTATCGGGATGAGATGCTGTTTATCATGAGCTGACAAGTCAAGGAAGGATGCGAGAAAATGATCTGGGACTTCCCATGCAGGACTTGCTGGAGCTGCGAACCGGGGGAGACGTGACTGGAAGCCGTAAGGATTAATGGCCCCTCTGCTGCTGTACAAGGCGCGAATGAATGAAATTCTGTTCCCCTTACAAAGGAATGCCATTAATTCAAGGGGAGATAGTCCAGATTTTTCTCCAGTGTGATGAAAGCAGAATTTGGCCCTTGATCTTGTACAGAAAACGCCTGTCTAGCGAGTTTTGAGGTGCTTCTTTCCATTTCTCTTTTGATTTGATTGCATTTTCTTCTGTAGAAACAGTTTTTTTCCAGAAAAGGAATAGAGAGACAGGCAGGCAGGCGAGTAGAGGCACCAGCAGTGAGGAGGGAAGGAAAAGCAGCTGAGCAGAGGGAGCTGTGCCTGGGACACAGGGAGCTGCTCCCCCTTGGGCAGTGGGGGGAGATGCTGGGGCGTGAGGAGTGAAAAGCCTGGGGTGGGAGGTCTCTGGCACCTTTGTCGCCTCTTTGGCTGGAGTTCATAAGTAAATATGGAATTGACTGAAACTGTTCCTGCTTGCCAGCAGCCCCTCTTTGGCGCTTGGTGGAATCTGGGGCGGGAAGGGGCCAGGTGGAGTCCATGTTTGCTCACATTCCTCTTTGCGTGCCGTTCTTGTGATGCTGGTGCAAAGCAGAGGATGGCAGTGGGGCGGCGTGTGTGGCTGGGAGGGGTGACAGGCTCCCTTGTCTTCTGGTGACTTCATGCTCCAGTAGCTGGTCTGGGAGAGGGAGGCAATGCCACACAGGAGATGGGTCATGGAGCGCAGGGGCAGGGTTTTGTAGTGCAGAAGACCAGGTGGGTGAGCCGGGAGGGCTGGGGCTGGCACAGGAAGGTGGGCAGGGATGGGAGCCCCAACAGACGAGGCTGTGCCATCTCCTGGCAAGGCACCAGGTCCCCAAGGATCATGAGGAAGCAATGCCCTTGCTGCAATCCTGTGGGCACACTAATGCGATGGTGCCTGGTTCCAAGCAGATGAGCATCCAGGAGGGACAACACAGCACATGGCCGCTCACCAGCCCAGCTGCACCCAGCCCCTCTCCTCTGGGCTGTGGTCCCACCAAGTTTCCAGCCATGGGGTGCTCTGGGACCCTGCCAGAATACATTTCATGAGCTATTTCTGCTCAAGCTCTCTAACCTGCAGCTTTGCTATCTATCACAGCAGGAGCTTCACCTAATTCCCTAGATGAAGCCAGCAGTGCCTTTTCTTACAGAGCAGCTGATATGGAGCCTCTTTGCTGTGTGTCACCCAGAACAGTGGCAGGCTGAACTCTCTGCCAAGCTCCACCACCTACCATATAGCATCACGTTTGCCACCCACATCCTGCTTGGAGCTTCTCCCCGCTGGCAGGATGCAGTGGTACAACAATCTACAAGCAGAAGCAGCAGATGTTTGTTACAAAAAAAAAAAAAAGTTGAAATAATCCACAATTTCACTGATATAAACACAATACCAGCACTGAATACAACTGAAGGAAGTAAAAAACATCCCAAAGACATAAAACATCAGGCCCCTTGGAGAACCTCCAAACTAAATGCACCAAACTCTGACAGCCTCAGAGAAATGAGTGCTTAACCCCTTTTCAATCTCTTTGGCAGTCCAGCCCTCAAAGATTTATAGCGGACTCTGTTTGAATGAGTGATCTTCCTTAACGTGTCCTGCTTCTTTAATTATGGGTGAGAAAACTAACAGTTGCCCTGCAGACACCCGCCTGACTGTCCCATTCCCCTCCCTGGGGGGTGTGTGGCCCCTTCCTCACCGTCAGGCCCCACCGCCTCTGCAGCCCCGCCGACACCTTGTGGCCCTGCCACAGCACTGGGAATGCCCGTCTGCCAAACACCCAGTGCTCAGGCACCCACTGGCCCCGATGAGCCGTGCAGGCCGCCGGTGCATTCCTGAGATGCTCTTTTGGGAGGTGGGTGCCCTGCTGCCATGCTCCCCTGCCTGCACTGGCGACGCACCGCCGGGTCCAGGAGTCAGTGCAAGCCAGTGAGGGCAGGGCAGGCAGCATGGCCAAGCGGCGCTGCAAGCTCCTCTCTGCCGGTGCCGCTCGTTCCCAAGCCCTAATTATGGCGGTGCTGCAGGGACCAGCCTGGTACAGCTGGATCCCAGGGTCAGGCCAGGCTCTGAGGGCCAGCTGCGCTCCAAAGACAGCACTGATGTATTTTGACAGGACTTAAGGACACCTGCTACTTTCAGAGATTTTTCTCTTTTGCTAGCGAGCTTTCAAACAAGCGTGTGTGTGTCGACAGGGGCCGATATCACTGGAGGGTGCTGAGGAGGGAGCAGGACAGAAATCCCCGGAGAATGTGTCAGGAAGAATTTTTCTTGGCTGCTCACCCTACAGTGAGCGATGGGCACCAAGGAGCCGGCAACCCTTGGACCTAGCTCACATGCGCTAGCTTCAGTTATGAGGCCTTACCATATTCTTTTTAATGGCCCTTTAAAGCCAATTAGTAGCTTTAATTTATGGAGACCACACACATGCCCAACCCTTGTATTTATGCTGGATGTCTTCCATCTTGGAAACTTTCTTGGCTTTCTGTCCATCCCCAGGACTTTTCCAGGACTCCACCTTCCCCTGCCCAGCCCCATGGCTTGGGGGGAGCTGAGAGGATTCATGGCCAAAACATCAGGAGAGAAACCGAGCTACCAACTTTTCCCATCCGTCAGAAACATCTCAAGCGGAGCAGACCACGTGCTCCAGGCACGGGGCAGGGTACTGTGCTAACTCATGAAATAAAGAGGCTCAAAGCGTGCTCTGCTCCACGGGTGCAATACAGAGAAGGGCAAACTTCTTTCATGCCAGTGCCAAGCCTTGTGGGCTGCAGCTGAGACACGGCACGCTCATAGATCTGGCAGCCCTGATAGACTTGCTCCAAGCAGACATCAGAAAGCAAAACCAATGCTGTATATTCTTTTTGCCAGCTCCATTAATCACCCTCTGTCCTCTCCCCACCTCTGTCGCAGGTTCCATAGCCTCCCCGCATAACAGACTGCCAGCCCAGTAACCACTGAGGCCAGACTCGACTATCCCAGCCATAGTTCTCCATCTGGGGACGTCATCGGGGTGACACTGCAGGGTCCCTCCTGCACAGCGGGCAGGGAGGCAGGTCTGAGCTTCACCTGCCTGTGCAGGAGCTGGGTGTGGGAGATTAGCTGCCTGCTTTAGCATGGGCAGGTCCTTGGTGGGAGTGACCTGGAGCCCGGTGAGGGGAAAAGGTGATTTTCAGCCTGGGAGCCACCATCTCATCCAAAACGGTGTTACAGTGCAGAGCTTCCTCCATAAAGTGCCTGGTGGACTGATGTAGAGCCATGTTGGCTAGATCATCCTGTGAGTTTCCAGATACATTAGAGATATACATATATATTGTGTGTGTATATATATATATATATATGCTGTTTTGCAGCCAGTGGGAAGTGAAGGCTGTTCTCAACCTTGTTCCCTTTCTGTGCATTACCTGCACTCCCCCTTGCTGGCAGTCACTGAACCTGTTCTTAGCATGTAGCAGAGGAGAAGCCAGAAATTCAATAGGCAGTGAAGGTGCTTGATGTCTTCTCAAACTGCTCCCCCACCTCTGCAGGAGTTTTTTGTTGGGATGGAGTGGTGGGATTGTGTGAGAAGGGCTGGAATGAGCATCACTGCACATCTGCCGCAGCGTCAGAGTCTCTCCGTCTGACTGCTTTCACATGCAAAAGGCAAAACAGAAATGCACCTGACCCCAGAACTTTGGACAGGCCCTTTCACCACCTCAAAGCAGTTGATGTTATCTCTGTTTTACCTCCTTCCTTTCTTTGCTCCAGAGCCTGGACTCTTACGCCAAGTTTGGTTCTCATCACATCTGCTCTTTCAAAGAGTTGGGAGGTCCCAAGACCAGTCAGTCCCAGAGTCAGGACTCTGACATCTGGTTCAGCCTTGTCTATGAGTCACTTGGGGAGCTTGGGAAAGTCACATAACTATTCCTAGCCAGTGCAGCTGACTGCTGGGGTGGCGCGAGTTCCACCCCAGCGGGTCCCAGTTGGCCCCGCTTCTCCAAGGCTTCACCTCTGAGCACATGCCAAGTGCTTTGAGCTCTTCTGACAGAAAAGGTCTTGCAAATGCCCATGGTCTGACATCTCATGATGGGAATATAGATGTCCTATGCCAGCGATCCTCTGCCAGCCCATTTCTAGAGGAGGAAGGTGCAGAGGTGGTCTGTGTAGTCTTGCATCAGCCATCAAGACTTCAACAGGCACATTCATGTTATGCCATTTTGTAGGGTTTACCTGCTGCTCCCCTCTGCCTGGTGGTCCACACCATCCCACTGCTTTAGAGGGACTTCAACTGTTTTATTGCATTTGGTTCTCAGGACCAAAGCCTCCTCACAGACTCCCTGGTGTCGAGCTTTAGAAACACTGCCAGGCCCAGCTTTATGCCAAGGTTAACTGAGCAGAGCCTGGCCCTGTGTGCGTTAATTGATCGCAAACTCATTACTGCCCTTCCCAGTCTTTGTTGTTTCCTTGGAGGGGCTGGGAGCTGCGGACCTCATGCACGCCAGGTCCCAAGCAGAAGAGTGCTGGAGGAATGGAAGCTGGCAGCTCCCGGCCAGGGGTTGCTGTGGGGGATTTTGTTCCACCGCCTCTGCTGGGACTTTAATTTCCATCTCCATCCAATGAAATAAACACTTTCACATATCACAAAGTCCTGCAGACGGAGCTTGGGAGCTTTGCTCTTGCTTTCCACCTCCTTGTGGAGTGACTGACCCCGCTGGCCTCCCCACCAGCCCGACTCAGTCGAGTGTCGCCTCTAACCCCCTTAGCTGAGCAGGACCTTGGTGCTCTCCTCCCAGGGACTCTGGTGGCACTTTTCCCCAAGGAGACAATTTCCCTGGAGGGACAAAACCTGGTGGCTGTAGGACATGGTGCAGGTCTGTCCTTGCTGTGTGCAGCTGGGCGCAGAGGTGAGCCTGATGCCCAGCTGGAGTAGTATGGGGGGATGAGGAGCCCAAGCATGGCAGGAGGAGGGGGCCCTTGCAGGGATACCCCCAGGACTGCCCGCTCTTCTCACAAGCCTTGGGACCCCAACCACCCATCCCAGCTCCTTGGCTGAGCTTGAGACTTTGTGCCCCTGGGATGCATCCAGACCTTTCCTCAAGACCCCCCTCCCCTTTCTTGCGAGCCTGGGGGCCGTATGGGGAAGGAGGAGAGGGGGGCAAGGGGGAGGGAGGATATTTAGGCCCTGTTGTTTCTGCTCACAGACGTGGCAGTCCCTGCGCGTGCTACAGCTCCAGCACTGGCAAGCACAGCCCAGCCTGCTTTTATATTTCCTGCCTCTGCTCCCAGGCAGCCCCAGGACAGCCCAGCACTGCGGCACTGCGCCGGCTGGGACCCCCGCCGAGCTGGCTGCTCAGGGAGGGATCTGACCCCCGGGGGAACTGCAAGCCCCGCTGAACACCACAGGATGCAGGCAGTGTGGGCTGAAAGTGGAGAGGAACGGCAGTACAGCCCTGGGAAGAAGAGAATCTGATATGCTCTCCTGGTGTCCCCTCTCCTGGTGTGGGTCAGGAGATGCTCACCACCCAGAGTGATGCCACCGCCTGCATTAGCCCCTTCCACAGGGAGAGCCCAGGAGGGATCTGGGGCTTACATTGGCCTCCCTGGCCCCTCCGCTGTGAAGATTTACATCAGCACAGCCCAGATCCAACTCTGATCCCATGGGAAAGACCGTGCCCCTCCTGGCTTCCCCCACTCGTGCTAGGGGAAGGTTGCAGACCTCAGCAGAGACACGGGAGCTGTGACCAATGCTGCGTGGGGCATCACACACACAAGAGCATCCCACTGATCCCCAGTGCAATTAGCCATTCTCCAGAGCAAGCCGGGGGTTTAGCTTTCCTGGGACATCCAAATTAGTGTCACCATCTGCAGTGGGTCACAAATCAGGCAGCCTCTCTGCCCCTCTGCCCTCCACCACTGTCACCAGAGAGGTCAAGGTCTAACCTGCGCCATAGCAGAGAGGGTCAAATTCTCCTAAAAGTCAGGTCTGTCATGACCTGGCTCTTTCTGTGTCCTTTGCTGTATCCCAGGCAAAACATCTGCACTTCCATTTTGGGGGGATTCCTGCAGAATTAGGGTCTTCCCAGAAATGGGACCTGGAGCAGGGAGAAGGCAGACCCCAGCAAGGAAAAGGGTGGACTGGGAAACCATGGAGCAGGTGACAAAGGGAATAAGTAGTCCAACGTCCCAAATAAGAGGCAGGCTGGTCCTTTTTTGGGTGCTCAGCCTTGGAGCCCAGTTTGTTGGAAAACCGCAGTTTTCTCTGTGTCCCCGACAGGCAGCAGGGAACCAGGCTGCGGCCCAGGTAGAAGCCTGCCGGCTCCTCTCCTTCCCTCCACATCCCTGAATCTGGCAAGTGCCACCAGCGAGATACAAAGAACAGACATTCTGTGGCAGAGAGACCCTCAAGTTCCCGCCGCGTTTGCAGCCCAGCTGCTTTTTCTACCCCCAAATAGGCAAGCCTGAAGCTCTGTTTCTGCCTCTGTTCTCTTCCGGCTCCGCTTCTCTGATGCCATAAATAAAAGGCAGGACATAAATAAATAATAATAAAAAAATCCCCGCACAAACACGTAACAAATCAAAATGACCCCGTCTGTGAATGAGGGAAAAGAAAAGGCGGGTCCCTCCCTGGAAGTCTCAAGAGCTTCCAAAAATAGGCTGCAGCCCCAGCCAAGGCGAGCGCAGCCAGGGTTTGCTCAGTCAGTGCCAGCACCAGAGGGGAGCAGCAGTTTCCCAGCCACTCCTGCCCTGCTCCAGTGCCTGTGGATGGACAGACCGTGCACCCTCCCACTGGCAAAGCAGCCAAGAGCCCGTCGTGCAGTGAATGGCAGTGTGAAATCCCCCCAAAACTCAGGGTGAAATGTTATTTTGCTGCTTACAGCTGAGCAACCCACAGGCCATAAAACACCCTACCCCGAAGGTGGGCATGGTTGGTGCCATAACCAGGATGGCAAAAACGGTCCCATGAGCATGCATGTCCCAGATTTCAGTGCCCAGCTGCCTCCCAGCCCTTGTATCAGCTGTTACACAGACCTGGAAGATTTCCCCCATTTTCCCAGGAGTGTCCATGCTGCACTTGGTACATGCAGTTGGATGCTTTCTGCCTCCAGATGCCCCTGAGAGTGATGGCTGCTGAGGGTGGGAAGATGCTGGGGTGGCCAGGGATGGCAGTGGGACCGTGCCAGCCCTGCAGCACCAGTGTGGTGCTGGCAGCAGTCCCTCTCCCTGCTGTGCATCTCCTCAGGCTTTGGGCTTGCCCAAAGCCTTGCTGCAGGAACGCTCCTCACACCAGCCGCTGCATCCCACATCTGGGAACCATGAGTGGAGCAATGGGGCCGGGGATGGAAATTTGGGCTTGGATCCGCTGGCTCACCCATCTCAGCCTTGCACCCAGCCACGGGCTGCACAAAACTCCCAGCAGACCTTGGCATCCCTTCCCTTGTCGGAGGTAACCCAGGCCGCTCCTATCTGGCAGGGCGCGGGCAGGAGAGGGAGCGACGGAGCTGGAACCCCCACTGAGCCTGTGGCTGGCTGCACACGGGCAGCACAGCCTCCCCGCTCCTCTGGCCGGAGTCACATTCCTCCCTTAACCCCGCGTGCCGCAGTTCAGCGAGTGTGTGCATGAGCACACACGTCCTCCAAGAGCCCCAGACAGTGGCCAAGAGACTCCAGATGTTGGAGGAGCTGTGCACAGCTGCCGGCCAGCAGCAGCAGAGGGGGAAGTAAAGAAATAAAGAATTGACACCCTTTCTTTCCCTTTCCCTTTTTCTTTACCCTTTCCAACCCA
The DNA here is from genome assembly GCF_949628215.1 of Phalacrocorax aristotelis. Classification (NCBI taxonomy): domain Eukaryota; kingdom Metazoa; phylum Chordata; class Aves; order Suliformes; family Phalacrocoracidae; genus Phalacrocorax; species Phalacrocorax aristotelis. Next base: position 7,049,028 of record NC_134288.1, on the reverse strand, counting down.
GGACAGAAAGGAAAAGCCGTCCCCAAGTCCAGGCTCCCCTTGCCAGCACCATCCCTCTCTCCCAGTTCTCCATTTAGCAGTGGTGCTGCCTGGCCCCAGCACAGCAGCAGGACATTCCCATATCCCCTGCATCCTCCTTGGTCCATACTCCTAGCTCCCAAGGCTGGGCCGTGTCTGCGAGGTCACCCCAGGCAGAGCCACCTGCCTGGCTCAGTGAGGGGAACCAACAGAGACCATGGCATTACTGGAAAGAGAAAAATCTCTTTTAATAATCAAACAGCAGTCCAGTAATCTCGGCAGTGCAGGGCCCGCCTAAGAAATGAGAACAGGGAACAGGAATGTCAGGTATTTCCTTCTGCTCACCAGCACTAGAGCAGCCCCAGGTAATGGGCAAGGGCAGAGGAAGGGACCAGCACTGCTTCCCCGCATCCCTTTGCTGCTGGGGAACTCTGGGGCAACCTCTGAATCACAAGCAAAGCTGCAGGGGTGAAAGCGGAACTTCGTCTCACTGGTGAGATACGGATCTGATGCTGTCAGCTCAAACAGGAAAGGAAACGGGTAAAAAAGTCTGTAAGAATTGCAGGAGGTTTTATTCAAAGATTAGATCAATTGAAACCTTTCTGCAGTGTGGGAGCTGGGAAGGAAACTGCCTCAGAGGGGACCAAGCTCTGTATTTAAAATAAAAGTGTTTCCTGGGCCATCAGCCCAGCGTGCCTGTGGGAGCGGGATGAGGAGGGTTCTATAGAGACACCAAAAATGTGGAGGTCCACAGACGCTCCTGGTTGACCTTTTAGGCTTGGCTGAACATCCCCCATGGGTTGTTCAGCAGGGATGGAGAGGAATCACCCCTCAAAAGTGATGGGGGGATGCAGGAATGAAGAGACACCAGCCCCCCCAAGTTGAATTCAGGTCACAGTCTCACTGCCCCTTGATTTTGTTCCTTCCTTGCGTGGCTTGTGGCTGAAACTCTAAACTGGCTCATCTGGCCAGCCGGCCGATTGGGAGCGGGGCTGCAAAGCTGGATCTTGGCACAAGCCTCACATCAGCTCCACATAACCCCCAGCCATTTGTGCGTCACTGTCATTTGCAGAGAGGATGGGGAGGGTAACAGGCAGGGGGCGGATTTGAAGGCTGGGGCAGGATAAAGAGGGGGGGTGCTGAGGGGCAGGAGGGAGAACAGCAGCTACAGCAAGGGGCTGTCCAAGCAACAGGGTTTTCATCCTGCTGAGAGCGAGGACTGGAGTGTTTTGTACACACAGGCATCGCCAATATGGAGCTTGATGGAGACAGTTTGAGCATCACCAAAGACATGAGTGTCCTTGCGCCTGCACAGGGTTTCTTGCAGAGTGTGGCCAGTGTGGGCTGCAGCCTGAAAATGCCCCCCAGCCCCCCATAGTTTTCCCACCCCAGTGTTTCCAAGCATTAGGTGTGCAAACACAGCCCTTCCCTGCAGCTGCACGGCAGATGAGCTGCTCGCTTGCTTATCTGGCAATGCTCTGCTCTGCCTGCAGACACTCCCCAGTTAAACGTGCTCCTCCAAAATGCAACCAAGCGGCAAAAGAAATGAGCAGCTTTGTCCTTGCCCCTTACTAAACAGAGGCCAAAACATCATCATCTCTATGATTATATCCAGGGATGAGGGCAGGTCCCAGCTTCACCAGCTCCCAGAAGTTTGTTAAATAGAAATCAAAAGGAATAAAGGAAAACAAAAAGATTAACCCAAACTTAAAAACCATTACTCTGCTTTTACCTTCATCTTTGTCCTTCTGTTTGTTTCTGAGCACCAGTAGGAGGACTGGCCATGCCAGCTATCCCCACGTGTGAGGTTTGGCTCAAATTAGCAGAAAGTCAGCTGCTTTCCATGAAGAATTATTAAGTTTTTCTTAAAAAGTTGCAGCTGAAGATTTTGAGTTTGGGACAATCCCCAAATTCCTCCTGGTGTCTCTGCAGGCTAGGGCACCCTCACCTCTTCCTGGGAAGGTCTCAGTGGATGAGTCCTGCCCTGCCATCTCCTCCTGGGTTGCTTGGAAAGGAGGGCCCCAGAGAAGTGGCCTCACTGGGGTCAATGAGGAGCTGTGACATCTGCAGGTGCTCTGCATGCTGCAAAGCCCCATAGTGATGGTGCTGGTGCTGTTTGCCTTTACTGCTCTGCCCAGGATGCAGCTCCCAGCTTCAGCTCTCTAACCTCATGCTTTCCAACTCAACAATTCCCATTTTTTACCCTTGCCCAGACTTACTTCTCCCTGGGTGTCAATTCTGCCCATGTCCTCTCTGTTTTTATCAAGCTCCTTGCCACAAGGCAGATGCTGGTGGGGCTGGTCCAACCTTGGACTTGGGGTCCTGCTGCCTCCCCCTTCCTGGCTGATATCTGATATTGCTGTCTCTGCTCTGGGCTCCTCAAATGCTAGTTCCTGCCACTTGTCTGTTCTAATTTGAGTCTTCAGCAGGATGAGTCTGTCTCCTTGCTGGGTGCGGATCCAGCTCCTGCTCGTGGCTGTGGCTTGGACTCATCTGCATGTGGCCAGGCTGCCTGGCAGTGGCCCCAGCTGGGGATGTTTTCGGTCTTTCCCAGGGAGAGCCATGCTGCTTGGCAGAGCTTCACACTGTGCAGCAAGCGTGGCGGTGGCAATTCAGTGCCCTTCGCCTGAGTCTAAGCAGGGTCATGGTCACCCAGTTTGACCCCTTGGGTCCTTAGGGGACAGAGGGAGCCCCCAATGCACCCACCCTGCCCAGAGCCCTGCTCTGGCATGGATAGGGCTATGAGGGTGTCCATATTGCTCATCCGCCTTTTTGGCACGAAGACGCTTCCCCTCCTTGCAGCTGAGGTAGGGGGCCGAGCAAAGACCATCCCTTGTAAGCCCGCATTGGCTCCCCTTGTGAGTAGGACACCTCAGCAGGTAGAGGATGGGGACCCTCTTCCCCCACCTCTGCAACTGAGCGCTGTGGGGATGCCTGGTAATTTTACAGCCTGCTGAAGTAAATAGGCTATCAAATCATTTGGCAGCAGGAAAATGAGGGTGCAAAGCAGAGGAGGTGGTGCTGGTGCTGCAGGTGGACATGTAGGTCCAGGGGTGGGGGGAGCCATGGGACTGGCTCCCCATGGCTCTCACCTTTGGGGGTCTCAGTGTACCCCCACAGGGTTGCCAGGTTTTTCATCAGTGGGGAGCACGTGTTTTGCTCTCTCTTTTTTTCACCTGGCCAAAGGCATGCAGGAGTTTTCTCCTCCTGAGAGCTCTGCCCTGCTCCCAAGCTGGGCTGGGAATGGGTGTCATGACACTGACATCTTGGTTGCTCCTGTCAGATAGACAGAATGAGGTAAAATTAATTATCCGGGATGATTTCTCTAAAGAGAGCGGGGAAAAAAAAGGTGGGCAGCAGTTCTGGGTGGGAGCCCCCTCTCTACCCACCAGGTCCTGCTGCCTCCCTCAAGAAACAAATGCTCACCTTCCCTTCTACAGACCCCAGGTCTTGCCCAGCCTTTGGCTCCTGGGAGGAGCCGTGCAGTGACAACACTGCTGCTGCCAGGGCAGGGAGGCATCCTGGGATGAACATGGGGAGGACTGGGACCACTGCTGCATTTCTGGGGGGAAGGGATGGTGTTTTTTTTTTTTTTTTAAAAAGCCCAGAAATAGGGTACCTGCCAGGAAAAAAAAATCAGACATATTTTCCGTTGCGTCTTGGCTGTGGAAGTGGGGATGTGACAGCCATGGAAAATGGGAGGGATTAGGTAATCTACCGGGATGTAAATAAATAAATAAATGAGGGAGTGGAGATGGGGGAGATATCCCAGAGCAAAACCCACCCCCAACCCTGCCACCCTCTTCCAGACCCAGCACACCCACACACCGCCCCAAAGACCCTGCGACGCCGTAGGGAAGAGGCTGCTCTGGGAGGCGTGCTGTCCCGCTGTGTGCTGGCACGAGGAGCATGTTTCAAGCTGCGGCGAGAGATTCTGGGAGCAATAAAAAATGGCTTAGCTTTTTTCTTTTTTTTCCCCCCTCCACTCCCCCCTCTTTTTCCCTCCTTTTTTTTTCATGTGCTGCATTTCCTACAATCTGATTTTCTTCTCTCCAGCAAATACAGGTTTCAGGTTCCTGAGCATGGGGCTGCGGTTTGAGAGGAGCAATGGAAACTCCCTTGCGGTGGGAAGGGGCCAAACGCACAGGGGTGCAGGAGGGGAAAGAAAATGGGGCTGTTCTCGCTGGAGTGTGGAGGCTCATAGGGGCAAGGAACTAAAACCCTTGCTCTGCTCTGCACCAGGCACGCTTTTCATCCTGCCTGAGGCTGAGGGTGATGATGCCTCTAGAGCTGGTGCCATTTCCCATACTGGAAGAGGAGACCTCAGAGGGTCCCATCACACCAAAGACACCCCAGGCCCCATGGGTGACCCACAGGAGGGTCAGAGTGGGGTTTGCTGGTGACCCCCACCCACCACCACCTCCATCCTCTGCGCATGCACATCCCATGGGGCACTTCCCTGCCTGGCTGATAGCCAGCACATTTGCCTTTCCCAGACAGCTGGGAGAGAAGTGAAAGTGCGTCTCCCTGTCCCTGAGTGAGATCTTTATTTACAGAGACTTCCAATATTTATCTAAAGCACAGGGCTGCGGTGGGGACATCGGCATGTGGCAGCCAGGTCCCCCTGCACAGCCCCCGTGGTGTCCGCAGCTCCATTGTCCCTCCTCACCCACGGGCCATCTCCTGCTCTTTATTTATTTCCTTGAGGATCTTACCTGCAGCAAATCACTGCTGGCAGGTTGGTCCAGGGGTGACAGGATTCAGCTGCCCACTGGGATTTTGGCTGCGACCTGCAGGAGCACCCATCTGTCTCCTTATGGGGGCTGGATTAATCCTCCAAACAAGGAAAAGCACCGGGATCTCTGGAGGCTATTTCCCTGGATAGGGGAGCTTTGAGCAATTTGGACAAAACCTGTAAAGCCATCCTCTTTCCTCTGCCTCTCACTGCCTGAGCATTTAATCCACCACCTGCCATGAAAGTACGATCGCACTGATTGGGGCATCCCCTCCTTGCCTGGTATCACCCCAGGGGTCCTTCATGCTCTTCATCCTGGCTCCTGAGGAAGACATTCTGACCCAGGGCTTGCTTTCCAGTTAGCAAAGTACTATTTCCAGACCTTTGCAGTGCTGAAAAAAGCAGGGCTTTCCCCATCACTGCTCCCTTGGTGGCAGCTGCCAGGGTGGCGTTTTCTGACAGTTTCAGCAAGGGATGAGATGTAGCCCAGGGTCTGACTGCTGGGTCTGCGGCTGGAAATGGCATCCCTGGTCCCTTGTGTGAGAGAGTGCTGGGGAAAAGGGGGGCTTCTGCCTTCTGCCACTCTGCCACAGTCCCAGTGACCCCCAGCCCACTCTCCACCCCAGCTTCTCGGCACTGTCACCTTCTGTCAGGGTGTCCCCCTGTGCCTTGGGTGTGCACCCCACTTGGGAGTTGATGGATGGAGTCCCTTCCCAGCTCCAGCCTCAGCTTAATGGTGCTTCTGGTTTTCATGTTTTCTCTGTTTTTAATTCCCTCCTCTTTGAATTCTTCTCTTCACACCTGCAAAGGCAATGGGCAGAGGTGCACAGGCAGCAGAGTGTGCTGGGATGGACACAACCCAAGAGGGGAACACTCTCTGCACTGCTGGGACTGGGCTGAAGAGGAGGCAAAGGTGCTCTGTGCAAACAGGCTCTCCCACATTGCCTACAGTGTGGCTCTCAGAGGGAGGGCTTCAGGTCAGATCTGCCCTGCAAAAGCAGTTTGCCAAAACCCTGTAGAAAAGACGCTGAGAAACCCATATTCCTCAGGAGTCTCCAGGTTCCCCGGGTGCAGCTGCAGCTCACCCCCCAGCCCAGACCTGAAAGTGGTGGCTGGTCCAGGTGGTGCAGCCCCAGAGTGCAAAACCATCCAACATGCTGCAGTTAAACAGGGTGGGCTTCAGGAAAATGACCTTGGTGGAAGTCCCCAGGGGCACTGTGACCTCCATCTCAGTGAGGCTGCCCAGGGCACATCAGGGAGCATCTCCCAAATGGCCCATTGCTGCTGATGGGCATCAGCTGGGAGATGCAGGGACAGGACCAAGAGGTGTCTGGAGGGCAGGTCCGGAGCTGGTCATTGGCTTGTTAGGAATTTATTCCCAAATGAGTTTCGAATGTGTTCCCATTTCTATCACCCATGCAGGCTTCTCCAGTGGGTAGGTTGTCCGAGAGCAGCTCAGCCCAGCAAAGACCAGGCTCTGCCTGCTCACCACAGCCTGTGCTCTCATCAGATAGAATATCCAATGAGAAAGAAAAATGAGTTTCTGGGTTAGATTCTGGCATGAATAAACACTCATGCTAGAATTTGCCAGCCTTTCAGGAACTGCAAGTATTTTCCCAGTGTCAAATGTTCGTGCAGATAATGTATAAATAATGACCTCGATTATGTCAGATATTACAATGAGCAGAGCTCTGGGCTTTGGTTCATAACAGTATCTGCAAATCAGTGTCTTAACTTTTTTTTCTTCTTGGTAGATTCCACATGCTCCAGCAGCTGAGGTCAAACGCCTGTGTTTCTGGACAGGGCTGTGGCAGCCCGCCAACATCTTCCTTGCAGTGGGACCAAGTGGTACATCTCCATGATATGGCAGAGGGGTTTCGGGAGAGGTGTGGGGTGACCTCCTGGGTGGCATCTGGCCACATACCATGGGTCAGGCAGCCCTGTCCAAGGCATCTCCTGCAGCTCTCTAAGATGTAAAGTCCAGGCTGATCTGTAGCCTGGGAGTTGCAGCAGAGGGTGCAGGAACATCCAAGAGGGAGCTGAGTGCGAAGGGGTCCTGCTGCGATCGGTCCAGGAGTATTTCCCTGTGGAGCCAAGCAGAGCAGAAGGAATGTGACAGCCAGCGGTTGCACCTCTGGAGAGAGCAATGCCATCCCTGGGGCTGGGGGATGTGGGGGCTCCTCCTGGCCCCCCACGCCTCCGTGCCTCTTGGGGACGGACCTGAGACAGGAGGGTGCACCCAGGGGAGCTGGGGACACTCCTGGGTATGATGAGCAATTAATGATCCTTGGAGCACATCTGGGGATCAGCCTCTGCCCTGACCCTATCACCCGCAGGAGCACTTGGTACTTGCAGAAATAGCTCTTTTCCCCTCACCCTGGTCCCAGGAGCTGCTCTCCAGAGACATGGGGGACTGGGGAGGAACTGTCTGCCAGGAGCTCAGAAAAGCACCAGATCCAGCAACTTTGCTACTTCTCCAGCTAGAGAAATGACCTCCACAGGCTCTGGGTGAGGAGAGCACCGGTGGGAAATAACAAGGCAAATGCAAACTGAAGCTAATCTGAGCCTCTGTTTTTTCTCCAGATTACTCTATTTATTCACAGTCTTTCTTTGATAAAATTGGTAGAAAATCAGAGGCAGCACACACAGGCTTCCAAATGCAAAGGGAGGGATAGAAAGAGAGCCAGAGAGAAAAGGCAGCTCCAGCAAAGACTGCGACGCAGAGGGGCCATCTAAGAGGCATGAACAGAGTAACTGCACTCAGTTTGAGAGCCTGTCGCTCAGCAGCCTCCATTTGCTGCTTCTTCCATGCAGGACTTTCCCATTAACGTCCAGTGTTTGAATCTGCACATTAAAAAAAGTAGGATATGGAAAATAAAGACCTTTTGCTTTCAAAGCTGACAACATCTCCCAAGATGGTGGCTGCAAAGATGAAACCAAAAGCAGGCACCAGCTTCATGTCAGCCTGGAGCAGAGTTCTGGAGCCGGTGTCCTTGTCTCGTCTCTCACTGTCCCTTCTTCCTCTTGCCCTCAGCTGGTCAGAAGCTGGATGTGTGTTGCTCAGTTGGGACACTTAAACAGTACAGGAGGGTCTTAATTGCATGTGGGAAATGAGGATGATATTAGGACTGCTTTGATTTTAGCTAGAGACTGCAGGGTGGGACAGAGTCTCTAAAACAAAGAAAGAAAAAGAAAAAGCATTCTTACAAATTTCCAGCAGTTTTTATTGTAGGTGGAACTGGTAACCCCACCTGTAATGAAAGCAGTCTGCTATTTCCAGTTACAAGGCTCTGATTTCATTTGCTTTTAACCTTGTCAAACTAACCACTTTGGCCTGAACTTCTCTAGGCTGGCTGCACATTAGCCAAAATAGCACCACCATTTGCAAGGACATGGTTAAGGAAAAAGGAAAGCACTTTCTGCATGAGAGCTCTAGCAGACTTCTGCTCTGGCAGGGAGATGCGTTTTGCCCAGAGATGCATCTGCTGGCGATGCGATGAAAAGCTACCCAGGTTATAACCTCTGGAAGACTGAAGTCTGGCTGGTATATATGGTAGAAAAAAGGAGAGGCTGGGTTTAAATTCATGTCTTTTATAGCCTGATGTGAAAGGAAACAGTGCAGCCTTGCTCTGAGGCATGGAAGGTGTTAATGTCGAGCCCCAGCCCCTGTACAGAGCGCAGAGCTTCCACTGCGATGTGGCAACAAAATTGCTAAAATCCACGCAGAAACTTACCCTTCCCATCCAAACAGGGGATCTGCTTTCTTTCTCTTCACTCTCCCCTTTTGGGGAATTACAGGCCAGGAATGAGCCCAGCCAACATCACGGGGAGCAGCTGGGACCCAGCACCACGTACCCGGGCTGTCCCGAGGGCAGCAGTGTCCTCTCCTGCCAAAACCTTTTAAAAAACTGTTTGCAATAATCAGTCATTCTGCTCTTTTATTACTTGCCAAAAGAACTTCTATCACGTGGCCTCACGTGGGTTTGTGTTTCAGACGTGTCCAGGTATCATTTAAAACCCTGCTCCTGTGCCTGGCTGCCTCACCGTCAGTGTGGGGCTGGGGGAGATGTAAGGACCCGGCCCTGGTCTGGGGGTCCCCGCTCAGCTGCTCTCCATGTGGGGGGAAGGAGGAGGTTTTTCTTGATGTGCTTGGGGCTGGCACGGATACCCCAAAGCTTTTCTTCCATTGGGTGAGGACCTGCCAGGCAGCAGATGTGGTCAGGACCAGGTGCTAGCCAGGGAGCTGTGGCCGTGCTGGAGACGGAGATGGTCTCAGCATCAAAAGGCAGCAGCAGGCGTGGGGTTTGGGATGAGGGTGGCTGAGAAGAGAATGAAGGCCAAGAATCACCCACTGGCCAGGAGTGGATGGGTCTGGGGCTGGCCTCGTTCTGCCTTCTCCCTGCCCAGCCAGACTGAGCACAGCTGCTGGTGGGACCAGTGACATGGCCTCGCTGGCTGTGAGGAGCTGGACCTTGCTGTGATGGGGTCTCAGGCTGTAGCAGGTTCACCCCAGGGGTTTTCCCATAGTGCTGCAGTCTCTCCAGATGTCTCAGAGTGTGGAAAGCAGCTGACGGTCTCTGCACCAGTGTGCAACCCTGTGCGCCCAGGGCAGGAGGGTGGGTGGTGCTGCATGGGCCCCCACCAGGCACCCCGTCCCTCTGTGGGTGCTCCCCAGGCAGGATGGGGCAGGTGGTGCATAATCAAGAAGTGCAGCCTCTCCAGGGCTCAGGGAGGGGCTCAGAAGGGTGGGGAGCATTTGGCTGGTGGGTCAGATGTCTCATTTCTCCTTGTGCCAGGGCTTGGCCAGCCATGCTGTGGAGAGAGGAGCACCACAGCACTCCCCTGCACATTCGCTGGGGGTCCTCAGGACCGGCACCCCGATGCAGCAATTAAATACCCTGTCTCATGTGGGTATCCTGACTCCAGCAGCTGGGATCTGTACCAGTCCAGCTCTACTCATCATTTAAAAAACTTGCTCACTTCCTTGCAGATAGATCAACAGCAAGGAAGGGAGTTTCCATTATTCGTGTGCAGGTCCGACTCTGGATAGCCCAACCCCTCCTTGCTGCTGCTGCTGCTGCCTGGGGTCTGCTAGCATCAGGCAAAACCTCCTCAGCTGCAGGACCAGGTCTGGGCTGGGATCTGTAGGTGGTCGGTATGTGGCTTGGACTGGCTGAGGAGCTTCGGGGCAGCCAGGATTGCAGCCATGATGCTAGAGAAAATTGCACCATTAAAAGCCTCTAGAAGGAACGACAGGTAGATGCTCAGACCGGATCTTGGACGCGGCACCCGAGTTAGCCCCTTGCCCTGGCTGGGAGCACTGAGGTCTCCTTAGCAACCACACTTCAATATTTAGCACCAAATGCATGTGCCCAAATGACCTTCCAGGTCCTTTCCAGAGTGTTGCTGCTGAGCCGGCTCCAGGACCATGGCAGCTACCGAGTCACTGCCAGCTCAAGATTTCCTCTGCTTCCCCGAGATGAGCACTTACTGGGCTTGCCCTGGCTTGGTCTGCTCAGTACTAGTGAGCTCATGGTCAGGGTGGAGCCTTCAGGAGAAACAAGGTGAGACGGCCCACCAGGGAAGTTAGAGAAAGCCAAAGTCCAGAGGGTCCCCGGATAAAGACTGTCCTGTTGTAGCCACTGATGTAGAGGAAGGAGATGTGTTCGGAGGTGCAATTTGCAAAGGGGTGGGAAAAAACAGCTGGTAGGAAAGCCTCAATCCCATCGTTGTCATGACTTGAGGAAGGGCAGGGGAGTTGGTAGCTGATGAGCACCAGGAGCAGAGATGAGACCCGGGCGAGGTCCGTGGACATATTGCACCATGCCCACGAGGGCAGTGAGTCTGATTTGCAATAATGGAAGCTGAAGGAGAGAAAGACACGGCCTGGAGACTCACTGCTTGGCCAGGACGGTGGGCAGAACTGCCTGTGCTTGCAAGGGCAGGCACAGCAGAAACTCAAGAGAAAGTCGGCAAAACAGAGAGGTGGAGGTTGCGGGAGCTCAGCACTTAGACTACTAAGGGGTAGAGTGAGTGGTGTAAGAAGGGGACATCTAGGGATGAAACAAAGATTACAAGTGACAATGAAAATCAGTTGGGGCTCTCAGTTAAGACTGGGCAGAGAGGAGACGGGGTGGTGTGCTGGGGAAATGTGTGGCCATGAAGTACTTCTAGTCTAAGGACTTAGCTGAGAGAGGATGGGGTTTTTTGGCTGGTGAATGAAATACAATTCAGTGAAAATGAGAGCACCAGCATCCCTCTGGGCCCATTGCAGAGCAGGGCACAGAGACGGATCTTGCTGAAGCATTTCCAGGCTTACCTGGAGAAGTTCTGGGTTAACCAAAATCTGAGGAAATTGAAACATGGACTCGCTTATTCTGGTCACCAAAGCTAGCCGGGGAAAGTACATGAGGGCTTTCACCTGAGGCTTTGGGAGCCCAGCACCAACTCAAGCCAATGTTTGCTGCTAAATTCCTAAGCTCCCAGACCCACAGAGGTTACAGTCATTGCTATCTGTCCTTCACCCGTTTTAGCTATTGCTCTTTTGACTTTTGGTCACCCCAACTTTTTACTCCAGTAAGTGGCTACTTATTCCAGTTGTCATGAAAATCAGGTCTGATGCTACTGTTTGAAAACCATGGCTTTCCTTCCTTCCCTCCATACATCCACCCACCCCTGTAGTACCTAAGCACTTCCAAAGAAAATTGGGTTTATTTTCTGTAGAGTCATCCGGGAAGCCCTCTCCTCCAAGTTTCAGGGGGCCGAGGGGAAGGCTACTGAGGCACGTAGCCCCTGGCCCCCAGTTTGGAGAGGTTAGCAAAACTCACAGCTTGCTTCATCATGCTTCACCTTGATGGCAAAGTAACCACGGTATCAGCTAGCCCCAGCCCTCTGTGCTCTCCAGCTTTTGTTGGGCTCCTCCCCATGCACAGAGACACTATATAGACATGCTGATCTCCACTCCCGTGAGCTAATAGTCCCCCGCACTAACAAAATGAAATTGTGGGTGCAGGCTGCCCAGTTGTCTTGATCTCAGGGGCCGTGTGAAGCCTATGCAGACCTCAGATCTTGGGACCTGGCAAATCCTCCAGCTTTGCTCCTAGCACTGCACCTGCCTTCAGCCTGAAACCTTCCCCTCTGTGCCTCCAAGCATCAGTGTGGAGGCACAGTGTGTGCACCGAGAGGAAACAACCCTGCCCCGAGCAAGAGGTGAGGGATGTTTTATGAGAAGCAGTTACAGCCATTCTTGGAGGACTTTGGCTCTGAGCCCCTCTGCCACATTCTTAGGAGAGATCATATCAAAAAACTATTTTTACTAAAAATGTAGTGGTAACAGGCTCCAGATGTCTGTTGTTATGTAATAGGGTTTGTTTTAATGGATCCGACTTCCAGATGTGCAGCTTGGACTCAAGGCGTCAGCTTGGTCCTCTGTGGAGCAGGAGGGAGAAGCCAGCTCTCTGTGCCGTGCAAGAGGGGGCAATTGTCCCCATCGCGGACGGGATCTTTCCTGGCTTGTGTGTGTTTCCTGAGTGTTGCTTTTCCTTGTCCTTCTTTCCGGTAGTGTTAGTCATCCTGGGCAGCTGCTTCAGATCCCGCATCTCATTTTGGGAGGAGGTCAGCGAGAAGGGTTGCTGAACACTGGTTTGCTCAGCTCTATGTGACAAAGAAGGGAGCTCACGGGCAAGGCTGCAGTAAGGAACAATTTCTGGCAGCTCCGTGGTCTCCCCTGGGACTCACTGGGACTGTCTGTAGGCATCACAACACCATCACATAGATGAGAGGTATTACTTGTTCAGGGATTCAAAACAACCAGAGACTGAAGACTGGAAGCTAAAGGCAATTAAGGGACTGACCGTGTATTGACTTCCCAGGGCCCATTTTGTGCTTTCCCAGCTGTGAGAAAAACCTGGGCAGGATAGCTGCTAGGAGGAAGGAACTAGACGAGGGTTGGACCTGGAAGTGGAGAGGCAAAATAGGGGCATCTGAGGAAAAAGACTGCCACCTTCCAATTGAGCCTGTGGGAACAGCTCAGTAAACGCTGACGGGACCAGCCCACACACCCATCTGGACCAGTTTCTATGGTGCCATCGATGTTTATCAGCTGAGCTGTTGCCTTGCTGGATAGAGGCTCTCTCCCCTGCTGGAGGCTGGAGAGGAGGTTTTTGAAGGCATTTTGGGCCATGGTGGTTTCTCCTTCCCTCAGTGCAGGTCTGGGCGCCACAGGTTCAGCATCCCCCTTCTCCAGCACTGCAATTAGCTAGAAATATTGGCTGCTCACCACTTTTGTAGGAAGAGCTCCAAGTAGGGTTGCAGGAGACGTCTGGATCCTAGCTGCTAGGTGGACAGGGGGATGAGTGGTGCATGTTAAGCCGAGGAGGATTTGAATTCAAAGTATGTGGCTCTGTGCCATTGCTATTAGCATCTGCTAATAAAATGCTAAGACTTATTAAGCGCCCAGATCCAGGAGGGAGATTTAAGGGGATGCACTTGGACTGAAAGCAAGAGGCTTAGGTGGTTTCCGGAGAGCAGGGAAATGTGAGCGGCCAGGGGCCGGCTCTCCCGAGGACCAAACATAACTGCTACCTGATGACAGAAGAAAAGAGCTGGAGAGGCAATACTGACCCTATAACACCCCACAGGACATGAACTGAGCTGCAGCTCCAAGCAGAAGGAACAGTTAGGGGGGTAGTAGCAGATCTGCACCCTGCGGAGGGGGACCTGATCCTGCAAGGTCAGTTCCTGCACCAACATCCCTGGCCTCTCAGGCTGATATTTCTGAAGCAGCTCAGGCAAAAGTGCAGTGAGAGAAGCTTCCTTTGGGTTTGCTGTGTCTCAGTTTGAACCTCCCTAGTGTCAAAAAGTAAACAAAGACTAGTGGGACGAAATCACTGCTCAGCTAGAGCCTGGGAAGTCCAAGGGGAAAAAGAGCTGCGCTGGGTTCTCAGGTTCACATCCCATCTTGTGCTTGTTTCTATCTGCATCGAGACTTTTGTGGACCTGGTTTTGCTTTGCATCGCAGCCACGTGCTTGTCTCAGCATTTTGATTTTCTCTCGCCTCTTTGCAGAGCAGCACAAGGCGGGCTCTGGGGCTCTGCTGTGCACATGCAGGCTGCCTCAGCCACGGAGCTGATTGGAAAGCCATCTGCTCACACACGAATGAGGAGGTTTCCATGGTTTTGTGAAAGAAAGAGACTCTTCTTCTCTTTTTTTTTTTCTTTTTTTTACTTTCTCCTATGATGAAGCCATGCGTGCACAGAGATAACAGTGCCAGAAATGTGGTGTTTATCAAAGGTGTATTCCCCACACTGCCATGGGACAGAGCCCCAGTGGAGGGGTGAGAGGGGAAGGAAGGGGAGAGCAGATGCAAAGGCGTACCCAGCCCAGGAGACAGCCAGTCGAAGGTGTGGAAACGAAGCTGGGCTGGGGAAACAAATGAATGCTTCAGCCTGGGCCCTCCCCCCCAGCACGTCCATGTAAAATGTGGAGATTAGGTGGAAAATCCATATAAAGGGGAAATATATGCCTTTAGCAGAGTGGGGCTCCAGACAGGCCAGCTAGCTGTTTTGAATGGATGTCCTGGCACACAGAAAGTCCTCTCTTAGTTTCTTTTCCTCTTTCAGCCAGTGTTTCTGCTGTTAACCCTTCCTCTGTGGAAGGAGAGTGGGTGGGAGAAAGGGGACTGCTCCTAATCCCATATGGGTCCTGCCAGACTTGGCAGGAAGGGGGAGCAGGAGGAGAGCCCCCCCCAGGGCCGTCACACCAGCCATGCCCACAGTGTGGGTGCAACACAGCCCTCAGATCCACCCACGCTCTGCCAGCTGCCCACGAGAGGTCCGACACCCCCCAGCCCACCCCCTTTGCACGACCCCCCTCTCCAAACAGTGTCTCAACGGACAGCTGGGGCAGCTCCGTGGCTGCTTTACCAGGGCAGCAGTGCCCACTCCCTCCAAAAGCTTCCGAAAGTTGCAAGGGGGGAAAACATTTCGAGATGAGGTGTGAGAGGTAAACGCACACGGCTGACAACAAACAGCCAAGGGGAGGGGGAAAGCACTCTCACTTGTTTTCTGGCTAGCTCCTGGACTGACAGGGTCAAGATATGGAGGAGACTGAACTAACTTCCAGGCTTAACCATCAGTCATTTTTACAGTGCAAATGGATTTCTCCAAATACCTTTAAACGTCAACAACCTTGGGGGAAAGAAGCCTCATGTGGCATTCAGAGGGGATGAGTAAACGTGGAAAGATGAGCATGAAAAAGATGTCCAGGCAAACAGGAGCTCACCCCTGCAAGCTGCCTGTGCTGGGCACACTGGTGCATGTTGGAGCAGATGTCACCCCCAAGGCTTTGCCTTGAGCCACGCCAACCCCAGCTACAGCCTTCACAGACGGTCCCTTGCATGGTAAGAGGGAGATGCACGAAGGGAAGAGAAGGGAGTATTGTCAAACGTGGGCTTGAACCAAAGCAGGGAAAGCTGGTGTCCTGGAGGATGTTCTCCTGTGTCAGGCGAAGCACCCAGCTCCTCTGAGAGCCAGCTCATCCATGGTTGCCAGTACCTAGGGCCTGAGTTGCTCAAAGCAGCCTGGGAAGGGAGAAGGAAACATCCGCTTGATGGGAGAGCAGAGAGCCAAAACAAGGGTCAGTCAGTGCCCTGCTGAGGCAGGTGGGATCACTGGCAAGCTCTCAGCATCACATCTGGCAGGCAGAGCGGGGCAGGTGAGAGAGCCCAGCTTTTGACTGGATCTAAATGGATCCATTAGATTTCCCACCAGGGACTGTGGCCAGTCCTTCCAGCTGGCCTTGGTGAGGGTTGGGAAGCAGGATATGGGCAGGCAGGAGGGCACGGGGTAGCACCTGCAGTCTTGCTACGGCTCAGCTTCACAACCTCCCTGCAGCCTTTGGGGCAGGATCTCTTGCTGTGGTGCCAAGTCCCAGTAAGGGTATCCCATGGCTGGGGAGATACTGACCGCTGTAGCTGACAACTGCAGGCAGGCAGCGATGGTTGCGAGCTGGATCTTCCAACACAGGACCTCATCCTGTTGCCAGGTCTTCTTGTGGCCACCAGACAGATTAGGGCCAGGCACATCCCTGCTCTGGCCACCTCCAAACTGGGGGCTAGAGGGATGAAGGAGCAGGCAAGCCCTTATCTTCTGCTTTGCCATAACCATACTCAGCACTTCTGTGACAGACATGTTTTATAACTCCACCACCCGCTCACATCCATGAATTGGGGGTCCCAGGAGGTGCAGTAGCACGAGAGAAGAGGGCAGAGCACCGTGAAGGCTGCACACCACAGCGTGTTGAAAATACTACTGCTAATTACACAATGGGTTCCTTATGTTCCCTGGAAATGCAATATGCAGGAGGACTCCCAGCCAATTCATGTTTTAGGACAAATCAAGGCGATATATTACTCTACTCAGCTCCTAAATTTGGTCATACTTTAGCTGGTGTTTTCAGACATTTTTGAGTTAGGTTGGCCAATGCCACAGAAAAAAGTGATGGGGCAATTATCCTAATTAGGAACAAATGCATTATTTCTGCAAGTTATTTGGTGCTTGGAACAAGCCCTCCTCATTGCGTGACTACTTTGTGCAGATTTAACCCCTGCCGAGACCTCCGGGAGGTAATTTTTCTGGAAGATGAGAAGGAAATTCAGTGCCCATCAGATTGCTGGGGTTAAAAGCCATGCAACACACAAAGCTTTCACAGCATCCGGCAGCAGCCTCAGCAGCTTCACTTGCACTAGGCGGCTTTTGCTCTTCACAGGGGTCAAGCACAGGCTGTGTGTCCTGCAGAGGGGTGAGAGACCAGCCCAGGGAAGCCCAGCAGCCCTCAAGCCCAGAGCAGCACAGCAGTGATCAGACTGGGCACTGCATGTCAGATAAGGCAGCATCTTCACCATGTGGACAAGCAAGGCTCCTCTTGCCTCATCACTAAATCACAGCCTGCAGGTGCTGGTGAAGCCATGTGCATGCGGGCCTGTTTTGGGGACTCTGGAAAAGAGCAGGATGAGCTCAGCCAAAGACCTGGACCTTCCCAGCCAGCCACTGGCTTTGTAGATTTGCCCCTGAATTGCAGCCCCCAAAGCCCCAGCACGCAGGGGGCTTCCTGCAAGGGCAGGGAGCAGAAAGTCCCAGCCCTCTTCACCCTCACGTTTTGCATTGTTTTCCTCCTTTTTAGCAGAATCACCAGGTGATTTTAGGTACAGTAAGGACTGTCCTGTAGCCAGCTCTGCTTGCACAGACCATGTGGCATTCACACCCGCACCGGCTTGCACCAGCACTTTCCCCAGCCCTGTCGGAGAGCTCACGAGCCAACAGTTTCATGGGACATTCAGGCTCTTGTGTGGCATTAGTCAATGAGACAGAACCTCATCCATCTCCCAGCCCCAATTACAGAGCTCTTAAATGGACTACCAGCCCTGACATCCCAGCGCTGTTTTGGGACTCCAGTGTCTTGACTGGGGCTGGCTGCTGTCCCCGTGGCCGGGCATCATGTGGCAAGGTGGGCTCCAGCACCTTGATACACCTTTCAGACAGGCACCTCTGTCCAAAGCCAGACCCCCAATTTCTGCATATCTACCCCTGCCCCATATGAGTCTGTGGCTCACACCAAGCCCCCCATTGCCTGAGCCCGAGGGAGGACACGGGGGGACTTGCTGGGCGAGGCACAGCCTGGCAAACTCACATCTCCACAGGACTCCCTGGCCCCATCCACAGTGGGCACAGAGGCACGGGCTGGAGGATCTGCTTGCCTCCAAATCCTTTTTGCTTTTGTATTTTGTCTTTCCTTCTTCTTTTCCTGCTTTCTCCAGAAGGGCCCAGATGCCTTTACTTTGGCTGAGCTCCCTTGGCCAGCAGCCCACAGAGGCACCAGAAACGCCGTGTGTGAGTGTGTGAACGTGTGTGTGCAATATTAATACACAGAAATGGAAGGCGACCAGCATATAAACATTCTTTACTGTTTGGGTCACAGCCCGGGGAGCTGTGAGAGCTTTTGTGCTGAGTTTTGAACACACAGACTAAATAGAGAGGGAGCGAGAAGGGCAGAGAGGATGAGAGGCTGGGAGAGACAGGGTGGGAGGATAAGAGGGAAGGAGGAGCAGGGAGGGCCCTCTCCAGACCATGGGGTCCGACAGGAGCACGTGGAGAAGGTGTTGGCGCAAGGCTGGGAGCTCCCGCGAACACCCACATCTGCTCCCCACAAAGGGCTGGGCTGGAGGTGGGGGAGAGACCAACTTGGGGCTGGTCATCACATGTGTATTTTTTTGCATTAAAGCAAAAGGTAAATAATAACGATAAAAGACAACAGCAGCTGAAGGCTGTAATAACCAGGATTCCTGTGCAAATCTCGTTAGAGTGGCTTAAGTGTCTATTTGGGAATAAGGAGGAGGGGGGCTATGCTGGAAGTGTTTCTGCAGCAGCCAACGGGAAGGACGGTCTCTCTGGAGCTAACGAGACCCAGCTGGGTCCCGGCTGCAGCCGAGAGTGTTAAATGAGAAACTATTCCGTCAACAGCCAGTTTGGCCAAATATGAAACATTTCCAGGGAATCAATGGCCGGTGCTGGTGACGCAGAAGCCAATAGCGTTGACTTCTTTTCCAGAGCCTCCAGAAATACACTCGTCATTTTGGACTTAAAGGGACAGACCGCGCTTTTTCCACTCATCTCGGCGGTGTTCGGCTGAGAAATCCACATCCCAGCAGCGAGAGCGATGGCTGGGCTGGTTTAATCCACTGGTTAATGCTTGCGAAGGGCCCCAGGGGCTTTTGGACCTGCCAAGCTGCTC
Source organism: Phalacrocorax aristotelis (assembly GCF_949628215.1). Lineage (NCBI taxonomy): Eukaryota > Metazoa > Chordata > Aves > Suliformes > Phalacrocoracidae > Phalacrocorax > Phalacrocorax aristotelis. The sequence goes on along the minus strand of NC_134288.1, from coordinate 7,030,487 downwards.
CACATGACGAATCTGAACTGGACGCGTCCTCCCCAAATGTTTTCCGTGGAGATGAGCTCAGACGGAGGACTTGAGCTTTGCACAGCTGAGCTCGGACCACCATTGCTCTTGTCCTCTGCTGGTGTCTGAGCCTTTGAACCTCACCTGTGCAGAGCATGATGGAAACCAAATGTTCAGGCTTTGCACATGGGGGTCCAAGGGAGCAGGGATCACCAAACTCCCTGGCACAGGCAGGGCTGACTGGTGTCCACCTTTGTGCTTGATAATACATTTAATGACTTGGTCTGCAAGGGGGAAAGCTCAGCACCAGTGCTGGAGCCAGCCAGCACATCTCCAGCACATTTAGCTCCTTTAGGAATAAAACGGGAAATGGTGTAACTTTCTTTAGGTCCCAGCCCCCCAGCTCTGCTCCCACTTTCCAAGGCACCAGGGCATCCCAAAGGCTTATCCCAGCCCTCCTGCCAGCCTGGGTCATGCTTGTCCCATCCCAGCAGAGAAACAGCGTTGGTGATGTATGCCAAGTCACAGCTAAGCAAGACAAAGGCAGGTAAGACAGATAAATCATTACAGTATGCAGTAAGGATCCTTGGTGATAACACAGAAGGGGAAAAATATGGGGGGAAAAAAAGAGTATCAAATAAATGCAAACTGCTCAGACAACAGAACAGTAAGTTCTGTGGATCTGTATTTGGTACAAATCAGCCTGATTTGCTGTTTGGAGCAATGCAAACTACCCTCCTGCCCATCTCTGAGCTTCGCAGTGCACAACACATCCGTGTCCTTAGGCATCCTCCCCGTCTCGGAGAGGTCCTTCCCCTTCCCGTCTCCGATGGGTCTTGTCATCCATCAGAGGAGATCTGGTTGCATTCTTTCCCCAAAATGGCTGCATTTTAGTTGAGGGTATGCCCATATCTACACCTTTACCTTGTAAAAAGCTCTGAAAAATTAATCCCCCGCCATGGCTAACCACCATGTTCCTCTGCGTAGCCAAATGCTGCTGACCAGGGCACACCGGAGCGAAGCTGCCCAGCTGCTGGGACAATGGTGACGTGGTCTTGCTTTGCCCAGGGTGTGCTCAGACATACATGGATCTTCCTGCTCTGCACGGCTCAAGGCTCCCAGCCCAGCAGGTGAAGGGCACTCTGCATCCACAGCACCTTTAGCTGAATGTGAATTCCCAGTTGTGCCTGGACTTTAAAGGCCTGGTTGGTGGTTTCATCCAGTGAGCATGGCTTTTACCAGGGGCCAGAGAGCTGGGAAAAGGAGCCAAGGATCTTGTTTCTGTTTCTCTACTCTAGGCAGCCCTTATTCCCACCAGCTGCTCCGGCCACAAAAATAAGACTGGGAGTTCTCCTGTTAAGCAAATTTGGGGAAAAAGCAAATTAGATGGAGCTGTTAACCTGGGGTGGGGAAGGGTGCACCCAGAAGCTGGGAAAAATTAGAAGCTGGAGAGGAGGCATCTGCAGCTCCCTTGAGAAAGGGGCTCTGCTGGGGCATGGCAAGTGTTTCCCTTTGCTTTGGGGGTGATGATGGAGCAACCTGCATCCGGAGGGCACTGGGGTGACACATGCCCTTGACATAGCGAGGAATCAGCACGACTCCCAGGCTCCCTGGAGCGGCTCTGAGCAGGGCAAGAGCTCAGGATTCGGTCTTGCCTGGTGAGGGCAGAGCATCGGCAGGGTGAGTCAAGACAACGGCTGGAGAAAGAGCTTACGGCCGTGCCAGGAGGCAAATGGAGGACCCTGTCCATGGGCCATGTCCTGGCCTGTTCCCTGTCCCCCGTTCCACACTGCGCCTGCACCTATCGCTCGTGCTGACGGCTCCCCCTCCGCTGTGTTTCCAGAGGTGCTTCCAGCATGGAAAGTTCTATTTAAACAGCATTTTTCCTCTCTCTTTTTTTTTTTTTTTTCCTTTTGGATGAGAAGCCAAGGGGCTGTAAAACGCAGAGTTTCCCACCTAGCTGAACCAGAGGAAATGATGCTGACAAAAAGCTTAATTTACCCCATTGCAGCAGTAACAGGCATTCATTTTTGGAGACGGACAGAAAAGCTGGAGTGGACAAGGTGGACCTTGGCTTGGGAGAAGAGGGGCTTGGCTCTCCCATCCTTTCCTAAGCAGCACATGAGGCAGAGTGGGGAAGATCCAGGGGGGTAAAAGCAAAGCTGCTCCATGGCTCTTCTACTTCTGGCAGCTCCCAAGGCCAAGAGGGCTGTGAAATACCTTGTGTCTCCGGGCACTGAGCAGGAGGCCTTCCCAGTTCGAGCTGAGCATGCCTTGAGCTGAGCAGAGCATGCTGAAGCCGTTGCATCTCCCATGGCTTCAGGTCACTTCTTCCTCACCGGTTTCTCCTCTGGGGATGTGGCCATGGAAGGGTTGCCCACGCAGGGCACTGCAGCCCACAGAGCCAGTGTGGACAGATGAGGCCTCCATCCCGGCGGGCTTGCAGCAGGCTGGCTAATGAAGCAACCCCCACGCAAGCCCAATCAAACCTGGTTTGACTCAGCCCCGTGTTCACTGGGGAGGTTAATCATCTCCTGGGAAACCTCTGGAAAAGCAGGCAGGGGGCAAGTCTATTAAAGGCACCAAGGGGGAGGGAAAAAGCATCATTATTTTTTTTTCTCTTCCTTCTTTTCCTGCTAGCTGGGAGTGAAGAGCTCACGTCAGAGGTCACCGCTCTCAGGGGCAACACCGGGAAGTCACCAGGGTCCCTTGGCCAGAGGCTGCCCAGGACCTGCCAGCCCGTCTGGGATACAGCACACCCGTGCGCCACACATCAGGGCAATTCCCTCAGGGGATTAGGCTTGATTAACGCTAATTCCTCTGCTCTGTGGCATTTTTCCAGCCTTGCCAGCGTGCTTGGTTTTAAGACATGCAATGGGTCCCTGCTGTAATGAGCGGGCAGTTTTCCTGGTGGGGCTGATGGATCTCCCCCACTGGCCCTTGCCATTGGACAGCTGCTTCAAGGAGTGCTTGGGTCTCAAAGTAACCCAGCTACCAGTGGGACATGAGCAGGGACCAGAGAGGGACAGTAAGAGCCCTGTGTCCATCTGCTGCTCCTCTGACCAGGCAGGGATCTGAGCACCAGGAAGGGCAAGAAACACCCCCATGTCCCTGCAGGCACCGAGAAAGTTATATGCATGGATGCAAAAGAGGTTAGGAGCAAATCTCTGCTCCCAAGAGAAGGGAGGCTGGGTGATTGAGAGATTTCAGGGATTTTGCTCTCCTGAAAGCATGGTGGCTTAAGTCAGTGCCACATCTTGTCACAAGGTGACAAGGCAAGAAGTCTGGGAGACACTCCTTTCAGGACACCTATGATGCCCCACACCCTGTGGTCCTCCTGACCCTGAGCGCAGGCTGCTGGATGAGGCTACCCAAACCCATGGGGATTTTCCCGAGCATGAAGAGCCCTGCTGATAAGTGCTGAGCTGGGGAGTTAGCCAGCCCCTACTGGGATCTTGAATTTCTCCGTTGCCTCCAAGCAGAGCAGCATTAGTGAGACAGTGATACCCCTCAGCAGTGCATTTCATTCTTCCCTAGTCCAACCCAGCTGTGCGTACTTGTGTATATGAAATATGTGGTTTTCCAGACCCCAGACCACTGCCAGCATCAGGGTTGCAGTGAAAATGAGCCCTGAGCCCATCCCATGTAGCAGAAGAATCATAGAATCATAGAATCATTAAGGTTGGAAAAGTCCAACTGTCAACCCAACACTACCATGTCTCCTAAACCATGCCCTGAAGTGCCACATCTACACATCTTTTAAATATCTCCAGGAATGGTGACTCCACCACCTCTCTGGGCAGCCTGTTCCAATGCCTGACCACTATTTCAATAAAGAAGTTTTTTCCTAATATGCAAGCTAAACCTCCCCTGATGCAGCTTGAAGCCGTTTCCTCTTGTTCTATCACTAGTCACCTGGGAGAAGAGACCAACCCCCACCTCACTACAGCCTCCTTTCAGGTAGTTGTAGGGAGCGATAAGGTCTCCCTTCAGCCTCCTCTTCTCCAGCCTAAACAACCCCAGTTCCCTCAACTTCTCCTCATAGGACTTGTTCTCCAGACCCTTCACCAGCTTTGTTACCCTTCTCTGGAGATGGTCCAGACCTCAGTGTACTTTTTGTACTGAGGGGAAGGGGCAAGCTGAGAAGTGCCAACACAGACACCTGGGGCAAGAGGCTAAATCCAGCTCTAGCTGGAGGTTTGGTTATGCTGGCACTGCCAAGGAGCACAGACCCTGGCCCTCATCTGGCTGCACTAGCCAGTGGGTAAATAAGAGGTATCCCCTCCTCCCTGAGCCCTCACTGCTCTGCAGCATTTGCAGGCAATGGGGTCTGACCAAATACAAGAGGTCAGGACCTCCTGGAGTCACTCGTTCCCAATTAACAAGTCAGCTGCACACCAAGACCTGCCAGGTTTTGCAAGAAAGCAGCTGGGGACACACGCAGGTTGGCTCTGCAAGCACTGCACACCTCCGCCTGGGACTTTGCCTCTGGCTGCAGCCAGGGAGCTCTTTCTGGGCCATGGCCAGGCTCCCCAGGGATGCTTTGAAGAGCAGCTGAAGAACCTGGACTTGTTTGCACCCTCCAAGCCAAGCACACCAGGATGTCCCTCCTGCATAGTGCACAGATGGACATTTTCCTCTGCTTTGCTTTCATTCTCTGGCCTGGGTGGGTTTTGGGATGGCAGTGTCTTTCTTCAGGGGTAGGGCAGAGCAGAGGATTTCAGACTGGGACGGGTGCTTGGATGCTGTACGTCGCTGCCAGGGACATCCTCCCTTGCACACAGGAGCCCCAGCCTCTGGAACTGTTCAAACTCAACAATTCTTCAAGGCAGCCTCAGTTTTGGGAAAATGCTGGCGCTTGCTGCTTGTGTTACCCTTGCGCTGCGCTCTTCCCATACGGAGCTCAGCAATGGTCCTGGCACCCCCCCCAGCTCACCCTTTTGTTCAGAACAAAGCAAAAGAAATATCATCTTCAGGTGTTTTAGTTAATGGTATGACGTAGTTTGTCATCCTCTTGGGTGTGAGGAGCTCTGCCTTGGTTCTGTGCCATCCTATCTGGATGATGCATTAGATGCACCTGCAATGGCAGTGGTAGCCAAAGCAAGACCTCTCCTCAATCAGTATCCTTCCTGCAGGCTGCAAACTGCCTTGGGGAAATTGCCATCGTTTTGCATATTAGACCTCACTGAAAGAGGCATTTGAATTCCGACTCTCCATGGTGAAACCTTGAAATGCTGCAGCTCTGCCCCAGCAATGCCTCTAAACGCCATGCTCTTCCAAGATGTTAAGTATTTAGGATCTAAGTATAAGGACCCAACCTCCCCCCCAGATTCGGAAGCCACACCAGTCTTTGCACACTGCAACACTGGGAGAAAACAGAGATAAAAACATCCTGTAGGGCATGAGCAGGATGGTGATTAATCCTGGGAAAAGGCTAACTGACATGACCATCAATAACTACAGTAACTTGTTATGGCTAACTCATTCCAGGAGGATTACATGCCTGAACACTCCTTAAAACATCTAATGAATGTCATTTTGTTTTTACTCTCGGTGCTCATGCAAGTGAAGCACTCAACAGCGCTGGCCATAACCATGGGGAGAGCCGGCAGGGCTGCTCCCCGCTTCCCACACCCCGATCCACCGCACACCTTCCTGCTGACCTGAAATATCCTTGCTGTGTGCTCCTGCCGCCCTGCAGCCAGATCTGACCTGCCAGGAGCCTCATGGGTGGCCACGTGCTGGCTTCAGGTGGCTTTGGGTGATGTCTCACTGGAGAACACCTACCCCATGGCATGGACACTGTGGCTCACGCCTTGGTCTTCACAGTGACCTGAAAGCATTGTTTTGGTCAAGCAGGGCATGGGTCAGGTTTTCCTGTCCGGTTCCCATTTAGGGGTTTCTGTGGCAATCCTCAAGCAGGAAGATGGCAAAGGCATGAGTGCTGACACAAGATGTATTTGTCTGCTCCACCTTCAGACTTCTCCTTGTCCCTGTTAGAGAACAAACAAAAATGGAATTGGACCTGCTATTAAGGGCCAACAGCCATGAGCTCTGCAGGCATCAGTAAGCCAAGGTGAGGTGCAGAGTGTCCAGAGAGGGTTTCCCAGTCACAGCTATGTCTTGGTATGCACCACCCCAGGCATGCCACTTATCTGGGTCTCTGAGGTCCATGCTAACTACAATTCCTCTTAATTTTGCTGAGGAATGTTCTTTAGAAAGGAAGAATATTGGAAGCAAAGCTGCAAAAGGCATTTTTTGCACTGAAGGACCATGTCATCTTGCCTTTCCTGCAGAGACAAGCTGTGATGCATTGCGTCCCGTGGTGCAGCTGTGGCAGGCTGAGGCTGGGAATCACTGTGGAGATGCTCACCTGACTTGCATGTACGGCATTTCAGGAGAGGGGGAGAGGGAGTTTTGATAAGGATTATGTACAGCTCCAGATCCTGAGGGTTACTGGTCTGCCTCGTTCCTGCTGTACAGGGACATTATCAGTGAAATGCTGGGGCTAGCGCCAGGTTCCCCAAAGCCTCACCATGAATCTATTGATGTCAATGAGCGCCCTGGTTAAGAGTAGCTGACAATGTGGTCTCTTGTTTCATGGAGAACACAGAGGTGATTTTCAGCCACCATGAGTCACTGCCAGTAGCTGCTCCTGAGCGTGCCCATGTCTACCACATCCCTCAGACATGGCTCCAGGGAAGGCATTTTTATTTTCTACTGGCAATGCTCTCTGGGTTCCTACCAGGCTTGCTCTTCACCCCATGTGAGGGGCAGCCAGCAGTCCTGCCTCATCCCCCTACGGTTTCATTTTTCCAGGGTGCTGGCAGCTTCTTGCCTGCTGATGCTGTGGGAGACTTTCTGTGCCCTGAACAAAGGCTTTCAAAAAGTTCTGGAGATGCTCTTTGGGCTCCTGCTACCTGACCTCACTGATGGTCTGAAGCCATCTGAAGAGAGACCTCAGCACTGAAAGGGACATCAAAACAGAACCGGCCACCAGCATCCCACCCTGCGCCTCCCCGCATCCTGCCAAGGTAAGTGTCCTCACTGGTTAGTTGCTGGGTTTCCTTAAACATGAGACTGCAGAGATGCAGCCTGAGCCCAGCCCCGTGCAGCAGCTCACACCTGACCTTCCCTGATTTCCTCAGCCCTGGACGGCTCAGCTTTTCCTATTACCAGAGGACCTTTTTGCCGCTTCTTGTACTCTCAGCCTCATATTTCAAATTCCTTCGGAGCTGTATCTGGTTTTCATTTAAACATATTACTTTTAGAGATATATATATATAATGCAACGAGAAAGGACTTTCAAGGTAATAAATGGAACATGCGAGCCTAATTATTCAGGATGACCCAACGCAATTCGGTAAGTCCAGCGAGTTGTTTATATTGGCAAGATGAGAACAAAATATCATTGGATACAGTCATTACTCTTATAAGATTTCAATATATATACATTGTCAGGAGTCCCTGAGTTATGAAGTCCTCCTTGCTGGAGGAATAAACATGCTGGGTAGTAATCCTGGAAGCAATCAAAATGCCTTCAGCTCGGTGACTGCAGAGCCCCTCTCCCATGATGTCCACAGTCAGCCCTGAGCCCGCGGGCTTCGGTCACAGCCCAGACTCACAAACAGACAGTTTATCTCATTCTGAGGCCAGAGCTCGGTGAGCGAGCAGAGGCAGAAATAGGATTCTTGGCATTTCAGGTTGAATTACTGGAGCTGTCTATGACTGGCCCCACTGGTCAAATAGGAAAGAATAACACCAGGGAGCTGGTTTTGCTCTCAGTATGGCTAGAGGAGCTGAAGGGCGTCTGCTCCTGCATGCTGGTCTGCGAACACCCTTCAGATGCTTTGGTTTTGCAGTGGTAGGACTGGCTGCTCTGCAGTTTGTTCAGGGCATCCCACCGGTGGTGCTGCTGCCCCCCATGTGCCAGGGTGGCAGCTCCCCTGGCTAAGGATGCAAAAGTGGCTGTGGCAGGCTGCTGGGAAGGATATGGGGGAAAGGGCTGGCTTCCACTCCCACCTCTTGTGCACACCTTCTTACCACTTGAGAAAAGCCTTCTGAGCATCCTTAACCCTAAAATCTGCTCATGATCGAGGGAAGCAGGGCACTGTGGGGATGTGTCCAGGCAGCACTGAGGCAGCAGATGCCAGAAATGCAAGAGCAGCCCTTTGGCTGCCACAGGAGGCCTCCAACCATATAGAAACCATTTTGTGATGGTGACACACAAGCTCCTCCAAGAAACAGGGACAATGGCAGCCAAGCTGCACCCTCCCAGCTCCTGTGTGCAGCCCTGGGTTTGCCTCTCCTGGGACCCCAGGGACTGCAGGGGCTCTGGGACTGAAAATACTCAGCAAGTCAAAGCAGTGGCTACCGTCTATGCAGTGATACACTGCCTACCCCCCACAGTTAAACCCCTGCTTGTTCCCAATGGGGCAGCCAGAAAAATCCTGGCAAGGCTCTCCACCAGGAAAATGACCTACCCCTCAGCTGGTCCTGTGTCTGGGAGGTATAAATCAGCCCAAAAGACAGCATTTCTGTTTCAGGGAGAAGTTAACTTTCCACTGAATGCACTGAGCTGACAAGCAGTGAAGCCTTGGCTGTTTACCCCAGAGCCCAGGCGTCATGGTCTGCATGGCTGGAAGTCTCAGTGGGGCTCTATTCACTTTGATTTTACACCAGGGTTAACTAGACCCCGGTAATTATCCCCTTTTAACAAGGCAGTGTTTACACCTATGAGAAAGGGTCAGCTCCTGCCTTGCTCACTGTGGCTGGAAGGAGACTATTGCTCATGGCAGCTGGAGAGGTGAAGTGACTGTAGGGGGGAAAGAAAAGATGGGAAGAAAGAAAGAAATGGAAATAGGAAAGGTGATCTTAAAGCTCACATGAAAAATATCCCACATGATCCTTGACTCCGCAAGCTAGCTCCCTCCCCATCACTTCCACCCACCATGCTGCGATGAAGCCTCGGAGTGCACACAGAGATAGTTGGAAGCTGGGATAGGTTGATGGATTTCTTAGCTCCTGGGCTATTAAATGTCTGGACCAGCTAATTTTAAAGCAAACAAGCAAAGACCAAATGACAAATTGTTTGGGAGGCCCTTCAGCAAAAGGATAGAGTTTTATGACTACCAAGGGCACTGTTGCTGCCATTAAATCTGTGGACATAGGGGAAAAATAAGATCTGATTTATTTGGTGATGGTGAAAAATATTATCCAAGCTATAATTTATTGATCATTGCATCCTCCCAGTTTTCAAGGCCTCTTTCTTGTGCATATGGAACATATACATATTTTCCTTGCATATGAGGCTGAACACATCATTGCTCCTGCACTGGAGGAATTTTTGCATGCTCTGCTGGCTGTAGCACAGGGTCCAGCAATGCCGGCAGCGCCTGTGGGGCAGGACTGGGGAACAGCTTTCTGCAATGGGGGACAGGTCACCTCGATGCTGGGGCTGCTCTTCAGCAGGGGAGATGGCGAGGAGCCATGTGCTTATGGGGAATAACTCAACACTGGCAGGAGCTGCCAGTCCTACAGGGTTCATCCAGGTCCAACGTCTCTATCACGATGTACAGGCCAAAGACTGGGGCATCTGCCCACCTCCTCCTTCCTGCTGGACACTGATCACCAGACCATTGCCATAGTCTCCTTCCTCTCCCGTCCTGCTCCCCTTGTCCCTGCGCCTGCCCTCCCTCCTGGTCCCCAAGGCATCATGGAGACACATGGAGCAATACTGTCTCTGGGGAAGGACAAACTGGCCCAAAGCCCCTCGCATACCCACGCTGGGAGAAAGCAGACCTTGAGGTGGTTTCCTATTTGTGAAGGAGAGGAGGGACATGCTGCTGTCCCAGCACAGCACTGCCATGGCCGTGCTGTACCCCTGAGCCATTGCCTCGCAGCAGCCCCAGTGCTCACCCCAAACTGCCTGCAGCAACATTTCCCAGTTGCTTCCAGCTACAGGCTGTACATGGTTTTCATTTCCCAAAGCAAACAAGGGCTCGGTGCCTCCCTGAGTGGGGGCCCACAGAGCCCAGCTGCCTCTGTTACCTGGCTCAGGGAGTGGGATTGCTTCCCCCTGCAACCCTGGGTGGTGGGAGCAAAATTCAAGATGGCAAATGCAGACAGGGCAGCCTCGGGCCCCTGGGAGTCTTGCTGGAGCTGGACGCTCTCTAAGCCAGTCCATCTGGTGAGGAGAGAGTCGGGCTCTGCAGGGACAGCCGGAAATAACAGCAATTTATGCAGTTATGCTGCCAGATTTTTGTTCTCTAACCATCAAATAATACCACGAGAAAAAAAAAAAAAGAAAAAAAGGAGAAAGGAAATAGAAAAAGCAATATAGGGACCACAGTTTTTAATCCTCCTTGTGTTCCCAGAGAAATCCAGGGCCTCTTTCCACCCTTTAACTCACTCTTGGTCTCCTTTAGAGCCTCCTCCAGCCAACCTGGTGAGAGGAGCCCAATCACTCTGCAAACAGTCTGGGACACCTTTTGTCTGTGCAAAGCTATTGAATGCAAAAACTGATCCCTGCAGCTTTCAGAGGCGGCCTTGATAGCCTTTCTGTGGCAGGTGCCATTTGCAGAGCATCGCACCACCTCCAGCCGGGTAGCCCAGGGAAAGCAGGAGCCACTGCCAGGCGATCCCCATGAGCCAAGCGCTGCTCTTGGAGCAGATCGTGGCCTCCCACCCCGCCAGGATGATGCTCACTCCCAGTCAGACACTGCATTTCCCTGGGGTGTCTCCAGGACTGACTCGCTAGCAGTTATTGCCATGGCCCCGGTGTGCTGTTGATTCGACGGTAGCTGCAGCTCTACATCACTGGGGAATTATGAAAAAACAATTTATAGAGGCAAAGCCTCCCAGCCTCTGTGCTGGAGCTGCTCTTGTCTGAGCCCTGCACAGCCTGTGAATGTTCCAGTCTCTCCCAGAGCTCAGGACACGGTTCGGCTCGGAGCAGAGCCCTGCTGTCTCTGCAGTTACCCATCACCCAGCAGCCACGAGCACTCGGGCCGCTGGGCTGAGGGGTGCAGCCTAAGTGCCAGGCACAATGGCATGGAGATGCTCTGAGCTCCTGGACCAGCATGCCACTTTGAAGGAGAGCACAGGAGAAAAGCAGCCAGGAGGTCAGCGAGGCGGAGAGCCCAGGGAGCACAAAGCCCATGCAGTTTGCAATGTGGCTGTCCCTCATTTGTTCTCCTTGATTTGGGGAGCAAAGGCCAGGGGCAAAGGTGGGTTGCTTAGACCACCCACAGTCCTTGGTAGTGACAGGGGGTGACGGGACCAAGAGGGACCTGCCATCCCCTTCACACCAGAGCTGCAGCCAGGCAGGGGGATGCAAAGCTGCTGAGCACAAGCTGCAGCACTGATGCCTGTGGCAGTGCCTGGCTGCTCGGCTGCTGCTCCCAACAGCCTGGGGATAGGTGAGGGCCAGGATTGCCCAGACAGCATGGCTAAATCCAACTGTGTGACTACACTGCGCCGCCTCTTTTTCCTCTAGCATCTGGAAACAAGGTGAAGAAAAAAAACATTTTTGGGTGGGTGGAGTGTTCCCATCACACTTATCTGGTTAGGAAATCAGGGAGAAGATTGATAGCTGCATCCTCCCAGTTGTCAGGCAGAAAATGAATGGTGCCCAGAGAGCTGCTGGGGCTCCTGCCTGTGACACAGATGGACCATGGTATGGGTCCCCATGCCCAAATCTCCTCTTAGAAGACCAGTGAGGGAATTTGACTGAATGGACATCCTGATGAATAACTCTTCCTAAGGCTTCTTTCTTGCTGGAGGAAAAGGATGTGTTACCTGACCAGGTTGTCCCCAATCAAAGGGGAGAGGGGGCCCTTGAAATGATGATTTCCTGCCTCAGCCTCCAATTAAAACAGCAAATATTTTCTCCTTTTTTTGGAACAAAGTGGGAAGAGGGTTGTGCTGCTTCCAGGAGAGAGCAGCGCCTTTCAGTGTGCTCATGCACCAGTTGGACTCGCCGCCCAAAGCGCAGTGCAGAGTTTCTCACATTGCTCAGGCCCGCTGGACTGGGGTCTTTGGGGGACAGACCAGGTTCGGTCGGGTTGGGCAGGGTGAGCCAGCCCCTGTCAGCACAGATCCCCCTTGATGGGATCAGGCAGAGGACATGCAGCCCTCACTCTGCAAACAGAAGAGGAGCTCTCTTGGCACTGGAGCTCTTTTCACTTCCAAGAGTAAAATGCCCAAGTACTTGCTATATTTAGACACCGGGGTTTTTCAGAAAACAGGAAGAGGCTTGTACAAAACTCTGTGTTCACCTCTGGAGATGGCTCCTCGCCTCCCAACCACGGCTGGCCCCAAAGCCCATCGCTGCGTAGGTGCCAACCCCACACACCCTCCTAGCCTCACCAGCCCTTCCCGCAGGCAGACCCCGAAACGTCCTTCACCCACAGCAGGCTCTGTGGGCCCCAGCCAGCCCCTCTTCCACATGGGGAAATGCTTAGAAAAGCTGGCGGAGGGCCAGGCTGCAATGGCAAAGAGCAGCGGTGTCTGACTCTGGCTGCCGTGGAGCCCCAGGAGCAAGGGCTGCTGGCACTGGATGGCAGAGGGCACTGAAGATGGTGAAGCCATCCCATAATAAGAGCTTCTCCAGTTTTCTCGGTGTTTTATTTCTTGATTGCAAGAAAAAGAATAAGGTTGTCTTTTTTACTGATTTATTGTTAAAGGCTTGCCACTGCTCCTTGCAGTGCCCGGGCTGGGGTCTGTCCCTGCCACCTGGCCCTTGGCTGCAGGGCAGCCCTCCCTCCAGTGCTCCCTTTTTCCAACTGATAGCTTCCCAGCAAGGAGCAGCAGGAGAAATCTTGGCATCTGGTGGGGAAACGCAGCCAGCGCCGGGGAAGGGCGGGGAGGGAAAGCAATGCATTTCCAATGCCTGAGCACACCATCCTCACAAGCATCCCCGTAATTGCAGCCACATGCTGGTTCTCACAGCCCTCACCTCACTTGAGCCCCAAATCCTCTTCTCTACTCCTGGGGCTGCTGTACAGCCCCCGCCCCGACCCAGACATGCCTTTCATCTCCTGCTTAAGGCCAAGAGAGAGCTGCACCCGTTCTGCATCATGGACCTGTAAACCCAGCAGGGCTGGCAGGGAATTTCCAACACATCCTTAAGCTGCAGAGAAGAATGATGGACCCTGGACTATACTGGTCCCCAGGCCCTTCTCTCTCTTTCTTTCCTCCCTCTCAACTCCAGCATGAATATTTATCCCCTTGCCTGGTCTGAATATTTATCCCCTCGCCTGGGCTGCCTTCATGCTGGCCGTCACCATCGGCATTCCTGCAGGAATTCCTCCTTCTCCCTCCGCCAAGTGCAGGCCGGGGCTGGGGCGAGGGGGAGGCAGCCCTTTTCATTTCCAATTCCCCCATCCTCGATGGAGAGTAAACATTGTTCCTCTCACAAAGGCGGGTATTGTAGCAGGACGGGGAGGGGGGAAAGGCGAGCGGGAGGAGGTGCGGGGGAGATGAAGTGTGAGAGGGAGGGAGGGCACAGGAGAGCCCCCTGAGAAGAGGGCGAACGGGATGTGAATATAAATTCTGTAAATATTTTCTTTAAGGTGCTGTTTGTAATCCCAGGAAATAGATCCAGTTTCACGGGAGAGTGGGGGTAGCGGGACTGACTTTGCTGCGGGTGCCTCCATGTTGATTAAAATCCTGATGGAGAGGTGGGGGGAGCATCACGGGCTGCTCAGAAGAGCACCAGAACCTCACCACCCCACCTTCCTGCCTCCCCCGGTCTAGAAATCACCCAGCAGCGCCTTGTCCCCCATGCTGTCCCACTTGCACTCCCCAGGCCCTTCTTCTCCTGGATAACGCACGACCAGGCTGGTAAAGCAAAGAAAAATGGGGTTTGTGTCCTGCAGCAAAGGGTTTACTGCCCACTGGCCACATCGCCCCAAGCAGGGACAAGATCCTGAGCTGCAGTGGGGGCACATGCACCCAAGGGAGGGTGCAGGGACACCTTAGCCTGGCCATCACCCGACAAAAGTAAAGCACAAAGCTTGAGATTTGCCTAAGGGGGACATCCCTGGTGGTGAATACGGGCACTGGTATATACACCAGTACTTCTGGTAAAGCCAGAAGTGGCTGTGGGATGGCCCAATCAGCCCCTCTTCTGCCCAGGAGCTGCTGTGTCCGTCCTTCTCCCATCCTTGGACCAGCTCCCCTTTGTCCAGGGAGAAGACAGGAGGTGGGACCAGTGCTGGTGGCCACGCTGGCAGGGCAGGCAGCTGCCTGCTCCCAGCCCTCCTGCAGAGCAGCCCGGAGCGGATGAGCCATTACCCTGTTCTGCTCAGAGAAGCTATTGTGTCTTCTTCAGAAAAGGCTTACCAAATCATCCAATTATGCTTGCCCTTCTACCTGTCTCACCTCCTTTTGATGCTTTTTGTCATTGTTTGAAACAACTGTGTCCAGAAGCCAGGATTTCTATGGTCTCTTGCATTAATGGTGATTCTTCACTTGCCCAGCTCCATCCCAGGAGCCCCATTTACGTTCCTGCAAGCACAGCACTCTATCTACCCTACAGACTGCTTGCCTTCGGGCACTGAGCAAAGCACCCACTGCTGGGCAGGAGCTGGGGTCCCGGCATGGCTGGGGCCCATCGCTGCATCCCATCACTCATGCAGGGGCTCAGCCCGCATCCCCAGTTCAGGCCCATGGAGACGGGACATCCCACTGCCTTTGACACCCATGGCCATCTGCAGCATCCCCAACTAAGGGCAGAGGTTGGGAGGCCACCATGCCTCTGCCTGCTCCTCAAGCCACGTGCGAGCATAGAAATTCCTAATTCTAAGGCACTTCTAGGGATTAAAAAGTTACTCTCTATTACTTTTTTTTTAAGCCCGCTTGCTCACAGGGGATCCCTGCCACCACCAGCTGGTCCCCCACAGTCCCAGGGGAACAGATGCTGTGGCCACGGTCCCCTTTCATCAGGGACACCATGAAATGTGACATTTGCTGGTCCAGACGATGGGGAGGGCAGAAGTATAACCACATTGCAGAAGAGATTAGAGCCATTCAGGGAGGTCGCGGGGTCTGTGCAGCAGGCTGACCCAGAGGTGTGCCTCACCCTTTCGCTGCCAGGAGGATCACTGCATGCTTGCTTCATTCCTCCTTCCCCAGTCCCTGCCGCTGGCTAATTTCTGAGAGGGGACGTGGGGCTCCACAGACTTTTGATCTGCTCCAACACAGCTGTTCCCAGACCTTTATGTAAGGGATGAGAAATGTGACTGAAATAACTGACAGAGTGGACAGAAGCAAGTGTGAAAGACTATAAATAAATATGACACAATACCTGTGATCACCGCTAAGTAAGTTTTAAATGGAATTGATGGTATAAATAGAGTCAAAAGCAAAGATGCCTCCAGCAGGTGACATAGATGTGAGGTGGGGAGCGACTGGTGTGATGCAGGTGCAAACACAGCAAGACCCCATGCCCCGCTCCATCCCTACTATCTGGCAGCCATGGAAGTGGTTATTTTGCTTTGGACCCCGAGGGTCCTCCATCCTTCCAGCTCCCAAGTGCTCTTCCATCCTTACCACCCCTTGGCCCTACCAGACCCGGATGAACCGGACAGGTTGGGATGTGCAAGCCCATCCCTCAAGGGGCATAAAGAAGGTCAAGCCCCTGCAGTGGCCCAGGCCCCTCTTGTCACTCTCCCAGAGCCCACCTGGGCAGCCAGCAGCCTCACATGTGGCCTCCAAGCAGCCATAAAATGGGGTTCAAATTTCACTTTCGATGTTCAAAATATTTTCTCTCTTTTCCTTTCCCTTCTTTCCCCAGCAGATCTGTTAACCCTGGCTCCAGCAGATCTTGGCCCTTTGCTATGCTCTTACTACCCTGTTTGCAGCAAGAGCTGGGCAGGCATTGACTGACTCCCTTGCTGGCTGAGGCAGAAGCCGTGTGAGCTGCTTTCCTTAAGCCAGTCACTTTTCACCTATCCCTTACCTTGCAGGTACTCCAATGCTCCAGACACCTCAGTCCTAAGCCCACACATGTGTTAAAGTGCTGCATCTGGTATAAGCACTGCAGCTCCCATGTAATTGGGACAGCATCCCCATGTCCTTGGCCCCAAAACAAGAAGCAGAGCCCAGGAACCTGCCCCTCCTGGCATCCCAAATTGCCGCTGCAGCATCACGTTGGCTGATTTTGCTGTTCTGGGCACGGTGATTCAGCAACACGCCAGCGATGCTCAGCAAACATTGAATATTGAGATCAGCTACAGGAAATCCCTGTGGGGATATCACTGGTGCCGCTTTCCAAGCCGTGCTATGGCAGGGCTCATACCACCAGCTGCCCTCGGTGCCAGCGCGGGACGCTGCCAGCACTGTGATGCTCTGTGCCAGCAGCACGTGGCAGAGGACACCCCACCCGTGGCTGGTGGGGCAGAGACCTCTTCTGATTTTATCCAGAGGATTTGCCCAGCTCAGCTTCACAGCAGTTCTGGCAGGGTAGAGGACTTCTCCACCCTCTTCTCCCACTTTTCCACCCTCCTTGCCATAAGTCCAAACCTAACCTACCTGCAGCAGTCTCCCCTGCAATTGCTATTTGGGCAAACACCCCCTTGGTATGAGAGCATCCAGCTGGGTTCAGCTCAACAGGCTGGAGCGGCAGGGAGAAGGGGGAGCGTCTGTGGGAAGGGGCGAGGGGGGCTGCAGATCAGGGCTGATATGGCCTGGCATTTTGGCAGAATTTTCTAGGACAGTTTGTACAGTGTCTTCCCTATACAATGGTTATGTCTAGCCGCCGCGCTGCAGCTCTCATTTCCATGAGCAAGGAATTCAACCGAAAAGTAAACAGGAAAAAACGTTACATCTCGCAGTTTATAAATATATACGGAATTATTTAGGCAGTCAGGCCAATTTGCACAGATGCCGCATATATGCTGTGACAGATCTCTATGTTGTTTTGGAGCCACCCCTTGTGAATGGGAAACAGGGCTGGTTTCTCGCCATGTCTGCATGAAATATCGGTATCCTCCTGCAAGCTGGCTGCCAGCAGTGAGTGCTACGGCTCTTGGGAACAGCGCTATGAGCTGATGTGAGCTATTTGCACGTAGTGCTGAGAGACTCGAGTCCCCAAGTTTCCAGCTTGGGCTGCACGAGGCCTTTGGAAAAGGCAGGGGAGCTTTTCCTGGGGATTTCAGCCCCGGATCTGTCAGGCCGATGGGACAAACCGTGCTTTGGTGGGGTGGGGGGCAGGACCTGCCCCGGCGCACACACCTCCATGAGGGTGAGATGGCATTTTGGAGCCCCAGTTCCCCATGTCCAACAGGCTGAAGCTGCTGGTTCCCAGGACTTGGGGGCAGAGTGGGGTGCAGGCAGGGCAGACCTGCCTCCAACTCCATGCAGGGCACTGAAAAATTGCTGCCTACAGGAACAAGGGACCTGAGCCCCTATCCCATCAACCTCCTCCACAGCAAGCGTCCCAAGGCACCTTGAGCCCAGAGCCGCAATTCAGATCAAAATGATGGGACTAGGCTTTTCCCAACAATGTTCCTTCCTCCCCCTCTCACACCCGGCCTGAGCCCGGAGGTTTATTCAGCCTGACAGCCGAGTGACTTGATCGTTCGAAGCAACGTCTTAATTGCAGGACGTCCTCCATGGTGCTTTCTGGCTACAGCCGGTAAAAGAAACTTCTCTTCCCCATCTCCCTCTGCCCCCCCAGCTCCGCCGAGCCGTGCCGAGCGCAAGAGCTGCTCAGACAGTGGGGATATTGTTTTGGCCATTGACTGAATGGCCCGGCCTCCTCAGCTGTAAAATTACCTAGAGGATAACTAAACAAACCCCAGACAAACACTTCTTTAAAAGCACTGCTTACTTTGCAGCAGCCATTTCCCCCTGCCCACCGCATGTGCTCACACTGGGTTTTCTTTTCCTCCCTCTCAAGGGCGACACAATTGCAATGCCCTTGCAAAGCACTGCATGGGGAAGAGGGGACAGCGAAATGTGGGGGGACACAGGGGATGCCATGGGCTCTTCTGGACCAGGCGCTGCTCAGCCCCAGCTCAGCGGTGGAGACCTTGTGATGCTGAGGCATCAGGAGCAAACAGGGAGTCAGAGACAGCGACTCTATGGGCTGGTCCATGTCAGAGCTGGGAGGGGGATAGTGGTTCCAAGGGCTCAGTCCTGACCAGTTTTTTCCCCAAAATGGAACTGCTGACCCACAGGGGAACTGGTCCCATCAGCCTAGTCCAAAGTGCACTGAAGACAGTAGAAAAACTGTCCCAGACTCCAGCATGATGCATGACCCAATGGGACTGCTGAGCTCCTGAGGACAAAATCAAGCATTAAGGGATGAAAAAGTGCCTCCAGACTGAGCTGGATGAGCAGGGGGGTCAGGACAGGTCCCCTCCAGGAGGTTTTGCTGTTTCCAACAATCCCTCATAAATAGGAGAAGAGTTCTGGCCAAATCCTTGTTCAGAGTCAATCTAAGCATTTCCTGACTCGGTGCTGATTTCACAGATTAAAGCTGGTCAAAAACAACCTGGTCAAAATCCAGCCAGCATTAATGGAAAAAGACCTTGAGGAATTTCATTTGAGTTTGTTCTGAGGGGAGGGGCTGCGATTTTCCCTCCCAGAAGCTTGCTTGCTCTTGAAATACATGCAATAAACACATGAATGCTAAGCCCCAGCTAAAAGCAAAGAGGCTGCTTTCTGGTGCAAAACCATTTTTTGTAAAGATATGGGACATTAGTAAATCTGGGGTCATGCTTTTAATTCCAGGTCTGCCAGTGAGCCACTAACCTGAAGTATTACAACTGCACCCAAGTTTCCATGTTCATCTGAGGGCTGCAGCAACAGTCTAGGGTTTGGCACAGGGAAGCAATCCTATTGATCCCCAAATAAAGTGGGGGAAGACATTAAATAAATCCCTGCCTATTCCTGCAGCTGGTCAGAGGGATGCTTTCCTTTCTGGTCTTGTTGGCCAGCTCAGATAGAGCGTGCCTTCACAAAGACAGGGGTGGAAACCCAAAACACAACACCGCAGTGTGTGCTCTGAAAATATGTGCAGTCCAACTGAGGCAGATCCCAAATTTTGGCAGATTCCTAGGATCAGGAAATTCCTTGAGAGTTCGGGAAATTCTCCAAGACTGAACCCAAGCTATTTCACTTGCAGAAGATATCAAGTTCTCCTCCTCTTCTCTTTTTTTTTTTTGGTGATGGGTCAGTGGGACCTTGGCGAGCACATGTTGCTGTACAGTGAGAAAGGAGATTAGCAAAACACTGCAGAAGGCCAAACACAGATGCAGGGCCTGCAGGAACAGCTGCTTGCGAAGGGAAGCCGGCTAAGCCAAATATCAGCCACGAGGTCCCAGCTCCAAGAAGGTCTGGAAAGAGCCCAAGCTGGTATCAGTTACACTTTCGTCCCTGCTCCTTTCCCTGTGCATAAATAACTACCCTTTATTTATGGCCGCTCCCCATCGCACGCCCTACACACATGCCTGCGGGGTCACTTCAGAGGACGGGGCAGAGTTGGCTGCAGCAGGAGGGACCCAAAAATAACCCCCCCATCCCCTTGCCTCAAGAAGCATGGATAATTGCAGGGTTTCAGGTCAGCTGTTACCACATTGATCTATCCAGAAGTTACCTGGTGCTTGGGGACACACCGGAGCTGCACTGCCCATGGCTTGGACCAAGCAGCCCCAAGGTGTGGGAAACCTCCTTTCTGTCCCAGGATCACAACTCCAGGAAAAATGGCCACAGCTAGGCCAACA
Source organism: Phalacrocorax aristotelis (assembly GCF_949628215.1). Taxonomy (NCBI): domain Eukaryota; kingdom Metazoa; phylum Chordata; class Aves; order Suliformes; family Phalacrocoracidae; genus Phalacrocorax; species Phalacrocorax aristotelis. Next base: position 7,010,754 of record NC_134288.1, on the reverse strand, counting down.
AAGACACAAAACAGAGAATCAAGCTTGTAGGATAACTTGTCCCAGGTAGGCGCGTAGGGCTGCTCTCCAACATCCACCCCAGAAACACATATATGCCACTGGGACCATCCTCATCCAAGCAGGCTGTTGGAGCAGCCAGGACATCTCCATGCAGCTCCTGCCCCTAAAATGCAGGAGATGGGGCAGACAGAGGACAACCCTCATGCTGCTCCTTCACAGAGCCCTGCAGCACCCTCCACGCTCGGCCATTGCCTGCTCAGGCCCACCACGTGCAGGGGAACCTGTCTCCAGAGCTGCCTCTCTAGTCCATCTCTCTTGCTAAAGTCACCCCAGCAGACCCAACTCCTTGCCTGGGTCATTATCCTTCACCTTGCCTGCAGGAACCAGATGCCTGGGGGCAGCCAGCCCTCCCAAGCATCCCAGCACTTTGATGCCAGGCAATCTCTGTGCTTCGCAGGAATGTCAGAGGTTACAATTAGCTCAACTGTGCCTTGTTGCTGGGTGACTTTAAGGATAAAAAGTCAGCAAAGAGGTCCATTTGTACTAACGTCCTTCAATATTCCCCAGGTCCCAAAGGAAAAGTATTTTCTTTCCGCTCCTGTGGTGTTTTTCTTCTACTGTGTGCAGCAATGAGGTCACCAAGCAGAGGTTTTGTGGCTAAATCACTGGGTTGCTGCCATCATCCTGTTCCCAGGAAAGAGAGAAGCTGGCCCAGCAGGACATGCAGCCAAAGAAGAGGATGGATCTGCCTGAAAGCCAGAGGCACACCTCCACAGGACCTGGCCAAGCCCTAGAAAATTGATCAAACATACCAGCTCTAGGGGCATATCTTTAAACCAAAATGCCAGGCTGCTGTTCTTTCCACTCCCAGTGAAACCAGGAACAGTCCCCACAGAAAAGCTGGGATGCGGCACAGAGCTGCTTCGGGAGAGCCTTCCCCAAGCGTGCCTGGCTGCAGGTCAGACCAGCAAGTAGCCCTGAAGCCATACAACTCCCCCAAAGCCAGGGCTCCTCAGGCACTGCAGGCAACAGGGTTTGTAGGATAACACGGTGGTGTCGGGGGATGAGCTGTTTCCAAACCCCTCTCCTGGAGCCATGGGATGGGCAGGCCAGACACCTGGTCTCATAGCTGACCCTACTTTGAGCAGGTTGGGCCGGGGACCTCCTGTGGTCTCAGCCAGGCTGAATGAGCCCATGACCTGCTGCCAGAGCTCTCTCCAGCAAAGCCAGGAGGGACATGTACCTCCTTACAAGGGTTCATCCCTCCTGCAAAAGCTTCCCAGCTGCACCAGTACCTTCCCTCACAGCACATGGCTTGAGCCCTGCTCCTGCCAGCACAACTCTGTGTCTGACCAGCCTCAAGCCCCCACCCTGAAGGCATTTTCCTCCTCTACCACTTTCCCTTGGCTTCAGAGGTATCCCTGCAGGTAAGCAGCAGCTGGCAGACCTTTTTTCTTTCTATAGACATCCCTCTCCTAAACCCAGATCTTTGCCTACCTCTAACAGCAGCCTTTTCTCTCACACCCTACTTGCAGAAACACAAACCCCACCCTACACACTAACTAGCACCCAGCCTTTTATAGCATTCCCCAGGCTTCTGCTCAGCTGAGGCCAAGCTGATGGGGACCAGCTGAGATCAGGGCTGCTCTTCCCTGGGGCTTACAGGGCAGCCCACCCCAGTGCAAAGCCTGGGTCCAGCCAGGTCCCCAGTGCCCCACCATTGACATGCTGGGGTTTACTGGGAGGGTGTAACCTACCCCCTTCCTCAGTCTTCATCCTCTTCACCCTGCATCTGTGTGCTGCTGAATCCAGCTGAGACTGCCCCTGCTCCATCTCCACGGCTGTTGGTTGTTAATGCTCTCTCGATCCCAGGGTCCTGGCATGGCTGGGAAAGGGGTTTCTTTAAGCACATCATCCCAGTGCCACACAAAGGACCTCCTGCCTGCCCCTTGCCCTTGCTAAATCTGCCCTGCCAGCCTCCTTGTGCATTTTCCCGGAGGAAGGACGCTAACGGATATATAAATAAAGCAACCTGTGTATTCTTCTCCCTGCTCAGTGCTTGTGTAACCTGTGGTTGACCCCTCCTAGTCCTCCCCAAACCACAGCCCCAGTATCGCTGCCTGCCGCCACCGCCGCCGCTGCTCTGGCATTTTTATGAATGGCCTTGAGCCCAGGGAAGAGATGTGAGCGTGGATTTGGAACAGTTCCATCCCTTCTACCGCACGTGCTAATCTTGACAAATGATCAGCGTGTGGCTTTCGAAACCAGAGATAAGGCTGTCTGACCACTTCAAGTCACTACACTTTCCCACGAAGAAAGGGATTTTGTTCTCAGCCCCCAGCCACAGCTTCCTGGGCAAACCCAGGTGCCCCCTGCCCCATAGCTTGGGGGACACACACTGCAATCGCACCCCTTGGGAGTGGGGCCAGGGTCTGATTCAGAACAAATCCTTGGCAACCTCCAACCAAGGCAGATGTTGTGACATTGCCTGGGTTTCTGATGCCACCGGCTGGACCAGGGCTGCCTCCTGCCTGCGCCTGCATCTCGTTCCCATTGAGGCCAACAGGAGAAGTGGTCCCTGCTCAGCATGGAGCTGGAATGTGGTGGAAGTGTGTGCTGGGAGCTAGCAAGATCTTTCAGTCCTGCAGCTAAGCCATGATCATGGTGGGTTTCCTTGGGCTCGATTTTAGCTGGGAACTGGAGAACTCCAGGCCATACTGGGGACAGCGCTCTCCTTGGATTGGTATCTGGTATTACGATGCTGCGGTCTTATGGCATTTGGGACATGCATCTTGCCTGCTAGTTTGGGCAGTGCAGCGTCCCCGGTCCTCCCTGGGGCTGGGGAAGCGGCTGTGGGATAGCTGTGGTGTCTTCACAGGGACTTTGAAATGGCAGAGTGAGCCCTGAGCGGATCCTTTCAGACACACGCCTGGGAAAGCCGGGCTTTTCAGAAGGCTCCCTCTCTCATGCAGACACAGCCCCACTGCCAAGGGAAAAGGCCTCTGTGAGTGCCAGCTCAAGGAATGTCTTTGATCCAGTGGGAATCATTACGGAGAAACTCTGCCTCTAAATTGAGCTGCTCTCTTGCCTTGCCACTTTGGGAAATGAATTTGTACTTGGAAAAACTCAGGCTGGGAGAGATCTTGGGAAGGCATCCAACCCATTTCCCTACCCCAAATTGGTCCTGACAGACTTTTTTTTATCTAACCTTTCCTTTAAAATCTCCAGATGGCTCAATACGGTCTCCTCCAGGGCTATATTCATTTTACTAACAGATTTTTTTTATTATTAATATCCAACTTAAATTTCCCTTGCTGCAACCTGCTGCTATCCCATGGCAACATGTAGGGCAACTGTCCTCTTACTGCCGCACCTGGTGCACCCCATCCTGCCCAGCAGCGGTACCTATTTAAAGCTCAGGATTAGGGTGGACAAGGCTGGTCCTGGCCAACAGCAAGCGGAGTTGACGAGCTCCTGGACTGCCCTGTCACTTTTCCTGTTGCTGCGCTGGTCTGCGGGAGGGTTTGCTGGTGCAAGAGCACATACCCACTGTGCCCTGTGCAGGCACCAAACTTTGAAACCAGGTGGGAACGGGAGGTCAGAGGCTGCTGGCTTGTTGACCCATGAAGGGAGGCAATTATTCAGCTGATGAGGCCATGCAGGTGTTAATTAAAAAGCATGCGAAGCAGAACAGGTCACTGTTTGGTGTCATCCGCTCGTGAAATTAGCCTTGCGGTGCTTCACCCAGCCCTCCCCAGGAGACAGAGCAAGGGAAGAGCTGCCCATAGTACCTCTGCTCTTACTCTCGTATCCTCCACCTGAGCTCCTATTTCTGGGTACTTCCTGGGTCCTGCACAATGTCCCTGCTTTTTGGCCAAATCTCTGCTGGATCCTTAGTAGGGAAAAACTTCCACCTGTTCATTCTTGGACTGGCTTGGAGCGTAGCTGTGCAGGGGTGAGAGGTGTAACCAAAATAATCAACTCCTGGCAGTCCAGGTGGAGATCCAAGCTCCCTAGTCACATGCGGAGCTGCTGCAGGAGGCGCTCACACGGGGGCACTGATGGACACAGCCTCCCAGCTCAGGCACCCCTGTGGGTGTCCCTTGGTAGGGTCTCAGGTTTGCCCAGCATCAGATTTGATTGTCATCAGCAGCTCTGATCTGATCCCCTTTACTCTCCAGCTAAGGCCAGGAGGGAAAGTAAAGCCTTCCTCTGGGAATCACCAAGGGCTGGTGCTGCCTGACCCAAAGGTTACCAGCAAGCAGGTGTGCAGAGCGTTTTGGCAGCAGTTCAGGGTGGCAAAGCCCTTCCGTTCTGCTGCAGAGCTCAGTGCTCAGCACGTGCTTCATGGCTCTGGGAGATGGGGCTCAGCATCTTCTCTGTTGACCCTGGGACGTGCCCATGTCAGGAGGATGCCCTGGTAGGAAGGAGTGTCCTGTTCCTTCTCCCCATGAGCACTTCTCCAAAGCCAGGATGCTGTGCCAGGCTCCACACGGGCACCCTCCTGTGCCCAGCCAGAGCTTGCGGTGCGGTGGGGACTGGCTGCAGCACGGCTGAGCGTCAAAGAGTCAAACCGGAGCTGCTCCCTGAGAACTGCAACTCAGTGTTTCCTGCTGCTCTGTGTCTCATGGTTGGATTAGCTCACGGCTAATAAGGCTCATGCCTTATTTTCAGCTTTTTCAGTTTTTCCCATGGTTTGGGGCACTCATAATGGCTCTCTCCTGGGTAGATTCTTTGATGTCTTATAATAGAGTTGATGATGAATCTATTTCCTCAGTAGGGACCCACGTTTGGCGCTCTCTTGTCTACCCAGATGCCTTTTTTTCATAAAATTAGACAATAGAACAACAAAAAGGAATTCGGCCTCTCTCTGAGGATGCTGCCTCGCTATGAAATCTGGCAGAAAGTGACCCAGAGCTTCAAAAGCGGGGTTGGACAGCAGACACAGGCAGTCAGATGCACACACAAGTGCAACGACTCCCACCTCCTTCCCTTTCACGCCCAGGCTAGCGAGCATGAACGAGCACTCTTAACTCTGCCCTGCCATACCCGTTCATCACAGCACAGGTTTGAAGGCCAGAACCAAGGGCTTTTTCTGAAACCGTGCAACACCAGATGTTTTTTTCCTGAGGCCTCAGACGCACACGTGCAGCATGCTGTTATTAAAACTGGCTCATAGTCCCTGCGCACAGGGAAAAAAAATTAAGGCTGTGTGCAAGGTTAGTTCTCCACTTTGGCATCCAGCATTAAACCATGCAGGCTCAGTTGACTTTTGTTTGTTTTTATAGAGTTGCTTATAGACCGTCCCTCCTGCAGCATCCCAGTGGAGTGGAACAATTTGATGCACCAGCTGGACAAGAAGTGCTTCATGTGCTGCCAAATATACCATGTAAAAACCATAATGCAGCCACCTCTGGGGTGCAGCCTGACAAGCGCATGGCGGCTCGCAGCAACACCCTGCAGCAGATTGAACCAAGAGGAGGGAGCCGCTTGAGAGGATGCACTGGTTCATTACTCAGACTTCCTCCTCTTGGTTGTCCGCCTGGCCTTTCCAGCCTGCCTCCCCCAGCACAGCTCTCCTATGGATTTTTCTTCTGCTGCTAATGTTCCTGTATTCACCTCAGACTGAGCCAAAGGCTCCTTTTAACTGAAAAAGGCCTTTTGTCTCGGTATCTTACCATCTCTGTCTCAGTGTCAGCTCAAGCCTTGATGCCTCCTTCCCCCAGCAGCAGGTTTCACTCCTGCATTTAAGATTCTACCAGCCACCCTTTCTCAGCCACTTCTTTTCCTCCAAGAGATTTGGAGAAGCATTGCACATCTTGCTCTGGTGCTTCCCTGCCCAGGCTGGCTTGGGGCTGGCCTCTGCCAGATGAGGCAGGAGCCTGACTGAACCCCTGGCGTTGTCTCAGTGGGATGCACAAGGGTGTGGGTGGCGTGGGGGCAGCAGGGTGCTCAGCCCAGGCTCTGCTTATATGACAAAATCTCCTGCTCCCTGGCATGGCCTCCCCTCTGCAGGGCCACAGGCTGACCTCCACAGGGTAGCACCAGGGATGTTACCCCTCTCCCGAATTGCCAGCCCCCCAGCCCCCTTGCCCCACAACAAAGGCCCCCCCATGGCTCACATGAAGGGTCTTACACTGCTATGGTTAATGGTGAGGTGCCTGGGGAGTGCTGTCAGGGCAGGGTAGGGTGCTCAGCACCCAGCACCCGCTGCTGTGGGTCACCTGTAAGTGGGGGCATTGGGGTGCAGGTTAGCAGGGATCTCTGCAGCACGCAGGAGGGGTGGGAGACCCAAACCTGCCCTCCAAAGCCACCTAGGAGGAAATGCACTCGGCCATGGGAGATCCATGGGTCTGTGGTGAAAGGCAAGCGATTCCCCCCTCGCTCCTGGAGCCTGGAACGGAAACCCGTATCTACTGGGGAGGGCTGATGTCAGCTCCAAAATAGCATCGCTTCCTTCTTTGCCTTCCTGCAAAACCTGGCTGCTGGGTTCACTGGGCCCTTGGTGAAGCTGGATGCAAACGATTGACAGCTGCCAATCTCCAGCAGCAAAGACCGCCTTGAGCCGAACACACCCAAGGGACAGAGTTAAGGTTCCTCCAGCCTTTTTCTTCGCCTGCGCTCCTGGTGACGCAGAGCAGGCCTGTGGGCTGGGGTTGACCCGGAGCCGTGAGGGTACGCCTCGGCTCCAAACCCTGCTGCACCTGCTACCCCCGCCCGGGGTGGGGGCACGGGGAGAAGGGGCAGCTTTGAGGCCGAGGCCGAGGCCGGGGAGGGGGCGCACGCCCCTTCCAGCTCCCCCCCCCCCGGGGCCGGCAGCGCTCTGCTCCCGAGCTGCGCAGGGGGCTGCGGGGGTCGAGCTCCCGCGCCGCGGGGGCTGCGCTGGGAGGGGAAACGGGGATCCAGGGAGGGGGGGCTTTGTCTCCCCGCCCGCGGGGCCGGGGGTCGGCGGCTGTGGGAGGGCGGGAGGAGGAGCACGGCCCGCCTCCGCCGCCGCGGTACAAAAGGGGTCGGGCGGGCGGCGGAGCGGCGTGTGCCGCCGGGCAGGGCTGGGCCGGGCAGGGCAGGGCAGGGCAGCGGGCGGCGCTCCGGTCCCCTCCGGTCCCGTCCCGGCGGGGCCCGCAGCCGCCCCGTCCCGTCCCGCTCCGCCGCCGGCCCCGGGACCATGCGGCGGGCGCGGGCGTTGCGCCGCCGCGGAGCTCTGCTCGCCTGCCTCTCTCTGGGGACGCTGCTGGCCCTCGCCGACGCCAAGGGTGCTTTCTACCCCCCCGCCGCCCCCCTGCCCTACGGCGGCAGGTACAGCCTCTACACGGCCGGCTCCAGCCCGCAGCTCGGCCCCGGCAAGCCCGTGGGCAAGCACAAGTAAGCGACCCGCTGCGCCCCCCACCCCCGTCCGCGGCCGCGCAACCGACCCGGTGGGCAACGGGAGCCGGCGCCGCCCCCGGGCATCCGCCCCTGGGTCCCGGCTGCACGGCGGGGGCGTCCCGGACACCGCCTGCCGTCGGGCATCCCTCACCGGGCACAGACCGCGGGTACCGGCCACACGTGCGGGCTGAGCATCCCCGGGGACCGGCCGCCGCGGGCACCCCTTGGCGTGTGCCCACGCCCCCGTACCCATCGTGGGTGCTATCTCCAGGGCACCCCTGGCCGGGCAGCGGTCCCTGCGTGCCCGCCGTGGGCACCCTCTTGCCCCGCACCAGCTGCCGGGTTGTGGCTGGCGGGCAGGGCTGTCCGTGTGTCTCGGTGCACCCGCACCGTGCAGAGCAAGGCTGGGGGGAGCGCTCAGCGCAGGAGGGCGCAGGGGTTGTGTGTCCAAGAGGGAGCGGGCTGCGTCGGGGGGGGGCGTGTGTGCCGCCGTCTCGCGTGGGAGAGGGCTGGGGTTGGTGGGGACGGGGGTGCCCGTATGCGGTTATGGGTTAGGTGCAGGTACCTGTTCCGCATGACATGGCACTGGCTGTGATGTGGGGGTGGGGGATGGCACAGACCTATGCGTGGAAATGCAGATTGATTTTGAGGGAATTTGCCCATTTGCTTGTAAAGTACAGACTTACTAGAGTTTAAACATGCTTTCAGGTAACCTGTAAAACTCGGGCGGATGAGGAATGTGGGCTTTATCCATTCAATTGCAAAAAGGCTGTTAGATTGGTGGGGGGCTTGCTTCCCTCCCCGCTTGGTTGCTAGAACCATTTCTGTTGGACTTCTTTGAAAAGGGGAGGATGTGGTGTTATGAACAAGCTGAAATGAATAAAGTAATATTTGAGATGAACAATACTGGCAGTGCCAGTGAGAGCTTTCCAAAATCTGTAACATTTTCCAGCTGCTCACTCTTAAAACATCAGGCTGGAGCTATAAAACTGCTAGCCACAGGTGGGTGAGAAGGAAAGGGGTTTCTGAGAAGGAGGGTGAGCCAGAACCACCCAAACCCAAGTAGTCATAGGCAGGGAGTGTCTATTAGTGGTGGCTAGTACATCTACCCGTGTTGGCTACTAGCTTACTTACAAACACACTGCTAACCCCCTCTGTAAGTGGATCCTGGATTTATGGATAGACAGTGATTCTAAATTTCCACACACACACACACACACACACATGACCTCCCTTCCCTCCAGCTAAGAAAAGTGGCTGGCCTTCACTCTCGTGTGGCCCCGTGCGTGGATAAATGACTCACTTTTGGATGAGTGGGGAGCAGCATGGGTCCCTGCACACACTCGGAGCCTGGCAGCCTCTCACCAGGGCAGAGGTGCTTGTGGCTGGGCAGGCTGGAAATGCCAGTCGCTGCTGGGAGTTGCGGTGCCCATCCCTGGGGGACAGAGAGCCCTTGGCGAGGGGCCAGGGTAGAGGTGCTGGTGCCGCTCCTGCGGGGAGTGAGGGGGATGCGCTGGGGGTGTGGGGTCGGTGGGTCCCTGCTGGGAAGGAGCAGAGGAGCAGGGAGAGGAGCTGGGGTGTCGGAGGGAGGATGAGCCTGCTCGCACCTTGCTGCTTCATGGAAGGAGCTCCTGCCCCATGTGGGCTGTTGGAGGCAGAAGGCCTGCTTGGGGCCTCTGAACAAGGGCACTGGGGGGCTTACGGCAGGCCTCGGCATGGGTAGGGGATGTACTTTGTCTTCACATGTTTGCCATCGGTCCTTGTCCCTCCTTCACCCTTCTTTCTCCACTCAGGGTGAGCCAAAGCCCTGCAGCTCTGTCCCCAGAGGTTGACAGCGGGGGGGCAGGGAAGGGCACGCACAGATACACATGCACATGCTCGCTCCCCCAAACAGGAGACACCACAGTCCTTCCCCCCAAACACTTCTGCTCCATCGTGACTGTGCCAGTCCCTTCCCTCACCTCCACCTGCCAGAGGTGTCCGGACCATCACCGTGCCAAGCCTGTGAGAGCTGGGCTGGGGCCCTGCAGCTTGTTCCTCTGGTCAGCCCTGAGGCTGCTCTCCACAGGCCACGCAACGGCAATGCCACGGGACTCTGGCTGCTTCCCAGCCTGCGTCCAGGCAGCTGAGCCACAGCAACCCCAGCTTGTACAGGGAGAGCCGCGTCCTCCCGCCTCACTGCGCACCTCCCCACACCTGCAGCTCGTGCCGGCCCATCTGCTCCATCCCACTGACCCTCCTTCTTTGCCTCGGTTCTGCACTGTGTGACTGTGCCCTCCTCTCCTCCCGCTCTGCCATCTGCTGTGTCCCTATGCCCTTGATCCCTGCCTCACCGCACATCCCTGCTGTCTCTGCCCCAGTGGACCAAGTCCATCTGCTCCTGCTGGCAGCCCTGCCTTCAGCTGGAACAGCCTTGGCCTCCATCTGTCCTACCAGCACTCCTGCATCCTTCCTATACAGCCTTCCTCCCAGCCACCTCATCCTCAGAGCCTGAGTTTGCTGCTCGGCTCAGGAGAAGGCTGTACCTTGAGCTGGCTGCTATCCTGTGGCACTCAGCTGCAGGCATGATGGCAGGAGGGAAGAGGCTCCACTCCTCACACCACCCATCCAAGGGATCTGATGAGGTTTCCAGCCTTCATCCAGCTTGGGACCTGGGTCGTGTCCCTGCCTATAAGGTGGAGGGAGCCGTGATGCTGCAGCCCCGCAGAGCAGCCAGCCTGCATCTCCTCTCCCTCTGCTGACTGTAGTGTCACGCTTGGTCCGAGTGTGACAGCACCCACAGCAAGGTCCAAAGGCTTTTGGGCTGGCCTTCGTGCTGGCAGCACTCCAGGAGCTGCAGGACAGACTACCCCTGCCAGATGCTGCTGGAGCTAATTCTGGGATGTGGTTCCTATAGCTGCTGGTGGCGGTGGAATTCTCCTTGTCCCCCCCAGCCCGTCTCACCGCCAAGCACAGCCCAGCTCTAGGGCTGAGGCTCTGGGTGACTGCAGCACTGGTGACAATGTGACTGTGACAGCAGCAATCACACTCAGCACCCAGTCTTCTGCAGCATGGTGGCACTGCAGACCTGCCTGGGGGAGATCTGGGTTTCTTGCAGATGGTGAAATTACCAGTGAAAAATCAGAAGGCGAGAGTGCTCAGCCTGTTTCCAGCACCAAGACTGATTTCTCAGGCAGGGCTCAACTGCGGAGTGACCGCGGCTGGGGGGGGCAAGGCAGCTATCAGCTTGGAGGGATATTGTGGGCCAGGCACTGCCCAGGGCTGGGCAGAAAGCCCAGCACAGCCGCAGTGAGCAGACCTGTGTTGAGGGTGCAGGGGTTTAGCTGTACCTCCTTAACCCAGAGGAGACATGCCTGGACCCACCCAGACTGAGGAGAAGGCTCCTCGTTGCTGGGGGTGGCACCCTGGCACCTGAGGGCAGCTAGCAGGGCTGGGCTAGGCTGGGCAGCGCCTGTGGAGGCTCTCGGAGATGGTCAGGTGAAGGTAGGTGAAAGCCGGGATGCCTGGAAACACCAGGAGCAGGAGCCAATTCGCCTAGACCAGCCTGAGCAGGAGGTCCTGCCTGCCCCTTGTCTGTGCACCCAGCAACACGGTGGGCACTGGGAGTCTTTGCTCTGTCCCTGCTCCCTACGCTCCCCTGGGCCCCACTGCTATCCCCAGCTACACAAGCTGGGGGTTCCCTCCAGCTCCTGACCCCCCCGAGACCTTGCTGGCAGCATTAGGCAGGGCAGACAGACCTGCATAGTTGAATAGCTGCGGCACCGCTACCAGCTGGGGCAGAGGGTGACGGTGTCTCACTGTGCTTCCCCCTAGGAGCTACTGTGCCTACGTGGTGCAGCGCAACGTGACGTGCACGCTGCAGGATGGGGCTGAGAGCTACATCAAGGCCGAGTACCACAAGTGCAGCTGGGGACCCAAATGCCCAGGGAAAGTGCTGTGAGTACGGGGGGTGCCAGGGCATGGCTCCCTTCCCCTCCCAGCTTCAGGTTGCAGCTCTCCTTGGGCTCCTGAGCCCCTGTGCCACCCTTCTGACCATGAACACCTGCTTTCCCGAGGGCAGTGGAAGGGGCTGATGGGTTTTCCCTGGATAAGGCAGTCAATGGCAGGGCAGCAGTCCTGGGAGGAGGCAAGATGGGACCTGTCAGGAGGGAGAGGGAGCTCTATCTGTCATCAGAAATAAATCAGGAAATGATGGGAAGCTGGGGGGGGTGGTGCATGTGCATGTGTGCAGGGAAGCATTTTGTCACAGACCTGCAATTTGGCAGAAGGATGGCAGCTAGCTGAGAGCCTAACTGAGAGGAGGAAGAAATGGAGACCATGGCTGGGGATGGCTAAAGGCTTCCTGCCCCAGGAAAATATTTGCAAAACCCTCTGCCACCTTGTCAGTGCTGGAGGGAAACACCCCGCTGTGCCACAGCCGGAGCCACAGCCAGGGCAGCGTGGACACTGGGGCTTTGTGCTTCACCACCCTCCACAGGCCCAGGCCAGGGATGCTGCTCCATGCAGAAATGCCACCCTCCGACATCCTCCCCAGGCTCACCGAGAGCAGAAGAGCTGAGCAACGAGGAAAACCGGGCTGAGAGGGCCTTTGTCAGAGCCTGGCACCCCTTCTGTGGCACCGGCACGCAGTGCTGCAGCCAGCCGGGGCTTGCCATGCGCTGGCGGTGCCACGGGCTCCTCACGCAGCCTCTCCCAGCAGACGCAGGCTGTTGGACCCACTCGCTGACTTGCTTTTTCCTTCCTCCCATCACAAGTGCTTTAGCAGCATTTGGGGACTTCTGGACACCTGGCAGCTGCTGGTACCTGTGGAACAGATCCCCAAAGACTCTCCCATCTCTGTGGTGTCTGCTGCTTGGCCCCTCCAGCCCTTCAAACAAATCTGGGGTGAAACCAGGGTATTTTCTGATGGCAGCTGGACCTGCAGCAGAACTTTCTGCACAGCCTCAGATGCTGCATCCACGCGCAAGAGGGAAACATGTTTTTTCCACACTCTGGGGCCATCAGCTAATGTTTGTGCAGCTGCAAAAAATATTTCCCCTTGCCACTGTTTGGAGCAGGAGGAGAAGGGTCCGGAGGGGCTGAAGGGCTCCAGGCTCCTCTGCAGAGGCTGGCATGATGCAGAGAAGGTGCCCTGCCTCCTGGATGCCATCCTCATCCTTGCTTCACGCCCTGACAGTGGCTGCATGCAGCAGTCTCCTGCTATGGTACGTCCAGGCAGGTTTCTACACACTAAGACAGAAGGAAAGACCACAGAAACTCAGCAGTGCCTGTGAAGAGGAATAACAGAGAAGAGCTTGTTTTGAAACTGTCCCATGCCTTTGGAAAATCATTGATGTTGATGAATTTTGAAGTGATTCAAAGAATGAGTATTTGGGTTTGCTTTCTCCTCCTGCCCTGTGGTACGTACAGAGGTGGCTGTATCAAACTGGGAGTTGTGTGGAAGTGGCATTGCCTGGGGGCGCTGAGGACCCTGGCAGGGACACGGACTACAGGGGCTTGGCCCCATGTGCTGCCCTGAGCGACGGGATAGGTGCGAGTGCCTTACACAGCCCCTCCGTACCGCACGGACTGTTGTGCCACCTCCTCTGAGACCTTAATGTGCTGGAGTAGAACAAGGGCCCGATTGTGTGTGTTATTGCAAAACAGCAAACTTCAGGATTTTCAGGCCCTGGTAAATTCAGATTGTAAATTTTCAAAAGGCAGGTTCAAAGCATTGGTATTTCAGAGGTGGTGAGAAATGCGCTGTCCTCAAGCCTGCGCAGCTCAGCTTGGCTGGTGCGGGGAGCACTGGTGCTGGTGGGGTCCTGTCCCATCCGTGCCACCTCACAGCAAAGTGCTGTGGAAGAGCAGGGAGCAGCCGAGTCCTCCCCGCTGGGCTGGTGGGGACCCTACGTAGAGCGAGAGCAGAGAGGGAAAGTGTTAGTGTCCCACCAGGCAAGGGGGTGGGCTCGCACCTTTGTTTGGGGTGTGCGTGTGGGGTCAATGTTGTAGTGCCCTAACTGGTGATGGAGTAACTTCCCAGGGCATCCCAGTTAGGGACAGGAGGAGGTGTAAGGAGCCATCCCTCTGTGCACATCACATGGCATCACCCTGACAAACCTTGCCACGGCTCTGCTGCCCCACTGCCAAAGCTCTTGCTTGCAAGGCCAGCCCATGCCACTTAGGCTTCCCATCAAACTGATGCCCTTCACACACAGAGAAAATACCTTTCCAAAGGTATTTCAACGCTCCTAGAGGCTTCAGGACAGGATTACAGTTGAAAAGAGGATTTTTTTACCCCACTAGGACACACCCACAAGCCGCTCAGGCTCCTCTTGGAAGTGATCTGAGCTTGCAGGGGTCTTGAAATCACTTCCATCATTTCATCTTGTGCTTTCCTGGGCCAAAAGTTGCCAAACTGTGTGGTGTCTGTCACAGTGGTCATCTATCAGGCCAGAGGCAAAAGCAGTACACTTATAGCTGCTTTTGTAAAACAACAATGGAGTTCCCAGGCTAAAAAAAAAAAAGATTCAACAAAAAAATCTCTCCAGAAACCACACATATATAAAAAATGGCTCTACTCAGCTAGTCCCTCCTCACCCCTGGGCTGTTTTTCAGGCTTGTCTAATTGTGTTACCAACTGGTTGGGGAGAACTCATCTCTCACCATATGCTGACACACCTGCATCTCATGGTCCAGTCCTGGAGAAGGTGGGCACGTGTGTTTGGAGTGCTGGTTAATGAGCTGTGTCCCTGGATAGGCCCTGTAATGCTACACTGAGCTATGGAGCAGTAAGAGCTCTTGGAGGAGGTGTGTCATGGTCTGCAGGTGCAGGACGTGGGTGTCAGCCAGGCTTTCCCATGTGCCCAGATTTCCCATACCCAGCAGGACCCATGACCCTGCTCTTCTCCATTGCTTGATGTTGAGGTTGCTTCTCTAAACTGTCTTCTCTCTTCCTGCCCTCTCCTGGAAAGGTACCGCACCTTCTTCAGACCCAAATACAAGATCGGATACAAGACAGTGACTGAGCTGGCCTGGAGGTGCTGCCCAGGCTTTATGGGAGAAGGGTGCCACGACAGCCCGACTGACCAACCCGGCCTTCTGCCCCAATATCCCAGCCCTAAAATGCCTCCTGGGCAAAAGATGTTTCCAATCCCCAGACTTCCTCCCTATCCAAAAAGCCACCCTGACCTGTTTCCAGGACCAAAGAAGAATCAATATGGTGAGATCTCGCTCCTGCTTCACATCCCCCAGTTACCACACTACCCGCATGCTCTCAAACCTCCCTGTTCTTTCTGTTCCAGCACAGGGCATGAATGTGGCAAACCTTCAGTTGGTGATGTGCTTTCTGATTAGAGACCTGACATTCTGACTTGCTTTTTTAATCTAGTTTCTTTCAAAACATGCTATTTCAAAATCATGTTTCCTCATTGCTTTAAAGCATTTTTCCATTAATTTGGAGGTCAATAGAGTGTGTCTCAAGATGAAGCTGTTCTCATCACCTGCTGTTGAACTTGGGAGGAAAGGGCTTGATCCCAAGAAGAAAGGGTTTCCTGATCAGCTTAAGAAGGGATGGAGAGGAAAGGAGGAAGGGTGGGCTGTTATTTTGCTGAAGTGGCAGTAAAAGGGAGACAGGAGCTAATATTAGTGTGGAAAAGGACTCAAATCTAGAAGATAGTCAAGGAGGGAAGTTAAAGGAGCACCAGCCCTGACTGTGCCCTCTCTATTTCTCTCCCTGTGTAGGCAGGAAGCTGCCTGGCCTCTTCGGGGACCGCCTGGATCGTCTGGAGGAAGAGGTGAGGCGCCTTTCCCAGTCCTACGACAGCCTCCACACCATGGTGAGCGGCCTGGGGGACCGCCTGCGGCTGGCCATCCAGGAGGACACCACCAAGATGATTGGCTCCCTGATGAACAGCCCGGGCACGCCTGACTCGACGGTGGGCTTCGGCATCATTCCAGATGGGCTGGTGGATGTAGCGGACAAAGCCGACATTGCCACGTACCCTCCCGTGGGGGAGATCCTGACCAAAGTGACGGAGGTGAGCGACGTGCTGAAAACCAAGGCAGATTTGCTGCACGAGGTTCACGGCATGGTCCTGGACCATGACGGGCAGATCAAGCACCTGCTGGAGTCAGCCCGGCCCTCGCCCCTCACCTCCATCGACCTACTGGAGGAGTATGTGGACACACGACTGAGCAACCTGCGTGGAGAGCTGCTTGACGGCTTCGAGAAGAAGCTGGGGAAGATCCAGACCACGTGCGATTTCCGGATCCAAGAGGTGAGGCAGCAGTGCGAGGAGGAGAAAGCTGCCAACCTGCGGCTGCAGCAGACGCTGGATGGGAAGGAGCTAGAGATCAAGAAAGAGATCTCCCAGCTGGAGACCCAGATCCAAGGGCTGACAGTGGTGGAAAGCTGCTGCAGCAACCTGGACTACCTCACTGATCGCATGAACATCCTCGAGAAAGGCCTTCACAGCATCTCTGAGTCCCAGAAGAACTTGCATTCGCGGCTGGATGGAGAAATCTCCACTGTCACCCTAGGGAACCTTTTTGAAGGGCGTTTTGAGGACCTGGAAGCCAGACTCAATGCTACAGAGAGGGAAACAGAGAGCTGCTGCTCCAGTATAGAGGACAGCATGAGAGGGACAGTGGTAACAGAGGTGGATGGCATGAGGACTGCCTTTGAAGATAAAATGCAGACCCTGGAAGACAGGTTCATGACCATCGTGGGGGAGCTGAACAACATCAGTTCTCCCATGGGCATGGACGGAGCAGTGGTGCCTGTGCTGGAGGGAGAGCTCGCCAGCATGAGGAAACGGATGGATGAGACACTGGACGTGTTGCAGAATCGCCTCATCACACTGGAGAGCACTTGTTCCCTGGGCTGCACCTCCGCCTCCAAGGATGTGGAGACCTTCCGGACAGAGATCGAAGACTGCCAGAACAAGAACCAGGACCTGCTCCTCCGGATGGACAGCAACTACGACCTCCTGCGCAAGCTGAACGCCACCATCCTGGAGATCCAGCGGCGAATCGAGGAGGAAGCATCGGGAGCTTTGCAAGGGGAGATCACCTTGCTAAAGATCAACCTGAACACCGTGAGCAAGTCTCTGACGGGGCTCAAGGACTCTGTCTCCCAGTACTCGGACACCGTGACACACGTCAACTCCTCACTGGATGAGCATGAACGGAAGATCGAGGATGAGGTCCACACCATCCAGGAGAAAGTCAACGACCAAGGCTCCCAGCTTTTCTTCAGCAATCGACGTGTCCTGAACCTCAAGGGAGACCTGGAGCGACTCAAAACCAGGATTGTCAGCGACCTGAGCTCCTGCAAGAGCATAGCCCAAGACTTGCAGCAGGAGATCGCTCACTTTGATGACCGGGTGGCCCGGGTAGAGAGTGTCTGTGGCAGGCTGGGTGCTGTCACAGGGAGCCTGGATGGCATCAGGGACGAACTGGAGAAACACACGGGCAGTCTGTGGGACTACATGGACCACATGAACGGGACCCTGGCTGCTCACTCTCAGGAAATAACAGGACTGAAGGACAACCTACTTGACTGCCAAGCCAAGGTCTCTGAGCTGGCGGAGCAGGTTGGCCACCTGGAAGAGCAGGCAGAGGGGAAGCAGCATTAGCCACGCTGCCACACACTTCTTTCTTCTCCTCCATGTGAAGGACAGGATTAACTTATATCATACAGACTCACTCCAATGTGAGAACAGTTCTTGGGACAATTTTTTAATGAAAAGATAAAAGCTGCTAAAAACCTTTTTTTTTTCCCCCCCCCCCCTAAATCTTTTTGGCCCCACTTTTCCGTAGCTCCGCCATTCCGGTACTCGCCCCCAACGCCCACTGGCTGTCCCAGCCCTGGTGCAGCAGGGTCACTGCCTCCTGATTGGGGGTGTTGCTTTGGCTCCTGGGCTGATGACCCCAGAAGGACAATTCAGGAGGAAGCTGGAGGCAGGAATGTTGGGGTTTTTTTAAATTTTATTTTTGTGGATTTATTCCTTCTTGAAGAATAAAACCCTGTAGTTGTCAGTTGAGGAATAGAGTTTCTCTGACCTAAAGACCACCTGTGTCTTAATCCAGGGATTGAGCAGCGCCAGGGCTCCTTACAGGGAACAAAACTCACCACAGGAATTGAGGATTTCAAAGAACACACGTATTCACACATCCCACTGGGAACTGCCTTCCCCTCTCTGAGACAGCAGCCCTCCTTCTGTATGGTAAAGCCATTTATACTGCTCACTCCTTCATGCAAACGCACAAGCCTTACGGAGCATATGAGGATATGCATTAGGAAAACACACATAGGCATATATATATACACACACGGTATGTGTATATGTATTTTTGAACAATTCACTGTCAAGGTGCTCATCTGATTGCAAAGTAGCCTCTTGCTGCCCCCACATCCCTTGCTGTATTTCGAAGAACCACACTGAGCAGCTAAAAGCCCCCGCAGCAGCATCTGGGGGAGGGCCCCATGGTCCCTCAGGGCTGCCGTGCTTTGCAATCCCACTTCGCTGTGCTCTCTGGTTACACCTGGGACTGACATGAAGGGTTATGGAAAACTTGTATCTTCCCCAAAGAGAAGTGTGTCCGTAGGTCTCTGCAGAGACCGAGGCAGGCGTTGAGCAGTCCTGTCCTCCAGCTCACGTTCTCTCCTGTTTGATTGCTTAAACTGTGAACGTGATTCCCCTCATCTCGTCCTGGGGCAGAAGAGCTGCAGCTGCTCCAGGGTGTGAGTGTGGGGCTTTC
Source organism: Phalacrocorax aristotelis (assembly GCF_949628215.1). Taxonomy (NCBI): domain Eukaryota; kingdom Metazoa; phylum Chordata; class Aves; order Suliformes; family Phalacrocoracidae; genus Phalacrocorax; species Phalacrocorax aristotelis. The sequence continues at coordinate 6,992,646 of NC_134288.1, read as the reverse complement.
CTTGTCTGGCAGCTTCAGAGCAGAAGCCTGCGTCCTCCTTGCATTCCTCTGAGCCCACTGGGATGCCAGCAGCCCTGACGACCGACACCAACATGGAGACCCCAGGGAGGAAGTGCACTTTTGAGAAGACCTCTTGAGACCTCTCCTCAGCTCAGCCTGGGAATGAAAAACTGAAGTGATTTACCAAAGGTCACTCTGGTTTCTCCACAAACAGGCAGGCTGGAAAAGGTTGTACATGCTCCTGAGCAATTCCAGCCTTTCCATCTAGAGCAGGTGTCCAGACCATGCGGCTGCTGCATACAAGACCCTCCTCTCCTGGGGACCCCAGCATGGGCATCCTCCACTGCTCAGCCAACAGGGACTTCATTACCAGAAAGGATGAAGAGGAAATTAAAGAGCCTCCATCTGACCAGCTTTGGCACTTTATAGCAGAGGAACATATTTTTCTATCAGCTCAGCGTTGCAGCTCATGGACCCTTCCACACCAGCTAGCCTTCAGCTCCCACCTGGTGCCCATCACTCTCACCAGGTCATCCCTGCTCCCCTGTGCCCCACAAAGGAGCAGCTCTGTGCTTTGACCAGGACAAAACAGCAGCAACTCCCAGCAGACATGCATCTGGACACCTTTTCTCCTCCATAAAAACTTGATGAGCTCCCTGAAACAGATGCCTCCAGGCTGGGGAGGATCACAGGCATCACCAAGTCCAGTTGGCCGCATGACATTACCCAGACACAGTAGAAGCTCTTTCCCCTGCCAGGGGAGCGTGGGCCATCAGCTGTACAAGCAGGGAGAGAGGACCTGGCCTCCCACCACTTAACCCACCAGCTTACAGGCTGCCAGATGCCCACAGCAGCAGAATCCACACTTGATACTCTGGGCTTTGCTGATTCAGAGCTATGCTGCAGCTGCTGAGACACTTCTCCAGCTGAGGACCAACCTACAGCTTCTTTCAGGCAGCCTGAAAAACCTGTGCTTAGACAATAAAACTTTTCTTTTTTTTCCCCAGCCCATGGAAGGAGTCTCAAGCCAGCACTGTGATGGGCCAGGGGAACCCTCACCCCACAACAGCAACCTGCCCAAGCCCCCTCCCCACCCTCTCACACCAGGGAGAAAAAGGGCTGCAGCAACCAAAGAGAAAATTAAGCCAAGGGCCAGGCTTACCCCTTTGCAGGCCAGGGCTGGGTTAGAGAGCAGCTGAACAGCAACAGCTTCCTCCAGCACAGGGGAGCCAGGACTGGCCCTAACAAAACTAGGACAAGGAAGAAGTCTGACCTTCCAGAAAATGGTGCTATGATTGGACTATTCCTGACTAGTCACTTGAAGCTACAGACAGTTTGTATTTCAGTTCTCAGCTATTCATGTTTAAAGAGTGAAAGAAACTTTGTATAAAATAGGGCATTTTCTTTTGCTTGCGGAGAGGGAAGGAGATGGCACCCACGCCGTTGTCCTTGCAGGGGCAGCTTCCCGAGGCAGTTGATAACTGATCTTGTTAAAAGGCTGTGTTTTATTGTTTTTAAAAGCCTTGTACATTTGTTCAGATTTTAAAAGCTGAAAAAGTGTTTGTACTGAAAAGGAAAAAAAATAAAGTATTTCTTGCTGAGGTTTCCAGGATCAAAATGACTTGGGTGGCTTTAAGAAAAGCAGCATAAGACCAGAACTAGGTTAAGACAGGGAGCTAGAGCTAGTTAGAGCAGGCAGGCAGACTAGAAGATGATTTACACTCACACCCAGTGGTCAGGGAAGGAGAAGCTGGATGCCAAACTGGAAGGAGGCGGCCAGCAGCACTCACACCTGTTTTATTTTATGTAGTTACAGCTGGGAGCACCCACAGCAGAGGCACCAGGCTGGCTGAACACACAGCAATGCTGGCCCACAGGTTTCAGATAAGTCCCCCACGTGGGATGGGGGCAGGCTGGTTGAACCCCAACCAAACCCTGCTTTAGGACAGCTGAGCTTTCCTTGAGTGCTCCAATACAGGGGCACAGGAATAAGCTCCTGCCCTGGCACAAGATTGTGGCAGGCTGCTGGCACAGGGGAGATTCACCCACGTGCACACACACATAAAGCCAGGGTTTGCTTCCTCAATTAAGCCAGTTTTGCAGCATTACCTGAAGTAGGTAGTAGGTGAAAAATAAGAGTCCTTTTTTGGTGCAGCTGCTCCACAGGCCCAGGAAGCAGCAGGTTCTACCTCCGACTCCACCAAGAACCCTCTTGGCAGGGCACTTTGGCAGAATAAACCCACCATGTTTGTAAAAGGACACAGAGCCTGGCTCCCACTTCCATGCACAGGGCTACAGTGGACAAGAAACAGCCTGGATTAAGGCACTATTTATTAATGTTATTAGCAAAGAACACTCAAAACCCCAACAGCTTCCATCCACTTTAGGGAGTTTAAGCTACAGGACATCTTCACTCCATTGGCTACCAAACTGCAGGTAGCTAGACTGACTGGGAGCACTGGTCATACTAGAGGTAGCAATAGCTCTGCCAGAGGCTCATCAATAAATAAGTGACCCACCACCACCTTTAAAAAAGAGCCAGGTTTTAAAGGTGTTAAGAACATTAAGAAGAGACCCAGCTTACAGGATTTTTAGTTTAGTAAATGGACTTTTTGTTAAGACTCAGAGCTCCCTCTTATGCCCCCCCCCAGCCTCCTGAGAAGGGGTGCTTCTAGTGCAGAAGATGACCCGTATTAGAAGTACAAAATGCCTGAGCAGCAAACAGGGAGGAAGAGATGCACCTGGAGCATCCGGTCCTGGCAGAGGGCATACAGGAGAGCCCTGGTCAGGACTCTACAGGTAAGGGGGTCAGGAGAAGGCATCCAAGTCAACAGCAGGAAGTGGAGGTCTCCAGTAGGCAAAGTGGCTGTACTCTGGACACACCAGAGCAACATTCCCACTCTGTCCCAGGGGAGGGAAGATCAGCTCCACCAGCTCTGACAGCCGCTCGTACCTATGGGGGTAAGAAAGGAGTTGCATTGGGGTCATTGGGGTTTATTTGCTTTTCTACCCCATAAGATGCTTCTCTGGGTTAAAGCCAGGTTAACAAGCACATCGCTTACGTTGACTTGTGGTTCTTTGTGAGCTCCTGGATCAGCTCTCCCTTGGGGTTGACCGTGAATATGCGGCTCTCTGGCAGGCCCACTTGTTTATAAGCATATACATCCTGCCCAAGGAAGGCCAGCAAGGTGTGAGAGCTGCAGGAAGGCACCATCGCCACCACCCCAGCCTGAGCCCTCCCTCCTCCCCAGGGGACCCACTCACATTGGCTCTGTTCCCAAAGGCTGCGTAGAAGGGCAGCTTCATGGCAAACAGTTTTTGGATGTCCATCAAGCAGGCGATCTTGAACACCTCTGGCTTCTTCTCAATCACCTCCCTGCCGCACAACACACATGGACAGAGCAGAAGTTAGAGTGGCATCAGCTGGCCAGGACTGTGGGGAGCCAGGCTGTCCGGGGCTCAAAGAAGTGATTTGAAGGGTAAGAGAGGTTTTTGCGCATCAGGAGCTTCACCATGAAGCTCTCTGGGGAGGGCAGGCCGTTCCCCTACTGCATCCTATGAAAGGCACCCTGCACCAAGGAGGCCAGTTTAGGGCTGGGACATCCCTCAGCATTGAGCTGGGGAAGGGGGATGCCATCCCCAAGGACACGGGAGGTGCAGGGCTGGGGAGGAGGAGAGGACGCAGTACCTGTGAAAGGCAGAGAAGATGCTGCTGGGGGCGAGCAGGATGGGGCCCTTGGGGAGGGCACAGCCTTGCTCATTAACCCACTTGAGGTAGCCTTTGGTGATGTGCGCCATGCCAATTGCTCTGGCTGAGCAGTAAAGGAACTTGTAGCCGTTCCTAGAGAAAGCACAGAGAACCGCTCTGAGCTGTCCTGGACATGGCACCTTCCCTCCTCCGAAGAAGAGGAGGAGGTAGAGTACCTGGCTTAAGCCCAAACAGCAGGACTCACCCAGGAACCCAGGCTAAAACTGATCCCCATCTTCCTCACTGCTGGGGAGTGGCACTGAAGGGGGACCCCGTACCTTCCTCCCTTCCCTTCCCAGCAGCTGCACGCCCATCCTGCTGCAAAGCGCCCATGGCTGCTTGGGGCTCGTGTACCCGGACGGAGCCCCAGGCCAGCACCTTCATCACACCGGGCTGCATGTGGCTTGTAGGGAGCTGGACACAGCCCCCGCAGACCCTCAAGCAGCCAGCGCGGCTGGATGGGCACCTCGGACAGAGGGGGTACGCTGCCCTTGCGGGATCGGAGGTAGCAGGAGGCAGCCCCGGTGTCGGCGAGGGCAGCCCCAGCCCCGCAGCAGCGCGCCCGCAGCCCCCCAGCGCCCCGGGGAGTGGGAGCCCCGCGTCCCCCACGCCGAGGCTGGGCCGAACCATCCGCGGACCCACAGTGCCTCTTAGTGGCCACAGGTGCCAGGGACGGAGCTGGAGGCCGGGCTCCGCGGGGACCCGCTGCCAGCCTCGCCGGGTGCAGGGACAGCATCGCACCTCAGGGTGCAGCGGTCCCCTGGGGCCATGGGAAGGTGTAGCCAGGCACCCAGGGGGGCAACCGACACCCAAATGCTGGGTGCACCCCCGTGCCACTGCTGCACCGTGACCCAAAGGCACCTGGGCTGTGCCTGTGGCCTCTCAGGTGAAATCTCATCTCCTTCAGTGCTTGGCTACATCTCCCCAGCAAAGCCTCCACCGACACACAGTCCTCCCAGGGAAGGCAATGCAAGCATCTGCTCCCAGTGCCCAGGAGAAGGCCCCTGCTTTTCACCCCCTAACATCACCTAGACAGCACAGCAAGCATCAGCCATCACTGACAGCAGAACGTGAGGCTATTTTGGCCAGCATCAGTGATCAAGGAGCCCTGACTGACTCCCACTAGGCCCCTCGACCATCACCCTCCCACTTCCCCTTGGCTTCCATTGATCCAATACATACAGATGGATTTTGTGGAAGAGCTTAGCAATCCCCTGATGAGTCCAGTCTTTTCCCAGATGCGGCAAGATGTGCCCAAGAGCATCTGACCTAGAAAGGAAGACAACCAGGTTAGGATGATCCAGCCTGGTGGTTGTCCAGAAGACGATGTGATTTGTGGTCCCTCCTGGCTGCTTACACTAGCCTTGAAAGTACACTTTCCCATAAGAGGGGGGAGCAGGGATGTGGGGTGGGAATAGAGCTCTTTACTTGGTGATGGTGCCATCGATGTCTGAGATCACCACCTTGTCATCCCAGTTCCACAGGTAGATGGTGGCCTCGCAGCGGCAGGTGCCCTGGTACTGAGTTGTTACACTGAATGCCACTTCATTGGGGCCATCCTGCAGTTTCAGTCTTCCCTGTGGCAGAGGGGGAACAGAAGTGGTACACCAGCACCAATTCATACCAGGCCAAGGTTTGCCAGAGGACAGACTGCCACCTGGGCTGACCAGAAACCCCAAACCTCTACAGGGTGGCCACCCAGACCGAAATACTTGGATGGCCTATGAAAACTTGAGGTCAGGAGTAGTAAACCCTTTTTTAACGGTTGGTCACCCCTACACATACAAGCAGGCAGTGAAGGAGGAGGAAAGTACAGTACATACAATTTGTTCGGAGGAGAGCCGCAGGGTTTTCTTGTAGGTTGGCACAGATTTCTGTGCAGGGGCATCCATTGCTAACATGTCCCCAGGATGCAGGGGCTCATCATCACTGGATGACCCCTCTTCCTCCTGCCTATACAAAGGTGGGAAGAGCATGTTGGCTTTACTCTGCAGATCACAGCTTTCATCATGAGCACCAGGGGAGCTCTGGAGGGAACCCAGGACAACCCACCCACCACAGAGGAGCTTGGCTGGACCAGGGTCAGCCAGAGCCTTAAAGCTTTCTGTCCTCATACATTAGGTAGACTTGGGAATAACTGGTCATTTAGGAGAAGAGGAGATCAGGAGCACGCACAGACTCCTAAAGGCAAACTGGGAGGCAGGCACTCACCTCTGCTGAGCAGGGTTGGGCTGCAGCATCCCCACATTGGCTTTCCCTGGCCTTGACTGCTGCTGCAGGCAGAGAGTGGTGTCATCAGCACATTAGTGCCAAGGGCAGGAGCTGCTTTGCTTTACCACCACTTGGAGCAGCGATACCAGAAATGAGGTGGCAATGCATCACCCTGCCTTCACAAGGACACTGCCCCATGGAAAAGGAAGCACAGGCAGGGTGGGGCAGGGAGACCAGCAAGGACACATGGTGCCTGGGCTGTGCCATAAGAGGCACATGGCAAGAGGTCTCAGCATTACAAGGTCCACATTACCAGGCATTGTTCTGCTGTTCAGGCATTAACAGACCTGAGGGGACAGCAGCAACCTTCAGAAGTCACCTTGCCAACAGGTCCCTCTGGCTGTTCTCGTACTCAGCCCCAGGCCATCCCCAGGACCCTGCTGCTCTCCTACCCCCACCCCTGCCAGCCACGAGAATAATGTCTGTCCCATGGGGACGTGGTTGTCACAGCCACCACTGCAAACACACCTCCTCTACTGGGAATTCTTTCCTCCTCCAGGAGAACCACCACCTGCTGCCTTTCTTTGGCATCTTCTCCTTCACCAGTTGGTCAATGGTGCTCTGTGAACGTGGCAGAAGATGGGAGGAAGTCAGTCCTCAGCCCAGGGAGGCTCAGCTACCAACAGGCTAAGGAGACCCTTGTCCAGGCAAGGATTCCTTTGCAAAATTGTTCACAGGATAAGATGTGTGACTCCTGACACACTGTGAGCTGAGATGGTTTGGGGGTGAAGGGTACAGTGACTTGTTCCCTTCATGCAGCTTGGGACAAAAAAAAAAATCTGGATGCCGTATTCCATACAACCCCAGCCAGGTCTACAGAGCCCTGGAGCAGACTCACACAGCCCTAAATCCTCCAGACTGCCAGGGCCCCTGGATCTGGTCAGCCTTGCACAGATACAGCCATCAGAATAGGAGATTTTTGACAAGTAAATCTCTGCTCTCCAGGTGTCAGTGGTACCCAGGTATCAAAAAGTCACCTGGAGGTACCTCTGGGCAAAAGGCCAGACTTCAGGGTTTGTGGGCTGGACTGATATTCAGCTCTGCCCCAGAGTGCCTGCAAAGCCCCCAGTGGGCAGCTTGGCCTCCTGAAACCCCACTGCACTCTTCAAGCCCTGCTGAGAAGCATGGCCAGTAAGTGTGTTGGGCCACTGACCTCAGGAATGTTCCTCTGGAAAGCCTGCAAGGACAGGACCATGGGAGCAGCCACTGCCCAGTTGTAATACCTGGAAGAAGCAAGAGGGATGGGAACATCACCACTCCCAGAGCAAGGGGTGATTCCAGATCACCATCCTGCAGCATGGCCTGAAGGTTCCCTCCCACAATTACTGCAGTATAGTCATTGCCTGGGATGGAGTCACACTCCTACAAGAGTGTTTCTGTAGGAACAGAGGGGCCACCCTGGTCATTGTGGGATGAAGCAGCAGGAAGAGCAAGCCACTCACTTCTTGTTGATCAGTATCACCAGGTTTGGGTCATCAATGAGTCCTGGATTCTCAGCAAACTGCTGGTAGGACACCATGTGCTCCATGAACTTCTCTGGTGGGACAGAGGCTGTGTCATGCCACTGGTGTATATAATAAATTTCAGGACAGCAGATTCACCTCCCCTCCCACCTACCACAAGAGATCTGCTTGCTGCCCCCCAGGCCTCCACAGAGTGACAGGGCAATTGTGGGCATCAAATCTGAGTTGGAGTCCGTGGGGCTGTCAGTGGGCAACTCAGATGGCAGCTGGACACACAGAGGGTTGCTGGGGTCTGCCACAGGCTTTGAACTCTGCTCTACATCACTACCAGCAAGAGAAGAAACAGTGGCAACATCAGGCAATATCTTTAGACATACCTCCATCCTGTGCTGTAAGGGAATTGTTCAAGGAGGTCTGAGCTTGGCCAGCTGGGGCAACCCATACCTCCTGGGGAAATAGAGAGACACCTGCTCCTCATCCAGGCTGGAGAGGTCTTCCAGGTAAACATCACTGGGACCCAAGTGAGGACTTGTTTTGATGGTTCCTCAATGCACAGACAAAAGGGAGACAGTTTAGCTGAATCACCTTTCCAACCATCTCAGCATCTATTGAGAAAGCCAACAGCATTTCTCTATATCATATTCATATATCAAATAAGAGTGCATTGCTTCTCCTACTTGAAAAGCTGCCTTAGATCAACAGAAGTACCTCAAGACACCTGCACTGGCATAAGACCACTTGCCAAGAGGACACAAAGGACAGGCCAAAGTCCTGCCTACATTCTGCTATGACAATCTGAAGGTGCCATCTGAAGCTAGCAGCATGCAAGATAACACTTTGTGAACTCCCTCTTTGTGCAGTAAGGAATTCCAAGCATCTCTTCAGGGAGATGATTTTGTTCTGAATTTATGCTGGCTGGAAGAGTAAGGTTGGTTAGGACAGGTAGCAACATAAAAGTCCTTAAATACGTTGTCAAGGAAGACATGCATGCTTTGCTCTGTATGATTTTCCACCTGACTTGGCGTGCTCAGGATGAAGACACAAGTCAGGCCAGGTGCTGCTAGACACTCCAAGTTAAGGTATGGTCTAAACTGCTGAGAAATCTTCTAAGCTCGCAAAAGCAGAGACATCTAAGGATGGACTTGAGGAGATTAAGGCAAGAAAGCCTTCCTGGGGAGCTGGGTGATCACTGAAGAGAGGACACCTGAGGAATGTCTCTTCAAAGCAAAGGAGCTGGTAGCACATGGAGACAGCAAAGCAAATATATCACACCTGGAATACCCAGGGCAGTCATGAAGGAGTTACACTGAATTAATAGCCTAGTCCCCCATCCAAGTCAGATACATCTGCAGGCTCAAACACCACTTCCAGGAGCACCAGTCACCCACTCACCTTGTCTCCTCTGGCTTTCCAGCTGGGGCTCAGGGCCCTCTGAGCCCACCTGCCTCAGAGCGGTGGCTCCCTCAAAGGGCTCCACATCTGGTTGAACCTCTGGTACAACACTCCTGCCTCCCTCCTGTTTCTCTTGTGGGGCTGAGGCGGCCTCCAGCAAGCTCTCTTTCCCCACAGCACTGGGGATGTCCTTCAGCCTGGGGAGGATGTTCCCATCCTGGGGTGCAAGTGTTGGCTCAACAACAGACACAGCGGAGAAACAAGGTACACCCTGGTGTCCCACTGGGCTTGGACCTCCTCCCAAACCTTCAGAGGTGGCAACAAGATGAGTTGTCTCATCCACTGGGACTGGTGTCACAGAGACAGTAGTTGCTGCAGTAGCAAAGGTCTTTGCTGGCTTTGCTGGTTCAACTCGTTCTGATTTATTCACCTCAAAGAAAGCAGAACAGGTTTGAGGATGGGAAGTTGCCCAAAGCACCAGGCAAAAGAGGTCAACCCCTCTAAGGCTGCCTGGCCACAGCCACCTCTACTTTAGAATCATAGAATTGTTAAGGTTGGAAGAGACCCTTAAGATAGGTTAGCAGTTGGACTCTATCACTGCCAAGTCCACCACTAAACCATATCCTCAAGCACCACGTCTACCCTTCTTTTAAATACCTCCAGGGATGGAGACTCAACCATTTCCCTGGGCAGCCTGTTCCAATGCCTGACCACTATTTCAGTAAAGAAGTTTTTCCTAACATGCAACCTAAACTTCCCCTGGCGCAGCTTGAGGCCATTTCCTCTCGTCCTATCGCTTGTTACTAGGGAGAAGAGTCCAACCCCCACCTCGCTACAACCTCTTTTCAGGTTGTTGTAGAGAGCAATAATGTCTCCCCTCAGCCTCCTCTTCTCCAGACTGAACAACCCCAGCTCCCTCAGCCACTCCTCAAAAGACTTGTTCTCCAGACCCTTCACCAGCTTCGGTGTCCTTGTAGTGAGGGGCCCAAAACTGAACACAGTACTTGAAGTGCGGCCTCACCAGGGCCGAGCACAGGGGCACCATCCTGCAAGAGAGCAAGAGCAGGAACTCACCTGAGGGAGCCTTCCCCAGGTCCACTGCACGTGGGATTCAGCCCCTAGAGCAAAACTCTCCTGCGGTCTGATCTCCAGCTCAGAGTCGCTTTTGGGAGAAGATGGATGGCTCAGGCTGGGGCTACAAGAAGAGAAGGTAATGTTGGACCTCATCTACCCTGCAGCCCCATACTTTCCTATTACTGCAAGGACATTTAGGGCCAAGAATCCTGTAAGGTTGATTTCCCAAGGAGTCAGTTCTGCCCCATAAGACTATTCTTTACAAATGAGCAAGACCTATAGGAAGCTGAGGCCCAAGGAAGCAAAGTGTTAATGCCACCAGTTGTCCAGAAGCAGCTCAGCAGCAGAGGCAGGAGAGCCCTGTGCATGCAGGCTTCTTGCATCTGTGACCATGGCCAGAAGTATCCCTCACAGGCTCTAAGTTTTCTTCCAGCCACACCATATCAGGCCAGGAAAACCCTCCTCTCCTGACACCCCCAAATTCCTTTTCCTTACTGCCTCCCCAGCCGCAAGGCACATCCCCTGCTGTCACCAAAGCCAAGCAGATTGCCTTGGCTCTATCCATTACCTGTCCACAGAGGCCAGCTCCCCATCAGAATAAGGGTGCATCTCCGGGGACTGTAACGTCCCAGTTTCTTCTTCAGGGATATCAGTGAAAGAGAAATATACTGAATCACTGCAAAGGAGGAAAGAGGTCAGTTATGCTACTCCCAGGCACCAGCCTCCTCACCTGGAAAGCTGGCAATACACAACTTCATCATTTCCACTGGCTTTCTACTCCACAGGAGGCTGGGGTCCAACTCAAAACACTGTTCCTGTGTTTCAGTACTGCTGGGCATCACCAAGCAAACCTACAGGCTCGACCCACTGCACCATCCTGCCCAGACCAAACCACTCACCTGGGGGCTGGCAGCTTGCACGGCTCCTCCACAGATACCTCACTTTCGGTCTCCTCACAGCCTTCTAACTTGGAGTCCAACACCTCCTTCCGCTTGGGCTTCCTCCTGCGTCGCCTCCTTTTGCGCAGGGTCGCTTCAGCACTGGAGACCTCCTGCCCATGAGAGGGCTGAGCAGCATCCTCTGGGCTCTCCTCAGTGGGGATGGGGGACGTGCAGAGGCAAGAAGGGATGCTGCCCTGCAACAGGGATGGAAAAGCCCATCAGGTCCAGCTTCCTCTTTTGCAGCCTGGCAGCTCATGGCTGTCATCTATGCAACATACGCCACCAGCACAACCAAAACCAAGCCCTCAGCTTGGGGGTGGTTTTGTAGTTAGGCTCAGAAGGAAAGGTTTTGTACGTGCAACATGCGAGTTAAAAAATACAAGCAAAACCCACAAAAACAGGGTTATCCAGCCACAAGCTAAAGACATCTTTAGCACAGGCAAGGAGAGGCAGGCAGGAGATGGCACCACAAGACCAGAATTACAAAGGCTGCAAGTGGGATTCAGCTCTAGAGCCCTCTCCTTGCTCTCAAACCCAGCCCAAACTAGCAGCAACCACAAGTCAGCCTGGGAGAGATCTGCCAAGGCTTCTTGAGGCCACAACTAGTCTCATCCCGCTTCCCAGTAGAGTGGGCAGCCTGCCACAGCATCCAACCCACTCTCATCCCTGTCACAAGATCCCCCAAGAGGCCAAGCCCCGAGATATCTGCCTGGCTGGCCAGCAGCCATGCCCAGGGAGGGAGGACAGTTTGGGATGAAGATACTCAGTCTAATGCTCCCTCAGGGTGCTCTACTGCCCAAATCCTCCACACTGGTTACAAGGTCCTGTGAGTAGGAACCTTTCCAGACACAAAAAATGTTAGAGGTGATAATGGAGTCACCTTGGGGAAGGAAAGCAGCCCAGACTTGGTCCTTCCACCTCAAGCCTGCATTTCCAGGTGGTCGCAGCAGGACACAGACCAGCAGCACCTCTTCATCACCAACCTCATTTTCCTCTGACTCCTGGACGAAGAACGCCTCTCCGTTGTCACCCAGCTTCATGTGCAGGTCCACAGGCTCCCCATTGATTTCAATGTCAACCTGGCAAGGGGCAGAAGCAGCCTGTCCATCTGAACCCACTCACCCATCGGCATACAGGAACACAGTTTCCCAGGGAGAGGAGGAGATGTGGTTTCTCCCAGGGCTGACAGCTACCCAGCCTTTGAGGTAAGGGACCTCTCCCAGTTTTTCTGGGAAGAACAGTCCTCCCTAGAAGAGGCTGGGTTCCATTTGATGCATCCCATCTCAAAATTGGCAAGCATCCCTTTCAACAGGGCTCCCATTCCCCTCAAAGTTCTTCTCTAACCTGTGGGTTATGGAATATCCTAGGTCTGGAGACACCAGAGAGGAAGCATAGTCCCAGAGCAGGCAGCACTTACCACCTTCTCCTTGGAGTGCAGCACACCCAGCTTCCCAAAGCGCACGTGAAATGGGGAGCACTGGAAGGAGTTATCGGGCTGCCTCACCACGACCACATCAATGCAGCCCGTCAGGGTAGCGGGGTTCAGACCCCGGTATAGCTCCTTCACCGTGATGAAGACAGTCTCAGCAAGCTGCCCCACGTAGTTCATTGTTTGAGACTGCAAGTGGGAGACAGGAATAGACTCAGGTGGGGTGGAAAAGGGCTCCAGCAGCTAAATGCAATGTGAATTTACTCTAGGAGAGTCACTTCACAGCTGCAAACACAGCCCCATCATGGGGACAGTTAAGCCTCTAGGGAAACTGAGGCAAACACATGAAGGGCCTTGATGGAGATCAGCCAGAGCCTCTGAGAGCACCAGAAAACAGGACAGAAGCCAGAGCACTAGTTATTGCATCCAACCTGGAAGAGAGAGACTTTTGCCTTTGGGATGCACCATCGCATTTGCCCCTCGTGGGGGGAGGCAAATACTACCTCACAGCAACAAGTTGTCAATATCCTGTTCAAACAAGAATTTCATTCCCAGTAGACCTCCTGCCCTGCACTGTCCTTAAAAATCCCCTCAGGGTAGAGAGGTGGGAAGTGTGAGTTGCTGCTGCATACACCACATGCTTGCTATGAACAAATTCCAAACCTAACGTTTCCCACTCGGAGGGGAAGGCACCGCACCTAGGCATTGCCAAACCAGCCAGACGTGGCCCTTGTTGAAGCCAGAACTCCCTGGTCTCCATCATCCACCTGGCCAGGGAATCCCAGCAAAGGGGCTGTGCTGCCCAGAGGACACCCGCACAGCTCTGCAATGCTGTTTTCACAGGGCATTGCTGCACTCTGAGGTTGCACAGCTCGTGGTTTTCATTAGCAAGAACATGTAGGACAGCCTTGCCTGCTTCCTGCTCATCCACTCGCCTGCTCACATCCTCCAGCTGCTCACTTCCCAAGTAGAAACAATTCCCCTCCGCCACACTGGAGGGGAGGTGTGGCTGCAAGGACCATGGAGAATTGTGTGGTCCATGCTGGGTCTCACAGCACAGCCATGCCTCCAGCCACACAAGGTAGCACAGGCACCAAAGGCTCTCATGCAGCCCCCAGTCCTGCAGGCCACCACTGGAAGCTGCCTCCTGATCAATACACCGAAATCCCGGGAATATTTTCTTGCAAATCTATGTCAGAGTGCTGAGTGTTGGTCCCAGCCCCTGGGCCAGAGGAGCCCCTTGCTCGGTTTGCTCAGCACCCGGCATCAGCAGGACAACAGTGTCAGTGCATCGCACCAGAGGCTGGGAACCACAGAGGCTGAGCCCAGCTCCCCGAGCTGCCAGCTCTGCACCCCACCTTGTCCCAAGAAGAGGATGAGGACACAAGATGACCACTTCAGAAGGACCACAGCTGAACTAAGAGAAGCCTCTTGTGTTGATAGCACGACCAGATGATGGCATGTTGTCCCTGGTGGCTCTCAGCACAGCCCCCAGTGTACACCCAACCCAAGGGGTAGCTAGTGAGAGTTGGCTCCTTACCCAAAGGGATGAGGACAAGCAGGGGCCACCTGATGAGTCCTCTGCCCCAGCAGGCACCCAGCCTCTCCAATCCATTTTGCACAAGCTCAGCCCCGTCCTGTTCCCAGACATGCCTCTGGGAAGGTGGCCTGAGGGGGCAGATGCAGTCCCTGCTCCATGTCCCGTCCCCCCCACCTCTCCCAGAGAGTCAGGAATAAGCCCAAAGCCCAGATGCTCCCTGGGTAGAGGATGGAGGGAAGCACTAGCCAGCTCCAGAAGCTTCGGTGCCTCCATCAGCTCTGCTGTGAGTGGGGCCAGGGTCACAGGGCCACCCACCAACCTGCTGAGCCCAGCTTTCCCAGGCATCGCTGCTGTTGCGGGCAGCCCTCCAGCTTGCTGTGCTGCAGGGCCTGGCAGCAAACAGGGGAGAGCTCCTCGCTGCAGAGGGTGGGGGGTTCGGAGAAGAGGAACTATCAGGCTGACCCCGATGCTCCCAGGTCAGCGCTGATGGGCTCCTGGCTAGGGCATACATTGAGACAGACCTGAAAAGCGTATAGGGAAAATGGCCTGCAGGGTTTGGAAGGAGTCCCCAGGAACAGCCCTACACCAAGCAGTACCTTCACAGTGAACGCAAGGTACGAGGGCTTGACACTGTGCTACAGCCACACAGTGAAACATGCTGCTGAGCCCCTCGTGCCAGGGCCACATCCCTTGTGCAAAGCCAGCGTGCCCACCATGGGACTTCATCCCTCATTGCCTCAATATGCAGCCGCCCCCTCCCCAGGCACCTGCCTGCATGTTGCTGGGGACCCAGTCGGTCACAGAGCTCGGGACACTGGTACAGTTTTCAGCTCAGCAAGTTTAACTGCATGTGGATTTCACCCAGGACAACTGGAGGCAGGCAGAGAACAGAGAGAAGAGTCTCAGACTTCTCAGAGCTCTCAGCCCTACCACATATAGAACAGGTCCATTAGGGAGATAAAGAATAAGTTACACCCTGGAAACAGATTAACAGGTGGACAGGGCAGGAGAAAGGGTTTTCAAGCCACCCCAAGGACACCAAGCCACATTCAACAAATAAACCCTACAGAGGAACAGGGCATCCCCACCCCTCAACCCCAGCAGCCTCACAGTCCTTCACCACACAGCTCCTGCAGAGGAGAAAGCAGGAAATCCTCCCCCATGGAGGCAACACAGCTCACATCCATCTCTTCAGCCTTCCAAAATAAACCAAATAGTTTGCTAACACCAGCCTGCTCTGCTTCTAGGCAGCAGCAAGCCAGGCCACCCCACAAACAGCACACCCTTCCCACCCTGCACATCCACGCTCCCCATCCGTCACACACTACAAACTGCTGGGGACCTTCCCTGTTACCTGGGCAGCTGCTGGACCTCAGCACCTCCTCAACTTTGGGGGACCCAGCTCAGAAACCCCAGGCGCTGCCCTCTGCCAGCAGTAATGCTCGCTCACCCTCAGGTCCTCCTCTCCCTGCTTCCTGTTGCTCACCTGAGCAAGGGGAGGGCCCTGTCTCCCAAAGAGCACCCAGTCCCTGTGCTGTGCCTCCCGCCGAGCCTATGAGGGCTCCTGGGAGGCCAGAGGGTGGATCCGGGGAGGCAGCTGACACCTGCATGGAGCAGCTGTGTCTCATTGCAGCCAGCTCGTTTGCTCCAGCAGCTCCGGGCTGAGCTGCCAACTGCCTTGCGCTGATGGAGAGCCTTCCTCCCTCCTTCTCCCACCCATCATCCCGCAAGGCCACTGCAGCCCAACCCACCAGGCTGGAAGTTCCAAGGACAGGCCTTTCATTTTCCAGACCAGATCGCCCAGCGTTTAACCCCTCAGGGCACAAACTAGAGAAAGCCCCAGCTCTCAGGACCCCAGGGGAGACTGACCCCTCTGGAAAGGAGCTCGCAGAGGCTGAGTGTGCAGTTATGGGAAAAATCTGTCTTGCAATGGCTGGAGAGCATCCTCACACAGCCATGGCCGGGCTGAGGACAGTCCAGAGTTGGGAAGTTTCTTGCCAGGGAACCTGTGCTAGATACTAATTTCTCCCTCCTCCATAGGGCTATAGGGATTGCTATAGGATCATATGGACTAGGACCATGAAGGGTGGGTAGGGTGATAATTGCTGTGTTGCAATTACTTAATTACTCCTGGATGTAAGACTGGGTGCACCTTGGCCAGGTTCAGATTGGGAGGAATGTGGAAGGTGCTGGTGTGTGGTGCTTCCGTGGAGGAATGAGGCTTCACCAGAACCTGAGGCTTTGGGGGACTTGGAGGGATATTTTAGCTGCTCCTCAATAACTGCGAACTTCGGAAAAATGAAATTGGGTGAACTAATTTCATTGTGCAACCTGGGACTGGGACCAGGCTGGAACACAGGGACTTCTTGCGCAAACCAGCCCATGCCCCTGGGCAAGCAGGGGAAGGTAGCATTTCTTACTGGGACAGCTAATGCCACTCATCCTCCTGCAAAATCCTCCAAGCTACTGCTGTGTCGTGCTGTATGCTGCAGAGAGCCCAGCCTGCCTGTCGCATCCACCCTTGGCAGTCCTGGGTGCAGCCCTGGGGGCTCCACAGACCTGTCACCACAGGGTGGTGGCTTTCCCTCCCCTTCTCCCAGCCTCCAGCCCTCCCTGCCCTTCCCCTGCGCTGCTGCAGAGTCCCAGGGTGTGGGTACCCTGCACCCCAGCAGCCCCTGCCTGCAGCCCTGTTTTACCTCTCCACCTCCATCATTGTCGCTTTCTGCCTTTTGGGTTTTTTGGGGGTTTTTTTTTTGCCTTTTTTTTCCTCCTGGCCTTAAGAAAGCTTTGGGATGCAAAGAAGTACCGAGCACCATTTTACAGAAGCACCACCAAAGCCCACAGTGAAGCCTTAACAAGACATAAAGGGAGAGAGTGGGTGGCCAAGCCCTAGGGGCTCCTCTGCCCTGCGTTATCTCCAGTGGGATGAAAAAACAGAGCAGGGGTTAAAAGCACAAAAAAACAGAGGCTTTAAGAAAACCAAGGCTTTCCAGGTCTCCATGGGCCTGACAGCAGTGGGGAGGTGATGGAGGAATAGCCAGGTGAACTTAGGTGGTAGGGACTTTTTGTGCCCCCCAAAAAGTGCATTGGATCCCACCAGGCTATGACTCCCCAAGGGCAGGGATGTGGCTGGTGTGGGGTCTGCCCTGTGACCGCCTGACCCGCTGTGAAGGCAATTCCCCAGCACCCTCTGCGCTGAGTTTTGGAGTGACGTGGGCTGAGTGGCTGCGGCTCCTGGTCTGCGCGAGGGCTGGTGGCACTCTGGGGACGAAGGCTCTTTGCTGGTGTGCGCGCAGGGCTCTCCCACCCATCAGTCACAGAGCTGACATTGCTTTGTGAGAGCAGGGAAATGCCAAAGCTGGAGGGTGGCTGCTTAAAACCTCTTTAGTCCCTGAGGAGAAGGGTCCAAACCACTGGGGCTGGTCACCGCTGATGGGTTGATCTGCAGAAATGCTGCAGCTCATTCTCAGCTGTCACCTCCCTGTGCCTCAGTTTTCTCAGCTCTGCCATACTGGTGAGGTTGGTGGCAGCGGGAGGCACAGAGACCCCTCCTGTGCCCGTACAGCGCTGAGCACAGCCTGGACACAAGGTCCCAGACCCAACATGGGAACTTTCCTAAATGCTGTAACAAACCAGCTAAGGAAGGATGCCTGTTTTCCAGCAGCTTAATATTTCTGAGAGCTCTACCCCTCAGTGAAATTGGACTGAAAGCAGCTATTGTGGGTGGCCAGGCACGGCTGCGGTCCCTGAGGAGGGTGGGCTGGCACCAGGCAGCACCAGCTGCCGACCCCAGCGAGGCTCGTGGGGAGCCCGGGGCGGGTGGCTGCCACCAAACCCTGCAGCCCACGGCCAGGTCACCAGGCACTCACACCCAGCAGGGAAGGAGCCCGCTGTAACCTCAGTCTAGACACCTCGGGATGTGACATCTCAAGTGCTTTGTCCTTGTCACGGCATCTTAGACTAGTGCTTGGTGAAGGCACCAGAGTGGGTCTCACCCAGGGCAGTGGTTTACACCCTGCAAATCCTGGGGCTGCAACACAAACCCCAGGGCTGGAACACAAAAGCAAAGACAAATATGGGCTGCAGATGCCTGGTACCTGGTCAAAAATGCCACAGAGGACATTTCAGCAACACAGGACACCATTTCTTCCTGAGCCAGCTGAACACATCCTCAGGTGAGCACAGAGAAGGAAGGCAAAGCCAGCAACTAGCACACGGGCAGCTCAGCCTTGCTGTGGCTCCAGTCCCCCAAGCTCTGGACACAGGGACGAGCACTTGGCACTCGGGACCCTGCAGAATCAGCTTCCCCCATCACTTACCTCCAAGGTTCCTTGCTCAGCTGGTTTCCCCTGCTGGCCGTTATGCCTGGCTTCCGACACACCGGACTTTGCTCATCCCTCAGTGCCCCTGCAGCAGATCTGCCACGGCTGCGCTCGGTGATGCCTGTACCTCCATCCGTGCTACCCTGCAACCCAGCCCGAGCCATTTTACTTACTACTCCTTTCTCCTCCAAAAATTTTAAAGCACTTTTAATTGCCATGGTAATTTTTTGCAAAGCCATACAATTATTCTTGGTTCCTGCCAGCTGCTTTTCATACCCCCTCTTACTCCCCCTTCCTTTTTTTTTTTTTTTTCTGAAGGTGAGCCCTGCAGATCCATCACTCCCTGGGCTTGTAACCATGAGCACCCCAATCTCTCCGTACATCCTCCCCCCAGGAGTGGCTCCAAGAGGGTGAGGTTTCTTCGCCCTTTTGGGAACTCCACAACCCACAGATGTTTGCAATGAGCCTTTGCAAAACGAGATGGCTTTTTTTATTAGTCAACCAAGAGGCAATTATTTTCAGCTCCTTGCATTCCAATGGAAAAGCAAAGCTCACACCCGCCTCCATCCTGGCACTCCCTACCCGTCTCGGATCGCAGCGTTCACCCCGCACAGGGTAGCAGCACAGCCGGCCGCACTCTGACCCCTCGGTGCTGCCTTGCAGGCTCTGCCGTGCCTCCACCAGCCAGCAGCGCTGGAAACCACAATCCCAGCATTTCCAGTGCCTCTCCAGAAAAACTCCATCCATCCACTAGGCAGTTGGGAGCACCCCAGGCACTCGCTGCCCGGGAGACTCCTAAATTTTCCTCTGTCCCAGAAAAACAAGTCTTGCCTTCAGTCGCAGGGTGGGAGAGAGGACAAGCCGTGTCAAAGACGGGCTTGTTTTTTCCCCTCTTTGTATTTCAACAGCTGCTACAGACAAGCCAGGCCACAGCCAATTCTTCGGCTGCCTCCAAGGTGGAGGTTGATGGGGTTTTTTTCCTCCTCCCTCAGTCATCACGTTATTTCTCCAGGATTTTCCCAGCTGCCTAAGTTAATCTTTGAGCAGCCCAGCAGTCCCTCAGGACACTTCTCCTTGGATCCTCCCCTTGCTGCCTGCTTCTTCGTGGGCCTGGGGTGAAACGTCTGGAGGGAGGGTGGACAATCCAACTGTAAGAGAGACCCAGAAGCTGGCCAACCTGCCTGTCTCTGTGCTGGCTGAGACCTGACGCAGCTCAGCTCAGCTCATCAGAGACACTGCAGAGGAGCAAGAAGCTCTCCCAGACAGGAGGGGAATTGAATTGACAGAAAGGGTATGGCTTTGCTGTGCAGGCAAGCGAAGCTGGGGCTGGGAGGGGAACAATCCTTCAAGCCTTGGGGCTCGGCTAGTAGCTGGGGACACCAGTACTGTTTGATGGCTGAAGGCCAACCTTGCCAAGCCACTTACTGCAGCATCCAAATCCTGTTCTCACCCCTGAGCCAGGGAGCTGAATTCTCCTGCTCCCTTTCCCACACTGGAAAAATGTTCTGGGACCTCGCTGCCCTGGGGCACGGTCTTTGATGGCTGCTAGCCTGGCCCATTTCTCCCTGGGCCTGCCCTGTCCTTTACCTTCACCAGCATCTCCCTCACTCTGGGGTTTCCTGAGATGCCCGCAAAATCCAAGGCTGTGATGCAAAAAGCAAAGATACCTTTTCCTGAATGCCATGCACCCCTTGCAGCCATGGAGCAGGATGCTGCGAGCACCAAATGCCAGGTAAGAGACACCCAGAGCCATTGTTTACTGGGCTGGGTGACCCAGACATGGGTCTGACAGCTGTCAATCAGCGCAGCAGCTCCAGAGTCCCTGCCACTGACGGGGCTGTCATCCCTAACTGACGTCCCTACACCGATGACCCTCCAGGGAATCCCTGCCAGAGTTGGGATGTGAAAGGGCTTTCCTGTTATCATGACCCCTTCGCCCAGCAGAGACAAGCAGCCTCTCAAGAGCAGGGGGAGTGCGGGGAAGGCTGGCAGAGCTTCCTGACCCTCTCAGCTGGCTGGCCAGAGACTCTCATTTCCTTCCCCAGATCAACAAAGAGCTCCAGAGGCTTGTGAAAGGGGTGATTCAGCAAAACAGGACCAGAGGAGAGGCAGAAACACCGAGACAGCACAGCTGGATGGGGTGAAATTCCCACCCCGCAAATGCCACGGGATGCGAGGTTCAGGTGTCCTGCTGCCCCAGGGATGGGGGCAATTCCTGGAGGTGCAGCTGCTCTGAGTGCTGGTCCCAGAACTGGGAATACAACAGGAAAACAGGGGTGGGTTGTTTTTTCTTTTTTTCTTCCCTTTCCCATTCCCAGAAACATCAGGTCAGACTGGCCTGGCATGAGATGGAGTGGGTGGGAAAGCCATCTTGCCTGCAGAGGAGGAAATGCCATCCTCGGTTGCCATTCACAAGCATTGAAAAAGCTGAACAACAGCCACAGGACTGGTCAAAAACCATCTGTTCTGGTTTATAAACTTGCTCTGCTGATTTGGCTCCTAGTTTCTGACCTGTTAAAAGTTCAGATTTCTTCCATAAATGCGAAGGGTTTAAGCTTACTTTAAAACAGAAACCAGAAAGCTACAATTGCCATGCAGTCGCACAGCTCCAAGAGCCAGAGCTCGCAGAGAAACCCAGCCGTGCCCTAAAACCCGGCGGGCTGATAGCCCTGAGCACTACATGGGTCTGAAAAATGAAGTCTCTGAACCTGTGATACACTGACAGCCCTTAGCTTTTTTTGTCCTAGCCACCGATAATCCAGTCAGGACCCACATTTTTAAAGCCAACAACTTGAGACAAGCACCATCATATTCACATCAATGTAACTGCAAGCAGAGTCTGACCATTAGCTCCCAATCCAGGAAAAGCAGAATGACGTGCACATTTAGGCAGCTGGAAAATCTTTTATCTTTTGTCCAAAGCTGGTGTCTTATTTCAAGACGGACGATGCTTCCAAGCCACACTTTATTTAAAAAATAGTTGGTGCTCTGTTCGATCTCTGACCTGCTCATAGCATGCCATTATTAAATGGTGCCAAAGCCCTTGGGGTGCAGCGGTTTGGCCACCCCAAGAGCACCTCTCCAGCCCGGGGAGCGCAGCGGTGCCCGGAGCTGCTCACCCTGCAGCTGCACAGCCCTCGAGCTCCCAGCAGCCTCCATCCTGCACCGGGTGGAACAAACTCACCTCCCCGGGGGACCAAAGGCCGGGAGCAGGAAGGGGCAGGGCGCTTCCAGCCACCAAACCGCCCGTGCCAGGCTCCATCGGCACAAGGTGCAGAGCTGCCCACCTGAGAGCTGCTCGCAGCCGGGCAGGTTTTCTCTTGGTAGCGCCAGTTGTGCCCACTGAGACCGTACCCGCGTGGAACACGCCTGACCCATCGCCCTTCCCACAGCCCCATACGTGGGCCCACCGTGCTGGCACCAGGGCACACGGCCGCTCCGTCCCCCCGGCCAGGCTCTGCAGAGCCGGTTCAGCTCCCTAAGCCGGCAGGAGCCACCCACTTCGCTTTGGCTGCGGCACCAAAAGGTTGCAGCAGTGACAAGCCGCGGCTGGGTTGGCGGAACCCGGCAGGCACAGGGCGCCCACCGCCCTCCCGCGCCACCCTCCGCCACGTCCAGCTGCACACTCGCTGTCGCCCTCCCCGTGTTCGGGGCGTGCGCCCCCGCTTATTCCCCTCGCACACGCACGCCCCGAACACCGGGGTGCTTGGGACACGCTCCAGTGCGCGCACCTGCTGACCTCCGCGGGGCACGCACCCGGGGCACGCACCCGGGGCACGCACCCGGGGCACGCACCCGGGGCACGCACCCGGGGCACGCGCCCTCCCCGGGGCACACCCCCCGGTGCAGGTGCCTGCACCCCCCCTTCTCGGTGCACGCACCCAGCGCAGCCGCCCGGTGCGGGCGCTTGCCCCGCCCTCCCCGGTGCATGCAGCCGCCCGGCGCGCGCCACCCCGCCGCCAGCTGAGCCCCGCGCAAGCGCGCGCGCCGCCCCGGCCCGGCTCCGGTGACGTCACCCGCCCGCCCAGGCGCCGGAGCCCGGCTGATGCCGGTGTGTGTCGCGCCCGCCCGCCCCGCGCTCCCCCCCCCCCCCCCCCCGCCCCCCGCCCATGCCTGGGCTCGGCGCCGCCCGCCCGCCCCGCTCCGCCCCGCCCCGCCCGCCCCGCGCTCGCCGCCGGGGCCGGGGCCTCCGCCGGACCGAGCCCAGCCCAGCCGCCGCGGCGGCCCGGGGACCTGCCGCGGGTGAGTCCCGACCGCCCGGCCCGACGTGGGGGGTCCCCTCGCCTCTCCGCCGCGGTCCCGCACCCCCCACCTCCGCCCCGCGTCACCCGCCCGCCCCCCCCCACTCCGGCGCCGCGGATCCCGGGCAGGTGCGGGGGTGCGGGTGCGAGGCGCTCCCGCCGTCGCCCCCTCCAGCCCCCCGCCCCGCCCTGCCGGGCACCCACCCGGGGGTGGGGAAACGCGTGTCCCGTGTCCCCCCCCCCGCACCCGCTCCGCCCAGCCCTGCCGCGGGCCGGGGAAGCCGGCGGGTTGCGCTGCCCTTTGCTGCGATCGCTTCGCCAGCAATTATAATTTAAATTAAATAAAAAAATCTGCCGGCCGGCCGCTGTGGGAGCTCTGCCTGAGCCCCGGCTGCGTGGGGCTGCCCGGGACCCGGCTGCCTCCCCCCCCCCCCTCGGGGCGGTCTGGGGGTATTTTCTTCCTTTAGTCTGGGTCTAGAAGGAAGGTCTTAGAGAAAGAAAAGTCCTTTTTTTTCCAGCCCTCGCTGCCTTCTTGCTCCGGGGACTGAGAGGCGGCTGACCCCACTCGTGTCACAGCTTGGGGTTAGGAGGGTTGGGCACGGTGGGGTGGTTTTGTGGCTCCTGGTGTTGTGACGATGCTGGGTTTAACGTGCCTGGCCTTGGGACAAACCGGGATGTGAGCAGAAGGCATCTCCCTCTTCACACAGGTAGGAAAACCGAGCCGCTGCTAAGTGATGCGCCCGAGGCCACGTAGGAGATCTGTGGCGGAGCCGAGGCTGAACCCCAGATCGCTCCATCCTGATTTTCTGTTCGGTGCTAACCTTCCCCGGCTGGGGACGGTGGTTTAACCTCACAGCCTCGGGGTGCCGGGGTAAAGTCCTGCCTGGGCTACGCCAGCTCTTAATCAGGGCTCCGGTGGTGGCAGCCAGGCTTGTGGCCAGGTGCCAGCGGGCTGAGGCCTCTCGGCTCTGAGTGGCGGTTTTGGAGAGCGGAGACGTTTTGGTAAGGGGGATGCGACCCCGGGCAGAGAGTGGGCATGGGCCCTTGGGCATTTGCTTGGACGGCTGGTGTGTTTGCAAGGTCATGCGCATCTCATGCTTGGGGCTTTAAACTCCATCCTCCGGTGTGGGGTATCCTTGGTCCATGCCCGCAGAACTCAAGCGATAAGGTTTTTCCAAGGGGTCCTCTTCTTTTCTGGTTACAATCCTCTTCTGGTTACAGCCCTCTTCTTTTCTGGTTACAAGATAGGAAACTTTTGGGGGAGAGATAGGTGTTGTAGATGTTGTGTCTTGTCAGGCCAACCGATACACCTGGCAAAAAACCTTGTGCAAGCCCTTCTTGGGCTGTTTTCCCATTTCTGCTCCCCTAAGGATCAGGCTCTGCGTGGCCTTGGGCTTCCCCCTCCACCTAGTGTGGGAGGGTGGCTCCAGCTGGGCAGGGGGGTTTCTCTTTTCCCTGACCACCTCCTCCAGCCACAGTCCCCAACCGAGGGTCGCAGTGTCCTGAGGAATGATTCTCCACGCATAGGAAGCTAGAAGTTTACTTTGTTATCTGGAACAGCTTATTCTACACTAACTTCTCTTCAAGAGATGAGGAAGAAGGGAAAAAAATACCCAACCTGAAGATTAGAAGTATTTTATTTACCGTAGAAGAAAACAGCAATTCAATGATAATTTCTGTTAACTAGGTTGTGTCGGTGACCTTGATGTATTTTACAAGTCGGGATGTGTAGCTGAGAAGAGGGAGCAGGCTGTTCCAGTCTGTTTATTGTTTCCTCTTAGTGCATCCCAGTAACCCGCAGCGCACACATGCCCACACAGTTTTGGAGCCCTGACCCACCTTTAGGGGTGGGAAAGAGGAGGTTGTTGGATTGTGTTTTGCTTTGGATACAACCTAATCTGCAGCTTGTGTTAATTATATTACAGGTGGGTTGGGGTTTAGGATAGGTTTTTCTGACAGGGCTCTGCCCCTGTGATTCTTGCTACTGTAAGAAAGCTGTAGTAACCTGAAGCCCCAAAGTCACGCGCGGGAGCCCATCTCTATCAATAAAATCCTTGTTGCAAAGCCAAGGAAAACCAGCCCCGTGGGGGCAGCTGGCTTTTGTCGGGGAAGTGCAGGGAGCGATGCAGGCAGTGCTCACAGCCCCGAGCGGGGAAGTCTGGAGCAGGTGAGCTGGGCTGGTAGTAACAGCCATCTGGGTTGCCAGCGGGGGCAGATTTAAAGAGCAGCGTGGCTCCGAGTCTCCTTTATCCAAAGTCTCCCCTCGCTCCGCGGGAAGGTTTTCCTTCTGTTTAGACCTCCTCTTCCTCCCCTCCAAAAATGTGGTGTTCTTGTGTATACAAGCTTTATCATCTGCCTCGGTTACTATGGTGTTACTACGTAAAAGCAGCTCATCTCGTAGCTCCTGGAATTAGCTACAACTTGAGTTTACAGTTGTGTAACCCTGGGCTGTGGGTCTGCAGCCATCCCTTGTCAGGCCTTTCCCGGTCCATGTGATGGGATGGGTCTGGAAGCAGCATCGTTTGCAGGGCACGGCAGTGCCTTGGTCCCCTGGGAGCCTCCTCCGGGCTCCCCGGCACAGGAGCCCGCTGCTCTGTGCAGGCTGTTGCATTGGTGCATCGCTTGCTGTTTCTGAACGCGGGGCCCTATCCTGGGCAGTGATGAGCCCTGGAAGACGCGCTCATGTTCATCCCCTCCAGGGACCGGGCTGCCTGCACCCTGCCAAACGCAGGCAGGGTGTTAGCTCCCCCAGAAAACTGTCGGGAGTGGAAACAGATAATTGAGGGTCTGTGGAAATCTGGGCAAACAAAAGGCAGAAGATGGGAGCAGGCGTTCCGCCCCGCCATGCCGCCGTCCTGCTCAGCCCCACCAGGCTGTGCAAGGAACCCGCGCAGGCTGGCTTGCTGCCGCCCGCTTTGTTGCAGCGGGTCCCTTGCTCCCCATCTCCTGGTATTGTTTTTTTCCTTTCTGTCTTTTCCACCTGATTTGTGTGTTAAAAAGTATGAGGGAGATTCATCCAGTGGTGAGGTACTTGGTTTGCTCACAGTTAATGTAAGGTATTGTCACACTTGTTCTTGCAGGGAGCTGGGATGGCCCGGAAATAGGGAGATTTGCTTGGGAGAGCAGGAGCCCAGAGCCAGGTCCAGGTTCCCCCCACCTTGATCGTCCTAAGGATGATTCGCCCTGTGCAGACTCTCAGTCGCTCCCCCCAGGTGCCTCACTCTTTGCATTAGCTGAACAGGAGCCCAGGATGATTATGTTTGTAACTTAGGCGCCTGTTCTAGGTGGAATAAGCTTATTCCTGCTCTGGAGGCTAATTTGGAGAAGATCCTGCCTGCTGGTGTTTGATCTCAGGTCATTGTGGTGAAGGTCTGCAGCATCTCTCCTTGCAGCTGTGATGGCTTTTCCGCTTTGTTGAGCGGGAGGGGGGTGATGCTTCTAATTAAAAAGAAAAAAAAAAAAAGTGTTGTACTTCTCCCCTTGTTTGTTTGGTTTTTCTCTTTTTTTTTTTTCCTGGACAAATGTTCTAAATAACAATGCTTAAAATGCAAATGGAGTGAGTTTTCGTGAAGTGAAGTCACTTGAGAAGCCCTGGTCGGATGAGGACTGCGGTGGAGTTAGAGGAGCTGGTGATGACACACGGCACAAGAGCAGAGCCGAAGCGGGTGGGTTGTCACCAGATGCTGTCACAGATGTTGCAGCCGTGGCTCATCTCTGCTTGGGGGATGTTCTCGTGCATTTCGAAGACTCCGTGGTTTCTGTCTCCTCTCTCCTTTCAGAGGGACGCTCTGTGAGAGTGCCCGCTCCTTTTTCTACGTGCATGATAAGGGGATGTTTAACTGAAATCTGTGTGCTTTCCACTCCTTAGCCCTACTTTTCTTTTTTAGAAATAATAAAATTGGAGAACGAGCCTTCTAAACTGTGTGTTAAATTGCGGTGATGGCTCTTGCAGTGTCCTTCCTACTGAAGGCAAGCGCTGCCCTTGCCGCTCCAGCCAGGCCCCTCCTTGTGTTTTAGCACTTGCTTGGGGAAAAAAATGAAATAAAATAGCGTGGTGTTAAGGTTGCAAAAGTTTCCATTATAGCTCCACCCAAACGCCCAGTAATGCTCAGAAAGTTCAGTCTGGGTGATAGGACTTCCCTGCCTGCTGTGCCGCTGGGCTGCTCAAGGGGAAGAAGAGCTGTTTGGGTGTTTTTCTTGTAATACAGAGATGCTTGAGAGGGCCACGTCAGGAATAGAGTGGGGAATGAGCCCTGCATTTGGCCGCAGAGTGTCCTTAATAAAGAGCCTTAATAAAGAGGGTGGGACAGGTTTAAATAGTGAGCACTTGAAAACTCAGAGAGGCAAGAGGCAGATAAATCAGTTGAAGGGGGCTTCCAGGGAGGTGGCTCTGCTATTTGTGTCAGTATCTTTTAACTCTCCCTCTCCTGAATAGGTGTCTTGAGGTTGTTTTCAGGCTGACTTTTTTGTCCTCCTGGTATAAAGGGGATCTGTTTGCTCCAGTGAGAAAGATAAGAAGGGAGCTAGCGGCTCCTGGAGCTCAGCTTGGCGTGGGGGTGATCGCGCATGCTCTGTTCTCGTGCTTCGATAAATAAAGAGGTTTTCATGGAACTTAGAAAACTTCTCTTTTAGAAATAGGTCAAGCAAATATTTATTTCCCTAAGGTGTCATGCCAGTATTGCACAAATACTTGAATGGGTGGTCATCTTATTTTTCCCTGCTTTGTTTCTTTTTAAGTATATTCAGTGCTTTTTTTCCAGAGCTAGAGACACACATTAGTAATTGTACATAATCAGTCCTGTAGGTCTCTTTCCATCTGGAAGTCTGTGCATCTCCTACGGACTCATGCTCTACAACTGCAGTGCTGTAAATCAGAAGCCGTGACACCTTTTTTTCTTTATATCCAGGTGCTTATCAGAAAACTGGGGGGGTATTTTTTGTTCTCTGGAGGAGTACAGGTCAGTGGTGGGGTCAACTGCCTAAATCAATTTAAAAACAAAACTCCCCAAATACAGCAAAACTTAACAAAGTGGTCATGGTGGTGCTTCACTTTCCCGTCCCACAGCCCCAGCGGTGGGTTGTCGGTGTCTGTCCCACAGCCCACCACCCCAGTAAGTCCAGTGGTTGGGTTGTCCCACAGATGGAGAGTATGGTTACTGCTGAAGGCTTGTGCCCTGCTGTCTGATGGAGCTCGTTCTTCTGTCTTCCCCAAATAATTGGGAATCAGCCAGTATCTGTTTGTCTTCAAAGGGGGACTGAAACTTCTTGGCTGTTCTTAAAATGGTAAAACTAAAGAGTTTAGTTTAAGAGGACAAAATTAGGCTGGAGATCTTGGATACTTGATCCTGTAGCTCTTCACCTCCAGATCTCCTCAGCATAGGAGGAGCAAGGGTCGTTGCTGTAGTGCACTGGAGTGCTTGGAGTGTACTTTGTGTAAGAGAATGTTGGAGACGAGGTTGTCTGGGGTGCTTCTTGGTGTGTAGCTTATTTAATGAACTGAGGTCTTGAGTCTCTGTGTTAAGGATCCAGCCATACTGCTGGCTCCTCGTGCCTGTGCAGAGAGCAGGCTTCAATGGCTGGAGACCTTTCTGGTGGCTCTGGTCCTGTCTTTGGGCACGAAAATAGCACAAGAACCACTTCAGCCTCTGATGCTAGCCCACGTGCTGGGCTTTCTCTTGCAGCATGTGTCGTGCCTTCTGGCTCTGGTCAACGTTGTAGAGGTGGTCACCTCTAAACCAGCACCTCGAGCATGGTGCTCGGTGGCTTTGCAGACATTGATGTGTTAGATGTGGTACCAATGGGACTTCTTGACGTGCGTTTTTTCACAGCCCTGGCAAGACGGGTGTGTTTATTCTTTGCATTAAGATTAATTGGCTCTTACGTGTGTTCCTAGTTGCAGGGTGGTCATTAGAGACAAGTCATCCTGAGACATGTGCGGCAGGCTACGCAAGCCTGTGGTGGGTTGCGCTTTGGTTTGTTAAGCAGGATTAAAAGCAGACTCCTCTTCCAAAAGGTATCCTCTTTCTTTGCTAGGAACCATTTCCATGTCAGAAAATATTTAAGACAAGGGGAGTGTCTCTGTTTTATAAAGGCAGAGCTAATTTAAAACTGAAAATCCAGGCACAAAACCCCTCAGCCGTGCTAACAGAGGGAAGCAAACTTGCGGTCTGGACTCAGAGCAAGAGGAATGTGAATTTTACATTAAGACCATAATCCACCTGTTAGGCTCCGCTCCTCCGGTGGTGCGTGTACCGTGAAGTGCAGTGGATGTTTTAACAGCAGCCTGCGCTCCCTCCTCCAGTGTCTGGTGTTTTCATGTTGCTCTACAGGCAGGAACGATGGAGGCCGAGGGTAGATGTAGCAACCACTGCAGGTTTGCGGGTCCTTTGCTTTCAGCTTTTCTCCCTTCGCAGCTGATGTCTGCGTCTCAGTGGTGCGGTGTTGTCCTGCTCACCCAGCCTGGGTTGATGGTGCTGATGCCGTGTTTGTGCTGGCAGTTTCTGGAGGTTGGAAATTTGGCCCTGACAATCACGGTACTGCCTATAAAATCACTAGAAATGAAGGTGCTTTGGAGGGAGGCGCCTTTGGAGCCATTGCACTAGAGGTTAATTGTGCAAAAACCCTTTCTGGTGAACAGTCATTGCTGTGTCTACCTGGAAATAACACTTTCCTGAGCTCCATTTGCTATTCCGTGCTCTCCTGATTTTGCTGGTGTCCTCTTCTTGCTGAACTGCATGTCTGGATCACAGCAAGCCCCTGATCCCCCTCTGCCTTAATTCAGGGGTGCTGTGGCTCCACCACCCCCCAGCCCTTAGGAGGTGGGTGGTTTTCCCGGGCAGACGCCTGCATCTCTGCGTGCTGCCCAAGGGGACCCTGCTTCTCGGGCAATGCTCTCCTGCAGCGTCCGGCCTGGGGCTGGGCTCCTCCAGCCTCCCCGCCCGGGGGCCCTGAGCAGCAGCCGTGTCCCCCCAGAGGCAGGGCTCTGCGCCCCGCCGAGCCAGCCTGAGCCGAGCCTGAGCCCCTGCCTGTGCCAGGGGAAGGTGAAGGCAGCTGGCTGTCCTGCCCACCCGCGGGGGCATCTGGGCTGAGCTGGGGGCTCAGGGGGTGCCCTCAATGTCAGGGGTGCCTCTGACTGCAAAAGACAGCGGCAAAGTAAGCCTCACTGTGAGCGACCCTGGCACCCTGCCTGGCCTCGCTGCCAGTCCGTGCCCCTGCTTCGTCATGGCTGTTCTTTAGATGTGATTTTTCAATGTTATTTTCTGCTCTGGGGACACCTGCATGTTTTCCGGGTGGTGTTGATTCCCTTCGACGTTGCAGGACATTTGCTTTTCTTGTCACCTTCTGGGGAGGCCTCGGAGCAGCCTGTGGGTGCCCAGCGGTGGATGGGGAGCAGGAGGAAAGCCGCCGCTTTAGGAGGAGGAGAGACTGACTTGTTTAAAGCAACTTTAAAGCTTTAAAGTCTTCATGCTCCTACATTGATCTTCTCTGCCATCTAGTATAGGTTTATTTCTTTTTTAATTGTAGTGTCTAACTGTAGGCCAGTTAGAGCTGAGAGGGTAGGGATGAGAAGGAGCCCTTGCTTTCAGGGGTAACCCTCCGGAAAACAGCGCTGCAAGGCAAACACGAAGCCCCTTGTATGCTCAAAGCCCTTCTATTGGCAATACTGGTGTACCGACACGCGTGCTTGCCCAGGTTAAATGAGGTGGTAAATAGTGTTTGAGATTTACGTAGCAAAACTAGGGATCTCTCAGCCAGTTACCTTCAAAAGAGGGTCTCCATCAGGGCCCTGGTAGAGCTGATAGCTGGAGAACCTGGCCCTTGCCAGTGGGTGTTGCGGACACGTGTGTCGCTCTGTCCCTCTCACTCTTCTGGGGTGAGGATGGAGCCACCCAAGTCCATCAGAGCTGCTGACAGGCAGGGGCCATCACGCGACGTGTCTGCCACCACCACCTCTGCTCCCCGCTCGTGCAAACCCCCGTTCCTACCTCAGCATGGGTGTTTCAGCATTGCTGGAGCCCTGGGCTTGGAAATGGGGGCTTATTTCCCACACGTGGGGAGCTTTTCCTTCTTTAATTACAAATGTTGGCCAAGGGGAAAAGGGTATGGTTGGTGTGAGGCAGCAGAGGATGTTGTGAGCAGCAGAGATACTGATGAACACGGAAGGCTTGCTTTGCCTTCCCAAAGTGTCTACTCTGGAGATGTCATTGCTGTTCTGCCTTTCAATGCTCAGAAATGCTGCCTTGTGCATCTGTTCTGCTGGGGTTGAGTTTGTCAAGTCCTTGTAGACATAAGACTCGGAAGAAAATGAAAAAAATCCGCTGAATTTAAAATGTCATGGATTTTTTTTTATTTTTCTTCTAATTTAATCTATTCCCTATTGTGCTGTAAATTCCAAATGTGAATGGGAAATAATCCCACCAGTACAATAATTAGCATGTAACCAGCAGATGAAGAAAACTCAAACTGCTGAGCTGATTGGTGCATGCTGACTATTTTCTGAATTAATTTCAATAATCACATCTGCCATTAAAAAGAAGACGGGGCGGGGAGGAAGTCTTAAATTTTCCGCAAGCTCAATGTAGCAAAAAATGGTATGTGCAGTGTAGCTATTCTCCATGTGATTGTAAAAAAGAGATGAGGGAGGTTCTTGAAACTGAATTGCAGATACAAAGTGTTGCTAATTTTGCAACTGAGAAGCTTGATTTCTGTTGCTTTTTTTGGGGGGGAAATAGAAATTAGAAGTCAAATATCCATAATTTTATGTAGGCGTGTGACAGTAAATAGTCTACTGGAAGAAGAAAACTCCCTTGCGGTGGTGCTTTGCTGCAGGATGCAAAAATAAGTCCTCTGGAGGCCATTAATAGTGAAATTTGTTTCTGCATTTACTGTGCATCCATTCAGCTCCCGAATATTTTGCTGTTGTTCTTTGAAGGGACAGATGGAAATCAGCATTTGGGAAGGGGAGATTTCAGAGCATCCAGGAACTGGGCACCCTCTTACTGCATGGATCTGCGGCTCTTTTCTACCCTGCCTTCCTCCACTGCTTTTTTTGGCCAGTTACGCCCCATAGGTGGGCAGTTGGAGAAATTCTCTCTCTGCCTTGGTGTCAGGTCCAGACAGCACCAGGAAAGGTCACCCCTGCAGAGCTGTACCTGGCAGCTGGTGTAATTACGCACCTGAATTCACATTCAGTATTAGCGGAGATGATTTTGTTTCCTAATGCTGTTTTTCCCCTCCTAGAGTGGCCCTGGTCGTTGCCTGGCCACGACCACCTCACCCTCAGGGCTTATTTTCCAACAGCGGAGCACAGGTGATTCTGCTACCGGGTGTTGAACCAGAGCATCACTTTAGAGATGCTTTAAACTTAGTTTTAGCAACATCTGCTAAGTTGTGATATAGTTTGGTGCTTGTAGGCATAAAAAGATGTTATTTAGAAATGCAGGGGATGGTCTGCTGAAACCATGGCCCTACAAGTATTGCGTATGAGCATACCGCACTGCTCCGCAAAGGCGAGAAGTCCCGGCGCGTTTCATGGAGCGACCTTTTTATTAATGTGTTTGCAGAATTAGGGCAGTTGGAGGTGCCTGCGATGTGAAATGCTTGCTCTGGCATCAAGCCAGTGATCTGGTGCACCCCTCATTTTCGGCGTGGGGAATGAGAGCTGCCTAGAGCCACCCCATGGTGTGGCAGCCAGGGGGGAGACCAGGTCCCAGCGAGCGTCCCTGGTGCGTGGCTCTCGGGTCCTCTCCCTCCCAAACGCTCAGGATACGGCGATGTTGTCAGATGTTGTTTTAAAAAAAATTACAAAAGTCAGGGCAGTCCAAGTGCTTTGAAACAGTATTTATTATTTTATAAATTCAAGCCTGGCGCTCTGTGGGAATGTACGCAAGCGGATCACTACGGTATTCTCTTTGCATATTTTCCTAATGTTAGAGACGGGCTCAAAGAAGTATCGCATTGTTTCATTTCCCCTCCATACTTCATGTTTTTCTAAAAATAAAAGCTAATGTCAACAATCCTACAATAACTAATGAGTGAATGTGCACGTCCTGCACCCGATTAATTTTTTTTTTTGTGAAAAGCAAGACTTAGCTGGTAATCACATTACGAGCTATGGATAAAAATGTATCTTTCAAACCACCCCACTGATGGATTTTTCTTTTTGTCTTTTTTAAAATGCCATTAATCAAGTTAGAAGCTGAAAATACTCTTGCAAAGCAGAGACCGAGAAAAGTTACTTGAGGTGAGTAAACAAGTTGGCTTTTTTTTTTAATGAAAGCCAAAAAAAGGGCCCACTGCCGCTACGTGTGTTGAGGGTACCTTAAATACAGAGTCTCCTTCAGTGCTGACAGGCATCCCAAACACCTTTTGTAATGAACCTCTAATTATAACTTAGTGACTGCATAGGTTCTCTGGATCAGCTTGGGAATATTGCACCGAAAACCAGGGAGAATATTTATATTTTCTGCGACTGATGGGTGAACCAGTTTTAGAGCTGGATGTGGGGAACGTGGTACGTAGTACTGCATTTATAGAGTGTTACAGAGTTGTGCTTTCTGCTGTATGATACAGTTTTGGGGTTAAACTCTGCATTTTGGGAAATACTTCCCGAATGCATCGGTGTGGATTCCCAAATCCAGACCTCAGCTGAGCTGGTTGGAAAAGGGTTTGGCTGGTGGCCAGCTCTTGCAGCCCATCGCTGGCTCTTGATGTCTGACCCTGAGATTAAAGCCCAGCACTTAGAACCAGGGACTTCAGTGACAATCTCAGCTTTTTAAAGAAAAACAGACCCCATGAGCTTCGCAGTTATGGAGAAAAGCTGAAAAATGGGAATTCTTGGGCAGAGGGGGTAGGGAGGTGCCCTCCTCTCACCACCCTGCATTAGCCTGGTTATTTCTCAGTATCCCAGACCGTGAGCTGGTGCTGTGGCGTTCGGGGCTTGACTTATGGTTTTAGAAGTTGGCATGGCTGATACTGGCAAGTTGATTCTCTTCTCCATTTATTTATTTCTTCCCCCCTTCATTTTAATACTGTCTCCTGAGAGATTCCAGCTGAAATCTATTCATTGCTGAGATGTTTCTTTTCCCTTGCGCTGTGGATGCCGGGTTCAGTTTGACTGTGGTTTGTTTCTGGCGTGGAAGGGAAGGGCAGCAGGACAGAAGACCTGTGCTTGCCGTTGGGTGTGCGTGTGTACGCCCCTGCAAAGATACCTGTAGGTGTTGCAGGCTTGTGGTGTCGTGGGCTCAGCCCCTCTTCTACAGAAACAGCAGAGCTCTGCGTCTGTGCCACCAGGGCTTGTCCTCTTCCTCCCCTGGGCTTTGATGGACCTGCCTTGCTGCACTACTGAGTCGGTGTGGGGTCTTATTTCCATTTATATTTCCCTTGCAAACTTTAATTAGAGGTTTGTAAGACAGCTGATCCCATCTGATGGTTAGGGATAACAGCGGATGGCTTTCTGCTGGCGCAGAAGCTCTTGGAGAATTCTGGCACGTGCGAAGGGATAGGGAGATGCTGGGGGTGAGGGAGAGCAGAGCAAGTCCTCCCCCGCTTTTTTTTTTTTGTTGGCAGGATTTTGCCCAGATTGGCTCAGCAGCCCAGGACATGGACCCTGTCTAGGCAAGCAAAGCATCCCTGTTCAGCTGAGCCCTGAAGTTCGTGCTTCCAGCCACGCAGGGCCTCCGTGGCTCTGCTCCCACGTCTGTGGCTGAGCATCGGCTGAAGAGCGCAGCGGCACTGGGGAGGGCTGTTCCCCCTGGCGCTTGCAAAGCATGTGTGTTGGGGATGCTTCCATGGTTGAAGCTCACAATGTGGTTCCTCCCCCACAATATTCCAATGTCACCAGTGAGGTTCTGCAGAATCCTGATGGATTATCAGTTGGTTTGATCCAGCTTCAAAGGTTCCTTCTGCTTATCCATCAATCCTTGAAAATCTGGATCGCGTTTGCACTCCTGCTTGAGAGTTTTTCTCTGGAATCATGTCTAGACGCTTATCTTTCTTCTTTTTCTCCAAGATGAAATCTGATATTCTCATGACCTCAAGAGCTGAAGCTTTTCCTAGCTGATGCTCCCAGCAAGAGCATCTTTTCTTTCTCCAAATATTTTGAAGCTCATGATCAAATTACGAGGCTTTGGCACTGCCACTTTGGGTGCTATTTGTGTGCCAAATCCTGCTGAATAAGTCTTTTATCACAGATTTGTAACAGTAGCTGTTGGAGGGAGAGCTTCACAGGAGAAGTGCTTTCAGGAGAATGCTTTTATAAAGGAACACTGTCCTGAAGGAAAAAAAAAAGTGCCTTGCAGGGGAAAAAAAAACCCAAGCCCAACATTTTTCTTGTGTTCATGTAAAATTTGCCCATTATTTTGGGCAAGTAAAGTTTTGCTTCCATTTCTAGGCAATTTTTTTGTCCTCTTTGTACAAATGAGTACCGTTGTGCTCCAGACATTTTCGGGGGGTGGGGAAAGACATTTAGATTCTGACTAAGAAATGCCGAAATCCTTGTTTTGTGTGACCCTCCGCAGCCTGAGCCCCAGCCAGGTCCCTGCAGGAGCTGGGGTTGGGACCCAGCTGGCAGTTTGCTCAGATGGGGCGCGTTTGTAGTGGGAAGAGCAAAGCAGGAAGACCAAAGGTGGGTCCCTTCATCTGTTCCACCTCAAGTGGAAGGAGGGTTTAGGGAGCAGACAAGGCGGTGGGGTTTCTGAGCAGCTAATGTAGAAGTAAGGGAGGGTCTATATCCTCTGGCTGTGGAGCGCCCAGCTCTTGTGTCTGCTCTGGGTCCCGCCGACCTTCCCTTGTGTCCACTGTTGAGTTGAACTGTTTCTGGTCTCTGCAAGAGCTGGGTATTTCTCAATGGCAGAAACATAAAACTCGTTCTCCCATGTGTTTGCCTCGCAATTAAAAATGCTTTTCCTTTAAAAAAAGAATTTTTCATGGGAAAACCTGCTTTAAAATTAGACTGGTGTCTGAAAGCATTTTGGTTGCTGCCTTAGAGCCAACAGCTAAGGGTTCTCTTGGTGAGCATCCCCCCTGCCGAGAAGGGAGAGCATGGCATTTTGCTCCATTTTCAGTTTTGGTTTGGATTGTCATACTCTGTTCTTAAGTAGCCATTTACTCTCTTTCCTGTCTTGTTGGCACAGAAGCAAGAGAATAAAACATTAAAAGAGGAATGTGATTATAATCCCGTAAAAATTGACAGAGGAATTTGGCAGTGGTTACAGCCCGTGAATGTAATACATAATATTTTATTCATTTTTTAAAATGGTTAGTTTTCAAGCTGGCAGTTTAAATGACAAATCACCTTAAAAAGATATCGTGGACAGTGTAAAAACTGTCAGTGTGACTTTTCTTTGCTAATTGTGGAGTTTAAAAGGTCCATGCACCAAAAAAAAATAGGATCCTTTGGCTTTAGCCAAGCTGCATGTGGAAGCTGTGTGTGATGAGGTCCCTCCTATTAATAATAGTATTATAATAGGGTTGTCACTGCTGGCTCCCAGGCTTTTTTATACCTGAGTTAACGGCAGTGCTGCCTGTCCCAGAGTGCTCAGGGGGACTTCTTGGTCAAAGGGAATCTTTTGGGGAAAAAAAACCCTTATTTTTGCTTTTGTTGTCCCCTTGCTCCCACAAACTGCTTGTGAATGGGACCAGATATTGCAGCTGGAAGAGGCTGGCGATAGGGGCAGAGGAACTGTTCAGATATGTTATTGAATGTATTGACTGTTCAGACACGTTACTCAGCATGGAAAGCAGATCCCAGGGGACTGACAGAGTTCCCCATCCCAGAATATCCCAGCTCGCCGCAGGAGCTGGAGCTAACGAGGCAAAACCCTCCAGGCAGTGCAGGAAGGGAGCCGCAGCTTCCCATGTCCTGCGGGATGCTGCAGGCTTGAGATTTTTGATCGAAAGGGAAACTAGTGCTCTTCTGTTTCAGCTGAACTGGGTATCACAGAGATGGTCAGAGCCCTGTTAGGCCTTGTATAAAACATGCAACAAAGTCATGATATCTTCTTTTAAATAACAAATAGTGAAATTTAGATATTTGTGTCCCCTGTGGTCCTCAGAGCATCCTTGTGGGTAGTTAAATGAAAACGAAAAGGGTGGGAGCCTGCTCTGACGTTTACTTTTCTTGGACCGAGAAGCTGACTGTTGTTTGCAGACCTTTAACGGTCGATGCTGTGTATACCTCTTTTTTAAAAACCAACCTGAATAGGATTTAAAATTTTTAAAACTCTGCAATAGGGATTTTTAGCTTAATGAGAATATTCTATAATTCCTTCTCTTTGCAATGTAAAAAATGACTAAGGTAGACGTGAATTGGACCATGTCTCTATCTGCTTGTAAATTCTTGGAGATGGGGCATAAAACTCATCTCTCTTAGCTGAAAGCAAGCATCGTGGAGTAGATAGGTGTGTAGAGCACAAGGCTGGGGGAAGGTGTCCTCTTCTGGTTCTGGCAGGAGAGAAGAGGTCGGCTGGAGGAGGTCCAGAGAGTTGTAACAACATTGACTGGAGGTCTAGAAACGACTGGTTTGAAGAAACCTGACTTGTTTGGCTCTAGATAAGAGGAGGAGGAGGGAGGAAATATATCTTCAGGTGCCTAAAAGAGAAGGTGGTGGTTGCTTTCCGCATTCACAGGGGATAGGGCAAGAGGTCATGGTCCTAAAATTGTAGTGAAAAAAGTTCAGATTAAATATTGGGCGATACTTTCCCTAAAAGTAATAACTGGATTTGATGATCTGAAGAGCTTGTGGAGCATCAGTTGTTGGAAGATGAAAATGGCTTGAAAATATCTTCCTAATATTTCACGATGGTAATTCTTGTGTGATGAAGGTGCAGTTTATTCTCCCGCAAGTGGGAGTTGTCTCGATGCTTTCCGGTGCTCCCACAGTGCTGGCATGGAATGGTGAGGCTAGAAAGGGTTGTTTGCAGTCTAAAATAAGCAAGAGATGACAAATGATGTTCTGGGGCTTAAATTTTCATGCACTTAAAAAAATTCAAGTGACTAAAGATAATATAAGTTTGCATGCCTCTCTACAAAAGCAGATGTTGGCTAGAAATATTTTATGCTCTTTGGTTCTAAAATTGAATGTTATGGATGTTAAATTGTATGGCTTGCCTCTCTCGATGATACAGCCTTTCCAGGACACTGGTTCACTTGAGCTGGAAGAGACAGAGAGGGGATGTGAGTGATGTTGCCTTTAGTATAGCTATTCCTCTTTAAAGAAATATCAGTAAAGACAAGTTCCCAGCTCTGTGTAAATACTAGAGAAATAGAAACAGCCACTTTACAGATCCTAAATGGTAACTTGCCAGTCCTTCAACTGTACCTTGGGAATGGGAACCTTTTTAGAACAGCGTCCCACACGCAGCGGAGCCTGTAGGGCTGGGCGGTCTCTGGCCTCTCTCGGGAGGTCCCACGAGGCTGAGAAGTGTTTCCTCCACGCGCATACTTTGGAGGTCAGGACCGTGTTCTGCAATGTCCTCTGCACCCTCTTTCCCCCAAGACTCTTTATCAATGAAGCCGGTCTGATGCCAGCTTCACTTTTTTTTCCCCTGTAGGGAACAACCGTTTTATAGTTGAGAGCAGGGGGCAGATCTGTGCTATTGATTCACAACATTTCAGGCCAGGAAAGAGAGTTAGTTATTCCTTGGCTGCAACTGTGCTTCACTGCACATCACCTTTGTTCTTAGATCCACACAAATCAACTGAGGTCTCAAGGTACAAATGAGTATTTTGCTCCTTGCTAGGTATAACAACCATCTTTAATCAGCTTCAACAACATCTGTGAGAGCTGCTAAATCATAACTGGTGTAAACTGGACTGTGACTCTCATTGAAGGGAACTGAAAGACTTGTTTTGTTGTGGGTGTTGGGTTGTGGAGCAGCACAGTGAGGAAGCCTTGCCATGTTCCTGTCTTTGGGAGAGAAGGTCCCATGGACCACAGGAAGGTGCCCATCGCCGCCGAAGCAGGGGTCTGGTGAAGTGCCTGCCTGGCTGAGCTATTTCCCAGTGCTGGGAACATCAAGGAATGGTGAAGCAAGTCCCAGAGCAGCCCCTTAGGGGACTGGAGGGCAGGGGAATTGTTTTTGTCTTTTTCTGTATCATTTTGCTCTTCCTCAGCCCAACCTCCAGCGGGGCAGAGTGCTGAGAGCCAGGCTTGGGGCTGCCTTGTCTGCTTGTGTGAGTATCAGGTTGAACCAGGCGTTGCTCTGCAAGGAGGCTTTGTTCTGGGGCAGCTTTGTTCCCTTTCCAGCCACGTCAAAAAACAAAAACAAGAACCCAAAGGAGAGCCAGAAGAGAGCTAACAGCTGTTAAAAAAAAAATAAAATCTGAGATGGGGTTGCCAGGTGAAAGGAAAACAGTATAATCTCTATTCTTGACACTTTGCAGTGGTTTTGACTTTTAAATGTGTAGGCCCTCAGTGGATCCCTGCATGGGGATACTGCTGGGAGGCTGGTGCTTCTCCGTCCCTTTTCACAAGCCCCTGTCCCAGCGGGTTCAGGAGTTACAGCTTTAAACCCCCAGGTATATGAGAGTGACTTGTTCTCTGTGTCAGGTCTGATATTTGGGGAATATATTCTCCTTTCTTGAACTGTTTGCAGGTTTTTAGCCGCTCAGTCAAGCCTGAGGAAACAGTAAGAGTTGGAAAGGATGGCAGTGGGATGGTAACGACGATCAGTGGCTCTGATGATTGGACAGTGGAAATCCCTGAGGCAGGAGGACCCGAGTGTATTGTGGCTATCAGATGCTGGGGTTTTAATATCTGAAAGAAGTTAGGAAAAAAAGCGTGCCTTGGTCGTCCTTGTTGCTGTTCCAGCTTCAGTGATAAGCAGCTGAACTGTTCGCATGTGCTGCTCGGAGGAAACCCCAACCCCTGCCCCCTTGCCCCAGCTCTCTCCTATATTATTTTACTTGAAGCAGCAACTTCAGGCGATTCAAGGAGGAGCTGCCAGGGTAATAGTGGCTCACGGTGCCGAACTTGCAGAGTTTTTGCTCCGTATTTCAGAACAAGGTTTTGGTTAAACTCAGATTTTTCTTTCCAGCTTAAGTTTCTATTTAAACGATCTTTAATTTCAGGAAGTGTGAAGCCGTTCAGACTGCTGTGATCAAGGTCACTCTTAATTTAGGTACTCCAAGGATCGTGAAATCCTGTGTGTTAAAGTCTTAGGCATATGTTGAATCTCTAAAGGAGCCTGTGAATGATATTAAACCTACTGTAGCAGAGAGAGCTCGTATAATAAAGGGAGAGGAGCGGTAGTGTTATTGAAGGAGGAATGGCAGATAAGCAGCCAGGGCCGTGCTGTTATCACTTTGTTTGGGAGATGGTGGTGTTGTGCAAGTTGTTATAGGACATTTACACAAATTGCTGGAATAAAGACCCACTTATTCAGCAGTCTAATATTTGTTTCTTATTATATGTTAAACTTTTACTGGCATAGAAAAGGTTGTCACCTGTTATGTCAAGGTCCTGGCATTCAACACTGGGATCTTTCCAAGCGTGTTGAAACCTAATTGGTTCAGAATAAGCCTTCCCTTCATTTTAGGGGAGAAAAAAATAGAAAAGCAAGAAAAAAAAGAAAAAGCTGTGGCATCTAGCAGGCATTTAAAGCATTTTTTTCTTGTTCTCTGAACTCTTGTGATTTGCCAGACTTGGGGCTGAATTTTTCCCCAGTTTTGTGCTTGCTTTGCGTTTCCCGTGAATTAAATTGGGGAAAATAATACACAGCAAATAACATATAGCAAATAACATACAGCAGCCAGCACCACGGGTCTGGGGGAAGCTTTGTCCAAGTGTGGCTCTGCAGCAGGGAGCGTTGGGACACCTGAGTGCTTAGTGAGGGAAAACCTTTTTATGTCCTTCAACACTTGTCCAATTCCTTTGCCTTGTTTTTAAAATTTTCTTTTCTTTTTTAACTCCTGCTAGGGGTCGGTCTGTGCAGGTACAGCCAGAGTAGATGCTTCTTGTCTGCAGGATTTTCGATGGGGTCGGGGAGCGCCTTCCCACATTGTAATGCGTCTGTGCTAGTTATTTGGTTAAATCTCTCCGTGCCTCTTATTTACTTATTTATTTTAATCAAAAAAACCTCACTGGTGAGCAAAGGGTATGGGAAGCAGGATCCA
The DNA here is from genome assembly GCF_949628215.1 of Phalacrocorax aristotelis. Taxonomy (NCBI): domain Eukaryota; kingdom Metazoa; phylum Chordata; class Aves; order Suliformes; family Phalacrocoracidae; genus Phalacrocorax; species Phalacrocorax aristotelis. Next base: position 6,952,111 of record NC_134288.1, on the reverse strand, counting down.
ACCTGAGAAGCAGATCAGCGGGGTTCTGGCAGGGGACTTTAGCCTGAGCAAACGCGCTGGCTGAAGCACAGAGTCACTTGGGACGTGTTGCTGGGGGAGGAGAACCTGTCACTGGCCGTGCTTCAGCAGGAGCAGCAAACAAGCCTAAATTTTCCTTTACCCGGGGATCACAACATAATTTTCCTATTTTTCATCCTTGTTACGAGCTCTGGCTCACCTTTTTCCAGGGTGACTCTTTGTTTTTCAGTTTGCCGTTTTCTCCCCTGGTCTGAACTTAATCCCAGAAATCCACTTGGCTGGTTATCCCTTTAGACAGTTAAGTTTAGAAATTATGAAATACATTGGGCTGGCTCTGTCGCTTCTTCGGGGATGAGGGATCGGGGACTGGACGGCGGCAGAGGAAAATGGAGGGGAGAGAGGAAGCCCACAGCTAAAAGCAAACCTGGAGGTTATATATAGCTGCAGGCTGCGGTGGTGTCGGTCAGGGTGCTGTGATTGCTTCTTTAAATATGTTCTCAGCCGTTGAGGTTTCCAGTTCTGCTAACGAACCGAGCCCATGAGCGGTGGCCGAGAGCTGGGGAGCAGCGTCCCTGGTTTCCAGCACGCCACAGCTGGGAGGTTTTTACTTTCACTGGGTTGAGAGCAGCGCAGTTGAGCGCTTGCCGATTAATTCAGCAAACCTGGTTAACTTCTGATAAATGATGTCTTTGCTAATTGAAGGGGCGGGGCGGGGTTGGAATCAAAGATGTGTGTTTTGGGATGCTTTGGTGAGGAGGTACTGTGGGAGCACGGTGGGGTTGATAGCGTGGGCTGGGAGATGCCATAAACTGATCAGTGTTTTAGTTTTACTTTGAGCCTTCGCTGTCAGGGGTCACCTTCTCCTTCAGAGATGCAGCAGTAATTTTTGGTGTAATGTCTTCTCTTCCAGCCCTGAATCCCGGTGCAGCTGAAGTGACTGCAGGCACTTTAAAGATGCATGTGAGCACGGACGAGGAACTGGAGAATGACACGCCAAGGTCATGCTCCGTCACACAGGTAGGCAGCCGCTGCCACCTCGGGCTCCATGTGCACGGCGCACCGTGCACCTTTCTGTCTTATGTAGCTTGGGCAGAGAAATCTGGCGTATTTCAGTGTATTGCAGGATTCTCCTATGAAGGCTGTTGTAGCTCAAGGGCTCAAATAAGCGATCATGCAATGGTCTGCTCCGCTAACCTTTGAGCCCTGCTATGCTCCGCGGTCGGTACAGGTCTTGGGTTATGCTCCCAGGACTGTCTCAGAAGAATTTTTTTTTTTGCTTCTGAACATCACGCCTTGGGCAGGACAGAGTTCAGATGTCCTGTGTATTCTTCTCCTGGCTGGTGCTCTTCTGTCTATATGCTAGACCACTGATTTATTTTTTTCCCCACCCCTAAGAATCCATATAACCTAATAAATGTTCATCTGTCCTGTGTTGTGGATGAGGGGTCGGGAGAGCCATGCATTTTCCCCTTGGCTTCTGTGGATGGAATAAGTGTGCTTGGAAATAACACTCCGATTTTCCATTACACCGTTCCAGATTTTTGAAGAAGAAATTGGGTCTCATACCAGAGCAAAGACATTTTATTTGTAAGAAATGAAGCTTTATGGTTAAGCCTTAGTGAGCAGACTGGCGGGGAATTCATTCACCCAGTTCACGGCTGTGTGATAAATGACAGTGTCCCCATGGAAATGGGGATTTTCAGACCCCAGAGTGATTTCTACCCAGCTTGTGGCATGCCTTGAGACTGCTTGTTTCTAGACTTTAATAAATAATCAGCATTAGAAGTACAGCAACTGGACTGATGCTGTTTGCCGTAGCTTTCCCTGACACACTTCCAGTTCTGCAGGCTAAATCCAGTCTGTTAAACTGGTAGGAATAAACTAACGGACCCTGCTGTAGTGTATGATGTGCTGGGATCCACGTGTACCCCAGGCCTCCTGAGACCTGTCCTCCTTGAAGCTGCCTCAATTCACTGCACACTAGGTGGGTCCTCAAATACCTAATGGCAGCAATCTTGCAAATGCAGCGAACATTGTTGCTCTCTGGGTTGTCTTACCATTATAGATGGAGAATTCAGCAGGAGGAAGAGAGTAAAGCTTTTGTAGCTTCACTCTGACTTGGTAATCAGAGTCGTGGCCTCTTGGGAGGGAGACTAGGGAGAAGGGAATTAAATTTGATATCCCTTGGTATTTGCCACTGAAAGATAGTAATAATGAATTTGGATGCTTGGTGTGGAAGGTCACTGGGTAAGTGGGGAGGATTCCTTTGTGTTACATCTGCAGAAAATAATGTCGTTTATTACTCAAGGGCTTGCATCCAGAGACAGATCATGGCATTGTAGCAACATGTGTCATCCTCTCTGCGTGCTCACGGTCCTGCGCTGACACACAAAGGCTTTCCAGTATCATCTTAGTGAGCTTTAAGAACCAAACTCAGGATCTCTGCTCTAGCGTTTGGCCCCTTTCTCTCCATTCCTCCTTTCCCCCCACCCTATTCTGGTGTCCTCTCCCTCCCAATGAATTTGTTTTTAAAATGACTGTGCTATTGTGTGCATCAATATGCACATAGCCTGTCTTGTTTTTCTCTTGGACTGAAAGTGCAAAGCAAATCTGTTTATGGTTTTGGTGAGCTAATTCTTCCCCACCCTAGATTTTTAAATAGACTCTTTCTTTACCAAGCTTGCAGAGCTTGCAGGATGTATTGAAGTAATGGGAAAAACGTGTTCTGTTAACCTTCCCTTTTTGTAAAAGTTTGTGTACAGCACCCTGTTCCTAGCAGTGCATCTAAGAAGTGGATATCTAGATGCTGAAGCAAATAGAAGGCTTTGAAATAAGAAAATGGGAATTTATTGCATTCAGGGAGGAAATGTTTTGAGTTTTCAACTTTCAGCGCTTGGATTGTGGAGCAAAATCTAGTGAGCTGTGCTTGGTTGTCCCTTCAATTATTTAACTTCCTTTCCCCTCCTGCAAATCCCGGATCTCAGGCTCACTGTTCCCTAGGTAGCCTGTTGCCTTCAAACTGGCTCCTCCAAAGCCATTGTTGACTCAGACCTTATAGATGAAGGTAGGAGCAGCAAGAAACACTCTTGGCTTGTAAATAATCCGTTGGATTAAGGGCTCGGTTATGTCACTGATGTTTTGGAAATGTTATTTTTACCTCTTGATTTCATCCTTCCTATGAATCAATCTTAGACCTGTCTGTTTAGGTTAACAACCTTTTCCACATCCTTGTGGGGGTTTGCAGAGCACGGTCCTGCTCCATGCACAGCATTTTCACCAGGGGGTTTTGGCTGCTGGGAGGCAGAGCTTAGCTCTGCTATGGGAGCACTAGAAAAGCCCCAGGGACACCAGTGTCTGTGATGTCTGGCCAGTGGCTTGGTTCCCAGCACTTGTGCAGGGGCTCTCTTGCAGCCTGCCCACCCTGCTTTTGCACCTCCTCTCCTCAAAACCTGGCTATTACTTATTTCTGCTGTAAAACTATGAGCTGCTTGTGACTGGCCATGGGGTGGGAGCTCTGCATGTAGGTGGCCGTTACATGTGCAGATGCACTTCTCCAGCCCGAGCTTCGCAGGGCAGATGTTGGCTTGGCTGAGGCCTCTGGGTACTCTTGTAACATAAACAAGCAGGAGTAGGATTTCAAAGCAAGCAGATTTTTGACATAGTTGATGTCACACCTCTTCAGCCCTGTGTTTAGGGCCCATGGATCTGGAGGCTCATGCTGCTAATAACATACTGGAGGTACTCCTGCTGAGCTGGGTCTTAGAGAGGGCTGAGGGGTTCATCCCGGTCAGACAGCGTGGTGGTACTGAAAACAGGACCCATGGCATGAAAAGAGTATGGTGCTTTCACAAAACTGGGTGCTCTGTGTGAAATCTCTGGTCCCAGCTACAGCATTGAATGCTCTCCTCACTGGGGTTTATGGTCAGGTGTTGCAGAGTGACAGCAAGGTCTTCTGGTGAGTAGCCTTAAAGCAAAATGAGCTGGGGCAGGGTTATCAGGCTCGCATGGCTGTGATCAGGTATTATACCAAACAGCTGCCTCTGCTCTGCCAGTAAAGAAGAGATGGGGAAGAGATATATTTAATTTCTCCACCCTGAGAGAGAAGTTTTTCCTGAGAGCAAATGTTTGCCTGCAAAGTAAAGAATTTCCCACTCGAAGGCTTTGCAAAGCAGAATTGTCCTTTATCCCTTTAATTTTGGTAGTGCTTGGTTGCCTTTTTTTTTCCTGCAACAGAGTATTAGTGGAGGCAAAGTTCTCGCTTTTTGTCTTTTTCTTCTCTCTTCCTGTTAGGCTGATGGAGTTTGGTGCTCCCTAGGAAGGTGATGGTTGGGGTTAGCTCCAAATAACACTCATTGTTCTCCAGGCAGGCGGCCGTAGTCTGAGAAGCTGTTCTGGGATCTGACTGCAGTGGTCTACCTTGGTTTTCATTTTCATATCTCCCCAGTCAGTATGTGTAACTGGAAAGTTTTCCCAACTTGCAGCTCAGACACTCTTTTCCTGATGCCTTTGCGTCCCTTCCCCTCATCCCTCCCTTCCGACTCTTATTTCTTATAGACCTGTCTGCTCAGGACCTGTATACAATATCAGTGTGACAAATTAAATTGCTTGTACACAGAAGGATGAGGCCACTGGATACTTAAACACTGCATAAATTTCTTGGCTAGACCTGCACTGTTGTGCCTGCCCCCGTGCAGCCTGCATTGTATTCCGTGAAAGGCAAACTCCATTCCATCCTCCATGGCCCTTTCCAAACCTATTGCCCAACACTTTCACTATTTCTCATCAACTGAGGATTAGCTGAGCGCTATAGATATCCATGGACATGGTTTGATTGTCTGTTGTATTAAAAATTGCATCTGTGTATCAGAAGCGTTTGGGTTTTGCTGTTCCTGTTTGCATGTGCGTGGGCTTCTCCCTGTGCTGGAGCTCGGAGGCCTAGGCTCTGCTGCTCCTCTGGGCGCTGAGCAAGGTGAGCTGCCCCCCAGGAAGGCATCGGGGTACTTTGGGAGGTGGCAGGCTCAAGAGCAGCCAGCCCCGATGTCACCGAGATGCCTTCGTCCAGCCCTACCTGGCAAGGGTACCCTGAGGGTATGGAAGGCTCCAGCGAAGGCCATTTCTAGTTTCTGTGAATGGACTTGGGGTATGCTGAGCGGTGCTGTAGGCAGATTTTCTTCAGGAAGGCAAAGAACTGCGCCTGTGGCCCATGAAAGCATGGATAAAGTCCATTCGGTTGTTTTTGTAGCAGCACAAACTGATGGCACACCAGGTTCAAGGAGAGGCCTCGTGCAAAGGGAAAGGCTTTTTGATGTTTGTCTCAGTGCTAAGGCTGCAACGTTCTGTTTTCATCCAGAGGTATTTATGAATGAAGATGCAAATCCAAGGTGAAACTCGGGAACCAGTAAGCTCTTACTCACTGGAGGCTACCCTTCAAAACAACGCGAATAACTGGAGGAAAAACACCGCCTTATCTCTCAGCTTGATCTAGAGCCTTACAAGCACTTTGGTGGTTCGGCTGTCTGCGGTGCTCAGGGAGTTGTTTGTTCCAGCACACTGAACAAGCTGCAAGGTTTTTTTTTATTTCCAAAACCACCCTTTGAGCGTGTTGGGCTGGAAGTGAAACTCGTAATAATTGTCTGTGCCAATATAATTCAGCATAATCTCTTGGCAGTGCTTTTGTAGGCAAATTGGGAGAGTTTCTGACTAAAGGTGACCCATTAAGATGATGATCTCTGATACATGACTAGACTGGGGACTCACAAGTCCTGGGTTCAATTACTTGCTTTGCTGTGAGCTTCCTGTGACCTTGGGCACGTTATTTAAAATTGCTCTGTGCCTCATTTCCCTTTCTGTAACACGCTGGTGACAGCATTTCCCTTCCAGCCAGGAGCTGTGGCAGTGGGAAGGCAGTCCGTACCCTTTTCCATAGCCGGTGTGTGAAGAACCTGAATGGAGTAGAAAGCATGACCGTCTCGTGAGCCTGGGAAAACAGACAGGATGATCCATTTAAACAGTTTCAGTTGTGCTCAGAGCCCTTGCTCTGTAGGATCCTGGGGCTCTTACTGCAGACATGCACTAACAAGGTAATCGCTCCTTGAGCAAAGCAGCCTTCCTTAGCATCACTTTCAATTTTTCCTTTAGCTTTAAATCGATAGCCAGTTTGGGTAGGGCAGGTTTCTGGTGCTCCTTCGGCCTCCACATGAAGTTCTCCTTTAATGTGGTTTTCTGTGTTTGCTCTTGTGTTGCCTTTCTGCTTTAAACCTGAGTGGATGCTAGGGAGAGGTGATGGCTTTGTAATAAAGATGCTGGCATGCGGAGCTGCTCGACTCCAGCGTGCTGGACGTACCTCAGCCAGATTGTTTCATCTCTCCCTGCTTTGGTTTCCTCCTTTGTAGTGGGGAGTGATAGTGCCGACCACCCCTTTTACCACTTCCTAAATGTCAAGAGAGGCTTTCAGGCATGCCTGAAACGTTCTAAAACATCCCAATTGGAAAGGTAGAAAACCAGTGGGGCAGGGGGCTTGCTGGCTCCCATGTTGTGCCAAGAAGACCCCTTGCTGTTCCTATGGGAAGCTTCCATATGATAGCTGCATCCAGGCACTGACGGGAGCTACCTCCTGCTGCCTTGCCTTTCAGGTGCAGCAGAGCTGCAGAATGAGTGATGCTGAACCTCCTTCATCTTGATGGCAGGCAGCCCCTCTTCCTTCTGCAAGAGCCTGATGGTCTGGGGTGGATCCAGGAGAGCCGCTGGCCTGAGACCCCGGCCCCGTGTCAGGACCTCTGGCAGCGGCTGAGCTCCAGCTGGTGTGGGGTGCTGTGGTTGAGTAAATGGAAATGAGCATCTGAGATGTGGCAGAAAATCAGGCCTCATAGTGTTTGTGGGGGGGTAAAAATGCTCCAGGGGAATATCTGACTCTCCACAAATAATGACAATACAGATATCTGTATTTCCCTCTGGTCATATAGTTGGATTCAATGGCTTTTGCGGGCTGTTGAGAAGCACGCCAAAGCAACTTAGCAGCAGAATGTAAACTGGGGCCAGCGCTCTCATTTTTGGTCTGACTATGTGTCGTATGAAGTTTTTATCACCTATGCAAGGAGCAAGGCCCAGCAGCTGGGAAAATCCATCCCCTTTGGACAGAAGCTTTGCTTTCATCTCCTTCCTGCCCTTCCCAAAAACCAAAACCCCAAACACTTTCCTCTTCAAGGTATCTTGAGTTATTTAATGACGTGCCGGGTGGGATGCTGCGAGGCTGGGCAGCTGGCAGCACGTGCTGTCTGGGGCAGGATAGCAGGTTGGGGCTGCTTCTAGACCAGGGGGTTGCAAACCTCAGACTTCAGGTAGGTCTGCCATCTATTCCCTTAGACTGTGCCTGTAGGTGGGAACCCTCCCACAGTAAAACTGTCTTGAACAGCAGGTCCAACACTGGTAAAAGGGAAGAAATCAAATTGTCAATATGGGGACGTGGTGTTTTCAGGCACTTATCCTGTCCAACCTTCTTTTCCCCTTGCATGATTTGTGTCATCCTCACGCTGGGACAATGCACATTGAAGGCCATAGACTTTTCCCTAAGTTGTGGGTCTCTTAATCATTTAAGCCACTTTGTACATTGGGGAGGGTGAGTTCCAGGCTGGTGTGCATGTGTATGGAAGTCATATGGGTATGTGACTTCTGAGAGCCTTCAGAGTTGTCTCTTGGAGGATCCTAGAAGGAGATGCTCTGGGTAGAGGCTCAGCAAGCATCCCTTGGGATGAATGTAAAATGCTGTGGAAATAACTGCTGGTAGAGGAAGGGAGGGATGAGGAGAAGCATCCAGGCAACAAGGAGGAGGCTAGCAGCAATTTCTTAACGTAGATGATCCCTGGTGAACAGTTTCAGAACACCTGTATGCTCTGGGGGATGGCAGTTGTGTTGCTCCCTGTAATCTGAATATCCTCCTATAAGCAAGGCTTGGCCGGTGGGGAGCTGCAGTCCCATGGGGCCTTGCCCAAGATGGCAACTTGTGTAACCGAAAAGGTGAGGGTATCTTCTTCGCTGGCAGCTTTTCACCACTCACCAGCACTTGCCAGGTGGTGATGAGACTTGTGCCTGATTTTAGAAGGGGAGAGAAGATGAAGGGTACAGATAGGAGCAGCTGGCCCTGAATTTTGGGCGCTGCCCCTATCGATTACTGAGTCCTTTTGATGTGAAAGCAGACAGTCTAGAAGAACCTCAAAAAGAGCGGCAGTATAGCTCTTCAGTGTTTTGGACACTGCTGCAAACCACTTTCCCAGCTGTCACTGGAAGGTACGTACAGTTTTAAAGCATTAATCCGGGGAGAGTTCAATTAATGAACCCTCTCGCTTGGCTGCTCTGCCTGATCCTGGCCACTGGGGTAAGCAGCTTGATGCAAGGATTCGTGTGATTGATCTTAAGAGCATTATCCTTGTGGGGTTTCACTGCGAAGCTACCTCATCTGCTTCCAACTTGATTTGGGATGAGTCGTGCAGACTGTGAGCACTTCTTCCCCTTGCTCCCCTGACACTGCAGACATCTATTTGCTTAATGTTTTGTCGGCAGGTGATTATGGGCTCGTGTATGGAGGGAGTTCCTGCTGTCCTGAGCTTTGTCCAGCGTGACACACTGTCATTTTAGTGCAGTATCACCGGGATGTTTCCAAGTCTGCTCTCTCCCAGCCCAAGGAAGAAAGCAGATACCTGGAGGACCATGTTCTGCTAACGTGGCTACGATTTGGACTGCTGCCCTGGAAATTAAAGGCTCCATCATGCCACTACCAAGCCTCTGAGCCGGCTGGTCATCCCCATTCCTATATTTGCAAACTGCCTGCTGACACAGCAGAAATATTATTTTTACATTATGGTCCCCTTGGCGGACTCCTGCAGTTTAGTCTTTCCTGTTGTTTTATTAGTTATGTTAAGCAGAGTTGATATATATGGTGCCGTTCACCCTAATGATTATGAACACTTTTGACTGTGTAATGAGACCACCCTTCATTTTTTTTTTTTTTTGTTCTGAAAAAGGAGGAGGTGTTTGATTTCTGTTTCTCTGAGGTTATAAGATAGGCTGTGATGCTTTACATGGTGTAAATCAGGAATATTTTTGTTATCCATGGTATACTTTGCAATGAGACCTTTCCATGCTCAGTTGAAGGGCTGGGAAATTTTAGATTCCTGAAAGACAGCTTTTCTCTGAAGGCTTCAAGTTAAATCAGCTCTAATGAAATGAGAGCCTTCAAACAGGCAAACTGATTTTTTTTTTTAAATGACTCTTATTTCGTTTCATTCCTTGGTTATTCCCTCCTTCCCCTGGAAGGATGTGGTTCCCATCCTGCTAGTCCTGCACCCAGTCTTGTCTAACCCACACCAATGTTTGCGAAGGGCAAAGCACAAGAGCACAAAATGCAGCAGTTGGCTCTCCTTTAAGCAGCGTAATGATAGAAAACAGGCACAAATCCTTTCCCTTTTTTCTCCCATTGCTCCCCTTTGTGTCACCTGTCTGCATGTCCGATTTGGGCAAATAAAGCAGCTGTTAGTAAACTCTATTTGCTGTTGTCAGAGGAAGGGGCAAAAAGTCCTGGAACCTGCCTACATTTATGGTTTGGTGTTGGTTTTTTTCTGTTTTTATTTTTTGAGCAATTCTTCTGGATTTTTGAACAAAGTATTACTCAGCAGTCTCTGTAAATTACACAAATGGCCAGAAAGCGGGTCTGTATCCATGCAGCAGAAATTTATAGGAAACAGGAGCTTGGTACTGATAGGCAGCTTTGCCTGCCTGGTGAAGAATTGATGGAAACTCTGTGCTGGGAGTGGGGGGGTTGGCCCAGATGTCCTCCAGCAGTCCCTCCCAGCTTTTGGGTGGTTATGTGTTTCTGTGGCACCCGCAAAGGCCCCAGAACAGGACGCTGGCGAGCCAAGCCAGTGATGTGGCTCTGCAGCGGCCTTAATTCTGCAGAGGGGGGCGTGCAGAGTTCCTTGGAAAAGCAAGTGGTGTCATTCTTTCAAGGTGAGCCAGCACCTGCTTGTGGGGACAGGACTGGGTTTCTACCACGTGGGCTGAGAACATGGGAGCAAGATCCAAACGCACGTGGAGGAGCCCTTGGGGCTGGCACATCGCTGGCAAAACTCCTCTGCGGGACTGTCCTGAGCCGGCAAAGAGCGGGGGCAGTGAGGTGGTAGCAAGCCTCTTTGCACGTGTATGGATGCCTATAATCCTGCATGAGAAAACTCATATAATACAGCTGTTGGAGATGTACCTTCACACATGGCTGCCCACAGAGAGAGTGGGGATTTCCTCGGGTTGTAATTTCTATGGGTGTATTTTTGAAGCCTATGACCAAGACCTGAAGATAGATTCGGAATGGCTTGGCAGTAATTGGGCACTGTTTGCATAATGATAGTAATTTCCTTGTTCTTATTTCCGAAATTTGGTTTACGAGACCGTGCTGCAGTGTGACTTAAAGCTGTAAGTATTTCTCTCTGTTGGCAGTTGGAAATGTAGTATTAGCTGTGACTTTTTACAGAAATAAGTGCTCAGCATTGGAGCTAAATTGAATAATTTGGTGGTGTTCATATCTTAATCTTCCAAATAGCGCTCTTAAGTTCACTACATTGATGTGTGAAAGGCTTAAAAATAATAAACTCCATTGTATAGAGCTTTGAATACAGAGTGGAGGCTTAGTAATTGCTGGCAGTTCATGGGCAGACTTGCTAACATATGGCAAAGAAGCAATTCTCTCAGCGTGCCTGAATTTTTTAAATGACTGTCCTCATATCAAGGCCTTGTGATTCACAGATTAATGAGTGCATCAATATTTTGAATAAAGGCTTGCAGGAGACTTCAGTCCAAAACCCCAAACCCTGTACTTGGGCCATCATACTGTTTTAAAACACCTCTTGTCTTCCTCGTTGGTCTGCCAAAAGCTCCTTCCATCCCCCAGCTGTTGAACAGGGTAGGTGGAGGGGACTGGTGAGCTTGTCTTCCAGCCAGCAGCAGACTTCACCGGCTGGCTGTTGGCAGAGAGCTGAAGTCCTGAGCCCATGCCCTCTGTAGGGAGGTAACAACCCAACTCCCAACCTTCCATTCTTCACAGGAAGGGGGGGGGGGGGGGGGTGGAGCCAAATACTTGGTGGTTTGGGGTTTTTTGAAATTGTGCTCAAAAAAAATGAGGTCCCTGGAGAATTGAGTGTTGAAGGGAGAGCTCTGAAAGCAGGGATCTGGCTTAGCTGATTTTTCTCGAAAGATGTCTATAGTTCCCCTGCATCCTTGTGAATGAATTTTTGGATGAGTTGCAGAGGGCAGCTAAGGAAAAGGCTAGTTAGACAAGAAGGCATGATTTAAAAAACAAACAAAAAAAAACAGCAGAGAAAAAGAACATGATTTGTTTATCACAACTGTACTTGAAACTAATTTTAAATGTCTGTCTTCTGAGTGTAAGGAAATTCCTTTAGCTTCCAGCAGTAAATAACTGGGATGCTTTCAGCTCACAGCTGACCTACAGAGGGTGGTGAGTTTTCAACTAAAAAAAAACCTGACTCTCCAGTAGGGACAATCCATTCCAAGTGTCACTAAACAGCTGGAGGAAGAGTCAAGTCCTGACAAGCATGGTTCATATCACAAATAACCCTTGAACTTTGTTCTGTATCTCTGCATACCGTCCAGAGTGGCTTGACAAATGGTTTTGAACAAATAGTTTTTAAACCAGAGCACAGATGACAAGGATTGTGTTTGGCTGGCAGGTGCGCGATTCAGACACCTGGATCTTGCCCATGGAGATCTTGAATGAAGCCCCAAATTCATATTTTCTCATATTGTCAATCTGAAAAGAAATGGTGAATGTTTCAGAGAAGGGGAGAAGGTTGTCTCTGGTGAGCTCTTGGGGCTCAGTGGATGAGGGTTTGATGGTAGGGATGATGTAGTTCTCCATGCCTGCTCTTGGCAACTGAGTGGTGGAGCATCCACCTGACATTAGCTGCGGTAAGGAGGACTTCTGAAGCTTGGCTTCTCATCAGGCATATCTCAGCAAAGAATTTGGCTGTTAGCATGCTGAGCTCTCTTAATGGTCTGCCCTACTCTATGCCAGCAGGCCCTACTGGGAAGTGGGGACTTCTGGAAGTCTATCATGTATGTGGGTACTAAAAAGGAGTTGAACTTCTTTGGAAAATGGTGTTTCAGCTGAAGGAGCTGAAAACTTGCCAGTCTGACCATATGCTTCTGAAGTTCTTGTGGTTCAACACTTTAGCCTGAGGTATTGTCTATTTAAGGCAATGAAAGAAAACCCTGTGCCACTCTTGCAGGGTAGGTATGTGAGCTATAAGCATTAGGACCAAATGGTAGTTCTAGAATTAGGTGATGACCCAAATTTCCCTCTTCAGTTTGAAGTGGATGCAGCATTCTTCACTTACAGTTTCAACTGTTGTGTTGCATTGTTGTATGGGGTTGAACATCTGCCCCTTCCAGCCACAAAAGTGGCTGTGTTCCAGTGATGGCTGGTTTCTTTCTATTCAAGGATCCTCCGAGGTCTGGAAAAGCTTGAGTATTAGGCATGACATACTGTCAACTGTTGCAGATCCCCTTGGCTCCCCTCCTCCCAACATCTGCAAGGCCGGAGTTGGCCATCTTGGTTTGTCCATGCACCATGGAGAGCACCAAAAGACCCTGGCCCTGCCAGCTGCTGCTGCTGAACAGGGAGAGGGGCCTCACCAGGAACCTCTCCATCCAATGCCAAAATCGTTTGTGGTCCCAGCCTCTAGGAGAGGGAAGATCTGTTGTCAGCTCCTATGGGAGGGCTGGGACCACAGTGCTGGGGTCCTTCCCCACCCATAGCACCCTTGCTAGTGGATGCTCATCCTCCATGCAGCAGCAATGCTCTAGTGGTGTGGCAGGGAAAAGAGCTGGCAGAGCAGCCGTGGCACCCAGCAAACCTCTGCAGGAGTACTTTGCCCCGTGTTAAAAATGGGTGGGATACTAGTAGGGCTGGGGGGAGACAAGGTGTCAGTCCCACGCAGGTGTCTCCGCCCAGTATTTCTTTCCCCAAGCATTGTGCTGGTGATTGACTGGCATTTGCTTGGCAAAAGCCTTTTGAATATTCATTTGGCTGATGGGAGACGAGTACGGTAGCTGCTTGAAATCAGCTTGGGGAGGGGAAGCAAAGATGACTGCCTTTTTCTTGCTACTAGTGCTACTTGAACTCTCTCAAATGCATACTTGACATGGATAAATGATTGCGGAGACCTCAGCCTACCTAACAAGCCTGTTCTTGTTAAGAAAAAATTATAGCGCCTGCATACTTGCCATCCTCATTCAAAAGCCCATTCCTCATTAATATCACTTTATACATATTATTGCAGCTTGAAATGCCATTCCTCTTCTCCCCACCCATTTCCTTGACTAGCTGTGACATACAGGAACTACACCCAGTGCTTGACTTGCCTCTCCTGACCTTTTGTAACTTGGCTCCAAACTCCTTTTTTTGGGTCTTTTGCAAAACACTGTCAGAAGGGAAAAATCCTTTGTTAAAACACAGCCAACTCCTGCCTCAACGTGGAACAGTTTGTTCTGCTGAAAGAATGAGCCAGTTCAGTGAGCAGAAAAACATTGCCATAAACCAGCGGACTCAATAAGCTGCAAAAGCCATCGGCTGTGCTTAAGGTCTGAAAGGATGACTCTGAAGCAGGATCCATGGGGGAGAAAAAATAAAAAAATCCACGGTCCCAACCTGCCAAACCCCGTTTCCTTGCTTTCAGCGGAAGTATTTTGCAGTTGTCTTTTTGGTTATAGCAACTGTAAGTGGGGGAATGGGAGCTGATGCTGAGCCAGAACATCACGCAGCTCTTGAAGCTAGCATATTGCAAAAGGGCACCGTGGATGAAGTAATCCAAAAATGCTCAGCTGGGAAGGGGCTGCAGCACTCTAATAGTCTTCAGTCTGTGCTGCAGATGATCAGCTCCAGCACACTACGCTTGCTGTCTGGTACTATTTAGTAGCTTGGTTAAGTCCTTCCCACCCACATCTTGTTTTAAAGCTCCGGACACTACTTCCCTGGAATTGCTGCGGGTCTGTCCCTTATGTGGCCGCTCGGTAACTGGTGATCAGCCTGTCTTCAGCAAGTGTTTCTTCGTTGTACAAAGGACTTGGATGCTCGGTGAGAAAACTGTGTGACCCTCTAGCAGGCTTTTGGGTTTGTGGTTCTGCAGCAGGATCGTTTCGGTGTATAAGAGCTGATGCTGATTTTCTTTTAACAATAAATCTTGTGCTAGCATCTAGAGCTGTGGTTCCCAAATTTGGGGTGATGGCCCCCGAATGTGGTCACCCATATGGAGGTGGATGTGCAAACCTGGAAGTGGGGTTGTGAGCAGAAGTGCTTCAGAAACATGGGCTCAGAGGCTTCACCTGAAATGAGTCCTTGGGGCTGGGCAGGCTGCAGCTGCGCCGAGAACACGGTGGGCTTCTGTACTTCATGTGCTCTGTTGCCATCGGGTGCTCATACCTGTGAACTCCTCGCCAGCTTGGCCGAGCGTTTCCTTCTCATTTAAGAGACTCGAGTACCCTTGTCAGAAATTTAACATGTACCGGGATCTACCTCTCGTTCTCATTTTGCTTTGGGAACCAGGAGTCTGCTCCTAGCTCCCCGATAGTTTTTTGGTTTGGAGCCAGTTCAGCAATCTCAGATAATAAAATTACAAGGTAGTACATTTTAGGTGTAACCTACCCCTTTTCACATGCAGTCCAAAGGGCTGCATCTGCCAAAGCTGGTCTTGCCCTGCCCAAATAGTGATGCTTGATCGTAAGCTCTAAGCATGGAATCGCAAGGCATGTAGCAAGTCCGAACGTGGTGTGGCAGAATATTACTGACCTGTGTGGGGCCATTGAGGAGCCTGTGATCAAGCTGCAATCACAAAGAGATCCCTGACAGTGCAAGCAAAAAGAAAACCTAGAGAAAGCACAGGGGGCTGAAATGGGAGCTCGTCCGCATTTATAAACATGAGTGAAGTTCTTGTACTGTCCTGTTCAGGCACAAACCAACGCACTGGTATTCACCAGCTGAGTGTGAGGTGATGGGAGACCCAGATACTGATGAGGGGAGGGACTTCTTGAAGCTCCATTAATGCTATCTGGTGTCCTCTGCCAGTAGCGGTAACCTCAGAGCTGGCTCTGTCGAGAGATGATTATCTGTCTGCTGGACCTTTTCCTTTGGGGACACGCCAGGAATGTTTTGCAACATGGGCAAAATGTGAGGATTGAAGCTACGGAGGTGGGTCCCTGGGATGCTGGGACTGTGAACCCTGCTAAGGTAGTGTAACTTGGAGCAAATCCGTAATGAAGGCTCTGTGCCAAAAGAGACCTTTTTTTTTTTTTGGAGGGGAAGATGTTAATGGTATGATTGCGTAACATTTATTTTGTGCTCTATCAAATGGATGAGGGCAGAGGAAAAGGAGTGACTGAATTAATGTTAGTGATGTTCAAACAGAAGCACGCAGAGCTCCGAGGGATGATCAGTGGTTTTGTTTTGATGTGCATTGTGTTTTGGTTTTTTTATTCCTGACATTTTTCTGAAATGTAGCACGCAGGCTTGTCTCTAAGGGGGGCACATTGCCAATAGTCTAAAGGTTATATTATCCTAGTGACCTATTTTTATACTCTATTCGTGTTCTGTTTCAGCCACCCCTTTCTAGCCTTCCATCTCGCTTGGTTTTGTGCTCATCTGAAAAAAAAAAAGCAGAAATAATTACCATTAGTCCCTGAGTGCTAAGGCAGCAAGCCAGCCTCTGCCCAGGTAATGACGGCAAAGGCGAGCTGCTGCCGATTTGGAAGCACGAGAGCAATCTGAAAACACAGCTCATAAATAGGTGAAATGAAATAGGGCGATGAGGAGCATTGCGGGGCAGAGGAGAGAGGTCTTCTCTAAAAGGCAAATTTTAAATGAAGTACAGCAGTTTTGTGGAAGGGTGAAATTTTAATGAATAGCTCTGTTTAACTAGCCTAAATGGGAAAGACGCTTTTCTGCTCTAGGCCTGCCAAGTAATGGAGAATGAATACGATTGTTCGGTCAACTGGCTTCCACTGCCTTTAGACTGTACACACGTTTTCAAAGCCAGGCTTAAGCTACAAAGCACCCTGACCAGTCGACATAAAGAGAAATTGTTCCTTAATACAAATGTTGACTATGTGATGCTGCTTGAAGCTCAAAACTGCTGAAATTTGTGCATGTGTTTGTACATTTGTGGGGTGCAAAATAGTAAGATGCAAAGTGACTTTTCTTGCCCGCGTGACTTCTCTCAGGTTGCGGTTATTTTATTGCTGGGTGCTTTCCCTGTTCTTGTTGAGAGCACCTGAATTTTGAGTGCAGTAGCAATCTGTTCTGGAGGGGAAAATCTCATTAACTGTTCATTCATGGGAACTTGCAGTCCTGTATGGGGTTAAACCCCAAAAGAATTAAGTGTCATGACCTTAGTCTGGGTTATGAACCATGTTTTGGGTGCCAGATGCTACCTCCAGATGGCATGGCATGGAGATGCACACCACTTGCTGGGAGCCAGGGTGATGCTCTGGTGCTGTTGTTTTTAGGCTGCTGGAGATGATCCCAACCTGCAATTTCCCTTCCAACTGCAGGCTTTGCAAACAGTTACCCAGGGAGGATGGGTGGACCCCATCTAGCCGAGATGCACAGCCACAGACCAGGAACAGAGGACCTGGGCCCTGCCGAATCTTGCCTTTTCTTCTCTGTTAGAGAGCCTTGCTGGCACAGCTAAGGAGGTCCCGTCCGCACCCGGGAAGTTGGGATTTGCTCTGGAGAGGTGGGATGTTCACTCTAACTGTGTCTGTCCATAGTGAACCACAGGGACGTAGCCTGGAGAGGTCTTTGCTAAATTGCCAGAGCATGTCCATCCACGTAGTGTGTTCCTGGGATGGATTAGCAATAGCTGCCCTGTTGCTGGCAGGGCACTGTGTCCTCAAAGCCTGTTGGCGATACTGTTTCGTGCCTTTCCCCATGCTTGGTTATGCTTTTGTTGTAACCAAAGCCTGTGACTCCAAGTCTGTGGTGATGAAACCCAGGTTAGAGCTGGTGTGGGGCAGCCTCTGGCCAGGGAACAAGCCTTTCCCCTTCTCACCTGGGTCTGGAGAGTGCAGGAATCTCCAGCCTTCTTCCCTCCTACCAGCCCACACTGGGCACATTTTGGCAATAAATTAATAAAATTGGTGAAACTCCTACATGACTCCTTATGAACGGACTCCAAATGCAGAACAAATGTTAATGCCTAACCGAAAGAGTCCTGGGACTGCCGTGGCTGGCAACAGGGGCTGCCATGGGGCTGTGCCTCTCATACACCTGCACTTGCTGCTGTGTGGACCTGTTTTTCCTCCCCTCCCTAGCACCCAGGTAAATGCACCCAGGTCCAGACTACTGAGCTGGCACACAGTGCTGCTCAGAGCAAACTAGGTGTCTGCTGTGCTTTGGGGGACCCGCTGCGTCTCTGGGGTGCTGGGAGGTGGGAAGGGGAAGGTGGCTCAGCCTTCGGGTCAGGGTGCTGCGGAGAGCACCCATTTGTTGGTGCTGGCCACAGGGATCTCTTTTTTTTACTGGCCTGTACTTGCTGATTACCAGCTGAAGTTGGGAAGTCATCTGTGGACTTCCCAAAGACAGATGTGCATCTTCTGTGCCTGGCTGGAGGTAGAGCCTAAAGGGGAGAGACAAAAACTCTCAACGTCAACTTTTTCCCTCCTTTGATTTTTTTTTTTTTTCATTTTTTTCCCCCATATTATGGTATCAGCTGGGGCCTGCAGAGTTTCAGCTTAAAAACAAACCGGTGTTATTTGAAGTGCCAATATTGTGCTTGGCTTCATATGAGACAGAAACATCAACTTTGTCCCTGACCTGGGGAGTGTGTCTGCCTGCCTAGCAGGCACTGAAAGTGTTGAGAAAACTGTTATTTTACTTCTATTTTGGTGTCTTTTTTTTTTTTTTTGCTTTTTTTTTTGAACTGAGCATTTACTCTTCAGCATTGCTGCATCAAACACTGGAGCCCACGGCAGAGCACGTAGCCATCCTACGTGTCCACATGGAGCCTTGTCCCCAGCGTGAGCGTTGGGCACGCAGGAGATGGCTGGGCTGGGGCAGAGAAGGGCGACTCTCCCATCGTCCCCGTGCCCAGGCCGTGGGACCGGAGCGGCTGTGCCTGGCTGTGCGCTGGCTGGCTGGTGATGCTGCCTGGTGGGTTTTCTGGTTGTTGTTTCTAGGCGAGGTTTACAAAAGGTCACAAAAATTAATCTTCTAACTGGGACCTTGGCACTGCGTGGAATGAATGTTTTGCATTAACAACCTAACTCATTAATTCACTGAAACATTTAAAACCAAACCAGTTATATCCAGCCAAGCTGGAAAAAGCTGAAAGTTCATACTCAGCAGTGCAGATTTCGAAACCTCCCTTTGTTAATCTCTGCAGAAGTAAATTTTCTGAAATTGCTAAGCTCACTTTGACCGGTCTCAGCATTGTTTTCTCAGCGGAGGCAAAGCTGCTCTGCAGAGGGTTAGCAGTGTGTACCTGGAACCTTCCCGTCCCCATCGGCAGGTCCTGTGCTGGGGAGGAAGGAGGGCTGGTACAGGAGATGGTTCTGAAGGAGAGTGCTCACAGCAGCATTGTAGGCTTTGGGCTGTCTCTAGCAGAAATGCTGCACTGTTTTCATGGATTGGAACCCCAGATTTAACAGCTTCCGTCTTCCTCCTCTATTATTATTTTCTGAATCGCTAGGGGTAGTTGAAATCACAGCCTAGCAAGTCTTGCAGTGCTCCTGCTACTTGTTTTTAAGCTGGAGGTGGGTTGCTGGTGTGTGGCTTTCATGGGCCTCCTGCACAGATGAGAGAAGGGCAGACGTGGGCTGTGCGGGAGCCTGCAGTTCCCCATCCCTTCCCGCTGGCTCTGAGTACAGGGCTGGCCACTTCTGAGCTGCAACCCTTGAGAAACAGATGGGTGGCCACCAACCTGGCTGTCCCTGTAGCCATGGTGTGGTGACAACAGCATAAAACTGCATCTACTGCATCTAAGCAGAGCTTTCCCGTGGTGATTTTTTTTAACTGTTGCAAGCTGGGAGCTGTGCAGACAAGCAATCAAGGCCGTACGTCAAGGATGGGAAGCCACGACCCAACCCAAGCCGTTCACCTGGGTTCATGCCTGGCTTGTGCAAAGGCCGGGCTGCTCTGCCCTGTCCAGGAGCGGGGTGTGCACCGTTGTCTCGCAGTTGTGTGAGCGAGCACACATCAGCCCCAGGGTCAGTTCCTGGTGCTCTAGATATGAGAGAAATGTACACCCAGCCAGATGCTGGGCTGGGATACAACCTGGCCAAAGGAGCCTTTGGGCTGCCTTCCCTTCCAGCATTAGTTTCTCTGGGAGCATCACTGGGACTGAACTGGTTTGACTCTGCTTTAAGTCAGTTTTCCCTCAAATTCCAACAGCAGCAGCAGGTTTAGGTACACAGGTCATTCCACCTGCTTACTCTGCTACCTCACTATTAAATTAGCAGGCATAAATTAAATAGGATCCATGAATTTAAGTATATCCCCTTTATCTTCCTGGCTGCTAGGTAGCTACTCCATTCAGCTAATGTCTCTTTGCTCCAGTTAATCATAAAATAGTACACGGCTGTGCAGATTGGTCTGAGGCGTTTGCAGTGGTGGTATACTGAGCTCCGTTGTAAGGCTGTTTTTTTAATTGATTCATTTTTCTGCCATTAATTTACCCTATCCATTAAAGCAGCCTCGCTTACTTTAATGATGGAGAAATCGGTGAATTATTCTGTTATATATTAGTGGTGTATTAAAGTATTAGTGCATTCCAGAAGGTGAGCAGTGAATAAAACATGCTCCGAACATGTGGTTATGCAACTGTTCCATGGAAATGAAACGGACAAACAGTACACTTGATTAATATTTTTTTTCCCAGTAAATTGGCACTGTGATTCACTTCCAGCTAAATTTGCAATCTGTGTTCTCAGGTGGCATTAACATTGGAGCCCCAGCAGGAGAGCTGTGGCGGCTGGGGCTGCTTTGATTGCATTTTTAAGGAAAGTTGTTGGAGAGAGCATGGAGCCTGATGCAAATGTGCTGGTAAATGAAATGCAGAGCTTTTAGGTTCTCCATAGGTGAGTCAGGCCATTCGTGTTTACCCAAAACAATAGTCAAACAATGGCAGAATAGGCACTCTGTTAATGTGTTGCAACGGGGGTCTTTGTGTGTCTCTGTTGCTTTGTGTCAAATTTACCCTGTTGACAGATAAAAATAATCTTTTTGATATCTGGCGACTCCATAAACACTAGGTAAGATCCATCTGGGACTTGAGCTGTCTGAGTAATGGAGACTCTGGAACTGGATCTCTATCAGGAGTTTGTTGGAAATGAAAAACCTTGCAGAGGGCCCAGCAGTTTCTCCCTGACCTATGTTAGAGCAGCAGAATAAAATTAAATAAGAATTCCTTTTTACCGTAGCTTCTCTGACCTGAAACTCCTTTCAGCCTTTAAAGCTATATTTTGTAGCCTTAGGCTGGTGTTACTGTTTTTTTCCTAATTGACTTGACTTGGAAAGGTCATCGTACCCTGCTAGATTGTGTAATATTTAACTTAGCATCAAAAATGAGCATCTTGGGATTGGTGTCAAATGGATGCTGTTCCCCTCTTGAATAGCAAAGCCCATTCATAGTCATCCAAGTATTTGACTTGCTAATGCTAATGAATAACTTTCTGGCCCTCTGCAGAGGGAAAGACTAACCACGAAAAGGTGGGATGAGGGTGGCATAAAGCAGGTATTGAGAGCATGCAATTCGCACTGTCTAAATCGAGATCGAAACTTTAATACTTTTTTATTTATAGATTTTTTTAAAGTTATTATTTCTAGCTTTTCACAAAGCTTTAGCATAGCAAACAGTCTTTTCTGATGCCAAGTTCAGTGATGACTAACACTATTTACAGGACTGTTTTGTAATCTCAGATCAGCCCACATTAACGGGAAGTTACGTTTTCCCATCAGTCTTTTAAACGGTGCCTGAGAGTTGCTGAGGCCAGAGTCGGCCATCTAGGCTCTCCTGTTTGGAAAAAATGATGTCAGCTTTCAGAACAATTTTTTTTTAAAAAGTTCTAATCAAGTTAGGGAGGTCAAATTGTACTTCCTCCATTTGATGTTTTGCATTAGGACCTTTCATTCCTCTGTTCTAAAAGCTACCGATAAAAATAAGCAGAGGAGGTATTGCATAAGCACCACGAAGTCATTTGCCCAATCTGCATTTCTCAGAATATCTGATATGAGAAAGCTACGGGTGCACAACTGCTGTAACTGATAGGAGTTACCTCTGTGAGTCATCTGCTAGGATGGTAAGTTGGTCTTTTTTTTTTTTTCTTAAGTTCAAGTTTTTGAGTGTTTTTATAAAGCTCTCTTGCTATTACTGTAAATCCTAGGAAAATCTGGCACTGAGTCTTTGTAATATGAATCAGTACGTCCATATGCTTCCAAGTGACCTTGCAATCTGGAAAAATACCATTTTATCCCTGTGTTTAAAAGAAAAAAAGGAGAGTTGCTGCATGAAAGGTTGACAGAGGGGTTAAGGCAGAGATGTTGCTCCCTCAGATGTGCTGCCTTCTCTGTCATTGGACCCGTCACCAGGCAAGTGACTCCTGGTGCCAGCTACAGCAGACAGCTTTACTGCCCTCGGGTCGTGATCTCAGGCATGGAGCATCCGCTGTGCAGTTGGCAAAGCTATGTCAGGCCAGGAATAAGGTTGTGGCTAATGCCCTGGCCTTCCACGGGAACTGCTTTATGCTTTAGCTTTTGGTGGAGGAGGGAGTGAGAGAGAAAACGATTCCTTTCTTCTTTCTTTTTTTTTTGTTTTTTTAAAATATGTGACAGATCTCTGGTCACCTCGTGCTCAGCAAAATGGGCTTCTGTTGCAGAAGAATTACACTTTCTTAGGAAATACCCCAGTGCACTGAGTTGCGTGAGTGCCAGAAGCTGCAAAGGTGGTGGGAGGGCAAGGCAGGGAGCCAGGAACGTGTGTGATGCTGCCCTTGAGTTTTGGGACCTTACCTTCTCCTGCAGCTCCAGATGGAGTCTCAACAGATGCTGTTAAATAGTAATGAAATGTACACAGGGTGGGGAAGGAATCTCACAAATGCTTTGCAGGCTTGCTGAGCGAGGAGGGCTAAAATACGCGGACCTGGCTACAGCCTTCTTGGTCCCTGCAGCGCATAGCTCCAGGCGTCTCTGCAGGCAGAGGCCCTTGGCACAGGCACGGCGCTTTGAGCTGGCGAGAAACTTCCCGACAGGATGGTTGGAAAATGCCGATTTTTAAGAAATCAAAACAGTCTATAGGGAACGTGTTGATTTTTCGTCAGGTTTTTCTGATGTAAAGCAGACGGCTTTCCCAGGGTGACCCTGCCTGGTGGCTCCTCCTGAGCTGGGAGCCTGGGCGTGCAGGGAGCCCAGGCATGGTTCTCCCTGCTGAAATACTGGTGATGGGTCTTGGCAGGGCGAGGGGAAATTTTGGCATTTTTCCTCCTCAGATGAGAATTCGATGTGGGCTGTAAAAGAGGCATGTTTGTGTGGTTTTTTTTTAAACAGGTGATTCACAGTGTTTGTGTGTGAAAATACAGAAAATCCAAGGTCAAGTTAAATTTTTCCAGCAAAAGAGACTGAAAATTATTTATCGAGTTAAACAGTTAAATAACAGGACAGTTGTGCTTTGTCTAACACCAAGGGAACTAACCCCTCCTCCCTTTCCTTGTCCTCAGGTTCAGTGGCAAATATGAACATTCGTCAACATTTGACAACAACTCCTTGGGACATTATGAATTTGCTGGAATCTAGACCACAGAGCACTTGCAATAGCGCTTTTTAAACTTGAATTTAATTTAAATGAAAGAAAAATAATCATCTGGATCAATTGTAGTGATGGCTAGCAAAAGAAAATCCACAACTCCCTGCATGATACCAGTAAAAACACTGGTGCTTCAGGAGACTGAACTGGATGCTGTAGATGATCATGAAGGAACGCAACAAGATGCTCCTGCTGAAGGGCCAGCAGCTAGTGATGCTGGTGCCAGTAACAGTAATAACGGAGCTTTGTCTAACGGGCACCGCGGCATTGCTGATAGCGACACTTATATCTGCAAGTCTTGTGACTTTGGATGTCAAGACGTTCATCACTTCTTTGGACACTTGGACTCTGAGCACTTAGACTTTAGGAAAGACCCTGCGTTTGCATGTGTTGCATGCAACTTCCTGGCAAATAGCCACGAAGGGCTTTCACACCACAATGCAGAGTTGCACGCCAGTGAAACGAACTTCATCTGGAGGGTGGCTAAGCAGGACAATCATACAACTGTGGAGCAAAGTCTCTGTGAGGCCACCAGCAGCCATGACCTTCCAGGAGAGGTCCCTGAAGAAGGGGTAGACAGCCAGTCTGAAATTATCATTACCAAAACCCCTATCATGAAGATAATGAAAGGTAAACCAGAGGCCAAAAAAATCCACACACTGAAGGAGAATGTGTCAAGTCAGCTGGGCAGTGAGTCGGAGGTGAAAGACGGAGAGCATTCATTCCCAAACGGGTCCGTGCCAGTCAGTCAGCCCACTGCAAGTTCAACAAAATCATCTCATATAGTGAATGGTTCCATCATAGGAAACGTGCCTGTTCTACAGGCAGGTGTGGCACAACTTGTGTCACTGCAGCAGCAACCCCCGTTGCATCAGCAGCTACCTACGTCCAAGTCGCTTCCCAAGGTGATGATCCC
This sequence comes from Phalacrocorax aristotelis, assembly GCF_949628215.1. Classification (NCBI taxonomy): domain Eukaryota; kingdom Metazoa; phylum Chordata; class Aves; order Suliformes; family Phalacrocoracidae; genus Phalacrocorax; species Phalacrocorax aristotelis. The sequence continues at coordinate 6,928,327 of NC_134288.1, read as the reverse complement.
CCTGAGCAGCATTCCAACGTACAACGCTGCCATGGACTCCAACAGCTTCCTCAAAAACTCTTTCCACAAGTTTCCCTACCCCACAAAAGCCGAGCTCTGCTACTTGACTGTGGTAACGAAGTACCCAGAAGAGCAGCTGAAGATCTGGTTTACCGCCCAGAGGTTGAAGCAGGGCATCAGCTGGTCACCGGAGGAGATTGAAGATGCCAGGAAGAAGATGTTCAACACTGTTATTCAGTCTGTGCCGCAACCCACCATTACAGTTTTGAACACGCCACTGGTTGCAAATCCTGGGAGTGTCCCTCATCTTATTCAGGCCACTTTACCGGGCCATGTGGTGGGGCAGCCGGAGGGGACGGGGGGTCTGCTGGTCACGCAGCCCATCATGGCAAATGGGTTGAAGGGCACCAGCTCCTCCTTCACCTTGGCAGTGACTTCTGTCCCCAAACCGCAGCCGGCAGCGCAGCACAGCACGGTGAGCTCCAGCAACGCGTCGGGGGTAAAGGTGGTCAACAGCGGCCAGTCGCTGCTCACCGCCTGCCCGGCCATCTCCTCGCAGACCTTCCTGGATCCCAATGTGTACAAAAACAAGAAGTCTCATGAGCAGCTCTCGGCCTTGAAAGGCAGCTTCTGCAGAAATCAGTTCCCTGGCCAGGCTGAAGTCGAGCGGCTGACAAAAATCACAGGCCTTTCCACCAAGGAGATTAGAAAGTGGTTTAGTGATAGGAGGTACCATTACAGGAACGTGAGAGGCGGCCGGGCCGTCTTCCCTGGAGACAGCGCTCTCGATTCCCTGCCCGAAATTGCCTTTGACGCCTCACCCAGAGGAGCCGAGCTGAGCCCCGCGGCAGCCGCGCCGGCCCCTCACCACCCACCACGGCGGCAGTCATGGCACCAGGCGCCCGACTTCACGCCAACCAAGTACAAAGAGCGGGCGCCAGAGCAGCTGAAGGCCCTGGAGAGCAGTTTTGCCCAAAATCCCCTTCCTGCGGAGGAAGAGGTGAACCGCCTGAGGGGGGAGACGAAGATGACACGGAGGGAGATTGATAGTTGGTTCTCAGAGAGGAGGAAGAAGAAGGTGGCGGAGGAGAATAAGAAAGTGGAGGAGGCGGCTCGGCAGGAGGAGGAGGCGGAAAATGGCGGTGGAGAAGAAGACTCCTCAGATGAGCTGAGGGCTGCGAGTGAAAACGGCTCAGTCGACGTCTGTGGCAACAACCCAAACTCGGTGGAGCGGAAAGTGAGTCCCATCAAAATCAACCTGAAAAACCTCCGAGTGACCGAGTCCAACGGCAAAAACGAGTTACCGGGGGCTGGTGCAAATGAGAAAGGGGACAGCAGCTCCAGCCGGCCGCCCACCCCTCCAAAAACCAAACTGAACTTTAAAAAAACAGCCCAGCAGCGGCATTTGCTGAAGCAAATGTTCGTGCAGACCCAGCGACCCACGAACCAGGAGTACGATGCCATCGTTTCCCAGACGGGCCTGCCGCGGGCCGAGGTCATTCGCTGGTTTGGGGACAGCCGGTATGGCTACAAGAACGGGCAGCTGAAGTGGTATGAGAACTACAGGCGGGGGGTTTTCCCCCCGGGGCTGGTGGAGGTCAGCCCCACCAGCCGGGAGGTGCTGGAGGACTACTATGAGAAGCAGAAGGGGCTGCGGGAGGAGGACCTGCCCAGCCTCTGCGAGCGCTCCCACCTCAGTGCCCAGCAGCTCAAGGTGTGGTTTGCGGTGAAGGCGGAGGAGGAGAGCAAGGGGGCCGTCCCCGAGGAGGGCTGTGCCAGCGAGGCGGCGGGAAGCCGGAAAGGGCCGTGCGAGGCCAGCTCGGAGGTGTTGGAGAGCAGCGAGGCGTGGGAGCCGGGCGGCCAGGAAGGCAGCGCCGGGACCCCCGCCGCCCCTGGCCCGCCGCCTGCCGCCACGCGGCTCGGTAAGGCCCCCGCCTCGGGCAGGGCTGGCCGCGCAGAAGGCTTTGGGCGAGCACAGGGCACCGAGCGTTTCCCATTTGGGAAACTGAGGCTTTAGGGAAAAGTTTAATGTCCGGTCTTGCTGTTTGGGATTTAACTGAGGAAGTGGTGAGGAAATCACTGGGAAAGAGGGGGTTCCGGCAAGACGCTGCCTGCCCCTGCCTGTCTTGGTCACTGGATGCTGGCTCCACCCTGAAGCCAAATCCTAGCTGTATTTTAAGCCAGAGTAAAACCAATGGGAATGTCTGGTCCCTTTACCTGCCCCGAGGCCCTTGGGTTTATTTATGAAGGGGGTGGGCGATTGGGAAGGAAGGGGCCTGGCTGCTGGCCCCCATGCTGCTGGCTCCTTCCATGCTTCCCCCGGCCTTGGGCAGCAGATGTAACCCCTGCCTGCCTGCGCAGGCAAGAGCCTCCTCCCTTCCTTCTCCCACCGCCAGCTCTCCAGATGTGAGCATCCTTGTTTGGCATAGGGCAAGGCTTGGGTGTTGAAGATGGAGGCTGCAAGGAGGGAGAGGACAGGAAGGGCTGGTGTTTACAGCTGCTGGCCCTACCCCTCCTCCAGGACCCGCTTACGAAAGGCGCTTGCGTCTGTGTGTGTACGTGTACGCGTGTGGAGGAGAGGAGAGGTGGTTTCCAAGCCCTCCGTGGGCTCTTTGGAAGTGCAGCTGGGGGCTGCTTCCTCCCTGGCAGGGTTCCCACCAGATGGGGATGGCCGAATGCTTGCCCTGGCCTGCCACGGGCTGTGTAGCCCCTCGCCTGTTCCACGCATGCAGCCCCTTGCCGGCATGCTGGGAAGCTGGGATCTACTCCAGCCCCGATGCCTTGTTTCGGAGCCTTGCACATGCTTCTGCCATGGCTTCAGGCCTTAGAAAAAAAAAAATTTTAAAATTCCACTAAAATTCATTGCTTCCCTCCCCTGCCCAGTACAGAGGAGATGGAGCATGGGTTTGAATGGGGCCCTGCCCTTCCTGCAGCTGAGAGGTCTGCATGTGCATTGCCCTGTGTGCTTTGCTGGGGAGCAGCTGCAACCGCAGGAGTTGGCTGGGGAGGCGTTGCAGCAGGAGCAGTGTGGGGAATGGTGGTGGGCCAGCTTTCGCACCCATGCCATGGCCATGGCCCTCTAGCACCCTCTGAGCGTGGCTTTATGCCACCCAGAGCGAGGTGGTCTTGTCACCCCTTGAGGCACAGAGGTGGGAGGTGCTCAGTGAGGGTGCATGGCTTTGGACCGCCAGAGGCTGCGTCCCACCTTAGCCCTGCAGCTGGCCAAAGCCCAGCTCCACTCCCAGAAGGATTCTGAGTTTCCTGGTCCCTCTGAATGGGGCTGGCCTTTTTTTGCAGCTGACTCCATCAAGGCCCCCAGTTTTGCCCATCTCAAGACATTCTGCACCCCTTCCTCCCCACCCAGCACCCCACCGGGGTAGCAGGCCCCTGCAGCAAGCCAGAGCATCTCTGACACCTCTGTTCTTTTTCAGAAACAGACTGAACTCAAACCACCAGCCCTGGAGGATCCGCTCTTACCCTTGAGAAGAAATTTTTGGTCTTTAAGAAACCCATGGGCCGGCCTGATCCAAACCTCAGGAGCAGGACGTGGTGATAAAGCACTGCCATAAATGAGACCTTTAAGCACAGCACATGAGAGAGTGCACGTGCAAAAACTGGGCACTTAGTGCAGAGCTCTCGGTGGCCCAGCCAAGGAGATGGCTGAGAGCTGACGGAGGCAGGGGCTCAGCTCAGACCCAGGAAATAGGATGCTCTTGTTTGCTTTCTAGTCAACAGACTTTCAGATTTCATATTCATATACCGATGCCTACAGCTGCCTATACAAGCATAACGAATCTCAGACATTGTGTAAACAAGGTCATTGCTTAGATATGGACTATCATGGCACAGTACTTTTTTCTTTATTTTCTTTTTTGTTTTTTTTTCATCTGTCCGTTAAGGTGTTTGTTCTCTAAAGGTTGGCATGGCTGCATATATCCTCTCCGCCCTTTCTGGTCCTTACGCCCTGGCAATGAAGGGCTTTATGGGCACGCAAGTGTGTGTGTGTGTGTGTGTGTTAGGAAAGGTATCTGAGAAGAAAGCTGCCAGTCTTGCATAAAAGTCCCGTGGGAGCTGAGTGCGATTTTTCATCCCTATGGATGAGGTTAGATTTAGCATTGCATACTCTCCAACAAGTAGCAGGTTCCCAGACCCAGACAACCCAGGAGATGGAGTTTGGTGTCATTTGTCCCTTGCTGCCTAGAATATTTTCCCCTGCGCTCCTGGAGACTGACTGTAGCAGGCTGTTAAATCTCCAAGTCTCCCTTTAATCACTGAGAACTAGAACATAATAATTTTTCCATCCTGACCTGGAATCCTTTTCATTGTTCAGAGAGAACAAGCTGTTCTTCAGAGAACAAATGCAGAGAATACGCAGCGTTGCTCTGAGTGGTTCAAGTCATTGTTGTCTCCAAGGGATCTGCAAGGCAGCAGCTCTTCTGCAATCAGGAAGTTTCCCTCTTGCAGCCCTACATGACAGATCCTCCTGCAGCAGCGCTGGTAACCTCGAGTGTTTGCTCCAGTCTTTTTCTTCTTTCCCCCCGCCCCAGTTAATCTGGAATAGTTCTGGCGAAACAGCAAAATAAACTTCCCCGTTAACCTTCCTGCTTCCCGTTACCTGTACATTTTTAATGTGCCCATGTTGTATTGGGTGGTTGCTGTGTGATGCAACTACTTGAAGATTTTTTAAAATATTCTTTTCTAATAGAAAACAAAGTCTAGAAGGGAAACTCTTGAACTGAATAGTCCAGCCAAATGCTGTGTCAGACCATTCTGTCACAAACTAATCAAATCCCAGCTCAAAATTGTTTCCATGTCTTGCCTTCACTTTTGCTCTTGGAAGGCTATTCCAGAGCTCGACTGCCTTTGCATGGTCAGAAACTTTATTTAAATTTCTAGTTTGAATTAATTCATGGCCGGTTCATTCCTGGTTTGTTTTGCAGCCAGCATTGTCCCTTAACTTAAATAGTTTTTGGTGTTTATCCACTGATGTATTTATGGAGAGTAGTCATAGCTCCTTATTTTTGCCAAGCTAACTCAGCCAAGCTTTTTCAGTAGAAGGTTTTTATTTAGTGAGAGCTTTTTAATGTGGGAGACTTTATTGTTGGTGGTAAGTGATATTTATTAGAAGGGTGGGTAGCAAGCCCCAAAGGATCAGATCCAGAGATTTACAAAATATCTGGTTTAAAACCAAAAATGGTCTTTCAGAGCCTCTTCCAAAGATGGTGTCTGATTTCTACCTTTAACTGCCCTTGCTTTTTCCAATTCTTTCTTCCTCCCTCTTTAAGAGGCCGCCTTGCTCAGCTACTAGGAGGGGCTTTATCTGCTCAGGGCTTTGCAAGAGAGGGCTTCCTCTCACCTGGGGGTGTGTGCCTACATGGTAGGTGCCTGCACCTGAGTTCCTGTAGCTCTCCCGGCACATGGGGTAATCCCTGCGGCCAAGCATGAGCATCTGCTTCAGAAGGAGATGACCTGCACCCTGAAGAGAGCTGGGGCGATGTGCTTAGATGCAGACACCTGTGCTGCAACCACCCCTTAGCAGTCAGATGAACCCTGCCCAAAATGCCATGAGCAGGGGTGGTGTCAACCCAGAGCATCCTGCTGTGACACCAGGCTCCCTAAATTTCTTCCTTTTTAGAAGCACTATTGCTGGTCATGCTGTGGTTGGAGGCATAACCAGCAGCAATCCCACCTCGGGCTCGTGTCGGCTCAGCTGGGCAGCATCCCCGTGGCTCTCCTCCAGGAGAGCAGGGGCAGCTGCACTGCAAAGACAGCCAGAGCCCCGGGGGTTCACCCTCATGGGTGCAATCCTGTGCACCCCAAAATGTCGCAGGTGACAGGAGAATCTGGGTGGTCCTAGAGCCAGAGGTAGCAGATCTGGGAGTCGTGCAGCCCGAGAGTATGAGTGTATGTACGATGTTACCTTCAGAGAACAAATACAGGTAGGTCAATTTATTCTCTAGTGCCTATGTACATGCAGGTTTATTTAAGTACGCATATATACAGTTCAGATATGCCATTGATTCTTTATTGCATTAAGATGTACACTAAAAATGTACACTTTTACTAACTACTTGCTATATAAATATGTTGGAAGTGTAGTTTGCCCATTCAAGGTGATTTTCAGTGGAATTTTTGGTGTACACTTATAGGCCTATGGCTAATTGGAAGAGTGATCCCTGCTCCATCTACAGAAATGCTTAAGGATTATGGTATGAACTGGTCCCTTCAAACCATTTTTCCATGCACTAGCTGAAATTTTTTGCACTTGGATTATTTTTGGCCAGTTTTCCAGAAAAATTGAAAAGAGAAGTCTTGTGAGCTAGACAGAGAATTTCCCGGTGTACACAGAAAAAAACAGCCTTGAGGGTTGGAAGCTGCTGAGGTTTTTGAGCTTTGTCTCCATGCATTCATACAAGCACAGCAGGAGTTTTCTTTCTTTTGGGTTGGAGGATTTTTAAAAAGTGGTTCCATGCAGACTCCCCTTGGATATGGCGACGGGGCTGGCAAGCCCCATTGCGTGGGGAGGGTAGGATTTGGAGACAAAAAAAATCAAAAAGTAATCGAGTTCCCTTTCTAACTCCTACATTCCTTGCTATCTGCATTTTTTTAGTTGACTTGAAATCTCCGTGAAAGTATAAGCTGAAGATTTTTGAGGATTTAGCTCTGTGGTCCTCTGTTTCCCTATTGCATCGTTTTAGAAGCTGAGGAGAAGCAGGTGTCATCTCCAAATAGACTCAGGTTTTGGTTCAGGACATTAGAAATGTGTTAGCATCTGAAACTGAAAGGAAAGATTGAGAGGTGGCTTGACAGTCCCAGCAGCAGCTCTTCTGGTGTTAAGAGGGAGTGTCACCACAATTCTACAGTGTCTGAATATTTATCATCATCTAGTCAAAGATGACTGTCTTGACTTGAAAGGAGGGCTGTAAGATAGAGGTCATGTAGCCAGCATCAGTAAGGAAGGGAAATTAAATTCTTTACCTCCATCCGCTGCATGTGAGCTTGGGCTTGACAGGCACAGTAGTAACCATCACTTTTAATCCACGTGAATCTTGTTACTTATGTCTCTGAGGCCGCTTAGATTAAGGGCACAATCCAATTGCTTAATAACCTGAAACCCTGATTTGTGCTGTACCTGGCTCGCTCATGCAAAGGGCTGCCGGTCCTCCTGACACAAGGAACAGACTTATTTTATTCCTTATCAGCAGGCCCTGCCATGAGATTTCTAGACATGGCGCTATGTTTCATTTGGGTAGCTTATTTTTCAGCTCTTTAATTAGTATCTTGGAAGTAATTATTTTTTTTATTAATTTTTTTTTTTAAGCAGAACACTAAACAAACCATGATCCTATTTCCACTTGCCTGAGAGCTGAGCGCTGCTGCACATCAGGCCCACAGCCACGGCAAGCAGAACGGGCACAGGTGCTTGCTTCGATGCATGGCATGCAGTGGTCAGCGCATGCCTGCAGAGCTCCGGCTGCAGGTATTTAGCACGGCTGCACATGCCCTCCCTGCCAGGGCCTTGCGTTGGTCACCACAAGAAGCCTCCAGCAAAAGGAGTAGTGCTGGCAGCTGTGATGGGGGACCCTGTAGTCAGCCCACAGCTGAACGCAGAGCCTCAACCTGCCCAGGCGATGCCTGCACAGGAGCTGGAGCTGCAAGATACCTGCTTGGTTAATTTTTGCTGGGTGCCTTTCCTGTCCAGGAGGAAAAGGAGGATGTAGAGGGCTGCTTTTCTGTTTAGGGTTTTGTTAATTTTTTTTTAAAATGAAAATCAACAATTTTTGGTCACAGGTAGAAGCGTTGTATTCTGTCTTCCCTGCAGCCCCTCTCTTAGAGACATTACAGGACAACCTGAGTGGAAGGTGATGTTTGGAAGCTGGGTCACTGGGAATCAGAAGAGAAAGGTGATTTTTGAGGACTTAGGCACCAAGTAGAAAGTTAACATGCCACTGTACCTTCCTGTCAAGTTGACAGTATTTAAAATGCTTGTAAACGTCTCTCGTTGCCCAGATAATTTTGGCTTCGCTCTTTTCAAATCAATGGTGGCCTGATGTGGTTCAGCTCACTGCAGTAACCTCTGTTGTAATTTCTCAGTTGATCACAAAACCAGCAGGGTGAGATTAGGCAACACTACAAATGGAGTGGGGGATGAGACACTTGGAAGCTGTATCTTTTTTTTTGCAAGTTCAGTTTCTGCTGTATTTTTACTGGCAGTGGTCCCTGCCAGGGATGCTGGATTGGCATCGCAAACTTCAAAGCAGAGCAAGGGAGCTCTGTTACCTAAGCAGTGGTTTTTTTTTTTTCCTTTTGTTTTGCTTTGTTATTGCCTGTTCCAGTAAAGAGTGCTCTGTTGGCTGATGTTGGCCATATTTTGATGGCACAGTTAAAGCCACTTTTTCCCTGTACTGATGGAGGGTGGTATTAGGAGGACTCTTGCTTACTGGTGCTAGTGAAGGTTGGGCTAGGAATCCATGGCATAGAAAACTTCTTGCTAAAATTGCACTTTCTCTCTGCCCCATCTGGCTCGTGGTGGTGTTATGGGTACGTACGTGGCTGTGATTCCCCTTGCACATACTAACATTGCACTAAAAGAGAGACTTTGGGAACAGCGTGTTGATCACTTTGTTTCTCAGCAGACCACAAAGTCAGCCTAATGGGGTCTCTTTTTTTTTTTTTAATTATTGTTATTTAGAAATCATGCTGGTGCTGAATGACCTGGAATTTTTGCTTGGATTTATCCAAAGGAAAATGTAACTGTAGCTGCAACGGGACCTTTCATAAGGGTGGCCGTGCAGCTAGGGAGCAGAGCAAGGGCTCTGCGGTATAAACCGTCTTTGTACCGGGGAGGCGTCGGGGGTTCCAGTGGGGTTATTATTGTGTTTTTGTTTAAGACCACAGTTTTAGCTGGTCACCTTGGCAATCGTGTGAGACAGGAAATAGTTTTTACTTTTGGTAAAGGTTTTGAAGAGGAAAAAAAAAGTGAAGCTGCCTGTGATTGTGGGCTGTGGCTATTACTAGGGCTAGGGTAGCTTGTACCTGCTATGGACTTTACCTGCTCTTATTCTGAGGGCAAGAACTCCCTGTAGCAACAATGCCACTTCTGAGAAGTGAACGGCAAGTTTCCCTTCCTTTTGTATATGTGGATGTGAGGGTGGGCGAGGGGAAGAGCTTGCTTGTACAGTTTGTTGAAATGAAACCAGACATTTTTGGTTGTTCCTAAATAAAGAGAGTAAAAGACAAACGTGAGTCAACTGGTGATTGCACTCGGGGTTGGGGAAGCCCACGGGGCGTGGGGTGCTGAAGTGCCTGCTGCTAATGGAGGGGGATGGCAAGAGCCGCCCGCTGCAGGGAGATGTTTGCGTGTCCAGGAGCGGGGAATGCTCGGTCACAACCCTCACGTTGATCTTAAAAGCACAACAACTTACCTGCGGGGTGAGGCCATGAGTGCGAGTCACTGCTCGTCCCAGTCCAGTTCAGAAAAGCACAGTCAGCTGTAGCACATACCCTTGTTTTACCCATATTTTGAGTGATCAACATTAAACCTGGGGCTGCGCCTGGTTATTTTTCCCCCAGTAGCTGCAAGACTCCCTAAAGCCAGGAGGAAGGATAGAGCAGCGTAGCCCCTGCCCAGGCAAGGCCGCAAACTGTCAGACACCTGAGCCACCACACATGTAATACTGACACTTTTATTGTCGTTTAAAGCTAGAGCGGCCTTGTAAACATAGAGTTTCACTACTGGGCCCATAGGCAGTGGCTATACAGGTAGGTAGGTGCGATGCCGCCAGGACAGAGATATGTGCTGCCTTGGTCGCTTAAGTCCCCCCGCCCAGCCCGGCGCTCTGGGAATGGGTACAGCAAAGGATGCCTGCAAAGGGCCTCCGGCAGCTGCACGGGAGCGGGATCTCCAGGAATACAGGCAGAGCAGCGACGGCAGAGGGCTGGCTGGGGTTTTGTGGGTCTCTGTCCTTGCGATTATAGACAGTTTTGTGTCTCACCTCGGCGGCCGGCAGGCTGTATGGACCGTTGCGCTTCGTTAAGGGCTTGATGGTGAAGGTTGGTGGATGTTTGGGGTTAGTTAGGGGGTTTGGTTTGGTTTTCTTTCCAATTTTTTTTTTTTTAGTTCTCCACTGGAACACCCTTCAGCAGAGAAACTGGAAAAGCTGCCTGAAAGTAGGCCATAGCAGTGCCGTTTCCATAGAAACCAGTTCACAGCGTGCCGTGAGATTCACAAGCACTGGAGGTGCTTTCGCCTGCCGAGATGGGCTACAGCCGGTTGTCCCCGTTGACCCGGGTCCTCCGCAGTACCCTGCAGGGGGGCACAGAGAGGGGGGACACAGCTGAGGGTGACCAAGGGATGATTGAGGGCAATGCTCCAGTGTGAAAAGCTGCCCTGCAGGAGTAAAGCAGGGGCTCAGCACATCCCCCAAGCCAAGGGAAAGTGCCACTGGGTGCAGGGTGGCAGCTCCTTGTCCCACCCCCTACTCCCATGAACCCCAAAGCAGTGACTCCCCCAAGGACTGTCACAGCTTTCATGCTGAAATTTAGGGTTTCCACATGGCAAACAAGGCTGCAGCTCTGCTCTGGGTTAGTGGGAGGCTGTGTTTATCAGCCTGCAACAAGGACACTGAATGCTGGGGAGGGGTCTCATGCTGGGAAGAACTCAACGAGCACCGGCATACCTTCGCTCCCGGCTCTCGAAGTGGTCAGCTAGCTGCTCCTGCGACACACGGAAGTCCTCAAAGGGCTGCTGGTACCGCAAGTCAAAGGACCCCTCTCTGCCTCTGCTCGCCAGCAGCTGACTGGAAGCATCCCCTGCTCGTTCCCGTAGGGCTGAAGCACTGAAGAGATTTATTTCACCATTCTCCTGCTTTGATTGGAAGGAAAAAAAAAAATCTAGTAAAGGGCTTGGGATTTCAAAGTGTATGTCTCATAGTAAAAGCAGTCTGCTGCAGGGCTCACGGGGTCTCAGGGTTTGCAACGTGCAGCTGCTCTGTCTTTAACAAACATCACTGGCTCCATCCAACATCATTTTAAAGGAAGAAATAAAAGAAACAGCTGTCTCTGAGAGAGCTCTGCCCTCTGCTTATGCCAACGCAGACAGCCCTGGGCCAGCCGGGCTCCGTGATACTGAGCTATAACTTCCCCGGAGCGCAGACAGGGACTGGGACCGCGCAACTCTGCCTCTTTCAGCTTTTGCTGAAGGGATTTCCAGGCCAGCCAAATGCAGCCCAGGCAGGGCCCTGCCTGAATCACCCTGACGCGCTGCAGGAGGGTTCAACACTTGCCACCCTGCCAGCTGTGCATGCATCACTACAGTGCAGCGCTGAAAACTAGGCTGTCCTGCACACGGTCAGGCCAGGCAACACCGCGCTTCACTGCACCGACCCACCGGTGGTGCAGAGCCGTGCTGCTGCGGGGGCAAGCGGAGCAGGACTCTCATGTCCTTACCTTGCTAGGGAAAATGTCTATCTTGATAAGCAAGGAAGCCAGCTCCAGGTTCTCGCTGTAGTTGTTCTTCAGGGGTACAGCCCGGAAACCTATGGCAGAGAGAGCCCTTGGCATCACTCGAGGCACAGGCAATAACGTGTCGGTCCCCTGGCACAGAACTTGAGGTCATCTTCTCCACACCCCACCCCACCCCAGCTCTCCTCAAGTGGCAGTTGGCCCCAAAGGATGCTAGCAAATGGCTTCTTCCTTCCTTTACCTGGCTGGGGATGTGACCTGTCATGGGGATAGGAGGGACTGGCAGCATTCTCCCTTGAAACTCAGCATCTCCCCAGCTAACAATGCAGTTAGCAAACTGGTGAGGACTACCATGACACCCACTCCTTGCTTCCCCAAGCGCTTTACCCGTCTTCAAGCCTTTCACCAGGAAGGTGGCCTGAGCCAGGAAGTTCTCATCACTGAACATGTCCTCCTCATACACCACGAAGCGGAGGAAGGCAAAGTCGGGGTTGCTGACGTGAAAGTGGAACTGCTTCGGGGTCCAGACAGGGTTCAGGCCGTTGTCCGCTAGTCAGAAAACACCGCTGTCAATGGGCAGCCCCACCATGGCCACCGCTGCCCGCTGCGCTGATGCCAAGCTCACGGGCGGCACGGGAGCAGCCCCCGCCCCGGGGCCAGGCTTTGCTGCAATGCCCACGGCTCACGCCACAGTCAGGAGCAATGGTGCCTCCCTCTCCCTTCGCTAACCCACTCACCCACGATCTCGGTTTTCTGCTTAGCATTGTCGTACTCGGCACCGGACACCTCCACCTCCACAAAAGGACAAACGATTCCCCTTCCATTTTTGGGAAGGTGCCGCGCCCCCAAGACCTGGGCAGAGTGCAGGAGAGACTTGGTAAGAGATGGGAGCAAAGGAAAAAAACCCCCAAACCAAACTTTTTTTGCACACCAAGGTATTTTCTTTCCAAATAAATCATTCTGGCTCTGCTCACTGGGGAGAGAAGAGACACTGACAGCCAGCCCAGCCCAGGTTGCCTCTTGAAGAAAAACAGTTCCCACCCCTGGAAGCTACTGTGGTGTTACCGATCACCGATTTGATGTGCAAGCCATAAAAAAAAAGGCAGCTGAACTGCCCCAGGTTCCTGTCTGCTGCCTGCACAGCCAGGCCTGGGACCACAGCATCCCTTCTCCAGCCTGCCAAGGTGGAGCTGGGCTGTCAAGCCGAGACACCGTCCCTTGCCTGCAGAGACACCCCCTTCTTTGCCTAAACTTCTCTGCTGTCCTGCCTTGGCTTGAGGACAAAAAGGAACTGCTCTCTGCTGCTGCTCTGCCTCCTGTTCACAACACAGTCTGCGCGCAACTCAAATGACAACCTGCTTCCTTGCAGGAGAACGAAATCCCAGCTCCCTCTTGCCAGTGGCCATATGTCACTCCAGCGTGCTGTCAGCACGCTGCTGTTGCAGGGGAAGGACGTGCTGCCAACGCTGGATCATGTGCTTTGAGTCATGCTGGGCTCCAGACAGCTTCTCCATCCGTGAAAGCTGGCTTTGGTGGGGACATCGGGCAGTTTTGCCAGAGGACAAAGGGATCAGACCGTCTCTTAAAGGAGACAGTGACAGGGTACAACACGGTGACTCTTGACACCTGGTGGTTGCAGCTGCATTCCAAGATGCAGGAAGAGTTTGGAAAACAGACGATGCACAGAAATGGAGCCCGGGGATTTTAGGGAGACAGGGGATATGGGGTCAGTGGTGCAGATGGGACATGCTGAGGTGTCCTCGCTGAGAAAGGCTGTGGCCTACTTAGGTGGGACTACTCCGATACAGAAGTGGCCTCAGAGGAGCTGCAGTTTGTATGTTTGGTCAGAAACCTGGGAGCACCTAAAGGCAGGATCACCCCTGCCCCCTCCCCAAGGTCTGCTTGAGCTGAAGGGACTTGGAAAGGAGACTGCTGACCTATAGCTCGTCTCCGAGACCACTAGGGATGCCTGTACAGGCTGGTCCAAACATGAAAGCCATCTGGTTTGGCACAGCCACAGCCTTCCCATCCCTCCAGGAGCTTTGTCTGGCAAGCTGCCTCATACCCCTGCAGAGCCTCTGCTGTGCAGCTCCGTGAGCTGACAGACACAGGAATGGTTCAGCCCCAGTCCTGCCATCCAGGAAGGAAAAGATTCAATGAGCATCTGCAGTCCGTCCTCCGGTATCCCCCACCAGCAGCGCCCCCCCATCTCCTATCATCACAGGCAGTGAAACACAGAAACGGCCTGAAAAGTCTGCTCTGACCTCGAGCATCTTCCTGACAGGGACTACGAGCAAGGGGACATAGAAACATCGAGCCTCAAGCAACTGAGTGACAAGGAGGGGACAAGGCACAGCTCTTATATTATCCTGTTGGGAGCCATCATGTACTTGGGCAGTCCTGGAGAAGCTCTGGGGACAGGGATGCCACCTCCGTGGCTCATGGATGCCACCTGCCGGCACGGGGGCCCCAGGCAGGAGGGGTTCTGGGGGGAGCAGCCAGGGATGCTCCTGCTATTCCTCTCCAGGCACCCGGGGAGGTTGATGGCACTTCCCTCAGCAGCACCCATGGGTCTTCCCCTCTCCAAGTCTGTGCTGGGGGACAGCTCTTAGGCAGAGACTGAGAGATTTGGTGAGGAGCAGCTGCAGACAGAGGCCAGGAACCCAGAAAAACCATTGCATCACCCCAAGCTCGGTATAACTGCCCGGTCCTGACCCCGTCTTCCTCCCACGCTGGGAGGAGGAACTGACCTCAATGGAGATGGAGAGCGGCTCAACACCCCGCAGCGTGCTTTTGTCGAAGGGGTCAAAGATGTCATCCCGCATGTTGGTCGGCTGCAAGACGTACCCACACTGGCCACTGGACATGAACAAGGCCTGGTTCATCTGCATAGGCTTGTCTGGAGAGCACAGGCAGGAGATGGAGGGAGGAGACCCTGTGCCATTTCCCCAAGCCACCTGGATTATTGGTGCCTCCCCAATTGGTGCAAAGGGACCCTTGGCAATGCCTCGTGCAGCATGTGCTGGAGCCAGGGGGTGACTTTCTTATGCATGGTCTGCCCAACTACCCACTACAGCACGGGTAGTACTTTTCCTCCCTCTCCTTTTAGCTTTCCTTGTGCTGGCTCTAGCGTTTGCCAAAATGCCCCGCGAGATGCTTGAATTCACAGAAGGAATGAAAAAGCCAGCAAGGAAAAAGAGGCAGGTAGTCTTCTGGTGGGTTGGTGAGCTGAGTGGGCTCACAGCAGGGTTTGGCAGGAGCCAGGGAAAGGGCAAGGCTGGACTGCATGGCACGAGCAGGAGTGGAAGCTGGGGCAAGGTGAGCAGAGCAGCCAGCTGGACTCAGACCCTGCAACCAGCTGGTGTCCCAAGGCTGGGGCTGCACCATCCCCTTTGGTACCTCCCCTGCCTGTCACCAGGGACCTTGGGGGAACTCCCCGCTTTGTCTCCATCTCATCTTGTCCTCATGGCATCACAACCTCCTGGCTCAGCCCAGCTCCCTGGGTCAATCCAGCCCTCTGTGGGAACCACACACCTGGACATGAACACCAGGTCTTGCTCCCTGCAGAGCCCCTCCTAGACCCGCCATTTGCCAGGACCAGGTTAGCAGGGCTGCAGGCAGGTGGCTAGGAGGAGGCTCAGGGTACCCCAAGAGCCTGCCCACCTTCCCTGCCTGCTGCCCTCACCTGGGGTCTGGAAGTTGAGTGCTACCAGCTGACTGCCGCAGATCCACATGGGCAGGGGGTCGTAGTTGGAGGAGTCAAGGCGCTGGCCCTTGGGGTAGATGCGGGAGAGCTGCAGGCGGTTGTACTGCAGGAATTTCTTGCCTTTGATCTTGTTGACATACTTTTCTGCCTTAGTCTCGGGGAAGGAGGACATATCTCGGTAACAGGCCCTCTCTGTGCCGATCTCTGGGAGGAAACAGCGCAGCATAAGCCAGGAGCACATTCCCTTTCCAGACACTTCAACCACCCCAGGCCCCTTCAACACAGTCCTCTCCTCCCCTGGCTGAGCCACCACCAGGTTGTGCAGACCCTGTTCTGCCCTGGTGGGTATTTCCTGGGTGAAAGCATCAAAACCATTCTTGGTGATCAGGCATGATGCTCCCCAGCCCCACTGGGCAGCTGCTCTGGATAGTGACAGATCCCAGCAACAGAGGGATGGGGAAGGTAACTTCCACCCTCTGGAGAAGGAGATTTCCAGACCTCCAATTTAAACTGGTTCCAACTTGCTTCAGACACCTGCCCTCTGCTGAGATCTAGCCAAAGCAGCACCTCAGGTCACAACATGGGGTCTGTAATGCCATTGTGATTGCCTGCGGTGAACACCAGACCAGCAGATGCTCACTCTCTTCGTCGAAGGGCACAGGTCGGCAATAGATAACCAGCTCTGAAAGCTCCAGGGCAATCTTCTTCCTCCTCTCCATCATCTTCCCTTCGGAGAGCTGCCAAGACAGGGAGACAGAGGTGTCGGAGTCAGAAGGGAGCAGAGGTGCTGGATAACCCAGCTCACCAACTGCCGTCAGTGGCAGCACTGGCCTGGTGTGGCTGCTCCTGCCCACACTGTGGGAACCACCAGCAGGTCTGCATGGGGTCACCACAGAAGCAGGCATGGCAAGGGCCCTTGGTGGGTCCTACCTCCCGCCTGGAGCAGGATTGGCACTGGTACCAGCACAGGGAAGCTGTGGACTTGTAGCTGAGCCTTGCAACCCTCCATGGATGGAGATCCCCCACCTCCCGAGGCTGCAGCACCCTCCCCATGGACTAATCTTCCCCGACGTCCAGCCTGAACCTCTCAAGCCACAATGCGTGGCCACCACCCCTTGCTCAGTTGTCAAAGATGACTCTGGCTTTAGCATCCTTGTAACTGCTCTGCCAGTTGTTGCAGGCTGCTCTCTCACCACCCTCCCCACCAGCCTCCACCTGCTCCTCGGCTCCTGGAAAATCCAGCACCTGGCAAGGAGGTGTCTCCTCTGCCAAGGGCATTCCAGGCTCACCCGTGCGTCAGCCGTCTGGGCTGCCTCCCGGATCTTCTTCACCCAGTCCAGTAAGTCCTCGTGCGTGTCAGCTGCCACGTCAAGGGACAAGCGCGATACTGAGGCCATGCTAATGGAGAAGACGAAGAGGCGGTTGTTCTTCCCCTCAGGGCGGATGGCTGTGTGGGGAGAGGGAACAGAGAGCAAGGTCACAAGCAGATGCTGAGCAGAGTCCTTCACACTGCAGAGGGGACAGACACTCAGGGACTCTCATGGCTGCCCCAGGACTCTTCAGCTAAGAAGAGAAGCTCCCATTTCTGGTCATTGGAGGCAACAAATGGAGTCCAGGAAGCAATAGATGAGGATGCAGAGTGTATCCTGAGGGGGCTGAGAAGCCTTATGGGGCCTTTGTAGTGCCCTCTTCTTCCCATTCCTGCACTTCCCTCCCATTTCTGCATCTTCCTCACCTGGTGCCCTGAACTGCCCAGGTGGTAACAGCCACCTGGAGTACAAGGTCCTCTGGGCTCTGGGGAGCAGAGGGACAGCAGGGAGCTGCAGGCTGGACCCAGCTTGGCCAGCGCCCGGGAGCCCCGGAGCCTGCGGCAGCCTGGCAGGGCAGCTGGACCACACGTACGCGAGGGAGGACAAATCCTTACAGAAAAGAAGGGGCCTACAAAATGGTCTGAGCTCCCTTGCTCGCAGGGTGGCTGCTCCCTGAGAGCAGGTTCAGTGTGTGCAGGAGCAGCTCCTCGGCAGGACCCCGGGTGCTCCTCGCCTGTACTCAGGCTGCAGGGACACGCCTGAGCCCCAAACCCAGAGGCACCCTCTGTGCCGGCACTCAGCAGAGTACACCACTGCACAGCAGGCACGCACCATTGACTGATGTTCACTTGCAGCAGGCACGGGGGTGCCTAGAGACAGAGACCAAAGCCCTTTGGCCCAGAAGACCCTCAAACATCACGCGACAGGGCTGTAACACCCCTCAGTCCTCTATCCCTCCCTGCCACTCACCGATCTGGCAGGAGGGCACATCCAAGACACCTCCGAGCAGGTCTCCCAGGGGGCTGTTCTCATCCAGCTGCTGCTGGGAACGAAGCACAGGCGGAATGGTGTTGGGCATGGCACTGGGCAGGGTGGCCGAGCATGGGGGCTGCGCACATGCGCTCCTCCCCACAGCCCTCCTTGCTCCGGCTCAGTCACAAGCTCACCTCCCGCTCTGGCTCCAGGCTACTGGGACCAGTAATTTCCTCTACGTAGTTGGAAGGGAACCACAGCTGCTTCTTGCCACCATAATCTCCTCTCCACCTGGAAGAGAGGGAAGGGGCAGCATCAGCACCTGCCACAGGATCCCAGAGCATCCTGTCTGGGGGTCACGGGGGACAGGCAGCTCCTCCATCACCTGCTTTTAGGGTTTGTGGGGCTGTGCAGCTTGTGGGCAATCCCCAAACAGACCCACCCCTTGAAGGGACACACCTTTGTATGGATGGTGACACCAAGGTTTGACTGTACCCCTAAGGAAAAAAGGAGGCTCAGAACCAACTCACCAGCCTCCTTCCTGTTTCTCCACATTCTGGATGATGGCGTTTTTGGTGAAGGTGAGCTCATCCTCCCGCTGTGCCTTGTAGTCAAACAGGGCTTTGACGGCGCACTGCAATGAGGAAGGGTCCCATGAGGCTGGGCAGTAGACGGACACACAGACAACAAGCCCACGAGATGAGAGATCACCTCCCACCACAGATGTGTTTGTTGGGGGTGCTGTGAGGCATGTTGTGTGCAGGCAGCATCCAATCCTGCTGCCAGAGGCTGCCAGATCCTATTGACCCTTGCAGAACAGATCAAGGCTCCCACTTATGCCAAACCAGAGGTCACAGGTCTGGTATGGCCCCGCACAGGCACTTTCCTTTGGGCCAGAGCCACTAATGGGTTTAGTTTGGAGAGTTCAGAACAAGAAGCAGCCCAGCCTGGGAACCTGCAGGCTCAGCCTAGAGTGTGTCTTCCTGCATAGTCTAGAAATGAGTATGCAAAATAATACAGCTCTTGGAAAATAAAGAGACACTTGCCAAACCCTCAGGCCCTGCAGGTTGTTTCATGTCAAGGAGTGTGAGAGTACCTTGAAGGTGGGCATGGGGTTGGCTTCCACGTAGAACCCGGGATGGCGTCCCTCGTAAAGGGCTCCATAGTCTGGCTCCTGTCAAAGCAAAGGGCCAGAGGTTACAACAGTGGCTCTGCAGAACAAGTCCACTACCTTGGGAAAGGTAGGGAGAATGCCCCAGGGAAGGCACAACACCAGATATGATGGCAGGACGGGGGCTGGACCGTTCCTGTGTCAGCTCACGGAGCTGCACAGCCAGATATGATGTTGCACACAGCAAACAGATGCCCAGCCCGCACTCCCTGCTGACCTGGGTCAGAGGGCCAGCAATAAATCTCACTCAAGCCAGTAAGTGTTTCCAACAGGGCATGAAGCCCCAAGAGATGTGGGCTGTGAAGCGCAGAGGTGGGTCACACAACACCACTTCAAGGCACCAGCTCAAAATGGACCTGTCCATCATCCTTTGGCTTAGCTCTTCCAACGGCTGCCCACACTCACCGCTGTCCCTATCTTCTCCAGTGTCTCCTCATTGATGGGGTACCTCAGCTTCATCTTGCGGTACAGTGGGTGCTTTTCATAGTAGCTGATCAAGTCCACCAGGCTCTCAAACTCAGAGTTGCCAAGCAGCACTGTCTGGCCCTCCTGCTGCACTCGGCAGTGTTTGATCTTCCCTTCCGCCCTGGCGGGTGGAAAGACAGAGAGAAGCCACTTGGTGCCTGGCAAGAGAGGGTCTCTGCCAAAATAAAGACACGCAAGCAAAAGGTGCCCCCGGGCTGGCTGCTGATCACAGCCATCTCCCATCAGAAGGTGGGAGAAGGAGCAGGGTCCTAAAGGCTCTCATGGGGCTGTTAAGACTTATCCCAGGCTATCCAGGAGAGAGAAAAGCTCTGGGAGGGCTCACATCAGGCTCTCATCCCCTCTCCTGCTCTTTCGCACACTGCAGCATCCCAGCTCCACCTCCTGCGCCCACCACCCTTCTCCCAAAGACGTACCGGAAGGAGATGGCGTAGGAGCTGGGCTCGCTCCTCTTGCGCACTAGGAAGGCTCCGTCTCGTGGCACCCTCATCAGCATGTGCTCAGCTTGGGCCCGGGTGAGGTTGGCGTGGTACCATCTTTCAGAAAAGACATGTCACTGTGCATGGGTCTCCACACACCCGGCTTATCCCACACCACTGCCATGCTGTACTGCTTCCCCTCCAGCCCACAAAAGACTGCCCTGAATCCTCAAAAGGAGGACAGGGAGCAGAGATCATCATGTATGTAACACTGCAGCAGGGCTGTCTTCTCCCTCCTGTGGGACAGAACGCAACAGAGCCATTTGGTAAATGCAGCGTGGGCGAGGGCATCCCAACCAAGCCCAGTACCTCCTTCCTTTGGACTGAGCTTCCAAGGTAACCAGCTCCATCCACAACGAAGCTGGCCAGCCTGGCTGCTGTGACACAGAGAGCTCCATGGGGATCAAGTGGGGACCAGAGAGCCCCAGCAAGGAAGAAAGGAAGGAGTGCAGCAAGACCTGGGAGGGTTTTCCAGGGGGTCCCCACTGCCCCTTGGACATGACCTACCCTCCCCAAACATGCACTCACTCTTTGCTCTCATGGGCATTGGTCTGCGGCACTGGCTCCGTCAGCCTCATCTCAAATTCGTTGCACCTCAGGGGCACCTCCTGGTAGTGGGTGATGAGGTCGTAGAGGCTGTCGAACACCAGGTTGTCTGTCAGGAAGAACTTGGGGCTGCCGGCATCCTGCCGCGAGTGGATCCGGCAGTGCTGCACCTTCCCGTTGCGCCTGTGGAAGTGGGAGGGGGTAAACCAGTGTCATCTGTGGAGATTTTGCATCTGCCTCAGGCACAGCTCCAGCCTGGACATGACATTCCTGCCCCACAGGAGACCCATTGCACAAGGGTCCCAAAGGACTTGACCCTTCCACACTGGGACAGAGAGTTGACATGATGCTGGGGCACAGAAAAAGGGGAGAAACCTGCTCATGGACCACTGGAGAATGGGACCCCACCACTGAAGATGGAGTTAAGATGAAGAAGATGGGGTCAAGATGAAGACTACCCCAGAAGTGACACCGAGCAGCAGGGTGCCTGTGGCCCTCACCAGAAGGAGAGGGTGTAGTCTCCAACAAAGGTCTCGCTCTCTCTGACGAGGAAGGAACCGTCGGGGGCTCCCGTCTCGATGCAGTACTCCGTCAGCAGCCGCTCCGCGATGTGGCGCCCGTCGCGTCCCGCTCCCAGCTTGCCGTGAAACCACTTCTCTGTGGAGTGAAGCTCGGTGCTGTTGCTCACCTGGCAGGGGGAAAACCCACCACCTTGTGTTACTGAGGGCAGGCTCGTGGTGCTGGAGTCTGCTCTGCTCAGGGGTCTTCCAACCAAGACTAGGGAGTTTCTGAAGCAGCTCCCACCCTTCCCACCACAGGATCTTCCCTTGAAGTCAGCTGGCAGTGGAGATGCGCAGCCCCTTGGGCAGTCAAGTCCTTTCTCTAGGGGAACAACTCACTGTCACATAAGGGAGCCCTCACCTCCTTTTGTTCTTCCTCATCCTCATTTCCTTGGTCACTGGTTGTCTCCCCAGAGTAATAGATCTTGCTGCTGGTCAGGACAAAGTAATGTGGGTTCCACTCCTGCAAGGAAACAAACTCTGGGCAAAGAGACCCCCTGAGGAAGCACCAAGCTGGCCCACCACCCATCCGTGGGATATTCCCTTCTTGATCAGCACAAGCAGTGAGGGGTGATCGGGTTTGTGAAAGACAAGTCACCGACAACACTGATTTCAGTGAGTTACAGGAGCTTCCAAGACATCTCCCTGGTCTGAAGCATGGGTTTATCAGTAGCAAAAAAACGGCATGTGATACACCTTACCTACAAACGTGCTGCAGATCACGCTGCAGGCACCCCGGCACATATTAAAAGGAGATGACCAAATGAAGAGCAAATCAATGCAAAAAGAAAACATCTGGCATGGATTCAGCACGGCGGATATCAGAGATTGAGCACATTGGAGATGGTTATGCAGCTTTACTATTGCACTTCCCTATTTTCCAAAAACCTGTTTTGTTGCCTGACAGATCCCCAGCAAAGCAAAGCAGCTGAACAAGTGGACTGTGTATGGGTAAACGCACACAGTAAAATGAATGCTTTACAAAGCAGAATGCTCATTTAGGTGTGTTAAGAGTGTAGGCACTTGGTAGGAGGCAGGCAGGTCTAGAAATGCAGGCCATCGCTAGGACTTACTGCAGCAACAGATAACAGGCTATACGGATTACTCAAGAGCAGCTGCAGTGCATCAGCCCAGAGCTCCCTCTAGCTCAGCCTTCTGCCTCTAACAAGGGCCAAAGGAGATTCCTAGGGAAGAGCACAGGAGAGAGCCAGCATAAAAACTCCCCCAGCCTTCAGAGACTCCTGAGACACAGGACAGACCAACAGCCTCTTAGATCATTCGCACCACACAGTGCTTTACAGAGTTACCACGTCATTTGCAGAGCCCACAGAGCAGGGCCAGGCTGAGAGTGGCAGAGAGAAACGTACGTGATTGATGGGGTCTTCCAGGTAGAGGATCCCGTTCTTGATGGAGTTGCTGATGTCATTCTCTGAATACATTACGGACGTGGGTAACTCCTCGTAAGCACTGCCCTCTGCCAGCTTCTTGTGCTGTGGGATGAGAGAGCGGGTCAGGCACCTTGAGGGGAGCAGGCACCCAAGAAGCAGCATGGATTTCCTGGTGAACAGCCCTAAAGTTCCAGGTCTGCTGCAGTGGGTTCCTCCGGACTAAAAGGACCAAGGTAAGACCCATGCCACAGAGATCATCATACGGCACTAAAGTCCCACCCTTTCTTCCCAGAGGTGATTCCTGCAGCAGAAATACCAACATCCCTCAAGCTCTCACAACAGGCAGCACCCAGCTGCTGAGCTCATTTCCCAGCAGCTCCTCTAAAGCGAGAGCGCTCTTTGTCTCCAATGTTTTTAGCATTAGGTGCCCACTTCCAACCCTGCACTGCAACCAACCCCTTCCAGAGCTAAGCAGCCACCCTCGGTCCCCCACCCTCACCCCATCTGTCCCCATTCTCTCCACTTAGGAGCCTTGCTGGGGAAGCGAGTTCACCTTGATGAGAATCTTCCTCTTGAGCTGGTTTGGAGAGGGAAGGCCATCAGCAGAAATATCTACTGGTTTGGTCAAGAGCATGTCCCCAAACACCTTCTTGAAATTCTGAGCCATGTTCCTCTGCTGAGCAATGCTGCAGTGGTCTTCAATGGACAGAATGACAGGGAAGCTGGGAGGAGGAAAAAAGCCATCAGTGCCAGTGTGATGTCTGGATGGAACCAACACCTTCTGAGCTCCGTTTCAAAACCTGGCCTCTGTGCCCTTAAAGAGCAGTTTGCATCAACAGCAATCTGTGCTGTCTTGAGCATTCAGTGTAACCACCCTACAGCAACGTGTCCCCAGTGCTGCTGGCAATGCACAGAGTGGAGAAGGACTGGAAAACTACTGGGATTTACACCCAAGGTCTTCCCTCCCACAGCTTTTTTCTGGGTGAAATCTCCCCTTGACTAGGAGACACAACATGCTTTCTTCCCACTGAATCCCAGGCGCACAGTCTTGTGTGGGGTCTCTGGATAAAGCCGGGCTTCACTTTGCTACAGCCTTGGCTCTACCCTCTCTTTGCCTCCCTGACAGCTCTGCTAGCTGAAGTCCAGGTCCCTGCTGTACTCACTCAGAGGTGACAAAGGCATGCTCCTTGATAGTGACCAAGACGTCAGAGAACTTGATTTTGGTGGTTAAGGTGTGTCCATGGTAGATCACCGGCATGCCATCAGGACCATCCCAGCAATCCACTGAAAGAGATCCATGGGAGAAACTTAGCCCAAAGGCTGGAATATAGGCAGGGCATGGACATGAGACGGACTGAACTAAGCGCTGCCAGGAACCGCACTGGATGGTAATGAAGAAGTGAGGTGAAAGTCCAGATCTTTCTGAGGGACCAGAAGCTTGGGCACGTACCACCCAGTCCCACGAAACAAATGACCTCAGTCCTCTCAGCATATCATGGTGACAATGCTGCCACCAGCATGTCAACCTTGAGCCCTGCCTTCCACACAAAGCCCTCCCTGACCACGGCAAGCTATCGCGGTGACGGAGACAGAAATGCCGCTCCAGGTACTCACGTTCGATACAGCGGCATCCCATGCGCAAGCAGCGGGCGTACGCCTCCAGCGAGGACTCGCTCGAGAACTGATCCCCCGTCAGGTACCTTTCACGTGAGAGAACACATCAGCAAAGCAACATGCTCACCACGGGCATGGATGTCTGCTGGGGCATTGCAGGCCTGCCTCTGAGATGTAAAGAATGGTGACAGCAACTTTCCCCCAGACCTGCCATCCTCCCCACGTGAGGGGTTCAACTCTGCCCCTACTGCAAGGGGCTGCAAGCAGTGCTCTAAGGTCCAGCCTTGCTGCTGGCTCTTGAGATAAGCCGCAAAGAGCAATATCAGCATTGGTGCCACAAAGAGCCCCCTCCACCCGCCAGAAGCAGCCTGAGAGCAGAGTCAGACCAGCTCTTCTAGGCAGACAGGAGCTCACTGCCTGCCCTCCAGGCCATCAGCTGGCTTAGGCTCTTGGTCCTTTAAATTTGGGCTAAGGTGCTGCCACTGCATCCCATGAATGGGGAGCACAGACAAAGCCTGTCTGCAAAGAAAGCAGTTCCTGCAAGATTCTTCTAGCAGCAGAGAAGGAAAATGGCCAATTTCAGCCTGCTGGGTTTTTATCACATCTGTGCTTAGAGGCTGTGGAAGATGATGTTACTAATGGTAAGAAATCACCAGCGTGACAGCCCGGGACATGAAAGCACAGTCTGTGCAGATGTGTGCTGCACTGACACCACCAGAGCAAAACACTGATGGTTAAATGATGGAGGGAGGACTGGGGCACCGAGAGGAAGGTCTGTGATGTACTGACCCTGGTTGGAAAAGTCTACCTGACCCATCACTGGGACTGGGCAGAATAGGAGAATCCCACCCTGGCACAGGGGGAGAGGATCTGCGAGCAGACGGGTGGAGAGAGCCATCGCTTAGTCCTTACGTGTTGTGGGAGGAGGAGATCCAGTAATGGGAGAGGGGGTTGTTCATGTTCTCCAGACACACCATGTCCAGCTGCGAGTTCCAGATGCTGTTCTCTTTGGAAAACAGGAAGGTGAGAAACTGCTCAGGAAGAAACAGAAGCGTGTTAATGATGCAGAGGAACCGGGTGCTGCGGTTTAGCTTCACACACATCTCACCCTCCATGTCAGCAGCTTCTGAGCCGGTAGCTATTTTCTAAGCTCAGCACAGACTGACCAGAGGCAATAAAGACCACACACAAGCTACCTGACCCAGCACGCTTGAGTAACCACAGCGTAGGCATTGCCACCTCTCCTCTGAGCAATGCCAGATATCTGTGTACAAATCCTTTGACCCAGCTGGAGACAAATGAATTGCTCTGCGTTTTATTTTGCAGCTCCCATGGCAGGCAACAGCTCACTAAGGCCATGTGAGTCAAGGGACCTTTGCGTGGGAGTCAGTCCAGACTGCCAGTGACATGGTTATCTCCAGTTGTTTTTATCTTTTAGTTTTCAGCTCTTCTTGCTTTGAAAAGATCCTTATGTGCCCCAAAGGGGCATTAAACCAAATGCAGCCTCCTTCCTTTTCTAAATGAACTGCCTGATGAGCATTCCCAGCTGCACACATTCAGCACAAGAAGAGAGCCAAGCAGTCATTCCCGTCGCCAACCAGCTCTTGTGCCACATGGTGACCCACCACGTTCATCTCATATAGCAATGCAGCTTACAGGAGCTGTGATCCTTTCAGCACCGCCGCCCCGCAGTGAAGGCACCGACAGTAGAGCTGTCACACCGCAGCACCCATTGCACTGGGGTTGGCACACCCTACTCCACCCACGCCATACACACTAGTGTTCAAGGTGTCTTACTTCATCCAGGGAGAAATAAGGCTCATCAATCTCCCTCAAAGGGTCTCTCAGAAAGTTGAACATGAATTCCTGTACCTGAAGGATATCTGCAGCCCAGAGCTCCTGCAAACCCCAAGAGAGACATAAAGAAGAAACCATTTCAGAAAGTATTACTCAAAACCATGTGCAGCTCATCCAACTAGCAACTTTAACCATTAAGGAGGCAGTTTTTAATGCAAGACCATCTCTGCCAGGAATTCAACCGTCAGCACAAATGCCGGATAGCACACAACTGCAGAAATCCGCCCTCTTTCTAAGTGGTCTTCATTTTCTCAATGCCATGCATTTTTCTCTCCAATAGCTCCTTTGCACACATCTGCCATCCCTCTTCCTTCGGCAGCAGAAGCCAACCCTGCTTCCTTTTGCTTGCCTCTCTCCCTGGGTGTCTTTCATTAGGCCATCAAAACAGGCACGTCTCGTTGCTGGTTAACTCTGCTTGCTGCAGACTATGGGCAGAGAGATGGTGGTGGGAGACGGGGAGGACAGTGCAGAGCAGGAGGCCCCATGCTGTCACACGAGGCATGGGAGTGCTTTCATGAGCCACCCCTGTCCTCTTAGAGAAGGAGACCAGCAACGAGACAGGAGCCTGGCAAGAGTAGAAATAAAGGGTCTGCACAGCCACAAATACGCTGGTTGTGCCTGTGTGCACAACATGCACATGTCTGAGCATGCATGCTGTGCTTGCTGCATGACCTAAGATTGCTTTTAAATGGAAATCAAATCCCTTGGCTGCTCCCAGGAGCTGCTGAGAACTCCTGAGCAGACTGCATGGACCATGACACTTTGGCTGCTGCAGACCTGCGGGACCAGCTGAGGTCACAGGGACTGGGTAAACTTCCACTGACTCGTTCCTCCCTCCTGGGACCTCCACTCCTCTCAGCCCTTCTGCTCGTTGTCCCTTTTCTGACCAGGATGCTTGGCTGAGGCCAGATTTACCCTCACCAGTGCTTTTCCTGCATCCTGCTCCAGGAAGGATGCGCTCAGGTTGTGGCCATGCCAGGCAGAGCACCCCACGACCAAATCATCCCAGCTCCATGGCAAGGAGTACTGGATCCCTAGCAATACCAGTGCCTACCCCCTCATCCCTCCCCTGGGCCTGTGTCGAGCTCACCCTCTGGTACTCCAGCAAGAACTTCTGCAACTCCATCAGTGACACCCTGAAGTGCTCAGACCTTTCTCCACCCCTGAAAAGCAGAGAGAGAAGCTTCAGTCACTTAGGCACCACATCATGACCGACTGTTACCAGCATCATGTGAGATGCCATCCGCAACCACCGTGGTGTGTGTAAGCAAGATGTACCCCGAGCAAGCAGCGCTGCAAGAGCAGAGCAGGATGAGCAGAGAGAGCGAGGAGGGCATGAGAGGAAACACACAGCAGCTGAGAATATATGGCCATATCTCAGAGCCAGGGACTGCTCCAGGAGCAGTCCAGGATTCACACTGCCAAGGGTACCACAGTGTGCAACTCTGGTGAAGGGCAGCAAAAAGCATCCGACTGACTCATTTGTACAAAAAAAAATAGAGGTCTGCTTGTCCAAGAGTGAAAAGAAAGAACTAAATAGGTGCAGGGCAGTCAAGGGGTGGTTGTAGAGAGGACAGAGCTACAGGTATCCAGAGGACATGGACTCAAGGAGGCAGGGCAAGGAATGAAGGAGGGAATCCTTCGTAGCTTATTATCTCAAAAGACTCGTCCATGAACATACCAAGCTGCAATGGGCAGCAAAGGGCCATGCTGGGGACTAACACCAAAAAACCTGAAATGACTGGGCAGTGCTGGGTGCCCTGGGCAGAGGGATGAACCAAGATGGTCTGCTGAGGTCCCTGCCAACTCTCTTTTTTTATGGCTATCAGAAAAAAAGAGAGGAGACCACGGGGAATTACCTGAACAAGCTTACAAGTCTTTCACTCCAGTTTCCGTGTCTAAATTCAAGCTCTTTTTATCACGGCTGAGATGCGCACAGGGCAGGGAAGGGCACAGTTAGCAACGGCACCACGGGCACTGCCTGGAGAGGAGCTAGAGGGGACTGCACTGCACGCAGCCTGCACAGTCCCTGGCTTTGTGACCAACCACGAGGACAACCTCTGGGAGGTGGCTCAAGGACCGATTATTTCACATAAACCAGCTGACTGTTTTTGGAGGCGGCTGACCTGAGCTGGATCTTAGTGGGATGTCTGGGTGGAAGAGAGCCCTTACTGACTCGACCTGAAGTGTCTGCAGCAAAGATGCATATCCAGAGTGCAAAAACGCAAGCAGCGCGGTGGCAAGCAAGAGGTGTGCAGCATTCCTCCTCCCCAGCACACTGCTGCAGGCACCAAAGCATGTTATGGAGCAAAAGAAAACAGCCCTTTCCCCAGCAAGTACAGAGAATTATCCACCTTTCTAGGAACGGGATATCCATCTGCAAAAGAAGCACAAGCATTAGGTTTGCACTGAATCTCACTGACGTATGTGAAAGCACAAATTGATCAGGACGGTAACGGGGATAGCAAACCAGCACTGCGCAGCTCTGCTTTCCTACAGCTCACACGTCACCTCCCCCATCCCCAGCAGCCCCAGGCTAACCAGCCTAAAGCAATAACTTCTTCATTCCCTATCATCCCTGGCCCAGAGGTAGGAGACAAGAACCATTAGCTGAGGGCAGCAGGGTTAAAAAGGCAATTAAAAGGGAATGCCCAGTAACAAATACGGTTTTCCCTCCCCCTCCCGGCCCTGGAGAATGCAGCACTTACCATTTTCTGGGCACTGAACATCAGGCTGCGGTAGAGTTGTGCAAACTGCCCGTACGTGATATCCCCATTCCTCTGCTCCACGTCCTGTGGCAAAAACAAAACCACACAGGTTTTACAGGGGCCACGGACAACCCTGCATAGCCCAAGGAGTGTCTCCTCCCACGAGGATTCCTGGGGGAAAAGGGGGAGGAAAAGGCCAAAGCCTGGCCAGACTTTGCCTCCTACCTCTGCGCATCTCTGCTGGGGCCAGTGGGACCCCGCAGTGCCCACGACACAGGCACAGCCTAAACCAAGTTACGTGATTGCCCAAGCTCATCCACATAGAGGCAACACAGCGCCGATAAAAGGGTTACTGCTTACTTGAATAGTTACAAAACAATCATTTATTTTTTTTGTTTGTGAGCATCTGAAGCGTCTGGAAACTAAGACCCAATGTGCATGCTCCCCTTTGGCCTTGGAGTTTAGTGCTGGTGGATGATGGGATGTCATCCAGAGAGACCTAGACAAGCTGGAGACGTGGGCCTGTGAGAATCTCATGAGGTTCAACAAGGCCAAGTGCAAGGTGCTGCACCTGGGTCAGGGCAACGCCTGGTACCATCAATACAGGCTGGGGGATGAAGGGATGGAGAGCAGCCCTGCGGAGAAGGACTTGGGGGTGCTGGTGGATGAAAAGCTGGACATGAGCCGGCAATGTGCGCTTGCAGCCCGGAAGGCCAACCGTATTCTGGGTTGCATCAAAATCAGCGTGGGCAGCAGGGCGAGGGAGGGGATCCTGCCCCTCTGCTCTGCTCTGGTGAGAGCCCCCCCTGCAGCGCTGCGTCCAGCGCTGGGGTCCTCAGCACGGGACAGACACGGACCTGTTGGAGCAGGGCCAGAGGGGGCACAGAAATGATCCGAGGGATGGAGCACCTTGCGACAAGAACAGGCTGAGGAAGTTGGAGTTGTTCAGCCTGGAGAAAAGGCGGCTGCGGGGAGACCTTATTGCAGCCTGCCGGTGCTTAAAGGGGAACTACAGGAAGGGTGGGGGCAGCCTCTTTAGCAAGGCCTGCTGTGACAGGACAAGGCGTGATGGTTTTAAACTAAAGGAGGGTAGATTTAGACTGGATATAAGGAAAAAAGTCTTTTACTGGGAGGGTGGTGAAACACTGGAACTGGTTGCCCAGAGAGGTGGTAGATGTCCCATACCTGGAAACGTTCAAGGCCAGGTTGGTTGGGGCTCTGAGCACCCTGATCCAGTTGAAATTGTCCCTGCTCACTGCAGGGGAGTTGGACTAGATGGCCTCTAAATGTCCCTTCCAACCCAAACCATTCTGTGATTCTATGAAATGGCTGGTCATCATGAGATGACCCTTCATTCCTGGGTCTGCAGTGATGGTGGCAGAGCTGGCTGGCTGTCACTCGGCGGCGGTGGGTTGCAGGACCAACTGGCTTCACTGCCTGTCCTCCTGCACTCCACCCCACCAGGGCAAAGCCCTAGACCAGAGCCAGGAGCAATGTGGGGAGCGGGGGAGGCAGGGTGGGGCAAAGAGAGGGCGCTGGCCAGAAACAGGCCAGGGTGCGTCATCCAGTGGGAGCTGGCACCTCTTCAGTCACCGCCGTGGGTGGGGGCCCTCCCGGGAAAGGCTGGGAGCCTCTGCAACATGCAAACGTGCCGTGGGAGTTTAACTACCACCAGGTTTTGCTCAAAGGCAGGCAACAAGCTGTTGAATGTCCCCAGCGCGCATGAGGAGTGTGATGGGGTCACACACTCACCGCAAGTCTCTCCCGCAGGAACCTCATGTTGGGGACCCGATAGTTGACCTGAGACAGCATGTTCTTCAGATCCTTGGCGGAGATCCTGGCTCAGCAGAGGAAAGAGGAGAAACATGTTCAGCAGCTCTAGGACAGAGGGGTCTCTCCCTGGGACGAGGACAGGTACTGAGCAGCTGTGCCCCAAGCAGCATCAGCTGTGACACCAAGGATGGATGTGCGACCCCAGAAGGATGGGTTGGGACCAAAGGCAGAAGAGAATGTTTTCCACCCCAACAAACTCTGCATCTATGCTGCACATGGGGAGCAGAGAGAGGTGCTTGCATCCCAATGGGAACTGCAAACACTGCTCCTGCAAGCTCCTAACACTGCAGGGCGAGTCCCAGCACTCTCATCCCACTCGAGCTGATGCTGCAACAGGCGCATATTGCATACTGCTTTACAGGAACAACCGGGGAAAAGCATTTTTTCAAGTATCTGTGCCCCAACAAGGATGCTGGGTGACCAAATCCCTTCCAAAACCCACTCCCTGGCCTGTGGAGGGAGCTGGAGGAGGGCAGGCTTTGCAAGTGGTTTGTACCCTGCTAATTTTATCCTAAAGAGAGGAAAAAGCCATTTTCAATGTCTAGCCACAGGCACAGCACTGCCACATCGTGCCCAGCTGCGCTCCCCCAGCCACTGCCACACACACTGCTGGCATGGGGCAGCCAGCACGGCTGTGCTCCCCGCGAGGCCCTTTGCACTAAACGTGCCAGTTCCTGGACTGGAAAGGGCTCTGGTGCCAACCCTGAGTGGGATCCTGCTCCCAGGCGGGCAGAGACAGGCGGCAAGAAGCCCTGAGCCGTCCCTGCCTGCTCCAACGTTGTTCCCCACTGGGGCAACAGCCCTGCAATGAGAAAAAACAGGGATGTCTCCCATCTGCCAGATTTAAGAAGCTGAGAGGTCTGCATGCAATCATTTTCTGGCAGCTCCTGCCTTAAAAGCAAGTCCTCCGAGTATGTCCCAGCAATAAGAGACGCTGCTTTTGCCCCCTGCTGAGCGAGTGGGAGCCCAGGACCCTACAGGATGCTCCCCGATCCTGCAAAGCATAGGGCAGGTCTGACCCTGGGACCGTTCACAGCTTTGGGGTGCAAATATTAATATGCCACAGAAGACGTCCTGTGCAGGGGGCACGCTGTTATCTGCAGTGACACAGAGGGGCAGTGTGAACCGTGCCTCTTTTACGCTTTCCGCTGGAAATGGAGTGATCTCAAACAACACAGAAAGGAGGGATGGAGGGAGCCCCAAGGAGAGGGAGAAACCGGCTGGTGTCAGGCGCTGCAGAGATGAGGGCCTCCACAGCCAGTGGGACACAGAGAGCCCTTGTTTCTGGACTCAGAGCTGCGGGGAGCTGGACGCACGTATGGCCAGAAGAGGACCTGGCCCGGCTCCCGTGCCGTGCCCAAGGCCAGCACCCGGCTGGCCAAGGGCTGTGCAGGCAGCATTCTGCCACTTGCAGGCAGGACAGGAAGAAAAGAAAAGGGAAAAAAAAAAAAAAAAAAAAAAAAAGAGCTGGGAAATGGCACCAGCCTCCCCTTCCCTCCCAGCTGTATGAGCTACACAGCCAACAACACGCTCTCAGCCTGAGCGGCAGCTTTGGTATCTCCCCCCTGCACCTCCAACTCCCCTGGCAGAAGTTACCCCTGGGGCTCAGGGTGAGCTTTTTGGGGAGGGGAGCCTGCCCTTTCCCTTCTCCAGCGCACCCATGGCCGTGTGCAGGGTACTGTGCAAACCCCAGGGCAGGGGGGTCCCAGCAACGAGGTCCTGGGTGACAGGAAAATGAGGTGATGTGGTGGGGGGAGCGAGCCAGGAGTGCAAGGGTGGCTCATGAGAGATGCCCTCATGTGTCAAGGACCACAGCATCCAGCAGCTCTCATGGGACCCCCAAGGGGACACCTGGCGTCCCCAGAGTCACCCAGCAGCAATCCTGCCTTGCTGAGAAGCTGAGACTGCAAAAAAGCTCTTGGAAAAAGAACAGGAGGGGCTGCAGCAGCAGAACCAGCAACAGGCAACAGGGTGGAGACCCGCTGGAGCCAGTGCCCAGCTCTGGTGATGCTGGGCTGTTTTGCAGGGAGGTGTTGGACCACGGCCCTGCTCCAAAGCTGTGACCAGCATTTCCCTCTCTGCTTTGGTAGGAGGATGGGGTATGGAAGGATTTTATTTACTGTGTGTTATTAATAATGTTGAAGTGTCAGAGACCTTGGATAAACAGCTTGGTAATATTTTGAGACAAACTAATTTCTTGTACGGAAGTTTTTTAAGGTTTCATGACAAACAGGCCAAAGAACAGATCCAGCCCTCTCACAGGGGGTGAAAACATTCCCCACCCCGGCCTCCAGTTCTGTAACTCTGCTCTCAGCCACAGGCAGCTCTCCTAGCCAGAGGTGAAACAGTCTCCTCCGCAGCAGTTAGGGGAAAAAAACCCCAGCATCCTGTTATCCTCCTCTTTCCACCTAACCTCCTTGGAAAAACAAATACCCAAAGGCCCAGCAGCCAGTGAAAACAGCCAACATCTGCCGGCGTGCTGGAAGGTATGCACAGGCACCCAGCCGGGAGAAGGCGGAAAGAAAAGGGCTCCGGCGCAGGAGGCTGGGACGCGGGGCGAGCATGGGGTACACGAACACCAGGAATGATTTCTTCAGCTGCCAAAACTGTTCTGGAAAGGACCGAGAATGGTCTGCAAGAGAAGTGTTTTTAAAAAAAACAAAACTCACTGTTCCCTTTTCAAACCCATTTCCAGGCTAAGAAGCAAAAGCAAAGAGCCCAGCGACACCAAAGTTAATGCTGAAAAGCCTCATAAGGGCAAAGATTTCATCCAAGAGATGTATATGTCCCATAACTACTGCCTCTACTTTGCAGAAAATACACGGATGCTTGTAAAATGGGGAGACCCAAAAGTCTTTCTGCATTCCCCCTCTATTGCTGTTTTGATCCTTTTGCTGCCTGAGCTGGAGCAGCACCTCTTCTAATTAAGCGCTTTGAGTTGAAATGTCTCCCCTTGGTTGACAGATAAGGAATAGATTGTATTTTGCTGCCTTAATTCTAAATCATAGAACCATAGAATTGTTCAGGTTGGAAAGACCTTTAAGATCATCGAGTCCAACCTAGCACTGCCAAGTCCACTAGTAAATGCTAACAGAAGATGATATTAGGGAAAACAAGAGAGGTGCAACAGGCTGGCTTTCAGCTCTGCTGGCCATGCCTCAGGCAGACAAATCTATATATGCAATCTTTTTGTCCTGTTGGGATGCTATTTCATCAGTTTTACTGTATAATTGGATGAGAAAAAGGACCAATTTTTTCCATTTCTTCCGCATTCAAGCTCCAAAACTCCCATGCAGCCTCCCTTGCACCTGTGTCAGTGCTCTCCATTGCTGAATTAAGAAATATTACACCCGGTCATCACTGAAAAACAGTACACTGCATATAAAACCCAAGCCTGGATTTGAAAGGTGTGTGGCATATGCAGAGCAGCTGCAACAGATCAATGGCGCCTCTCCTTCCCTTTCTGCCTCTGCAAGGGTTTATCCCTCCTCCGCAAAATCCCCATGCACCCAACGGTGCTCTCACCACGCCACAATATAAATCATTGCAAAGGCAAAAATGTCCAGTGCAGCCAGATTTCCCCAACGAAACACACTCCTGCTCTGCTCCAAGAGAGACAGGTTGAATTTAACCCCCAGCTGCCCAAGAGCTGCCCAGTGGGGCTGTCTGCCTGTCCTGGCTGTCAGGAGGCAGCTTGCTGCAGCTGGGAGAGAGACACAGCAGTGGGGACCAAAATGGGATGAGGGGACCCCGCTCGATTCTCCAGATGAGTACAGAGCAGTGATTTTCCCCTGCTGACCAAGCTGTCTGGCCACAGTCACCCACGGCTCCCGAGCAGCATGCCTCTGGCACTAACAGCCAGGTTTGCTGGGTGAGTTTCTTGGCAGGATTTTGCTGCAAGGATGAGGAGGACTCCAGGGCTCAGGGTGAAGCATGGAAGTCGATAGCAGTGTGAGATCAATACTGCTGGCAGAGACCAAGCGGAGGATGCTCTGGAGCCCAGAGATCTGCCTGGTGAACTGCAACGAGCCCTGCCTGGGCACCCGGGCACATAAGGGGAGCAGCTGGGGTCTGGGCGCTCCACCGCAGCCAGAGGGCATGAGCTGTTGTGCAAGTGACGTCTCCAGCACTTTCCTCCCTGGAGCAGGACCGGAGCAATCCCCCAATGCCAGGGGAGCACAATAATGTGGAAATCAGTGATGAAATGGGCTCAGTTAGCCCCACTGGGAAAAAAACACGTCCCAGGGATGAAAGGAAGCAAATAACAGCACCTCAGGAAGAGGAGATGGCAGCGGCGTGTGGCTGGGGAAAGCAGGTGATGGCAGCAGCATCACTGCCTCCTTGACAGGGAAACGTCCCTTCCCTTATCTCCTTGTGACCCGATTCCCTTCCCTAATCTCCTCATGATAGGTTCAAGCGAGACGTTTCACTTGCTAGGACATCACTAAGCATTCACCCAAGAACCCCACAAGTAGTGGCCCTGCTGCAGCCCATCAGCCTCGAAGCAGGATGATCCATGGCCTCACAGACATCATGGAAGGAGAACAGAACAAACAGGGTGGCGAATAACAAACAGATCCCAGTTCAGCCCTGACAGGGCGGCCAGAGCTGTCTGTTGGCACTTTGGTGTCTGCTTCCACAGGTGATGCCAGCTGGGGGGAAGGTGTTTCACAGCTATGGGCTCTCAAGGTGTTACTGGGTCTAAAAGGCTGGGAAATACGTCAGGAAAACAATACAACTTTTTTAGACTTTTTTAATCCAGTGAAAATCAGCCAGGGAAGTAATGGGACTTGGATTAAGGTTCCTTGGAAATGAAAATTAAAAACCTAAAGAACCCAACAAAAAATCCAAAGCAAAGACTGGGGTTTCAAGTCAAAGCTAAAATCTTCTGGCTCAAACTTTTCTGTGAATGTGCACATCTGGCAAGTGAGTGTTTTCTCTCTTCTTACCTGTCTTCCCGGTTGCGATCCAGTGAGTAGAACTGCTTCCGTAGCCACCTAAATGGAAAGGCACAAACACACACACGCTCAGCCCCAGCTCCTCAACAACAAGCCCGTTTGGTTTGCTGCTGTCTCTGGAAGATGCTCAACGCCACACCATCCACTCCCACAGCTCTTCTTCCCACCAGAGAACTTGTCTCTGCTCCCCTTCCAGAGGCAGCCTACCCTATTTTCATGCAGGCAACCTGCCCCCCTTTAAAACTGTCTCTGCCTGAAAGGGAGTCCACAGAAAGAAAAAAAAAATTAAAACAAAAACCCAAAACCAAAGTTATTCTCTTCTACGTGCCTCTGCACTGAATTGCTACAGATAATACAGGCTGTGCACACATAAAAACATCTGTTTCGTGGTAAAGCGCCTTCTCCCTGCATGCATGTGAGATCAAACTCCAGCCATAGACGACGTAGCACAGCAGATCGACAGGATGAAGCCTCTCAAGGGCAGAGGCAGGAGTGCCAGGTCAGTGCAGCTCAGAGAGGGAATGAGATGTTGTCACTGTGCTCGCCTTTTTCTTTCAAAAAAGGACAGAAATGGGGGGGGGGGGAAAAGTGCAGGACAAGGACAAGTTCCTCACCTTTCAATCTGCAGGGGGGTGGCAGCCCTTAGAGTGTCTGCCACCAGCCAGTTGAGCCCCTTAATCCACATATTGACCTCGTCCTCGGAAGTGGCTGTGGAAAGCGCACAGGAGAAATGGGAGAAATGGATGTAGAAGCTGATCGATGGCCCAAACCTCTTGGGAATATCCCCCAGCATCTTATAACCCCTGTTCCTTCCTTCCTTCATTCCCTTTCTGATAACAGCTCCCTCCCGTGCAGATGCTCTGGCCGGCTCCTCTCCCTGCTGAGCTCCTGTTCCCCTCCTGTAGGATGTACGTGGCTGGCTGGATCCCTGGCCCCTGCACGCCACGCTCTCTCCTGCCTTCAGTTCCCGAGAGCTGGGGCGTTATCTTTGTCCCCAGGCAGTAATGCTCTGGCTGGCCTGGGTGACAGGCACCTGCTTGGCGATGTGTGCCAGCTCCGCCGTAACTTGCCCATCAGCAGCTCCACCCTTTCTGAGGGCAGAAGCGCTGCCTCTGTCCCAGTGTCCCACAGCACTAGCCAGCAGGCAGATTTGCCATGGATGTTAAGGAGTCAGCACGACTGCCTCCACCAGTGCTCGCCTACGTGGGTTTAGACAAGACGCAAGACTTCGTACTGTTAGCAGAAAAAGATATCGTCTGTCAGCAGAACTGCAGCCAGCGGTTACGAGCCTGTCCTCCATCTGAACAGGAGGAGACTCAACAGCATAAACTTCCCCTCTTTCAATAGCAAAACATAAGCCTGGGCACTCCAAGTCCAGCTTAAGTCAACAGACAAGGTGTTGAGGAAAGCTGAGACCAACACCTCAGACGTACCAAGGCTTTGTGAGTTACCGTTTGCTACTGGCAACGTCTTCTCACTCCGAATTGCAAAGCAGGAGTGAGATTTTACTGCTTCATGCGTGGGGCTGGTTACCACAATGCAGCTGATGAATGCCAACATGCCAAGCTGAGATAAAACACTTGATTTCAGGCACACATTTAAACCAGAGGCTTTGGTTCACCCATCTTTTGGGTTTACCGGGCAAATTAACTGACTTAGCTAGGGGTCGAATGTGTACCCTTCAGGGAACTGGTGCCACCTTCCTCCAAAGACGCATCCTTGGTGTGGTAAAAAGAGCACCTGCCCAGGGATATGTTCCAGCTCACTCATGGAAGGATGCATCGGAAGTTTGGGTCCTGCGGTGGTCAGGTGCCTGCCTAACCCTGCGCTGGCACAGCCCCAGGGCCACAAGTGCTT
Organism: Phalacrocorax aristotelis; assembly: GCF_949628215.1. Classification (NCBI taxonomy): domain Eukaryota; kingdom Metazoa; phylum Chordata; class Aves; order Suliformes; family Phalacrocoracidae; genus Phalacrocorax; species Phalacrocorax aristotelis. Next base: position 6,891,422 of record NC_134288.1, on the reverse strand, counting down.
TACCTTGCAAGCTGAGGGTCTTCAGCCGGAATTCTGTGCCATAGAGGACAACGAAGCAGTGAGACTGATCCAGTCGGAAACATGGATCCTCCTGGTACCGATCAAAATCACGTGAGTTTTTTCCTGGACGAATCTCTTTGATCTCCCGAATATCAACTAAAAGAAAGGGAAAAAAAAAAGGGGAGCTCAGTGACTAGCTTGAAATTCCCGTGAAGATGGAGGAGAAGGAAGGGCACAGATAAAGCTGTTTTAGTCATCTGAAGAGCTGGATTACCACCCATTACATGGTGGCAGACCCAGGCATGCCTACAGCACTGGGGTACCAAGCTCTGAACAGCAAACTGCTTCCCTGGCTATGCTGGAAAGCAGGGGTGGAACGACTGCTGGGGATGGTGCCTTGTAGAAGGACTCACTGCATTCAGGCAACAAGAGACCATCATGGCAGCCTCCCAGTCCTCTCCTGCCACCGCTGATGGCACAGGCTGAAGAGGCACCCAGACCTCTAGCACAGCACCACCAGTCTGGTCCTCAGCACAGCCACAAGTGCCCAAGTCCTCCCAGCGAAGTTGTCCACGCTTCTCACCTTTGACAAGGCTTTCAAGAGCCCTAGCTTGCTCCTCAACCTTTCAAAGCAGCACAGAGATCTTACGGCTTATCTTGCACATCTCTCTTGCCGCACGCATGTGGTTGTGCATGCGCACAGGCCTGTAAGCACAGCCCCTTCCTACCGGTTCCCTAGGAAGCCTCCCCAGCCACCACCCCTCTGTTCATCGCTGTGTCCCCCAAGAACAGTCAGACATCTCATCCGTGGCGATCCCCAGGCAAAACGAGCAGAGAGCAGTGCTACCACTACTGCCAGCTCCTTTGCCCTTTCGCTTCACACTTCATGCTTTCCTCTTCATCCACCCAACATACACTTGCAAACTGCACTCTTTTTTTAAAAAAAGAAAGCTTTTCTACAGAGGTGAACCCTCTGAGGGTGCAGCCTCCTGCCCAGCTGGATGAAGCACTGTTTGCAGCTACATCATCTTAGAAATACCATAGATTAAAGATCCACTCCTCTCCAAATCCAAGTTAGATACTGAAACTTGAGTTGATTCTTGGTTTAAAGAACTTGATGGTTGTCCCCGCCTCCCCCTTCCCCACTTTCACCCTAAATTATGTCTGTATTTTCTGGCATCTCCCCCCTGCCCCGTTAGCATCATCCCAGCTCCTCTGAGCATGACCAGGATGCCCAGGGCAGTCCCTGCCTTCACATACACACCATCTTCACCAAGAAAACTCTGTCCTTCCCTAGCCAAGGAGGGATGAAACATTTATCACCTCTGGGTGGTGTTCAGAAGGCCACAGAAGAAAGCACGGTGCAAGGATCAACCAAGCCGAACCTCTGGAGATCCAGTTGTGGTAGATCTGCCACAGTTCTGGAGCAGATTCAACTGCAGTGACCCCCCTGTGCTTCCAGGCAGAATCCCCTTCCCCACCTCACTGCCAAACACCTTCCAAAGGGAAAACATTAGAAAAAAAAGCATGAAAACAGCCAAAACTCTAGAGATCATTTGAATTAAAGACATCACCAGGGAGGTCTGGTATCAACAACCTAAACATATGCGAGGTGCTGCTCAGAGCTAAAGCCAAAGGAGGTGGGATAACAGCTCAGGGCTCCCACCTCTCACAGTTTTGTACCGTCCACATAAAGTGAGTCCCATGGACTTTAGTTTTTTAAAAATGGCTTCTTTTTGAACCTGTGGCAGCGGCAGAGGGGGCTATCGTCGGGGGGAAAGCCCAGATTGCAGAGAAAAGCTCAGAAAGTTGCATTTCTTGCCAGATGAGAGGTGGCAAGGTCCCCAGTTCATGAAGTCGGCAATTCAGTAGGACAGCATGTTACCCTGGCCAGGGCTGGTGACTCCAGGGAGCTGTGCTTAGGTTTATTATCCTCATGCACAGCTATAATGTCAACATGCTTCCTCCAGGCAATGGTTGAAGAAGGCAAGATGAACCGCAAGCAACCAAGCCATGGTCAGATGAAACCCCCAGCTGGTGCCCACTAGATGATGGCTAGGGCAGGGCAGGCAGCACCACCACCACATCGGGCTTCTGGGACATGGGGACAGCATCATTCTGAGGATATTCCTTAGGTTATAGGGCTGGAGTCACACCTCAGCAACTGTCCCCGGTGGGCCAACCCAAAGGTGACCAAGCATAAGGCAGCAGCATGACCATAAGGGACAGCCCAGGGTGGCGAGAGCCAACCCAGGCAAGTCCCAGCAGTGAACGGCAGGGCAAATCCAGGCACGGGGCTGGCGAGGAGGCAGAGCTGCCTGGCTACGCATGTGGGTGGTGAATCTGATGGTGCAGCTACAACATCATCCTGGCAGCTTCCACTGTGGCTCGTGGAGAAGAGGAGCAGTTAACTCCAACCAGCTACCTCGGAGCTGTGCTCCTCTGCGAAGGGCAGCTGTGAGCATGCCAGAGCACTAAACGCCAAGCGAGGAGAAAGAGCTGAAGAGATGCTGGTAAGGGAGCATCTCGCGGCCTCCCTCCCCAGAGGAAATTCTGGGAAAGGACTCTCGTTGCAATAAAACAAAGAAAACAGCAACAGCAACAAGAAAAAAAAAGAAACAAACCCAAGAATCTTTGCTTCCTGGAAAAATAGTTTCTTAAATGCTCAGGGGAATCAAATAACAACATTTCTGAGTCACGTTTCCAAAGCAGATGATGCTTCTGAGCAATGCGGGACGGAGATTACTGCAAACCTGGCGTGTAATTCATCCCAATTAAACTCCACTTACTGCACTCACTGTGGATCGACTCGCCTTTCATTTCAATTTACTGCAGTTTAAAACTAGACAGAAATGTGACCTGCTCATCACCCACAGCAGCAGCCGACAGCACTGAACTGCATCGCGCGAGATGATGCTCACTCCAAACGAACACCATGGCGAGCCAGACACAGGGCTTGACTTTGAGGAGACCTGTAAACCCCACATGAGGAACGTGGGATCGTCTTTTGGCAGGATACGCTGTGCAGCACCACTGGTGTTCATCTGGAGATGATGGCAACCCACTCATTGCCTGACACAGGATGTATCCCGACTGATCGCTGCAATAACCCTCCGAAGCTCATCAGCTTGGGACAAAGCACAGAAAGACCCAGTTCCTTGGGGCTGCAGAGGGAGGACAGAGAAGCACCCTAAAATACGCAAGGGTGTGACTTTTTAAGGCATCATCTACCCTTTGGAAATGAGCTGGCTGGAAGTTCAAATGTTAGCGTGCCCTGCTGTAACCTGCCCATGTGCCCATCCTTAGTGACACAGCACATTATTTTAGCCCTTAAAAAACCATATCACACTTAAGGTCTTTGCATCCAGGACACGCACAGCAGGGCTGAAGACAAATCCTGTCTTTGAAAGATGCAGGGCTTGACCAACACAGTGGGAAAGAACTGTCAGCTGGGTTTTCACAGTAGTTTACCAGGCAGTAACTACTGAAGGAAGGTCCCAAAATATTAATGGCCTTCCTCTGAGTCACATGGCAAGCACCTCATCTCCACTTCGGGTGCCGCAGCATGCTAACCATGCCCTGCACTCACCTCTCGCTGCACAGAGCACAGCCGGTTAATAAGTAGTAAGACAGAGCTATTGTTACAAACTGCACACCTAAAATCCATGCACTGGAGAGAGCCCTGGAGCAAGTGAGGTGCTTATCAAAGACAGAAGCACACAGGGAATTCCTAGGGCGAAGGGCAGCCTCTGCGAGGACCGTGCACCCAAAGGCAGAGGGGTAAAAACCTCCAGCCCACGCATGCTTGCAGCTGCTTGCTCATCTCATCCTCCCAAACATGCCTGCATGTGCCGGGGAGAAGGCGGTTTAGGGTTTGGTTTGTGCAGCCCTCTTCTTGCTGCGGAGCAGCAGGTCAGATTCTTGAACCCCGCTGTCTCTACTGACTCAGACACCTTCCCAGCCCCATTGCAGCATGGAAGAAAATGACCCTCAGCAGGAAGATCAGCAAGCACAGATGCCACCAACCTGGCCAAGCAAGTGCCGAAACACTGCTTCCCTGCACGAACCCCTGCCTCTGTCCCACCCCAGGTCCTCCCTCTGGCACCCCTCTGCCAGCGCAGGACAGGAAGCCACCTGTGCCTGTGGGAAGGAGAGGTGAAGACATCTTGCTATACCCCAGGTCTCGCTGGGGTTTTCTCTCGCTGATTTTGCTCACGTCAGCTCTGCGAGTTGCTGCAGCTCCTGGGGGTAACCCCGGCTTTGCACAGCACCAAGCAGGAACCGCTGCCGCAGGAGTGCACAGCCGAGTGGTGCAAAACCTGCTCCGGGTGGGTTTTGCAGACTGGGCTGAGCACTGCTCAACCTCAAGCGTTGCTACTGGCAGAAAGGCTGCAGGCAAGCTTGCGACCAGCTTGCGGGCCTGCAGGCAACGAAGGCACAACGTGTCCCATTTCCCCTTGCCCTTCCCTTTCCCTGCCACTAACTCCTCTCTCCCACACCCGGGTGCCACTCTCCCCATCCTCCCGCCCTTCCTCACCACCACCTCGGCCAGCAACATTTTTCCAGACAATAAACCAAACTCCAACCCATAACTATTTTCACCGCAGTGCGCGAGAGCCCGTCGAACACAGCCATCTCCGCACACCCCAGCCACCCTCCTACTGGTAAACAGGAAACACAGCGCCTGCGGCAGCCTCCCTGCCCTGGGCCACCTTTGCCTCTTAATCCCCCAGCCTGCTCCCAGCGTGGTTGCTGCAGCAAGTGCCCTCGGCTGGTGATCCCACGCACCTGGACCTGCTCGCCAGCACCTGTGTTTTCTCAGGCAGAGCCCTGCAGCTTTGCAAACCTGCAGGGAGGGTTGTGGGGGGAGCCTGGACACCCCCCCGCCCAGGGCAGGCACGGGAACCTGGCAACCAGCCTTGAGCAGGGAGCGCGAATTAAAAAGGAGAGGGCAAACGAGGGGAGGCAATCTGGAAGCACAGCAGAGGTTCTCCTCGAGTGCAATGAGCGCGCGCTGGAAATGGCATCTAACCACTGCTCCACCACCCTCAGCACCGGCAAGCTCCCCAGGCGAGTGGTGGCGTGGGCTACACGACAGCAGCCCACGAGTCCCACCATGGGTCTGCACCGTGGATCCTTGCTGGGAAAGGCCTGCTGGGGATGTGGCCAAAGACATGGGGATGAACATCTGGTGGGGCCCCAGAACCGCGGGTTGTATGCATGCCCAGGCAGAGGAACAAGTGGCAGGGAATCCAGGATGAATCCTTCAGAGGCAAGTACCCTGTCACCAGGGTGAGCCACATCTCCTCCCCAAGCCACCCTCTCCCAGACCATGGTGTGGAAGACAGCAGTCACTGCAGAAGGTAGAAACCGGTCTTCATGCCATGCGGATAGTGGCAGGAGGAGGAAGAACATGGTGCCACAGCAAGAGCAGAGATAGAGGGAAGCTCTCTGCTGGAGTATAACCCCCGCTGTGGTCTGGCAGGGCTGAGATCTCAGAGCAGGGACCAGCAGCAAGCAAGGACAGATGAGCAGCGGATGAGATGGGAGGTCTGGAGCACGCTGGCCATCCTCCAGCCCTCCCAGGCCGGCGTGTAGGCAGCAGCCAGGAGAGGCTCTGGGAAGGAGGCAGCAAAGCCCATCCAGCCCAGATATGCTCTAAGCTCCTCGCATGGTTCCACGTGCACACTCAGCTGTGCCATGGCTGTGCAAACAGGTTGTGCCCTTCACAGCCTCCCAGTCTTCCCCATAGCCCATCACCAGCAGAAAGGCCTGGCCCTCCACTTGCCTCCAGCACTTAAAAAAAAGTACGTGGTCACATTTCTGGGCAAAGAGCCTTCCCTTCAGCAGGAGCAGGTTGCATCAGAAAGAAAAAGCTGACCCCAGATCCACCCCCACACCATTTAAGAAAAAAATATAAAAACCCCAAATTACCCTCTGGTTACATGAAAACCAGATCCACCCTTAAAGTAATTTAAAAGGGAAACTTCATCCAAGCCTTGTTTAACCGCTGATGGATAGGGTGTTGTAACGTGTAAGGATAAGGACACCCTGGAACAGGCTCTGAGGGCTGCAAAATATCCAACAGAGGATTTTTGGAAAACTGTAAAAGTGATTAAATAAATTAAAAAAAAAAAAGCTGATAAAAAGAGTGTTTAGCCCAGGTTACCTTCCAGGATGGATTTACTGGGGACAGCCTCCAAGAAAACATCCACCCTCCTCCACAAGCATGGCTTGGTGCACTGTGTCCCCCTGGGGATGACACGGACTGATCCTGCCCTGGGGCAGCAGAAAAGCCTCCGGGCTACTCACTCTGGCAGAGTTAAAAAAACCCAAAAAACCAAAAACCCCAACCCACCCTACCAAACAAGTCTTCCTGCTATTTAACATTGTTGATCCCACTAAGCACAACCCTGTGGACATCCCTAGGCTTCCCATCACTGGAAGGTCAGGCCCTCAGGGAAAGGCTGCAGAGGGAGAAAGAGGAAAAAAGAAACACGACTTATATGTGCATGTGGGTAAAAATAAGAGAAATCTATTATGCAGCAGCAGGGAGAACAAAATAGCACCATTTCCCTCTTAATATTTCAGTGGAGGCCCCCTGAAATGGTTATTCAGGCCAGCACTAGAGATCAAGAGCCGCAGGAGTCTGGAGGAGGACTGCAGCCACTCTCCTCGTGCCGGCGTTCACCAGCTGGTTTATCAGCCTGCGAGAAACCCTGCCCAGCCTGGGGCTGCTCCGCACCTGCTCAACGCTTCCGATTTGCTGACTGCAACCAAACACAGCTTAGAAAGAAAAAAAGAAATAGAACCCAACCAAAAATCCCCCATGATTTCAGGGGAACGGTCGAGCGTGCGCTAAGTGCTTTGCTGGATGGGGGCCAGAGCCTTCAGCACCTCGCAGTCTGGAGTCCCGTCGCCTGCCCTTCTCTATATATCAAGTCCCTTCTGCCTGCAAAGCTCCGGGTAAGCCCGGCTTTTGTCCCCACATCCACCAGGGATGCTGGAGACAGTAATTATCTGACCTTGAATTTGGCTGGACTGCAAAAATTAAGGCAGCTCTTACAAAATGCACATTGTACCTATAATGAACACGGGAAGTGGGGTCCCACCCTCTATATCCCCTCTGCAAGAAGTAAAGCAGTAACCCCAACTGATCAGAAACATATTTCAGAGGGAAGACCCACGTGTCTCTCATTAGTATAGGTTTTCAGAGTAATGCTAGCTCAACCTCTCAACCCCAGAAGCTTCCCTTAATAGCAGAGACTTAGGTAGACAGTGTAATGGTGAATTAAATGTCTCTGCACAGAGACGCAGCAATGGGGTTACTGCATCCTCCTCCTGGCCGCACTCGCTGCCGCGCCTGCCATCAGCTATCAGGTTTCCGAAGGACAATCCCATGCCATTAACAGATGGCTTATCCAGACAGGACAATGAGAAACCAGCTGAGGCCTTTAATTTGACCTTACTACTTTTTCAGAGGGCAGGAAGCATGGCTGAGGCATCCGTGGTGGCCAACATAAACACCAAACCAGTAGCACCTTGTGCCCCAGCGAATCCCTCGTCCTCTATGAACTGAAAGTGGCCATGCTGCCCTTTTAGTGAGGCACCAAAACCCCTGTAAAAAAGCGCTCTCACCCCCACTACTGCCCCAGGAAGGGACACAGCCACCCTGGTGCTCAGGGGCCCGTTGTGTCCCGCTGCTCTTGTGGCTACACATGCAGGTACTTCTCCTGCCTCAGAAGAAGATGCAGGTAAAGCTATTTTCTCCTCCAGACTTGGCTCAGTTGTGTCTCAGGTTGCTCCAGCAATTTGCTTTATCTCACCTGCCACCTGCATCAGGAAACAGCAATTTTTACTCCAAGCCACTGCACTTTCCTATGAAGCAACCGTCACTCTAGCCCTACCCCAGAAGCAGCAGCATCCATGCAGAGAGCACCTTGGGAGAGAAGATGCTGGGGAAAAAAAAATAGCTCAATGGGCTGGAGATGAGATGACAGGGAGCTCCCAATTAGCCAGGATGACTGGGACTAGCCTGGATCCTGACTCAGATTCTGGCTCACCTCTCAACGATCTCCGTCAGTCAGCGTGGAGCAGGAGGATTTGGCAGTGAGCTTAAATGCCGCTCTGGGAGCCAGCACCTCTGCCCAGGCACCAGCAGCTTGCACCAGGCAGCCCACGCGGGGCACGCAGGGACGCGCCAGCTACTCTGTGGGCAGCGGTGTTTCCTGCCCATGCCTCCGGCTGCCGCTGCCTCCCCTGCACCCCTGGGCCACGTGTCCTGCGGCTTCTGAGCTCCAGTTCCTCCCTTGCCTGTCCCCCCCCAAATCCTTATCAACAGCAGAGGAAACTAGAGGAGATGCACAGGGAGATTAGGAGATGCTATGCAGCTGCATCACTCTGCGGGTCAGAGGAGAGGATGCAGGAACTGCCCTTCCCTCCTCCATCCCACTCACCCACGTTACAGGCTTGAACAGGGAAACAAAGGTCCTGCCCAGACATCACCCTGCTCCTACATGGCACTGTGGACCTCTCCCCAGGCTGACCCAGACCTTGCTGCTCCGCCAGCTTTAGCCTCATGCAGGCAGCCTTCAAGAGCTCACAGACATCCTCCCGATGCTAGAAGCAGAGGTAGCTGTGGGCTGGCAGCTGCCTATCCTGTATCGTCAGCACATCCCTCCTGCTTACTCTCAGCTGCAAGAAAATATGAGTTAAAAAACCAAAGCTGATCCCCCAAGTGAGCGAAGCAGGATGCTGCTACCTCACAGCCTCTGCGCACAGACCGGGGACATAAAGGCTGGCAGTTTCCGCTCTGCTGGTCTCAGCCTTCCCAGGGACAACTTCATGCTCAGACCCACCTGGCCTGAGCCACCTCCGTGCCAGCGCTGCCACCATGTCCATCACCATCATCTGGCCCCAGCACAGCTAAGAAGGTGGCATTGGATCCATTCTCTACCCCTGCTGGGCTGCATGGCCTCAGGCAAAGTACTCCAGCTCCTTCCCCAGCCTCTGCTGCACAGCCCCCTCGGTTGTACCCCTGGAGCCGCGGGGACAGGGAGAGCGCGTCACTAGGGGAGTCTATCAGCCCAGAGCAAACTCCGCTCTGCTACAAACACTGCGCCAGTACGTCCATCCCAAAGCCAGACAAGAATCCACAACATCAAATAAAGCAAAGGAGCAGAGGTGGGAAACCGATGCTGAGGCACAGGCACTCACAGAGTCTCAGCCCAAGCCCCTGATGAAGCACCAGGAGCCCCCCCGGTCCCCAGACCCTTCCATGTCCCATGAGCAGCCCTGCCTCCAGGCACCTGCAGCCACCACCTCTCCAATGGGGAGAGGGAGAAAGAAAGGCTTGGGAGAAACCACCCAATTCATCCTGCCCTAATGCTGGCTAATGGCCAGCAGTTAATTAGCAGGGTCATTATAGGGAACGTCTCCACATCCCCCCTCTCCCAGCTGCTCTCTCCCGAGGCTGTTTTGCTGCTGGCAGAGTCTTTGGCAGGGATGTTTGCAGGGTACAGGGGAGCTTGCTGGATGCAAAAAGCAAGCGTCGCCCCAGTCCCACAGCCAGGTTCTCCTCCCCGGTCAAATTAACTTCTCGTATGGTCTTCTGCTACGCTCCTGCTGGCTCTCCCAGTCTCCCCCAGGCTTTCTCCCCGTCAGTGGAAACGGAGCATGCCATGCAAGCTAGTCACTGGGGCTCCCTTTGCAGTCCAAGGAAGGATGGGCACTTCAGTCCAGCCCTACACAAGTCATGAGGTAGGTGAGAAGAAGTTTTTTAAGAGAAACATATCTTCCATGACTACTAGAGAGAGCACATCTGGCCCATACCTCACCTCTGGGGTAGCCAGCAGGGAACACCTTGGGAAAAACAAAGAACAGGGCAAGCGCATTTGATATCTCCCCCCAGGTACGCTCCCAAACACTTTGCAGTTTGGGGCCTCTCTTAGAGGCTACCTTATCTGTCTACAGCAGGGTGCAGGCTCCCAGTTTTAGGATAGCCAGCATGAGAAGGGGTGAACCCCACGCAGCACAACTAGTCTGCAAAGTACAGCAGCAGAGTCACGGTTCACTGTGCAGAATTCACCCAGCTGAGTGCTGGGTCTGGGAAGCATGAACATCCCCCCTTGCTGGACACCAGCAACCCCAGGGGAGGGAACATGTCACCCTACCCCTACAGGATAGCCCTGAGAGGGCACCAGTGGGGAGCGCATGGGGACAGGCAGCTAGATGGCAAACACCAGGCGAGGGCCCCAACAGTCCTCCTCCTGGGATGCCTCAGGACTCCCTCTTCTCCTCCATGGAAATTTTGTCTGCGTTAAGTTGTGGGTTTTTGTACCGGCATTTCTGGATTGTGCCGAATCCCAAGCTGGGCATCCAGGGCTGCTGACCATACCCACTCCCGCATGCAAGGCTGGCACCCATGAGAGCCCTGGACTTGTTGCGCCTTCACTGTGCAGGACATGGGAGCACGTTTCCACCCCAAATACAAGCAGAGCGACTCTAGCTAGGGCAAAGCCCTAGTTTTGCTTGCATGGATGCTGCTCTGAAGAAGTCCATGTCCCTTCCCCAGATGAAATAAGGCTTGGGGCAGCCTGCAGAGCCACCCTTCAGTCATCAGCCTGGTCTGTTTGAGAGGCACAAGCTTCCACTGACTCAAATGGAAAGGGGAAGCTTGGCACCGGTGCTTCTGGACAGACGGTCCGTCTAGGAATGGCTCTGCAAGCCACTCCCCAAGGTGACCTTTCTCCTGTGTGGCATCAAGGGCTCCATCCCCCTTGGCCCTGCCAGGGTGAGAAATGTAATGACCTTACAGGAGCACAATAAAATGGTAGGAGGATGGGGGAAGCTGAAGATCTGAGAGCCCAGCTCCTCCAGCCAGCCTCTCCTGCTCCCCCTCCTTCCTGGGCAGACGTGGAGCGGTAAGGAGATCTGAGGTACCGCAGAGGGCAGGGATGGGTCAGTGGGGCACCTGACACAGCGCTGCATCTCAGCATGGAAGGGGGTGAGATGCTCAAGAAAGCTGCTCCCTGCGCAAGTGTCTCCCATCGAAGGGCCCAACAGGGAGCACCTCAGTGCAACATCCCCACATCCCTCTCCTTGAGTTTACAGGGTCACTGATGTCCCCAGACTCTCAGCCAGCTGGAAGACTTCTACCCTCTGCCAGCACTGCCTGGGACGGGAAGGGCACAGGACTGAGCAGACTGGCAAAAAACAATCAGGAAAGAAGGGCAGACACGGCAATCCAGCAGTTCCTGAGGCAAGTCGAAGGCACAGCTCACAGCACAACAGCCGGGAGCTTGGCAGGGCCAGTGAGGAAGCCCTGGCAGAGGCGGATCTGAGTACCTGGGTGTCCAACAGCAGCAAGTTCTCCTTGGAGCTCTTTGGGGATTTTGGCACCCAACATAGGTGCCGCCTTGACTCTTTCACGCCCAGGGAGTCATGCCCTACCACAAAGCAAATGGACACAAGAGTGACCACACACTGTCCCCAGGACAGGGCACAAAGGCGAGGAGTGAAAACTGAAGGACAGAAAAGATTTGTCACACTGGTGGCAAACGCCAGTGGTGTTCAGATGCCATGACTCAGTTTTCATCCATCCCAGCAGCCGATGCAATCAAGTTTCCATGACAGTGATTTAACTGCAAAGATGACTGCCGACCAGGACATTCAGTGGGCAGCAGGGAGATGGCTTGTTCCTGTCCCTACCAGGGCTTGAGTTCTTCAGCGTCAGGGTAAAGTTGGGAAGAGAATAATAAGACAGATCCCATCTACTGCTGAGCCATTTGAGGTCACCAGAACAGCCTGACCTCTCCCCCCACCATGCTCAACTCAAAAGCTGTTTTGAGAGAGCAAGGACTGAGTATTCACTAAAGCACAGATGTGTTTTCCAGATGTGTGCCCCCCCCCAGTTCTCCCTGCGTGCCATTATCTGTGGGACAGGCCCCACAGGGCTGCAGTGTCTCCACCACGCAGCGAGTAGCTGAGGCACCTCCTCCTCTTCCTCAGACTCCCCATGCAATCCCCTTCCACCCACTGCACTGTGAACCAGAGAAAAAGGCAGAGTTACTAGAGCAGCTGCTGGTGAAATCAAACCTGCTCAAAGTGGTTGAAAATGGAAACAATGAACCTCCTCTTCCCTTTTCACCAGTTTTGCTCTATCTGCACTAACCATGATGGGAGCACTGATGGTGTGGGCTTCACCTTCCATCGCCAAGGCAAGAGTATGGTTGATAACTAGTCAATGGCATCTTCTTACAGCACCATCCAACTGAAGATCTCCAGACACTGAGCAGATACTACCTAAGCCACACACCACCCTAGCAAGAGACATTATCTTCAGTTTACGTAGGAGAGGCAGGAGCTCTTGCTGATGGTCTTCACACCAGGCTCCTCTACCACTTGGGTTTCTTTTTGACCTCACCTGGGATTTATTTGGTCCCCAGAACTGGAGACCTCCTACTGCTTGCACACCAACCTGCTGCATGGTTCATACCAAACTTGATGTGCCAATGCTCCAAAACTTCATGCCCTTAGGCCTTCTCATGACATGCCCCAGAACCTGAGCTGCTGGGGATTACGGGGACCATACTCCAACCAGCAGCAAGACCTTGAGAACAGGATGTCACAACACATTAAATGACATATGAGACACCAAAGAAGGGAGACAAAAAAAAAATAGAACAATTTCTGCTGCTTTGCTGGGATGTAGAGCCAAGTTATATCCCAGCAGAGCCAACTCCCTGCTACCCAGCAAGCGTGGGAAGCCCAGCACTGCTCAGCGACCCAGGACAGCTTTTTGGTCCTCTGAAGTTGAGGAGGGCTGTGAGCTGGCAAGGATTAGCAGGACAAGGACTGCAGGCTCAAAGGAGAGGAGTATAACCAAAGTACCCCAGGATCCTGGCCAGAGGATCCAGAGGTGGTTGAGTGACGCCTGTAGGACAGGCGCTGGCAGAGGTACCTGAGCACGGCTGCTTGGAGAGACGAGGCAGCAGCCTCTGCGTCTGCTCCGGTGCAGCCCGGCAGCACGAGTGCCTTGCCCTCCGCCTGTGCCAATAAGGACCATGTCAGGCAGCACCTGAATGCTCAGCAAACAGAGCCAGCCCCTACCCCACCTCTCCACCAGCTGGAAAGCAGATTTATGGGGCGCAGATTTACAGAAGAGGGTGCTAAGGGGGTTAAAGTCCTCTTGGACACCCTGTGATCCCAACACAGCCAAGCCCCTGCCCGCAGCCACCCGTTCTCTGACCTGGCTTACAGGCTGGGAACTGCACATGTGGGAACACCCCCTAGAGAGGGCGAGGGATGAGGGACGCACCGGCACACGCAGGAGGGATGCCCTTTAATCACCATATCACCTGGCCCTTCTGGGAGCAAGTAAACAGGAAAGGGACTCTCAAGCAGCTGCTCTACCCAGCGTTCCCGCGAGGCACAGCCTGCCGCAACAGTCTTCCTTGATGTCCCCTCTCAGTGACAACTATTTCCAACCCTGGCTGGTCTGGCCCTAGCGCAGATAGATGCTCAAATGGAGCAGGACGGGGCCCTGCTCAGCACAATCCCAGAGGAAAGGAGTAAGGCACACTGCAGAGCGAATCGGGGGAGCTCCAGCAGAGATGGAGAGCAGGACACTGCCGTACTGGAGCAGCTCACAGGGTCAGTAGGCAGCAGAGCAGCCACAGCACCCCCGCATGCTGTCAAGAGCAGGCCTCCCGCACCCACCTCCCAGGTGCCACGATCCCTGCAGCGCAGCAGGACGGGCCGCAGCACGGTGACCACATCCAGCTCCCGCGTGATGGGTGTTGAAGCTCGAGGGAAAAGGCAACCCGAGGCAACCTCAGTCCCAGAGAACAATTTACCCTGTGGTTGCTCCCCCAAGGGCCATGGGCAGGAAGGCAGCACCCGTCCCCCCACCGTACAGGTAAAGGCCAGCGGTGGGCAGAGAGGCTGAGCTGCAAATACAAGGCAGCACGCTCTGGGTGTGATGATTTCAGTTTGTCAAGGCAGAAAAAAAAAAAGTCATATTCCAAGAAAAAGAAAATAAATGCATTTATAATGGATGGGGGAGAAAAAAAACAACCCATAACACACAGTCCTGCCCCTTCTGCTGTGGCTGTTAGCCATTTCATCCTCAAGGCCAGCAGACAAAGTCAGCTCAGCAAAGCGTTCCGTTTATGGAAGCTCCATGTGCTGGACCACGACCTTCACCAGGACAATTTTAAAACAACGATGAGGGTTTGCCTGTCTGCGGGCAGGCAGGCGTGCATCAGGACACCATACTAACAGCACAAGGAGACACGACTGACCACAACCTCAAGAACCACAAGCATTTGCAAACAGAAGGTATAAGCTGCAGGGGAAAGCAAGGGAGAGGTCTGTTCCAGACTCTGGAAGGCTTTCCGCAGCTCTCCAGCCAGCCCAGTTCAGGACCCCCAGCTCCAAATTGAGCTGAAGAGCCACCAGACCACACAGGCAGCAGAGGTTGAGCTGAAAAGCAGTTTGAAAAAAATCACAGAGACTTTAAGAGTATGAGCTGTCAGCGTTGTAAAGCTCTGCTGACTTCTACAGATTCAGAGTTGCCAGCTTCTGCTAGAGGTGCCAACTCTTGCCCTTTTGGGTGCTCAGGGTGCTCCACAATCATCCATCCTCCTGCCACCCGATGTATCAAGGTGTTTGATATGTGATGGGGACATATCAAGAGGTAACAAGTTGCCCAGAGACAGGGAGAACTGTGACAGGGGGGATGAGCCCGGCACAGCCATCGGACAGAAGCAGACAGCTCTGCCTGCAGCTCCAAGTGCTGGGGGATTTTCAGAAAGGCAAAAAATTCTCAGAAATTAGGAAGTTTCTCATTTGAATCAACATCAAAAAGCTTCTCCCATGTAAAACAGCTGTTTGCGCAGCATAAAAATCCTCAGACTTAAAGATTATAACCATTCTGGAGGAAAGCTTTCTCCAGCACTGCAGAGTCCCTCTGGGAATGGCTGTTGTCACTGTGTCCCCCTCCTGAGGACTCTCCCCAATCTGGGAGACACCCTCCCACCCCTGTCTGACACAACACCTCTGGTAGAGAAACCGTGCTCGGCGGAACAGAGGAGCAGGGACGTCAGAGCAGAGGAAAAGCCATGAGATCACCCACCCACCCCCGTCCATGGCAGGATACAGTCACTGCGCAGAGGATGTGTTAGATATTAAACTGATCTCGTACACAATATTGGCAGGAGAGAGCCAGCAGTAGCAAACGCCGTGACCAAGTGAGCTGACAAGCCTCACGGGTCCATGTTTGCTGGGATGGTCACAGGTTTCTGTGAGCATCCCTGGCTGTCAGGTACCAAATAATTTTCTCCATAGAGCTGCAGGTATCTGTTCAACACACAACCTTTCTTCCTTCATCCTTCTCTAGATAGGTATACTTCCAGTTGCTGTGTTGCAGCATCATCTTCCACCATCCGCTCTCTGAGCCTGTTTGGCCAAGGGGAAGAAGAGAGGATGTGGGGGAGTAACTTTTCAAAAGCATTGTAAGGACTTTAAAATTTAAGCTCCACTGATTTCTCATTTCTACTGCCCTTAAACCTCAGAGCACACTAGGAAAGAAGGAGAAGTCTCCACTGACTTAAAACATTGCCTTTCATTGTACAACAATGGTTTAAACTGAGAGCTGCATATGGTTTTTGTGACTGAAGCCCGACACCTCCTCACCACATGCTGCAAGCTCTTCCTGGGCTCCCCGCACCCCTCCTTCCTCATGTGCTTTACACCAGGTCCTACCAAACCCACAACAGTTCAGGAATGGGGACACAGCACAGGGGGCTCGCTGCAGCCCCAGCAAGGCCACCCAGCTCCGAGAAGCAGTCACGGACCTCTGAGCCCAAACGACCAGCCCAGCTTTCGGTTGACCTGCCATTTAGTAGAGACCATTGCTGTTGGCCTCTTCATCTAACGAGCTACAGCCCACCAGCAGCGTGGTCCTGCTGTATTTCTACAGCCATGCAGGACTGAGGATCACCATGCTCGACAGCGGGCTGATCTGGAAGAAGTCGCACAGCTCCTGCCAGCCGGTTTCATGGCCTGGATGAGACGCTCAGCACAACCTGTTTGGAACACCGACCCCAGCGGCATCCCACTTTGGTAGAGATGGAGGAGATGGACACACAATCAAACATGCTCCACTTCCAGCAGCTTCAGAAGTTATCATCCTCAGGCCAAGCTGCTGGAGTTGATCAGGGCAGGACACAAGCAGAGCTTGTGTGATATAGCCAAAACTCTAATGCAGTCTCAGCTGAGCACTTGCACTCACAGAGCTCCTGCTCCATCCCAAGCATTAGCAAGTTTTACATCCCAGCCAGACTACCCATCATGGTGCAGCAGTGTCACTTGGGTCACTTCTGAAAGGACAACAGTCCCCACGCTCTCTGGAGGGGAAGGTTCCGGCCAAAGGGCAGTGCCCGAGTTCCCAGGATCACAAAAATTAAACGAAGGTTGCACCCCCGGGGCAACTTGGAGGTCAAGCCTGCTCTACCATACGCAAGGCCTGGGGACAGGGACCTTAGCACCGCTCAGGGACAGGGACTTTAGCATGGACTCACCCCTAGACTCCTGCTGAGTCTGCAGGGAAGCCTCCTCTCCTCCATCTGCAGTCTGCAAGACATGCAGAGGGTCACACGCCTGCTGGTGCAGAGACAGGCGATGGGCATTGCTAACAGCCGGCACGTCTTCGGGATCTTTGCAGTGCACACCACCGTGATTAGATAACCGAGCTGAGCAAACGCTTCGCTGATAAGAACGACTACCCCCGCAGTGCAGGCGCGGGAGCTAAAACAGAGAGCAGTAAAAAGGTCACAGATTGGGTTGTGCAACTGCTAGCTCAGCCTGGAGATGAGGCACATTAGAAGTCCTGTATGAAATCCCATGACAAAACTGCCCCTGGAGATGGGTGGTGACGGCACCGAGCACGCGAGGTGCTCCTCCGCAAAGCCAGATGTTCAGATCCAGCTTACTCAGACGCTCCTCTCGCCACACATGGTGTCCAGCCAACACGGCTGCCTGCAGGCAGGGAGAAAGCCAAACCGCATCGCTTCTGCCCTGAAAAACCTGGAGCACTCAGGCCCTTGGCGTAGCTGAGAAATAATCAGTCCGACACTACGCAAAACCTCTCCAGCACGTTTTAGTGAGCTTAAAACCCATAAGCCAATACCTTCCACGAGGTTGGCTGGCAAACAAAGGAACTAGATGGATGGACAATGTGGGTGCAGGTACCACAGTGGAGCACAGGTCTCCCAGCTGGCCAACCTCTAGCTGCTCTCTGGGTTGCAGAGAAGCTTTTGAGAGATCAAAGGAGGAGGTAATTTGTGACATGCCTTACTACTGCATGAGCAGGGATCTTCTAACCTGTTCCTCCTGGAAGGTGCTACTGAGAAGAGGAAGGAGATGACAAAGGGATGTGAAGCGAGGGAAAGAGGCTGTTTCAGTTTGGAGGTGAAGGCAGAGTAGAGCTCATTCGTCTTCCCCAGTTTAACACAAATATCCCAGTGAGCAGGAAGGGGACAGGTAACAACACAAAACACCCCTTCACTCAAGAAACATCCATAGCAAAGCTTCAGCAGGAGCAGCTTTAACTATTATGATGGTCACAAGCCACACTCCCACCTTCCCACACGAGCAATTCTTGCAGCCCCTGCTCGAGGCACCTCGGGAGCAAGCTCCCCTCCTCCCAGCCCCTGCGTGCCGCGAGGGGCCGCATCCTGCGGCCATGGGGTGGTGGAGCAGGAGGGGACCTGCCAGTGCAGGAGCCACCCTGCATCCCAGGAGGATCCGACTCTGAAGTCTGTTTATCCTTGACAGTTATTTCTGGCTTGCTCCCTTCTCAAGAGCTCCAAGCCCCTCAGCTTGTTCAGGTGGCCTCAAAAAAATAAAATTAAAAAAAAAAAAAAAACAAACACAAAAAAACCCAACAAAACACACACAAAAAAAGCTGTGCCTCAGTGGACTAACGAAAGAGGCAGGTATTTGGAAAGGATGAGGTGAGTACAAGCCACCCTTCAGAGTCACTTTGTATTAATATTTTACAGTTCCTGCCTTTTCTTTTACACAGGCAATGGCTTTTCTCCACCTCCACGGGACTGAGCTCATTTCACTGAAAGCAAGAATGCAACCAGGGTTTCTTTCGAGGTGGTTCCCCCCCTCCCTCTCCTCTATAAAACAAACATCTGCTCCAAATTTTCAGCTCGCTCTCTGAGCAAACTCTCTGAATTTTCTGACGTGTTTCAAGGCAAACAGATCAATTAGGAGCTGGCCTATAACCCCCCAGCATGTGGAGTTATGAATTTTGTAAAGTTATAACCCCCCAGCATGTGGAGTTATGAAAGTTATAATGACCCTTTTATATTAAAAGAAGAATTGCGTAACACAGGAAGTTTAAAAAAATATGCATAAAACAAATGACTTGAGGGATTAGCTCTACTTTGCTTTGGGTGATTAACAAAAAGAATAGAAAATTATTAGAGCTCTTCCTATCGTAACAGCCAGGCCCTCTGCAGAGTTGATTAGCAAGAAAGCAATGCATTGGTAATTAGAGCTGGCTGAAACCCTTTTGGATAAAAGCAAATATTAATTGAAAAAAATTACTCCCCCCCCCCTCCCCAACCAGGACTGCATTTTGCACAGCTTGAGTTTTGAAAAAGTACAGGAGGAGGAGGAGGTGAGTGCTTCTCAAAGCAAAAGGCTTCCCGCACAGACAAGTTGGCCCCCCCCTCCCCATGCCTCAGCCGATTCTGCTCAGTGAGAGCCAGGGCGCTCTGGGGCGAGCTGAAGAGCCTAACAAAGAGCAGGAGATGGTTCCTTTCCAACAGAAGAGGTTCTTCATCTGGGAGCCCAGCTGGCTGGAGCTCCTGCTCTGCCCACTGCCGAGTCAGAGCTGCTCACGGAGGGGAGGAGTGGGGGGACGCACACGCTGACAATTGACACACAAGGTCACTCTTTATGCAACGCTCACAAAGCGCTACACAAGGGTTACAAAGCAAGGGGACGAAGAAGAGGTCTGTCACACCAGCAAGGGCTCCCTGCTCCTCTCGGCACCAGCGTAGCACGGCCCCAGCACCTCCCGGCTCACGGGCAGGGGGAAGGCAAGGCTGAGCAGTTTGGCGGCGGCCAGCAAAGCCGGCTGGTTGCCTGTACGTCTATAGCACGTGTGGTGACGCTGCCCAATCCACCAAACACAAACCACTCCCCGGTCAGCACCCCTCTGGTCCAATCTCCCTGCTGTTAAGAGATGCTGTTCAACACTAAGGACTTTGTCCTTGCGTGCCAAAAGCTGCTTCCAGAGGCCAGCTCAGATTCCACTCGCTTCAGTAAGTAACTTGAAACAAAAGATGTCCCAGCACCTCTGAGCACAAGCAGCGGGGCTGGCAGCCACACACCCATTCGGTCAGGGAGAAGCTGTCAGGCCGACAGCACACCACTGCTGAGGCACCAAAGGCACAGAGCATGGGGGTTTCCCTGGACCTTCCTCCAGGCGTCCTCCTCTCCAGTGGTGGGGTGTCCCCTGTCAGCTCCAAGTCAGCATGCACCAGAAAGCCAAGCGCCACCAAAACGGAGCTTTTCATGAAGGTGAAGGCAAACAACTGGTTGACTATTGCAACCACCCAGAGTTCAGAAGAGATCAGAAGTACTGACAGGCAAGCACCCACAGATCCTGGGGAGGCAGCAGCTCCACGACACCACCCACAGTGATGCTGAAGCTCTGAAACGAGCAGCCCCATGCCAAGGAACGATGACTGTGACTGTGCCCAGCAGCCCTCTCCTCCCAGCACACCTCAGCTTTAGCCCACGTGCCTGAGGCCACGTGGAGACGAGCCTGCTGGCGCTCTGTCCTCTCATGCACTGCCTGCCATGAAGGAGGCTTCCCAAGCTGCAGCCATGGGGTCCGTGCTCTTCCCAACGGGGTTAGTAATGGAGCCAGGTTCCCCAGCACTGCCCACCCTTCACTGGGACAAATACACATCTTGTTTCTGCAAAACCCACCAAGTGCAAAGAAAGGAGCACAGATCCCCCATGCTGGGGTGTTCGGGGAAACAGATAAGTCTCCAAGACAGGGCCATCTACACAGACATGCCCTGAACCTAAGCCCTCCATATGTGACATACCATGGATACTCACTCATTCTGAAATAGATAAAAACCCAGGATCATTCCTACTTAGACAACTAACTCGTGTCCAGGGGGTTCTGAAGCTCCATGCTGGTCTCCATATCTCAAGAAACACAAGAATATTCATTAACAACCCACGAACACAGCAGTCTTTTACCTGTGGACCCCCAGACGTTGCCCAGTGGAGATGCTGTTCCATGTGAAGGAACATCTCACAGCTGGCTGCTCTCCTCTGCTCATGGCCTCACTCATATGGCAAGTTAGAGCCAAATCAGTACTGCCACAAAAACCAAACCCCAATCTTCCTGCCAGCCCCAACCTCCTGGCTCCCCACACCAGGATGGCTTATCTTTGTGGGGAGAAGTGGCTCAGACATTGCTCATGGTTAAAACTACCCTGCACGGACAGTGATTAGCTTGACTCCAGGTCACTTCCCCCTCTGGTTCTCACCACAGCCATGTGAACACTGAGCCAGTAAAGGCCTGTCTTCAAGGGGCAGATGAGCCAGGAGGGGAATACATCAGTGTATTTGCCATGTGAAGCGGAGCTGTCACACACCTGGGTTTTCACAGGCACCCTTTTTCCACCCAGAAAGCACATGCAGATAAAAATAGGGAAGTTGGCCAACAACCTAGAATTGCTGGCCATTGATCAAGTGGCTTTGCCTCGCCTGCCTAGATACACAGTCACTATTTGTGTACACAAGCCGATATTTCCACCTGAAGCTCCCACGCTTCTGTCCAGGAAGCGTTAAAGCAAAGCTCTACTTCTCAGCCCTGCGAAGGAAGAGGGCTGAGCGGATGGGTGCTGCTCCGGCTGCTGGGTGACACCAGAGGAGGGGACTGAGGGTAGGGCGAGATACTCGGGTGTAAGGAGGAAGCCATGGTGAACGCATCTGGCATCAGAGAGATACGGCTGAAGATACAGCAGCTGTTCAGGCTAATGCCCTCTCTCCCCAGCATGGCCCATCTTGCCTCTCGGGAGGGTTACACGCACTGCGGGACATCATCACGTGTGTTGGGAGGCACATGACGGGGAGCACACAGCCCGTGGCCACCAGGCAGACGACTCACCTGTGGCACAGCAGAGGAACCCCAAGAAATTTCCACTGCTACGTTTAAAGGAACACGAGGGACCTGGCTGTCCCGTGTTCCCCAACTCTTGTTTTTCTTTTGCTAGAAACCTGTGGATTTTATTATTTTTTTAATGTGATCATCTCGGTCCCTGTGACACGCTCTCTGCTTTTACTGATCTGCTCTGGGCTGTCCACACAGCACAAGAAGTCCCGGCAGCCACAACATTATCATCGTTGTTACCACCATGGTTTTGGTACAAAAGTTAAAGCTTTCTAAATTTCCCTGAAGTTCAGGTCCCAGCCTTACAAGGGCTGCAGCACGTGCTTAGGTCCGCCCACAGAAACGATCGCCCATGTAGACATCAGTGGGGACCTCCGTCCCACCATGGACCCACGCAGTCTGTAGACGCTGTCAGAAACCAGTGCCTCGCCAGCAAAACAAACTCAGCTGTGCTGAGTTTAAGCACAGCTTCAACCCAGGGCCAACAGGGCGCCGCACAGGGGAGCTTCACATCCCAGTGAAGCTAACGGAGCCCAAGGCTCCTTCCAGATCTGCCTGGAGATGCTGCTGGGCAGAAGCTAGAGGACTCCAAGGGTCTTACAGCAAACCAAAGCTCCAAACTGGAAGCACAAGCATTTTGTGGCCCTGCCACAGAGACCTAACCATCACCTCCGCCTCCTTTCTCCACCTGAGCTCCCTGGCAATACTAACAGCATCCAACTTTTCCACTCTGGGCCAGCAGCACTTGCCAGGAGGAACGACAACCCCTCCACAGCCACGCTGCACCCCGGTTGCATCCCTCAGTGCGGGGAAGGCCAGCGCCAACGCGCCGCCGCGCCAAAGCCAGCGCCAGGACTTCCGTCACATCGCCTTTGCGCGCATCCCCTCTTCCTCGCCTCCAGCATCGAACAGAGACACTGTCCTTGTGCTGGTGCGTGTGGGGGCGGGAAAGGTGATTTAAGAGAAACAGCAGTAACCTAGGAAACCAACGCCACAGTTAAAAGTTTCCCAGTGTGGGGCCTCCCTGCTCTCTCCCCCTTCCCACCCATCTTTGTGGTTTTACACTGACATCTCTTACAAATCTTTTCCCCTCGTGCTAGAGGTCCACATCACGCGTGGGAAGGCGAAGCCAGCAGGCTGCTCTGCCCGTACCTGCGCCCGCTGCTGCAGACGGGGTTTGCCGGAGCCGGGCCCAGGCTGACCGTGCTCCACCTCACACTGTGCCATCACCCTGGGGCAGATGCGCAACGGGGAGAGGGGACGAGGGCAGAATTGCATTGCAATATTTTGGATTGTTTTTTTTCTGCTTTTTGCTCTTGCCGTTTCGTCTCATCTCCTGCTCCGAGATGCAGCCCTAAAAGGGCTTAAACTAATCCCGCCTCCTTCTGAGGCTCCTTACGGCTTTTAGGTGCTGTTAGCCAAGGAAGAGGAACCAACTTCATCCCAGGGGAAGTCTGACGCCGGAGAGGGATGCAGAAAGTTGGGGGGCGGCGCGGGGGGCGGCCATGGCGGTACCGGTCACCGTGCGGCGGGAGCCGGCCCGGGTGGGGAAACCGGACACCTTCTCCGCCCCCCCCCGGGAGATGCCGGGCACACGCAGGCTGGCCTTTGGGGGGGGGGGAGGGAGCTGTTTCCCCCCTTCCTCCTCCTCACCGAGCCTCACGCCGCTTTCCGAGCGGGCGAACGGCGGCTCCCCGGACGGCTCCTGCCGGGGCCGCCCCGCACCCATCGCCCCGGAGCCCTTTTCCTCCCCTCCCGCCCCGGTTTCCCGGCCGTCCCCCCGTCCCCCCGCACTCACCGGCCCCCTCGATCTTCTCGGAGCCGCGGCTCCAGGTGACCTGCCGCGTTTCCAGCTTCACCTGGAAAGTTTTCCGTTCGGGTCTTTGCGACTTTTTAGAGTAAAAGAGGGTCATGACGGTGCCCACCTCGAGGCTGCGGCAGAGGTGCGCTACCTCCGCCTCGCTGGGCGCCCCGGGGCCGCCGCCCGGCCCGGCCGCCATCAGCGCCGTGAACAAAGGGGAGCGGGAGCGCCCGGAGCGCCGCCGCCGCCGCCGCCGCGCTCAGCGCCGCCCGCCGCGCCCCGTGCCCGGCCGCGGGGGGGGGCGGGGGGGGAGGAGGAGGAGGAGGAGGAGCGAGGAAGGAGGAGGGGAGGGAAGGGAGGGGGGGGCGGTGGCGCGGGGCGGAGCGCGGCCCCTCGCAGCGGGGGGGACGCGGACACGGGAGGCGCCGCGAGCGCGCACGGGGCCCGAGTGGGGTCCGCGGAGATCGCGCACCCCTATACATCCCCCCCCCCAACCATCCACCCCACCCCACGGCCTGCCTGGGGTGCCCCGCAGCATCACGCACCTCGGGCTTTGCCGACTGTGGGGTTTTCGTGGTGCCAGCGCGCACCCCCCGCGGTGTGGCACGTCGTGGGGGGGGGGGGGGGGGGGTGTGCAGCAGCATCCCTACAGCTCGTGTGGGGTCCCAGGGCGACATACCCCACTGCACTCCTGGGGATACCCTGCATGGCACACATAGGTCCCCCGGTGCGCCACGCACCCCACAGTGCAGGGTGCAATGGGGCCCTGCCACCCCCACAGCACATTTTGCGTGGGGGTCCTCCGTGTGCAACACGCCTCGTGCCGCGGCACGTGTGGGGGTCCCAGGGGGCGCCACATCCACCAGCGCTGCACCCCGGGGGCCGTCACCCCTGGTGCACAGCCTTGGGGCCTAGGGGCTCAGCCCCTCCCCAAGGCTCCCACCGCTGCCCCACCGCCTCTCGTGTCCACTGTGGGCACTGTGCATGGCCAGCGGGCGCACGCAGGGGCTCGGGTGTGAGCAGGGCACGGGCCAGGCCAGCAGCTGCCCCTGGGAGCTGCTCTCCTTTCCTTGCCCTCCCAGGGACATCCCCAGCCCTGCTGTGCTGGGACAGGCCAAGCAGGGTGGCTTTTCCTAGGGACAGTCCCCTCTCTCTGGCTGCGGCTGGCACCGTAGCACAGCTCCTTGCCAGAGCCAGGCCTGCAACTGCCGCAGCTTCCTCCCCGTAAATCACAGCTGGACCTGTGCTGGCAGGCAAACCAGGACGGGGTTTGCAGAGTGGCCAGTGGCATCCCATCCCCGGGGGATGTGGAGGGAGCTGGGGGTCATGGGAGGCTCTCCAGCCCCGCTAGAGCCCAGCAGGAGACCACACAAAAGCAGGGTTAGCCAGGGGATGAGCAGTTGAATTGGGAAGCATTTCAGGGTGGTTTGCTCCATTCATGTGGTTAAAGCCTGCAATTTCCCTTTCTGCTCTGCTGGTCTTCCTCCCTGCCTGGAGCCATCCTCCCCATCAGGGCACCCCAGGGTGGGCTGTGTGCTCGGGCTGCCCTGGGCTGGGGGCCAAGTCCCAGGTCCGGTGCAAACACCGAGGTGCGGTGGCGGGTGCATTGCCCACCCCAGTAGGGGATGCTGGCCCGCAGCCAGCCTGCCCAAGGGCGAGCACGGCCCTGCTGCAGGAGAGCAGTGCAGGAGGGGATTTCCCACAGGGAGAGGTTGGAGGGGATGTACCCTGATACACAGATGTATAGGTATATGTATATATGTGTATGGATACAACACACATATGCACGTCCATGTATGCAGGCCCACGGCAAGGCAGCATGTGGCCAAGCAGCTCTTGTCTCACCCTTCAGCTCATGGATGGATCTGGAAGGGGCATCATCTGCGCAGGGAGGCACCCATTGCCGAGTGCACCCCAAACGCGAGCGGCTCCCTCTGCCTCACTGCTGCACCTGCCTTCCAAGGGACGCACACAAGCGCACACACACGCAGCCCCACAAGGTTCACAGTTGCTGAGGGTCCTACCTGATGTTGGGGCATTAAAAAGGCAAGGACAAATGCGCTGGGATAAGAATGAAAATCTGCCCTTGTAAAAATGACCAGCGTATGACAGCACCGTAAGGGGTGACAGGACTCTGGGGACCCGCTCAGCTAAGGCAGAGCTGCCAGGAGCCTGCCGGTGGGAGCCCCGAGGCGGCCAGGTGAGCCCGCAGCCATGGGTGTGGGACCTCTGCCCTGCGCCCTGTGGGCTGAGCCACGGCCGCTCCCGATGGGAAAGTCGCTCCTTGCTTGTGTAACCGCCTTGCTCGGGACCGGCAGGAAGCAGCCGGCTCCCAGTGGTCTTAAAATAGTTGAGCATTATGGGCACACCCTTGTTTTTGAGGGCAAAACCTGAGAAGGGAGTGTGGCCATCAAAGAAACAAAAAAGGTAACCCTCTCACTCCCAAATGCTGCTTGTTCGTGCTGCTGGAGAGCACCCATCACGGCATCTCCCTGGCCCTGGAGCCCTGGGTGGCCAGGGCCTGGAGGTGGTGGTTTGCAATGAAGTGTCTGCAATGGATATTTTTCCTTCTTTGAGTTTGACTAGTCACTTTTTAGCCTTGCATTAACTCTCCGTGTCCACGATGCTGCATGCCGAGGAATTTCACAGTTTAATATGACAGCATGCAAAACCATTTTTGTTTGTCTGCCACCTGCCAGCCTTGTTCGGTGGTCCTGGCTCCTGTACCGGCCAGGCTGCGGGCAAGCACCCCCAGCCCCTCAGGGAAGCGGAACTTCCATCCTATTCCTGTGATCCCATCCCACTCTACCTTGCCTGGGCTTTGGTCCACAGCGGGTCAGGCGTGTTTTGCTTTTGAAGAAATTCCCCGGATCATGTTCATCATATGGCTGCGGAGGGCATGGGCTGTGCTGAGAGAAGGGGTTTTTCCCTCTGCGCTGGCCCCAGCACCTGCAGAGCCCCCACAGCGTGGGGCGCTGACCCCCGGTATCCCGTGGGATTCATGGAGCAGCTGCATCCTCCGCCCAGGAACAGGCAGCAGGCGAACAGCCAGGTGACCTCCGGCTTAAGGACAGCCCCCGGCCTTGCTCAAGGGCTGGGGAACAAAATCCAGGGAAACAAAATGCTAAGGCCATCCTAGGGGTGAGTGCAGGGGTTCCCCACAGCCCAGCCTCCCAGCCTCCCTCTGACACCAGTGTCCGGGAATGGATGCATCCCTCTCCCACCCCAGGGACTCTACATTGAGAGGAAGTGCCCGATCCTCATTGAAGCGAGCGGTACACAGCATCTTGCAACCCCCAGGAGAGATGCACCACTCTGGCTCATTTATTTGTGCCATCTGTTCTGTGCTGTCTGGGGTGGGTAAGTGAGAAACCAGCCCATGGGCTCAGAAAATCACCATCGAGGAAGAGCTTCCCCTTGTCCTGCCGGGAGCAGGATCTGGAAAACCCGCAGGGAACGTGGTGCCGAGCTACCTCCCACCCCGGGGTGGTGTTAGCAGACACAGAGCAGTGCAAGGCGGTTTTTTGCCGGGGATGGAAAGCAGACCCGCCTGGGGCCGCAGAGCCACTGCGGATGCTGGCACGGCGCCTGCCAGCCGAGGAGCTGGGCAAAGCCGTGCCCGCAGCCAGGGCTGCCTCCCACCCCGCCTCCTCCTGCCCCTTCCAGGCATTGCAAGATCCCTCTGGATTACAAACCAGCACCTGATAGGAAAACCGCTGCAGCTCCAGGTTCCCTGTCCCCGCTCCCTGATGTTACTACAGGAGCACATGCTTTTTTAATATCCTGAATTCACCTGGTTTCAATTTCCAACCCCTGAATCCTGTAAGATATCAAGGGGGATGGGGCTGCGTCCAGTGGGGTTTGCAGCCCGCCCTTGGCTGTCAGGCCCCGTCCATGGGCTCATGATGCACAAGATCACGTTTCAACCTAAATTTTGCCCTCTCCGCTGGTCATGTCACCGCTGCCTCAGTTTCCCTCACTGCCAAACACAATCCCGATTATGGGGCAGGGAAGCTGTACTGGCGTGTGGCACCAGGGCAGGTGAGGACCAGGCACAGCAGCGGTGGGATGTAAAATGGGATGCAGCAAATTTCATGCCCACTCCTGTTTGCACAGTGAGTCAACGGGATATGGAAATTCTCCATGTAAAATGCAGGATGCTCAGCCCTGACCCTGCTGTGCCACAGGCAAAATTACAGATTAAATCCTCCCCAGCTCCCTGCCCCAGACAGAGCCAGCAGGGGAGCGCCCATGCTCCCCAGCGGTCAGAGGGAGCTGAGTGACTTTTCAAGGGCTGGTTTTGCACCAAGGTACTTCTCCCTTCCACTGACAGGGAGATGCACAGGACACTCCGGCCTGGGCCACCAGCCCTGCCTCGTACCTCCACACAGAGCACGGCCTGAAAGCCACAATCCTCTGCCCAGCCAGGGGCACCCTGCTGTGTCTGGGGAGAAGGATCTGCCAGCATCGATGCTGGGCTGGGGGGGTCCCCCTCTGCAGGAGCACATCCCTCCCTGCTGCATCCACTGGGGCAAGGGGAGAAGCGCATCTCCCTCCCCAACAGCGTAGGGCATGGGAATTTCATTCGGCCAGGTCTGAAGACAGGGAGAGAGGGCTGTATAGAAAGGGTATGTTTATGGACTGCATTGTTCCAGACACAGGCAGGTCAGGAGCACAATGAGCCCCTTCCCCTCTCCACTGGTGTTTTCCCTGCTGCACCTTGGAAAGGCCCCAGAGAGTAAGTGGTAACTCCTGCCAAACTGCAAGTTTTTGCAGCCACAATAAAGCGCCTGAAAATATCACAGCAGGAAGCCCTGCTCCGTGCTGGCTGCCGAGAAGCTCCTACGGCTGGCTGAGCCTGACCCTGCAGCCACCCTCTTGGGGTTTGGGAGCCCAGCAAGTGCTGCCCCAGCACTGGGAGGTGCTTGTGGAGGAGCCGGGGCCTGTGTCGGCTCCAGGCTCTGCAAGGACACCGTGCCCTGGGCTGCTCTCCAGTGCCAGGGAGATGGATGCATCCCTCAGCCTCATTGCCTCTGCCCCTGCCCAGCCACAAGGAGAAGGAGCGGGTGCTGCTCTCACTCCATCCTCCTCCCTGCAGAGGGCTGCAGGCTTACAAAAGGCAGCAGAGAAACCACACCAAGAAGAGCAGCTCAGGTCTCACCACATCCCGCTGCTCTTGCTCTTTGCTGCACCACGCAGGGGTTTTCCTGGGACCAGGTGAGAAGACAGCCCATGGGAGGCAAAGCAAACCGATGCTGGGGTGCGCCCACATGGAAACCCAGTGACCATTGCTCAGGCAGGGGTGAAACAGGGAAGGTCAGAGCAAGGCAGTGAGAGGCCACATCCTTCCTGCTGGGAGGAAGAGGGGACTCCCCTCTGCCAGCAGCAGGCACTGCCAGCTCCTGGGGTCCGTCGTCTCTCCAGCAGGAGCCAGGGATCCCAAGCTTGTACAGCACAGGGGAGACCAGCCCTGCCCTCAGCCCCCACCCTCCAGGTCCTTGTGCCGAGCAGAGCTCGGCAGAGCAGCCCCACTCCCCGTGGCACCCTCCACCCCCAGCACCCCAGAGCATCCTCCACCCACAGCCCCAGCAGCCCTGCCCTGGCCCCAGCTCCTCCCTTCTCCCCCGCAGCCTGCCCAGCAGTGCTAGCTGGAGCCCTGGGCTGCCATTAACCTGCTTTTGGCCAGAGCCGAGCAGAGGCTCCCAGGCTCCTGGGCACACACCACAGCCTGGGCACAAGTATCAATGCAGAGGATGTTCCCATCAGCTACACAGAGTAAAGGAAAACCCACACACTCGTGGTGCCCTTCCTTGTGCTTCCTGGTGCAGCCGGCTGCAGCGCATCCTGGCTCTCTGCAAAGGCAGCCCCTTCAAAGGAACAGGAGCTGAAAACCACCACAGGGGCCACCCGAGCCCAAAGCAGCAGCTTCCCACCCCTTCTCCCTGCCAGCAGTCAGCCAGGCTGTGCTCCTCGCTCCTGCTGCCTCAGGTCACTTCCCAATTCACTAAGGCAATGGCCTCTATTTCCAAGGATGCTTGAAGAGACCCAGAATACACACGCAAAGCCACATTCCTGACATTCCCACTAACTCACAAACGCAGCCAGTGAGCCCCAAAGATCTTTACTGGCATCCACAGCCATGGCTCAGGGTGTGGGCAGGCTCCGATGCTTGCTGTGCAGGCTGCACACGGACAGGGCTCCAATGGAGACCAAGCAGCTTATTAAAAGGGAATGAAATCCTTCAGGCAATTCTGCTGGGGTTGGTTGGGAACAGGACCTGGGCAGCTCTGCACCCTCAGAACTTGGAGGGCCGGCCTGCTGATATTTACGTGCATCATTCAAGGCAGCTTCCCGGGGGTGCAGCAACCAACCCCTACAAGCACACTGCCACGTGGGGAGCACATGAGGGATCTGGGAACCAGGCGAGCTGATGGAGCACCTTAAGCCCAGCCTGACCAGCGGCACAGCCTGGTCAGCCCTCTGCGCCCCTCACCGGCGCTCCAGAACACCCCACGCTGTGATGCTGCAGGACCAACTCCTCCATCCAGTGAGGGTCTGGCTACATGACCATACCCGCCTACCACGGAGCCACCACGACTCAACACGAGCAAGCAGCAATGACAGTTACTCAAAACATTAGGGCAACATGAGCAGCAGCGGAAAGCATTATCCCTTCCAAAAGCCAGCCGTGGCCAGGTGCCTCATTTCAGATCCCTGGCACCACTATGAGCCCACATGCTCTCAACTCCCCCGCTGATGCAGACACAACTGCCGGGTTAACCCCAACGCACCTGGCCCCTGCCACGGCCTCGCCAAGTGAGAAAGGCCCTGTTCAAATGAGAAAGGTTCGAGCATCTTGCTACGGCGGCAGTGCCTGCTGTACGGGGGCCGCGAAACAACACGGTGCCGGGCACACCACCTCCCCGCCAGTGTGGGGACCTCGCGGCCCAGGGCCCGAGGTGGAAGAACACACAGACACCAACACTCAGTTAAGTTGTAGGAATTTATTTTAAATAACCTACAGTTGATTAAAAGGGAATTCATGATAAAAATAGAAGATACTTGTTGAGGAAAGGCTGCAGGAAATGGTCTTCGCACACACACTACGCTAACAATGCCTCTAAAACTAATGATTATAGCAAAAAAAGGTTTCACATTAAAATTCTGCTTTTTAATTTTTTAAAATTTTTTTACACAATTACAAAAGAAAAAATAAAAGCCCTAAAATCTTGATTTTTTCCTTTTTGGACCGATGCTCATTTCCCTCGAAATTTATTGACCTGTGAAACTTCTTTTTACACAATAAAATCTTTCAAGTAAAAGAGGGGAGTGGGGCTTAGAAAAAAAGGGGGGGAAAGGTAAAACAGTCTGACAAACCTAAAAAGTAGATATTCTTGAAGTGTACAGAGCGTGTTCAGAACAAAGGGTGATGGGAATATCATTTGTAGCTAATTTCACTTGTCCTCAAATCCCACACGCACCTCCCCATCACACGGCCCCCTCCCCCGCTCCCCAAACCTACACGATCTTTAAGATCAAGAAGAAAAACACCTGTTTAAATATTTTAAAATAATTAAAAGAAATAAAAATTCACATTTAAAAAAGGAACACTCAAGTCAGGAGGCCGATTTCCCATCACGCTTTGCTCTGAACAAATGTGGTGGATATTTGTAATTCATGTTCCAATGCCACGACTGTTTCAAGTGACAAATTAAAAAAGATTTGGGTATTTCCATGACTATAGTGACAGCTGTAACAGGTGCGTTGGGTTTTCTTAAATTTTGTTTATTTGTTAAATTCTGAAATGGGGCGGGAGGGGGAGGGGAAGGGCAGGGGTTAAGGAGTCCATTTTCTATTAAAATATAGAAGTTATTGCAAAACCCTAACTGTAAAAACGCACCAATATAATTGGATTTTGTATACAGTAGCTAAAGATTCCCACGCTCTCAGTGTGATGGTGAATTTGCCTGGCGGAAGGTTGACAAATCCCCCATCCACTTGCCCTGCCTCAAGAGAAAAACCACACAAACCAGACAGCTAGAATTTGGATCTCTGAAACATTTTTAAATAAGTTGTCCATAGGACAACTGGCTCAGCTCCTTTAGGATATTTCCAGGTTATGCTTTCTGCAAGATGTTGGCTGTTTTATCTGATGCTCACTTGCCCCTTTCCTCCCCCTTCCCCAGCATCCAAGGACAAGTAAGGCTCACAGTTTATCAATCTCCCTAAAAACCAGGCTACTCCCCCTTTTTTTTTTTTCCCATAAAATTCAGCTCATTAAAAACAGGTTAAAACTCATAGTCTTCCTCTGCCATGTCGATAGCCCAGGCAAATTTTTCTCGTTGGGTCTTGTTATAAATCTTCTCTATAGGAATTCCCCACTTCTTACACCTGCAGAAGAGGAGACACTGTTAGAGTCAACACAGCACAGGCACTCAACTGTCCCTTGCCGTGCCCCGCTCATCTCCCGGCACCTTTTTAGCTCTGCTCCATTACAAGACACACCACGCAGCCCTCTGGCGTTAGATCCTGCAGGTTCTCCAGCCCATCACTCCCCAGCGTGGTGCTGGCATGTTACACTTGAGGCAAGAGACTCTTTTATAACTTCCTGAAACTATCCAAAGATAAGGGAAGGCCACAGGGACAGACACCTCTGGCAGCACAGGGGCACTGCTCTCAGCCACAGCCCTGTCTGCTAACTGGGTGGGACACGACACGAGGGAAGGGCTGGTTCCTTCCAGCACACCCCAGGCAGATGCTTACCAAGCAACGGAGATCCTGGGATCCAGATAGTTGAGTTTGGAGGTGCCCAAAGCAATCTGCTTGTTCTCCTCCCTATCTGTAGCCTGAACCTCCAGCTTCATCAGTTGCTCCTCAATCCTCTGCACTGCTTTCTTCTTGCTCTCCACTGTCCTGGGGTGGGAAAGAACCAAAGCATTTAATGCCTAATGCTCTGCTGGGCTTGAGATGGCAGCGCTGTGGGAACCCAGCGGGACTCTGCTCAAGGTAAGCAATGCCACCAGCCACAAAGGGCAGCTGTGTCAGCACAGACGGTGACACAAAACACTCAGCACATGCAATTAAGAACCGACATTTTTGAAGAGGCAGAGCAGAAATCTTAAGCAGCAGTTTTGTTTTACGGGATTGGAAGCAACAGCCTGAACTACACTGATGCTACACCCACTTTAAAACCAGCCCATCTATCCCTCTATAATAGTCATGCTGTGATTCTGCTTTCAAAGCTCCCTTAACTCAGCACCCCTGTGGCTATTCTGCAGTGCCCCCACAGAGTCCACGTACATCATCTGCACCGCAGGCTCCCAACAGAGCACAGCAGAACCCAGAAAAGTGCGTGTGCAATTGCGTAACTCCTGGTTCCCCATTAAGATGGCAAAGCTGCACACTGGATCCGTTGCTCTGCTTGGTCCTGGGCAGCAGGGTGGTTGAGCACTGGTTGGTGCTCAGCTCAGAGGGGTGACACGGAAGAGACTAACGCTAGTGACCACATCAGGAACTGCAGTGTCAGACCACCCTACAGTCGTCAGCTTGAAGGCTATTTCTTCATGCACTGAATGAAGAAGGGACAGGAAAGCCTGAGGAAGAAGTCTTCCCAGATCACAGGCTGGGGGAGCAGAACACAGGGCGAAGGACTCATTTGGAGCTGAGAGTACTGTGAGCATTGCACAGCCTGGTAACACCAGCCTTACTTTTTAGACTTCTCATCCCTCCGGACCTTGGCATCAGCTTTGGCGCTTTTCAGTTCTCTCCTGGCATCAGCTAACTGCTCCTTCTTGGCATCGATCTAGGAGAGGCAAAACCAGACGGCAGCACTGTGAACAAGCTGCTGACAACTGTGGTAGTCACCCGTGGGCAGCACGACCCAGGGAGTGAGTCTGTGACCACGTTCATAATCCACCAGCGCTCAGACCCACTTCTGCAGAACAATTAGGCCATTGGCCTTTCAGTTTGCTACAAAGCCTAGTGTGGTGAAATATTCCCCTCAGAAAATAGGGCCCCACTCATTTCCAAAGACAAGGTTGTGCTGAGAGCTCTCTCGCACAGCTACAATCAAGTAGGTGAAGGAATTGGCTTGGCCTGGGACTGGCCAACAGCCCCTCCAGGCAGCTTGTCTGCCTCCCGTGTATCCCGCTACTACCAACTCTCTGATGATAACATGGAAGGATGATCCCTGTTCCCTCAGCAGCAATAAGGTCTTGCCCCACATCCTAGAGGCTGAAAGCTATTAGGGTTTCAGGCAGTTCTTCTCCAGTAAGTTTAGGATTCAGGGAGATTTAGCATTTTGCAGCCCCTGTTCAACCATTCCCCTTAAACATCCCCCAAGCTCTACGAACTAGGGTGAAGGCAGCCATGTTAGGTGTTACAGAAGCAGGGGACACTGCAGTGCCAAACCAGAAGTCCTTATTGTGAAGGTTATTCTAAAGCCAGACCAGGAACAGACCTAACCCCTTTGGACCTCATGGCCTTCACCAGAAACAATCTGCAAAGGAAGAGGTCAAGTCAGAGGGGCATAATGTACCATGTACACAGCCTGCACTGACAGTGGCCTGGGAGTCACGCAACAAGAGTGGATGCCCACTCTGGGTTCTTTAGGGGATACAAATCAGAGCTAGAGCTTGCTGCTCTGAAGTTTCAATGGCAGCAGAATGCATAACTATGGGATGAAGGGCAGATAAAAAGGGTCTGGTCTTGGCCTTTACAAGTAAAAGATGACTCAGATTGAAAGGTGTCCCTTTCAGCTCACTACTCTTCTCCAAGCAGGCCCATCTCTGAGGCAGCACTAACAAACTCCTGAGAGGGAAAAGCAGGCTCTGCTGCTGTTTCACCCCAAGTGAAAGGAAGCAGTGACTCCTGAGATGCAGCACTCTGAGCCCTGCCCCAACCCAAGAGCTGGGCAAGGGTGGGGTACCTTGCTTTGCAGGTTCATCATGGACTTCTCAAAGGTCTTCGGCGGAGCCCTCTGGTGGTTACACAAAATGGCAACCGCTCTGTTGGCACGGTTATAGGAAAGGATCTTCGCTGGGATGTTATCATCCGCTGCAAAGTACAAGAAAGTGGTGAACAAGTGGGTTCTCCAGGGCTGTGCAGTCCCAGCCAGTGTCCTACTGACTCTGCAAGCTCACAGTCACTGCAGAACTGACCTTCCCCTCTGACGGGCCAGTCTCAACACTGCACTCTAATTACAGTTTTAAGAGGCTGAGCACTTCCATCCTGGGCCCTAACTCTTTCTGGAACAGTTTCTTCAAAAGCAAAGACACCATTGCTGCTCATGAGAAGGGAAGCACATCCATGCTCAGAGCAAAGGACAGCAGGACCATACTGCTCAAGACACCGTTGGGCTTCACAGATTGAACGTGCCCATTTTGTAAAGCTGTTAAAGTTACAAGTTGTCAGTGCTCGATAGAGAGGTTGTGAATGAGCAGCCAAGAAACGTGGGGCTGTTACAGATGCATCTGCCTTCCCTGTCACCTGTAGCACTTTACAATTAACAGAAAGCAAATGAAGAGATTTTGTAAAGGACAGGCATGAACTAGCAGGCTCACCTTGGTGTGCTCACAGGTCAGCTCTGCCCTGCCCCAGTGCTGGGCTGCTCAACTACCCCAAAAGATTGTCTGGCAGCAGATTTTTGGTCAGACCTCAGCTGTCTGACTTTTGCACTGACACAACTGCAATGAGGAAGTGGTGTACAGATACAAGACTTGTGGCTAAGCCAAGGACACCAGGTCTGTGTTGCAGAGTAAGATCTGTTCCCCTCACAGATTCAAGGACAAGACTTACGATTAGTGAGCTCCTTGAGCTGCTGCTGTAGCGTGATGGAGGCGTTGTAAGTACGGAATACCTTGGCTGTCAGTCCCTCCATAAGGTCTTGAAGGTGTTTATTTAAGATACTGGTCTAAGGAAGCAGAAAGGACATGACGATTAGCCCTAGAACTGACCACAGCATTTGTGAAGTCTCTAGACACATGGCTGATGAAGACATGCAGCTCAGGGCTGAAGCCTAATGTACCTGACCACAATATTACTGAAACCAAAGAAAAGGCAAACAAAGAACCAACAAGTATGAGATTGGTATCAAATACCACAAGTGT
Source organism: Phalacrocorax aristotelis (assembly GCF_949628215.1). NCBI lineage: Eukaryota > Metazoa > Chordata > Aves > Suliformes > Phalacrocoracidae > Phalacrocorax > Phalacrocorax aristotelis. The sequence continues at coordinate 6,856,297 of NC_134288.1, read as the reverse complement.
CCAGAAAAGTTTTTTTCAGTGTAGAGATTTTGGTTCCCAACTTGTCTGCCCCATCCCAGGGAAGGTGCCTGAGCCACCACAGTGCTCCCATAGAGCCAAATGTGCAGACGGGGATGGCATCTGAAAATCTGTCACCTGACACAATCATCTTCTCTGAACTCTGAAAAAAACTCCCCAAGCCAGAGCCAGACAGGCTCACCAGGACCAAAACCCATTGCTTCAGGAACCTGTGGGCACAGTGGACAATACAGACACCAGATTGAGAGAGACTCTCACTGCTTTTAGGCTGCTCATGCCAGCTCTGGAAGAAAATCACAACTGAAACCATGTCTGGAACAGAGCAGTTATTGCCTGGTGCAGACTGAGCCTGTTCATGGTGCTCTACCACCATCCCATTAACTATATGCTTACATTGAGGCGGTCAAAGAGGTCATCTTCAGGCTGTTTGTTCTCCATGAACAGCTGAAGATTCTTGAACACCTGCAGGAAAAGAAAACGAGTAACTTCAGGCACACAGACCAGACAGCACTGGGTAGCAGTAACATGTAAGGAAGCAATACTGCCAGGGAGCCATTTAAACTATTTTCAGGCAACAGTGACAATGCTGGATGTTACTTCCCAGCAGGTAAAGACCCACCTCTCAAATACAACACCTGTGTTGAAGGTTCCTCCCCAGCAGCAAGAGTCTGGAGCATTCAAAACCTTTTATCCTCATCCTTTAGATCAAGGCTGCAGGAGACCTGATTCTGCTCTGGCTTAGCTGCCTAACACAGAAAGAGACCCTAAACCTACCACTTTTCCGTTACTGTCCGTCATTACTCCAGGCAAAGAGACCCCTGAGCCATTTCCCATGGAGTGACACTACCAAAACTCAACCCTTCTCACTGTTACATTAACTGTTTTGTACTGTTCCACCCCAAACAAGTATCACTCAGATAGGGAGAATAACCAAAGCATCTTTGATTATACTGAGATGACAAATCCTAGCTCTCCGTGCTCCAAATCCCCAGTTCCCACTTCTCAACCATATACATTCTTCTATAGACACTGAATACACACAGGTTTCTAGTTCCACAATAATCAATTCCCCATTGTAAGCACTGAAGAAGAGACCAAGAGATACCAACACCAATAAATCTAAACAGGAAAAATGTTTTCTTCTTTAAACAAAGAAGTAAGAATTCTCATTTTTATATGCTCATTTCTATAGCAGCCATAGTTTGGGTTTTTTTCAGTTGTTTTGCCTCTCAAGAGGACAACATTTACTGCCAATCATTGTTACAATTACCACAGTATTTTACATGCGGTATCTAACATACTGTGCTGACTGCAGAGCTGTGGGCCAAATGCAAAGCTGTTACACCCACAAAACCAAGTCTTTTTGGACAGTGCCCTCCAGGTTCATGCTGCTGGATGGCGATTTATTTCGGAATGAGGTCAAGATCACAGCGGATTTGAAATTTGTGGGTGACAAAGAAAAAAGGGAATTAACATTGCCTATGAAAGAAGTTTTGGTTGGTAGATACCCGGGTTCACAGGCCAGAAGTATCAGTGCAGCTACTCCGTATGCTCCGGAGCACCCAAGACCAAGACCTACCTGAGTGAAGATTCAGCTCCAACATGAACAAAACCACTACGACAGGGAAGCTGGTATCATGAAAGCCCAATTCAGGCTGCTACTCTAACAGCGCCGTCCAGCACTGTATTTCAGAACCTTTAAGCTATTACTGGTCATATAGGCCTAGAACTCTACCTCTAAAAGTGACAAAACCAACTCTGCTGACCAAAACGAGACCCAGGAAACTCATCTAACATAGCTGTTGCAGTTATGTTATGCCCACTCTTGACACTGAGACCACAGGGAAAAGCAGTAAGATATTTAAACATCTCATCTGCTGGGTGATGTCACACCACCAGCAGCCTTGTCTTCCGTGGCACCGCCAATAAAAAGGGAAGAACATTAACTGACTTATCTGGATTGGTATCTGACCAATGATGAAACACCCTGTTATTGCCATCAAAACTGTTGAGCACATTTTTCTGCAATTCAGTCTGCATATGTGTTTGTGGAGATGCCTTACCCTTTTCTCAACAGGGACTTTGTTGTAGTATCGGATGGAGTCCTTTCCGAGGAAGTCAAACTCAACCACGTATTCCTGGCCATCCAGTTCAGGATGCAGCTTGATATGTTCTACTCTCAGAGAGCAGCAGCCCACAGTGTCAGCTGTCTCTCCTTCTTCTTTTTCGTTACCAGCTCTCAGGGCAAGCTAAATTTATATCAAAACAAGAGAGGTAAGCATTTCAAACCATCCCAGTAATGTACAGATGTTAGAAATTTTCAGACACTGGCCTAGAATCAGCAGTGTCCATAGGAGAAGAGAAAGGGAGAAAATCCATTTGAGTGAATAAAATTGATGCTTAGCAAATCGTTTGATTTTTTTTTTTTAGAAATCAAACTGACTTCCATGTGAACCCAACCTGATACAAAATCATGAAGTTCAGTTGTTCATCTTGTATGATCCTACTTCTTCACTACACACTAAATAAATACACGTTAAATAGCACATAGGACGCTTTGTGTTATGTAAATAATCTAAAGGCCACATATGGCTGCATAAAAAGTGTTTTAACAGTAGTGGCTGAATGGATTCCTGATTTTTGAAGAAAAGCCTTCAGTGCTCATACAAAACCACAATTACTCAAATTAAAGTTCCCTGGTTTACACCAAATTATTTTGAACAAAACCTGTTAAGTTAGTTGGTCAAGACACCATACCCTACCAGGGCAACAGTTCTCTGGGAACTGCTTTTAAGTAGCTCTAAATGCATCAAAACAACTGCAGTTTTCTTTATGCTGTGGTGAAAAAATTAGCATAATTATGAAACCTCATGACTGTGACCTCAAACTAAAGAGGTGACAAACCAGCAGAAATTCCCAGCAGGAAAACTGAAACAGCTGGAGACAAAAGGCCCATGCAAACTACCCAGTAATCCAACTGGGCGATTCTGGAACCAGGCTGAGAGTTTTGCCTGAACTAAAACAATGCTGCCTGAAATAGCCGTGTTCAGTACAATAGTCTATTGCTCTGGATTCCAGGTAAGGGGAAGGAAAAGGAGACAGGAGCCTGCCCACCAGGGAGTCTCAGGATACCTTAGTAACTGGCTCAGTTCTGCCTCAGGAACACACAGAGCATTCCTGAATATTCCCAGCAGGACAGGAAAGGTAAGAGGAACGTGCTGGGGAACAAGCCTTACTTTATCAATGAAGTACAGTGCCACAGCCCTCTGCCGTACTTTCATCTCTTTGGATTTCCAGTCTTCTCGATATTGATTTCTGATTTTATCTACGCACTTCTTCAACCTCCGAGCTGTCTCATACTTCTGCCAGTCCTTCTCACCCTGCAGAGGAAGTTGGAAGAGAGTAAGAGAGTCAGCATCAGAAACCAGGCAAAGGACCAGTCCCAATTTGCATCTCTCAAGGCTTTGCAAGTCTCTGTGTGGCAAATGGTCTCGCTGTACAAAAGCACTGAGATTTTGCTGCTTAACAGCTCAGCTTCAAACTATGCTGCCATGCAGCTGTAGGTAATTCAGATTTTCATGATATTGAATGGTTCCATGGAAGTGAATATAAGACACAAAAGATACTGTGTCTTCCATGCTTCTCAACATACAAATGGTTTCCTCTGCTTTATTCAGAGGACACTTATGCTCTTTCAGCTGTGTAATTAAACACCCATAAAACATAAAAGCAACATCAACAGTTCATCATCATTATTATATATTCAGGCCATGGCAAAAAGAGGGCATGAATTCACAAGGAACAGAGACTTTTTCCCTAGACTTGTAGGATAAACCCCTTGTTTCCAATCCAGGAAAAATATTTCTTAGAAAAAAAGAATTAATGAGAGGAACTTAAATCCTGCCCCCGAAACTGAAGGCTACTCATCTTTCAACAGGTTTATCACTGCTTTTATGGAATTGGTCCTTTGACTGGTTATTTGCTCCCACAGCAGGGTTTGTTTTCCTTCAGTCATGAGCTCCTTACCAGCCCTCTCAGCCAGTGTCCTGGCCACGTTTTTAATTTTACAACGGACTAATTAGCAACCCATGGTTAGAACTTCACTACATGATCAGGCAGGGGAAGTTAGGGCCAAAAGTAGATAAAATATCCACTAGAGCAAGTCTGTTCTTGGATAAATTGCTTCCTTTTAGGTTTACACAGAGTAAAGGACTCCTACTAGGAATTGTGTCATTACACAATGATGCTTTTCAATAGATGTTTTCCAGATTTCATCTGCTCTCCTGTGCAGCAATTTTGTTCTTTCTTTTCAAGGGGATCAGAAGCACAGACACTTTCCTGTGTTTTTCAATCAATGTAGGATGAAATAGCAAGACAGCTTTACTTCCTATCTCTCTTCTAGCCAACACCTACATTTGCTTCTTGGAGACATGATCAGTAAGATTTTTTTTTTTTAACTACATCCTTACCTTGATTCTTGAGCTAGGGTTCAACATGATGTATTTGATAGAGCCTTGGATGTTCTCAGTCCATGACACCAGCCAGGTAACCTTGTTATCATGCCGGACCTCCTTCCATTTGTGTCCTGGGGGAGGGGAAGGAATCTTGGAATCCCTGCAGAGAATTACAAAACGGCAAATAAAAACTATTTAAAGAGACTTCCACAGCATCAAAATAGAGAAAGTAATGAATACCATCACACAAAAAAGCATAGGGAAAGAAATTGAGGCAACATAACTAGGTATTTCCACAAGCAGGAAATCAAGTGAATCAAAGTGAACAGTCAAAGAGCAGAAATGTAACTGCTATCAATATGTCTCTGCTGAAGAATTACATTAGAGGTGGGAACACACACTGCTAGGATCAGCTTTCATTTGTGGACACTGCAGTAGCGTGGACAGTTATCAGAACAAGACTGAAGAGAAGCCCACCAAACCTTAGCCTTCAACATCAAGGAAGACAAAGTAAGGCCACCTACCCAGAAGAAAATTAATTTCTGGCAATACTAGGAGAAAAGACTGTTTAAGCAGATGTAGGCTTAGGCATGAAGAAGAAAATATGTTGACAGAGTTCTACATAAAACCCATGACAGCCTTGTTCAGTCTTTGCTCAGTATGACTCAGTTTCTTATCCATATAAGAATCGGATAAGCAGTATGTGTATTTCTACGTGCTTGAATATCAATCTATACAGGATTTTTAAAAAGAAGCTATCCTATCTGGAAAGCAAAGCCAAGGTGTGAAGCATCCAGCGCTCACTTGCTGCAGTTAATGATGATGTCTTCTGGCATGATGCGTCTCTTCAACATGCCCATTTTGGGATGATTCCCACGACCTCGGAAGAGACCTGGGGGTTCAATCTTAAAGTTGGCAATCCTCTCCTTGTGGTTATCCATCACGCAGTAACCATATTCCTTCAATAGCCGCTCATTCTCCTCTTTGATTTTCTGAAAAAAAGCAAAAGTGATATGGTATACCCAGCACCATACACATCTCTAAATGCCAAGATTAAAAGATTTTGATATTTGCACTGCACTAATGCTGAAGACCCAACTCAAAAACCAGATCCCCATCATGCAATGTGCTGTATCAACACACAGAGCAGCAGACTGTCCAGAAAAGCATTCATAAAGTGCAAGCAGCACAAACCGGAAAAGGGGAAAGAATGTGCAAAAACTCTCTTAAAACTTGTATTTCAGGGAAACAGATTAGGGCTGGTGAGGACAGCTACAATTTTGCCACAATAGAGGCCTTTACCTCTATCTACATATCACAGCTACAAGGGCAGCCCTAGCACAGTACTGGTGCTTTATACTCAGCATTTGACATTCACCGGCCTTTACATCTTGTTGTTTATGTATAAGAACTGACTTCTGTGTTTGAACTCAGCATTGGAAAGCAGGCAGAAGAATGTCTCCAGTCTGCCGCATGTCAAGCCTGTGTCAGCAAATCGTCTCATAAGTAGAACACAGTCTCCTAAGTACAAATGTGCTGAGATTTCATTGTGTACCTCTGTGCTTGAACTCTAATTATATGGAAGAGAAAATAAAAACATTGCAGTCCAAAATAAGACATCTGACCCACAGACAGCACTGGTGCACCAGCTAAGAAACTAACACAATAAGCCATTTCTGCTCCATTGTAATAGCGACCATGGAGGGCAACTGAGAAGGGCTCACCCACACGTTTATCAAATGGAAACAGCAGTAAGATACAGGCTCTCTATTTTAGTGGGACCCCCTCTGACCCCAGAGCCGTACTTCCAAGCCACCAGGCCCCTTACTCAAGGGACAATTACTGTAGCATTGCAAAAGATCAACTGAGAACCTGGGGCAAGTTTCCAACTTCCACTGCAGTAAGTCTCAGTCATCTAAAATCTATTTAATTCTCTCCCCGCAAGCCACTGTACCCATGCTATTGAAAAACAATGTTTGTTTTTTATTCAGAAAACCGCATTATCTGATATTTAAGAGTTGTTCTCTTATTTTATTCACTAATGTCATTGCTGCGTCTCTTCCACCATCCCCAGTTTTGCCCTCAGACCCAAGGAGCTTCTAAAATGAAAAGCTATTTCTTAGCTGAGTATCCACTGCTCATTATTAGCCAGGGACCAAGGCTCCCATGGCGGTAGCACCTCTGATTCTCTTTATTTACTTATGCAGGATCAGGAGCCTTAGCCCTCTCAATATCATTTTAAGTCAGGAGGAAGATTCAGCTGTAAACATAGTGCTCTACTGTGCAGCTCAGGTAGGGCAAAGACTCCTACATTTAACATGAAAGTAATAATGTGAAAGCTAGTAAACACTGACTTACAAACGACAAGGCAGGCAGAGGAATGATTACACAAAGATGTTTACAAGCCAGCTAAGAATCAAGAAACCTCCTAGAATTCCCTCTGGTACCTGTTTCTCCTCCTTGGACATCTGTTTCCTAGCTTCCGTCTGAGCTTTGAAATACTGGCTCATGTGGGTGAAGTCACACTTGCTGAGGTTGGTGATAGTGCTCTTCTCTTCAGAGGTCATTTCCTTGCAGAAAGAAAGTAGTGCCTTAAGTTTTCATCCACAGTAGGTTTTCATGCATAGCAGAGCTTACCCTACCCCAGGCAGTTTAAATAGGAACAATAGAGGCTCTCACAATAAACCCCCAGATTCTTGCACATGCTTCCTCCAGCTAAGGTCAAAGAGAAAAGGACAAGAAGCAGAGCATGTGGACCGCTGGCCTTCCAGAGGTCTGACCTCTGCAAGCGCTGGCAACGCTGTACCACCTCCCAAAGTGCTCTCTCAGTGAACAGTGGCTGGAACTGTTGAGGGATAGGGAGGAAAATCAGTGACCCATTCAGGAAAACTGCATCAACTGACCTAAAGGTTTAATCTTATGGCTGACAAGTTGACTGAGGCAAAGTTCTGAGGTTTAGGTCTTTGGAAAGGGTTTCCTTCTAATATAAAGCTGGCTCTTCAAGAAGGCATTTAACAGATCAGCTATATCCCACCCTGCTAGAACAGGCAAATTTGGCTGGGAGAAGTCCGACTCTGTTCTTTTAGAAAGGTATTTAAGATAGGGTCCTTCCTGGTGAAACTATAGGATAAACTGGGAACCTCACAGCTACAATCTGAGGCAGCTTTTAGTTGCCCCAAGCTAACTTTCCTGTGCATGGAACCGTAGCCCCTTTTCACTGCCCAGTGCTGAGGGCACACTGCAGCCAGTGCAGCCCAGTCTACATGTGTACCTTTCTCCAGTCTTTGAAAAAGTTTTTCCTGAAGATCTCCTTTGTAGTGTACTCATGATCCAGCATTTTTGCAAAGAATGTGGCAACTTCTTCTGCTTTGGTGCTCAGCTTCATGACCTTACCTACAAAGAAAGGTTTTCTTTTTAAACAAAATGGTAAACAGGAATTGAAGCCAGAAAGAGGCCATGGTGACTACCTTAAAGGACAGTATATTTTTACCACAGAGTTTCTTAAAACCGTTATATAGTACAGCAAATTGGATGGACAAGGGAAACAGAGGAGCACAATTGCTTGACGTTCATCATAAACATTTTGAAAAAAAGTTTCCTCTGGAATCTAAACATTAAAAAAAGCAACAGCAATCCGATGAGACAGGCCTGGGAGACACAGGGCAGGAAGAGGAAAAGGCCTCCCGCAGGAAACCCTATGCTGAGACACCCCAGCAGTGTGTACTGCTGTTTGAAGTGAGAGAGGCAAGGGATTTTATGAAATTTCATATTCTGGCACTCAGACATATGGGAAATATAGTCTCTGTATTCCTCTTCTACCCACAGAGGGATTCTGCTTTGGAGCACCCCATCCAGCCTTTAGCTATTTCTAGCCAGGAAGAGCCCTTCCTATGTATACACCACGAAGAGGCTGGAAAGCGATGCCAAATATTTAAACCCCCTTCATTGCAGGGAAACATGTCAGGATTCTGCTAAGCGTTCCTTTTGCTGTTGGAACGCACTCCTGTGTCTCCAAATCAGGCTCAATAGCTAGTAATTTTTAAGAAAGACTGAGCTTTCAGTGAATGGAGAAGTCACATTTCAGCTTATCTGCAAGACTGCAGTACAAAGTGATATTGCTGCAAGGAAAGACTTCATAACACAAGGGAAAAGAGGCTGCTGCAACCCTGAAGCTGTGGATTCGACATCTAACATTCCTATCGAGTGTCTTTTTGGTCCAGACTGCATTCCTGACAACCTGTGAGGTGCCAGTGATCTCTGTGAAGGATTTTGCATGCAGCTCACATCTCTAGCTAGTTGCAAGAAATATTTAAAGTCCCAATGGGCTGGCAAACAGTCAACACCTGTGGATTTTTTAACAACCATTTTACTGCACAAAAGTCAATACAAGAAACAGTACCGTTGATTCTATGCTCTTGGAAAAAAAAACACCACACTTTTGATTTACTACATGTTTTAAAAAGTTGCACCATCTCCAAAATTAAAGTATGGGAGTAAGCTATAAAACTTTAAGATCTATAAACCCTTGTAAAACAGGACTTAACAAAAGGTCCACAATTAAATTAAACCAACAGTAACTCTGCCAATTTTTAAGCTGCAACCCAAAATACAGCATGTTTGCTTGTAACAGGAAATGGGGGAAGGGAGAGACAGCAAGGGAAACTGTTTTTCCAGGCTGCAAGTCTAGCTTGAAAGAGGCTATCAAGTTAGTATGGCGTTACGGGGCTAAGATGACTGATATTTTTCCCAAATTGCTGAAGGCTCAGTCGCCTTTATTTAATCACTTCAGAATATATTTTATTGGACTCAATTTCCTCTTTTTTACAAAGGTTTGAAAAGGCTTTCAGTGACAGGGCTGGAAAAGAAAAAAAATAGTATTTCCACAACCATGAATCTTAAGGTACCTGACTTAAAAACTGAAAGACAGAGAGCAATCAGGGGACATAATGAGCAGAAGAGACTGAAGCACAGCTGCCACCATCTACTCTCCTACCTTGTCCCGTCTACAGAAAAACACGCAAGTTCAAGCCACCTTTAGGGTACGAGCAGTAGCTCGTTAACTCCGTCACCTGAACATATAAGCCAAGCCCTAAAGATGGTTTTGGCATTTCAAGGTCCTTCGCTGAGTCTGGTATTGTCAGCACAAACAATAGGTCCAGCAGCCATTATGTTAGATGGAAACGGGCAGTCTCACTGCAATGCAATCACTCGGCAAGGGACAGATCCCTCCAGCGAGAGCCTGCAGCCTGGCAGCTGGCTGCCCAGCCATAGCGTGATTATTGGACTCTACAAATCACCCTAGGATAATCTTGAAATTAGACAATGCCTTGTGAGCACAGACAGCGGCTCTCAGCAGCTGCTGTGTATATCACACATCTGATTTTTTGTCTAGTCTCTCAAGGAAGATTTATGTGATTGCTTTATTTGCCAGACCTGCTGTTCACCCTGTAACTGTTGAGCCTATTGATGAATTCCTGCCATGACAGAGACAGGTTGCAAAATCCCTGCACCTCCTAAAGGTTTCATGAAATAGATGGCTTGATAGAAGAGGAGCAATTTGCTGCCCACACCAAAGGGACAGCTACAGTGCAATTTGCCCATCCCCTTCTCTAGACAGCTGGAGAGATACCATACATTCTTCAATGGAGGAAAAAAATTTCCAACTTTGTAACAGGTTCTTACCAAACCCTAAGAAACAAGTCTGTAGGCTTCCTTGATCAGTGTGCTGCTTGCTTGGTGTCAGCCTTTAATGGGATATGTTTATTTCACTATATTGATGCTGAAAATGAATGCCACCTATTTCTCAGTATTTAAAAATGTGCCATGTCACATGAAAACGGCACACTGCTCCTGGAAGGGTTCCATGCACAGATGTCCCCTTCACCAAAAATTACATTTTCATCCATTCAAATGCCTCCCACTTAATTCAATCCTGGGTTAATTTGACCCTTCATTTCACATGATCACAGGACTAAAAGGAAACACACGGGTCATCAAGTCTGGTCTCCAGCAGGCATCACATCATATAATCCCTTCCACATGAGCCTCTAACAGCCAGTCAGCCCAGCATATTAGAATCCCACATCAATTAGTTCTACCGCACACAATGGTGAGTGGGACCATGACTTACATCACAGGGCTGTGTCCTTGAGGCCAGGGTCATCCCATGCATTCCTACAAAATTCAATTGTTTTTTATCCCACTCATACCACCAGATGAATTTCATCACAGATGACAGAAGTTGCATTTCATAAGGTTAAAGAAAACAGAGCAAGCCTACAGGTGACCGGTAATGAAGTAGTTACAATTACGTGCTCTACTGGTTATACACTACTACTCTCAGGCGTACGACACACTGATACTGTTAAGTAACCTGAGAGATTTACTACCATAGCAGAGTGAGAAGAAGTTTACCTCCATGTCAACTCGGTTAGCGGAATTCAGGAGGGTGTTCCTTTACTTCCACAGATCATTCCTTCACTTAGCCACTGAGGAACTTCTTTTAAGCTAACCACTGAAACAAAACCACCTCCTCGTCTCCTCAGTCCCCAGAAGAATGCCACAATACCCTGAGAATGTTTATTTCTCTTCCCAGAAAGTGGAAACAGATTAACTCACCATCATAATAAAACTTGACATTTTCAGGCAGAGGTTCATATGGTGGAGCAAATACAGGACCTTTGTGCTCTAGGAACTTCCATTTAATGCCTTCAGGGTAGCGCTCTTCTTCCCACCTTCAAGAGAGAAATACGAACCAATACAATTTTAAGCTCCTAATATTCATTTTATTACTAGGTGGGTATAAGAATATGCTAAAGAAAAATCAGCACGCAATCATTGCTTTGCCAGGCCCAGACCAAGTACAAATATTCAATGCAGTCACCATTTATTTCCTCTCTCCCCACCCCCCCCCTTTTTTTTTTTCCTTCTTTTTTTAAAAAACAAAAATGCACAACCATGCCCCTAAACAGAACACCTTGGGTCACGGGTTATCTGATAGCACCATAGACCTCACCTCCCACTTGCTGCCCTTTTCACAAAATCACACAGCTGAAAAAGCTTAGAACTTAAGAAAATGAAGAATTCAGTCTTGTAAAGCAGCTAGGATGAGGCCAAATTACAGTCAGCTGTGATCTAACATCAGGTCCAGGATGCCTGCTCAGCAAAGCCAAACAATTGTAGTATATTATGCATCTGCTTTCAGATGTGGACAAGTATGTCGTTAAGGGCAGAGATAAAGAAACACGTGTTCATTTACAACCTAAATGAGAACAAACCTGCTCAGACAAGAAAGACTGAAACCTGCTCTATCATTTTGAATTCATTCCAATTCTTTGGGTAAGAACAGCATACTTGAAGAAACACAGAGTAGCACAGGAAAATGGCAAACTTGCCTTAAAGCACCTCTATAAAAATGTTTTGCAAATGATGCATTAGATATCACAACATGGCAAGGTAGGTGCCACCAATCCCGCATTCCAGCTGAACAAACTCACATGGTCAGCAACTCATCTACAGAGAAAAGGGGTCCTGCCAGGCCAGTACCCTCCCCCTATTTCCCAGTTCCCTGTGCCCAAGCCACTGATTCCACACTCCTCCCCTCTAAACTTCTTTCATGATTACCAGACCATTACTGTTACATGCTGCCAGCATAGGATTCCCTGCTGAGAAAGACTATTTCACCTTAGTGACTAATCAACTGGAGGACCATTAACCTGTCACAGCACTTGGTCTTTGAATTGCCCAAACACCTTTGCTGAGCAGCCATGACAATACAAAAAGTTTAAGCTTCCCTCTAGTGTCAGCCCTACGGAGCGGTCCCAGTCTGGGTCCAACAGCAGCTGAGAGAAGATGTGCATGTACTGCATGCATCTCAAGAGTTGTGATGCACAAAAGCAGATCACTTCATCCCTAGTGAAGTAACAGGGCCACTGTACAGAAGATAAGCACTGTATAGAGAAAAGAGCTTCTGCTAGAAAACACTCAAAATCCTTCTCTGGTGCCTCTACGTGTATAATTTCAGAACAACAACAATTGTATGGGACACAGTGCTTTGCTATAGTTAAAAAGGCACCATCTTTGACCACAGCACTAGACCTGACTTCTCCCTCATGAGAAGCACGGTAACATCTTTAACAGCAAAGCGCACAATCCCAGCCATCGGTACAAAACCTGCACATCAGATTTCAGTCCCTGGCTGGGAAGAAGGCTTGAGTAAACTATGTTGATATAAGAAACTAATATTGACATTTGAAGTCTAGATCCCAAATATTTACATTCCTAATGATTGTTTTTTACATTCATTAGAAGCTACAAATCTAAATATTTTGTCAAACATAGGCCTAGGTTCTTCCACCAAAATAAATCTAAACCATTCACCCCTCCTCCCAGCCACAAAAAGGCTATCCTCTCTGACAATGAATATTTTCAGTCCAGTAAGAAAAAAAAGTGAGGGGATCATTCACAGTAGCTACTACTTTACGGGATAGGTTTGTTATTCTTGCTTTTCAGCTGTGGCCTTTTAAGATTTATCACTCTGGTATTTACTTGATGAGAAATTCTGTTCCTCTACCCATTCCTGCTCTTTTATAAAGGATGCATGGAAAAGGAGTACCAGAAAGGTAGTAGTTTAAATAGATAGCTGAAGCACATTGTGTCTTTTGGGAGGGCTACAAGGAAACACGGGATTCATGGGGTGGTTTCGAAGCCCAAAGCTACCAGAGAGTTTGCCACAAAAAGATCACAAACCATTCCCAAACCCACCTCCACCTTCCTAAACCTTGTACATAAGCATTAAGAGAAAAGGTAAAAGTGAACCTCCTGAGGTTAATCAATTTTTCATCCTCATATCCTTTTAAACAAATAAAAAACACTACAGCAGCACTGCCCAAGGTAGCTCTTGGCACTAAAGCAACATTCTACAAATGATTTTGTGGGAGCGTATTAGGACAGCTGCCTTACTGATTTGAGCAGAAGCAGCGCTAACCAGGCAAACAGGTACAGTGATTAAACACTGCATTGAACCTGTCGAAGAATGCCAGGGTGGCTCAGGAAGGTAGAGTTGGGGAAGGTTTTCCAAGTGGAATGAAAACAGAGAAGATTCTTAGGGAAAAAAAAAAAAAAAAGAATACACCTCAGGGACATGTTATTTCAAGGAAATGAACTTGCTATAACACAAGGTGGGAGAAATGCTCGTAAGGTATACTTCTGGGTCGCATATTCTTCACACGCTGACAGGGTGTGAAAATGACCTCTAGCAGAGCTCCACATAGTGATGAACGAGGCCAGTGCCTGGGAATGTCTAGCATCAAGTATTCACATAAGTGAGGATGAAAAACGCTAAAGGCAGCAAGCGCTTGAGGAAGCGGCAAAAAAAAAAAAGATATCAGACATTCAGAAAATTGACTCAGATGGAACATAAAATGACCTTAAGAGACACAGCTGAAGTGCAGATAAAACCCTGTCCAGCAAAGACACACTACACAAAAGCTGTGGCTGGACGACAGGAACATCAACAGAAGGATGATGCAGTTACCTACTGCCAAATTTTGCAAAACACGCTTTCAAAGGCAGTTTTCCTCAGCAGTAAGCACAAATCGCAGAGCTTTTCACAGCTACCTGGGAGTGTGCTGCCAAGGCAGGTGAGGGGAGATCAGTACAGCTTTCCAGTAAAGGTCTGCTGTTGAAGGATACAGACTATGATAAAAGGGAGCTGTGATAACAGAACATTAAGTTGGATAGAACCAGCAAGGGCAGCTGAGACAAAGCCAAAAAGAGAACGGATCGTTAAGGCTTAAAGAGACCTTCTGTAGCTTCCTATTGCTTCGTGTCCCTGTAGTTTGTTAATATCAAAGCACATTAAAAACATACTGTCAAGGGGATAGAGAAAAGTGTTTTGCTCAGGAAAAAAAAAAAAACAAACAAAAAAAACCAGAAGAGTTTTGGGGAGAGGCCTGAAAACCAAGTTTCTAAGGGAGTATACAAATATGAAAAATATATGCAAGTGCTAATGTACTGAGGAAGCTGTGACAATCGAAGAGAAATATGCGAAGACTACAAACACTACAGAATAATTTTTCTTTTTAAAGGTGAAACAATAAAAGTGACAATAGAGGGGTAAAAGACTGAAGCTGAAAGGATCGAAGAAGCTTGCAAAGGCATTCCCCAACACTACAGATCTATTAAAAATAGCCAAATGATGTAAGAAAATGCTCATGGAGACGTCATCCCCAAAAGGTCCTCAAAATACATTACTGGAGTGCAGAAAACACACACACTTTTGAAATCTACATATGCATTAAATTGAGGGAAGTACTAAGACCCAAACTTCAAAACACACAAGTAATAGCTCCTCAAATCTAGCAATAAGAGTAGCTTAAGTTACTGTGGAGAGTTAAAAAAAATCCATCAGGTTTCTTACAGAGCACTACTGATGCTGCACAGGCCTGTCTTCCAAATGAACCACAACGTTTAGCCTCATTTAGAAAAAGTTCTAAAACAATTTAAGAGTGAGAGAAAGCACAACTTCAGTTGCTCAGCAATGTTACTTCAGGACCGTGGGCAAGACAGGAAGTGCTTTCCATTCAAAATGTTTTCAAAATTCATTTTCCAAACAGGCTACGCTTAACTGGCCACTTGACCAACTTTCCTTTTTCTTCCAGAGACAGAAGCAGGTTTGAGGGGAACACAGGTGACACCCAGCTAGAATAAAAAGGTGCGCACCCACTTATGTTGTACCTCCTATATAATACAGATAAGATCTACTGGAATACTACTTAATATGCCTGCACATATTTATATATTCCTGCTGATACGCCCAAGCCTACACGTTTTCATATTGCTCTGAAAAGTGTCAGCAAGAAGCAGGTTCTGGGTACAAGAATACTGGTATTTGATCATTATAGGCAGCCTCTACGTTCTACAGATGGGGGGAAAAAAACACCCTAAAAACCCCTTCTTTCTTGTTTTAGGTATACCAAAAAAGGTATTGTACTTACAATTCAGAGGATGAATGTAGTGAATGAGCTATTTATTTAGAGCTTACCAGAAAGTAAACCAATTATTCTGAACAAATCCTCATGAACCAACGACAAAGAAAGCCAGATGTGCTTAGTCAGCATGGGAGGTAACAGGGAAAGTCCAGGTGCAGAGGGTAGCCTGTGTCATTGGTATATAGTTACCATTTCCATTTTTGCTCCTCTTCTTTTTTCGGCTTCTTTCTCTTGTCCGCTTCAGGGACTTTCTTATCTTTGCTCTTAGCTTTCTTTGCTTTGATGTCCTGCAAAACAAATAAGAATCTGTTAGAAGAAGCTACTGTATTTCCCCCTCCCTGAAGAGATGTTTTAAAGCTAAAAGACTGTCTCTTGGGGTATATAAGTTTGACCACAAACAACTGAATTCCTGTGGCCTCACTATATAAATGCGCTCTTAGATCATCCTATTAAGTCAAAGTTTGCTGACGGTCCCACTTACATTTTAAGCCAAATTCTTTTACTTTACACCTGGGACATGTGAAGTGCACACACAGCCAGCTACCCTGCCTCACCTGATAAGTGGTGAATCTGGGCTATAGTAACATGGTTGCTTAGTTATAGAAACCCCCTTCCTGGCCTGCACTAGGGTATCTAGTCTGGCAAATGCTCTGTAGCACTTACACACTGTGAGGTGGCTTCTGGGAACGTACTGGTATATGCTCACTATAGAGACACTTTCACTGAAGGGAAGAATTAACCATGTTGCCAGAAGATGCTTGTGACTTGTGCCTTAGAAGGTTATCTTTGCTAAACAGGGAACATAGCTCATTAGTCTCAAATTATGGCTACTCTCTCTTCACTGAGTCCCTCTCTGAAGAAATTTCCACCCCAGGCTCCACCTAAAATCTTAAAGTGTCTTTCTAGCAGCTAATCTTGGTTTCATGTCCTCTACTTCTGAACTGTGCTGCATCATCTGTGCAGTTACCAGATGATGTTAGTAAGGCTCCTCTACCCTCTGCGAGCTACTTAACAGAAGGACTGTGAATTGCCTGGAACAGGCTGAAGTTCATGTCCTGGAGGCATCTTCTCCAGCGTTCCTTTAAGAGCAGGAAAAAGTTTTCCTGACGTTTTTTACATTATGGCTCAGAGAAGTTAACCTGCACCATATGTGGGGATCTACCACACGCAGTTTTGTTCCAGACTGGTCCTTGCCTCCTTACCCTTGAATCAGATTACCCCCACCTTACATAATTCAACACCAAATTGTCAGCCTTGCTTTTCTTGATCATAGAAATAAACTCATCTTTCACATTACCTCTTCCTCCTCTTGTTTCCTTTTTTTTGCTTTCTTGATGTCTTCTGTTTTGATTTTATTGGGTTTGTACTCAGCACTGTAAGAACAAAAAGACTAGCTGATGAAAAGAATCAATTTTCCAGTATAAAAAATAAAGATAAGTCATACACATGCAAAGCTTGTGTGCACAAGTTCACAATATTTCTGGCACATTTAATTTCTAAAGAATATAATTTTATGCCCAACTCTCCCAGAAGACTGAATAATCCCTAGCCAGCAAAACAGCCTACAAAATCCTGAAACCCATACGCTGTTGCTGTGAACACCTCTCCACAAGTTTCAGACTGCTGAAGCAAAAATCTTCCTTGATGAAGAATCGATTCAAAAGCATTAGTAGTCACCCAGTGATTACATGGGATAGGATAAATGGGCAAAAGCTTAGTGGCATTTCTACCCCTAAATCCTTTTCTAGTCATCAGTCTGGGATCTGCCCACAAGCCTCATTTTTTGTATCCCCCACCAGTTCAAACAATAACAAAATTGACTACTGGCAAATTCTTAATCTTTCCACTGCAGACATGAGATGGGAGGTCACAAAAACTTAACAGAAGGCAGCAAATGATTATGCAAAAGAAAAGCTGCCACACCCATCCCTCTTGGAAACTGAGAAATACCACATAGGGACAGAATGCCACTATGGTTAAACCCTACCAACCCTTCAGCTCCAGCCTGCTAATGAGGTCACACTACCTAAAGAGCTAGACGCACACAGATGGCGACAGATGACAGCATGATGTAACTGGGCTCTTATTTTACTGGGTAGGTTCCTATATCAGGCAAACACCATGTATATTTTTCTTTTGATTTAGAGACAAAAATCCTCAGCATAACCCACGACATATTTAGACTCTAGGCAAATCATGCCAAGCAGTGGAGGCAAACCTCCTCCCCGCCCCCAAACAGGCTGACAATGCATTTTCTTCCTCTTGTGCAGTCATTTCCTCACCCAGCAGAAACCACTGCAGCCACTTACTGAGCATTAATAACTCACTTGCTCAGATTTATGTTTTACAATCTTTATCGGTGCCTTTATCTACCTTCTGGGTTTTTACTTCTTTATTTACTAGCACTGCAACATTTCACAGCAGCAGGTAATGGTATTTTACCTTGGACACCACAAATACTAGCCTTGCCCTGCTCAGAGAACTTGTAACAGCATAAGGAGCCTGGTCTCAGACCTCCAGTCACCCATCTGAACAAGTTTGTACTGATGACCTGAAATCCCACCTGCTCCCTCAATGTTATATATTTAAAACTACCAGTAAACATCCAAGTCACCAGCACCCACGCCACTTACTCATCATCTTCTCGAGGTCTCTTCAGGGGTTTGGAGTCCTCTTTAGGAGATGCATAAAACCCATCATCATCTGGTTCATCTTTAATACGTGGTGGACTACAATAAGAAGCAAAGAAAGGTGGTTCTAACTTCAAAGAGGAAGCTTCTTGGAAACCAGCAACAACTCAGTTTTAAGAAATTATCATCTGCAAAATGGGCATGCCCTCCAGTCCTGGAATGTGTTGTTTTCTTACAACCCCAAAGACCTGAGGTGTGTCATTCTGTGAATATCCACAGACAGCATAAGGAGAGCCTTTCAGCATCTATGTATTTGCCATTTCTCAAGCAACATCAAGATCAATTTCAACTGCTTAGATTTAACTGTTGTTTCTTTGAGGTTTTGAGTAAAAACAACTGCAGCTTCCAGCACTTTCAAATATACTTAAAACAAAACCGAAGTACATGCATGTGTGCAAATAGAGGACATTACCTTCAACTCAATAACCTTATTGCGCCTGATAAGAGAAAAATATTCCCAGCTAAACAAAGATTTGAAAGCTATTCCCTGAAAAGGAAGCAAAGATTTGGCAAAGTTAAGCTGATCGGTCTCTTTTCACTGTCCAAACTGCAGGAGGCAAACAATTCTGTCCCTTTCAACAGACCGCAAATCTTAAATTAGGCTCAATGTTTTCAGCCATAATGTCCCAAGACACCAGTAATAAGAAAAAAAAAATTACGAGTGCAAGAGACTCTCACTTTAAACAAAGTCATTATTTCTAGATTTCACAGAAGCATTTCACTTATCTTCATAAAGAAGAGTCCAAAATTACATTTTGAAGCACTTAGCACTGCTCCACTCAGGTAGAAAAAGAATCAGTGCTGTTTTGGGCTTTCCTATTCATATTCAGTCAGCAATAGCTGTATCAAATTGACTCAGTTTCCAAGTCAACATGCGGATTTTGCAATTGGATGGAGTGGGAGAGAAAAAAAAAAAACAGCATTCTGCTTTGTAGATCGCAGTCAGCAAGAGACATTCTAGAGTCTTATTTTAGCTGGTAATGCGTCCATGAAGCAGAAAAAGGTGGTTTGCTCTTTCACAGCTGTAAAGCCACTGCAGCGCTGGCAGATGCAACTTAAGGGAAACAGATACATGCTGATATAAGAAGCCATTTCTGTGGCATTGCCTAAGATTAAGTAAGACACAAGCCTGCAGCACACAGGCAGTTGCTAAACATCTGTGGAAAAAGAGGTATTTGTCCCATTTAATTTCTTCTCCCTTCCAGGCAGAAATCTAGAACTACTGTTTCATAAGTTGCTAGGAATGTTATCTAGTCTATTTTAACACTGAAATATTTTGCAGCATTTTCTAATAGTGGGAAATGAAGTGTGATTATCTTAGAAAGGAGCTGTATGACCAAGCTGAACCTTGACTTGCATTGTTTCCAAGACCGTAACGTTGCTCATCATACTGAGTCTTAAGGAAGAAAACCAAAACCATGTGAGTGAGTACATTTTGCTCTGGTGAACTTGTAAGAGAACATTTCAGCAGGAAAAAAGAAAATTATTACTTCACTCTTAGCCAGCTTTTAGCCCTGAAGGAGGCACAATTGTCATGGCTCCTCCAGGCTTTCCTCAAACACACAAGAAAATGCTCTTGGACCTAGAGAGGACCCAGTTACCTTGATATGAGCACACCCAAAGTCCCTCGTGAGATTAGCACATGCATGCAATTCTGCTGAACAGTAGAGGCTAGAACAAGTTATTAACTGTCTCCCACACCATGAAACACCTATGCTATTTCCAGAGTATCCCCAAAAGAGCCTGGAGAGGGCGCCTCTTCCCTGTGCCAAGCATAACTACTTAGCTTGCATTTTAGAATAGCAGTAAGAAGATGAAATGAATGGAGGAACTCATGTCAAGAAGGCGCATTCAAAATACACAAAGAACAACAAACAGGCATGGACTAGACAGGTGTCTTCTCCCAGCCTCTCTGTGTCCGCAGAACATGGTGAGACTGGTGGGATTTTGTTGTTAAGTGGTTTTGTAAAACTGGACACATGATTGAAAGCTTTTCTTGACTAACAGATATGAACACGTGCATCCACCATACCACAGACCTCCAATAAGTCAGCGGACTAGATTTACCACCTTAAAAATAACAAATGGCTGGATTTCAACAAGCCACAAGAGATCTTAGTCAAGTATTAAGAAAAAGCACTCTTCTATCAATTGCTCACTTCAAGTTTTTAATAAGACTACTTAGTGGTGACTGATACAACACCTCAGTCCAGGAGGCTCTATTATTGCCAGGAATTTAGTAGAGTAGGACATCTAGGCATTTTCTGAAGGTACTTTTGATTTTACACAAGCACCCTCCTTACTTGTCACTCCTCTGCAAAGGCTTTAGGCTGCAGTCACTTACAGAAGAGACACTCAGAGGCAATCTTGACTGTCTTTACACAGCCCTGTCTCCAGAGGACTGCCTGCAGGGTTCAAGTACCAATTTTACGACCCACTACCAGTATTTCTATAGTCCAATCTGTCCTTGGCAGAATTCAACTATGTAACAGTTGGACAAACCCAGCACGTGCAGGCAGATACCAGGTATTCAACAGCTCCCATCTCCAGTTACTAGGTAAGTAGATCAATTACCAGTTCCTGTAATTGAGAGGAATATATCGTCTGAAGGAGTCAAAGGCATTTCAATTTTTTTCCCCAAGACCAAGTGAGAGGAGTCGAACACTGAGCACCTAAGAAAAGTTGAACTGCTTCTTTTTTCAGATCATACACCTGGTTTCTTACCTGGAGAAACCATTTTCCTTTTCCTTCTTTATTTTTATATCACCAGAAGACGATTTCATCTGAAAAACATAAAAAGTAGGAGCTGATTAGCACTGCCCAGGGCACCTTATGTTTTCCAACATGCAACACAGGCAGGATATTTAACTTGCTGAAGGAACCAAAGGGCATTGTGACTGCATCTTCATCCCTTGTAGCCCTCAGCAAACGACATGACACACAAGGCAACATTTTCTGTAAGTCTTAGCCAATTCAGTATTTTCTGGCCCTCCAATTGATTGGACTTAACTTTAGAGTTTGTTCTTGCACAAACGTGATCTAACAGACTTTCCTCCCTTGTCTCTGAATCTAAGCTTAGCCAAGTGAAAAGTAACAGGGTTAAAAATGTGGAGCCAGGGGGCAGAGATGCAGTGTGGAACTGTTTCCATTCACAATATCTGCAGATAAAGCCTTCACAAGTTCTGGCACCCCACAAACCAAGACTCTGGGTTAGCTTTGGGATAATTCTCTCCAGGTTGAAAAAAACCCTTGGAACTATAAGCTACATCTAACCCACTGAGTTTGTACCATTCTGTAGTATAAACCAGAAGCATCCTCTTGTCTCTCTCACAGGACACCTACCTTCTCTTCCTTTCTCTTCTCCTTGTCTTTATCTTTGTGTTTGTCTTTGTGTTTCTCTGAGCTGCCATCTTTGTGTTTGGTTTTCTCCTTGTCTTTGTGTTTCTTTTCCGAGGAATCTTTGTGCTCACTGCAAGACAAAAGCATATGTTTGCAGGAGGGAACACAAGGAGATTTGACTAAAACAGACAACTTCCAGCAGTAAAGAGTCACAGGTTTTGATGATTACAAACCCTACAAAATAAGGGATCACCTTAACAGGAAGATCCACCAGTCTCCTGTCATATGTCATCCATTCTCCTCGGGAGGAAGAGGAACAGGAGGGGAACATACCACAAAAACCACAGCCGCCAAGCGCTCCACTTCAGGAAAACCCCCGTCAGCCTGGATTGCTGAGGAAATCCACAGCTGCTACACTTAAAGGTCAACACTTTAGGTTGAATTCCCACTGTCTCTGCTTTTCCTCTTTTTCCTAGTAAAAGGTCACTGGAATAGAGCTGCCAGTCCCATCAATGCCCATGTCAGCTTTTGCTCAGATAACAGTTTGTCATTGTAGCAGCTCTCATCTCTGGAACTTAGAGAAAACCGCTGATCTCTATTATTCCCAAACAGATGGGAAAACCAGAGCAAACAGGATATGCTATGTCCTTGTGTTTATGCAAAGTCAAACAGAAAAGGCAGGAATAACGCTGCAGTCCTCAGTTGGAGTTCTTTCATCAACT
Source organism: Phalacrocorax aristotelis (assembly GCF_949628215.1). Lineage (NCBI taxonomy): Eukaryota > Metazoa > Chordata > Aves > Suliformes > Phalacrocoracidae > Phalacrocorax > Phalacrocorax aristotelis. The sequence goes on along the minus strand of NC_134288.1, from coordinate 6,834,083 downwards.
GTGCCTTACTACCATCGTCAGCCCAGCTCTGCTCTGCCGACTCTGCCTTGCAGGACAGAAACTCAAAGGTGTTTCCAAGTGAGAATCTGGTCTGCTGCTACAGACAACAGTATTGGAATTTTAAATACCCCAAATTCTTTAGTCAGAATAGAGGGGAAAAAAACCCAAAGAGAAGAAAATAAATCAACCTTTTTTTATTCTATTTCTACCCCTTTCTGATTTCTGAGACATTTGAGTAAATTTGGATCACTTTTTCAAGTTCTTCTGATCAACCAGAAAGACACATGACTGTTTTCAAATGAAAATGAATTTTCTCATGGAATGACTTGACCCTTGGAGCCAGAAAGTGAGAAAAGCTCTCAGGAGACTCATGATAGAAACCACAAGAACTGGCCATGAAGGTTAGCAGCACTGTTGTGGAAGCCAAACAGCAAGCCCGTCAATTCGACAGGCCTTCAATACATATTTCTAGTGTTGTGTGGAGTCCTTGAGGTCACCCTAGGCTTAAGCATACCATGGTGAAAATCGGGCTCTCTTCTACTAGGCACTGTTAGGCACCAAGCAAGCTACCCTCCTCACACTGGCAGTTCACACCCCTCCTTTCCCAATGCTTGACTCCCATCATTACTGACTGCCCTTGGGACTCACACTGTTTCTCCCTGGGACTATGCAATGCAACGCAAAGCTTTATTAGAAATAGGCAGCTTCCTATTTCAGTTATTTCAACACTCAAGTGCAAGCTCAAACTGATCTGGGCGAACATAGCCCTGAAAAACAGCAAGCCTGGAATGCCAGGTAAGAATGTGATTTTTAAAAACTATATATGCATCAAGTCATCTTTCTATCATAAAAAACAGACTGCAGAAGAGTTGCATGTTTGATGGCTGCAGAAAGCAAGCAGCACATTAACCAGCTCCCAGAAAGCTTGTGTGTGATTAAGTGGAAGGCAGCCACAGTCACAAATATGCCAACCCACACCCAGCTGTAGAATTGCAGAGTAAAGTCCAATGTGGAGAGTTTGAGCCTCACGTAACACTAGCACGAATGGACCTGAACCTGCAAAAGGTCTAAATTATTCAAGCTCAGAGCAACACACGGTCTCATAAATACACACTGACCTTCCAAGCCCAAGCAGCTAAAGCATGAAAATCCATCTCTGTAGGAAATCAGTATATTCATGTACTGTGTCGCATTAAAAGAGATCAGCAGGAAGAGAAACCAGTTTCATTTTAACTCTTTAGCAACCTCTTTATACTACATACAAAACTGTAAAAGAGTAGCTAAACATTAAAAGGCAACCGGCACTCTAGAAATTCTTGCAGATAGATGCACAGCGCCACATGTCGCCTGTGAGTGAAGATTCAACAACTGCAGACTATTCTTACCCAGCAGATCATGTTATGTACACTGTGTGATCTGGGCATGCAAGTACACATACAGTACATCCCGACGCTGGATCTCGGAAATCCACGAGGTTCCTGCTACTCTTGCTCAGATTTGACATCCCAGTTTCTGTACCCTGTTTGTTCATCAGCATCTCTGAGTGCAGACACCTATTTCGTTTTCCTTTGCTCCAACTAGATTCATTGACTGTCTGAAAGCACAGACCCCACACAAGTTATTGACCATTTTTAAACTCAGGAAGGTCTGGAAATTCTGACTTTATATCTTTTACTGTTTTCTGTATGCTAGGTACCTCATTTGCCAAAGATTTAAGTTTTACAATTAGAAACATATATCATTATATAGGAAAAACCATAACAAACACACAAGGCTTAGACCGATTTTGTTCTCTACAAGTCTGCTTTTGTCTATTTTCTGACTTTCTTCTTATTATTTGGTATTTAAATCCTACCTGAAATAACATGCTTTACTCAGAGAACAATTTGCATCTTCAAAGCATGGTACACACTGCAATCGATGGAGTTAGTTCTCTAAGGTAAAGTTAATGACAGTGTCTGTTGCTTGGGAGTTTGGAATAGCAAAGAGAAAAAAAAGACATTTAAGTTTTCAGAAGCACTATACTCCTTCTTCCCTAGCAGCCAAGACCACTAGCTTTCAATGTGTGACTGGTAGAGCCCTAGGATGTACACAAAACACGACTAAAAGCAAATTAATAGATGACAATCTATATCTGCAAAGCTAATACTAAAAAAAAAATAAAATCCCATTGGTCTAAAGAAACAGTGACAATTTTTGTGTGTATTGAATGCTTACAGACTATGGCTGGAATAAAAAAAAGTGCTAAAAACTTAGGCTTGTTTAAGCAGAAGCTCAAGTGACATCCCCCTCGAAAGAGAGTAAGTGGCCACCATTGAAAAGCTGTTACGCAATCTAATCTAAAGCTAAGATTTTTCAGCACCAGCATCAGAATCAAGAAGTCTGGATTCCTGACTCATTCTTAGTTGTTGGGTTTTATTTTTGTATCACAAGACTCCCCTTCCCCTTTGCTCTGCAGCAAGCAGAAAGATTTCTCACCAAAGCAATATGGGCTCAGATAACCCAAGGAAACTGTCTCCAGTTTCACTCAGCAGCTTCATTTTCAAAACAACAGTATTGATGGCTAGACCCTGAGGTCCTGCTCGCTGCTGCTCCTGGTATGTGACTGGAAGAAATTCCCCAGATAAAAATCTGTTTTCATGTGCTACTTACTCCAATATAAAAAAGAACATAAATTGCTTTCCCTCATTTCTACGTAGATAGTGTGTCAGCCCTGCGTGTTTCTAGACAGTGGACCACAGCCCTGACTTCAACAACTCAGTCTGAAGTTTTCTGACATGTGCAATGATGAACGCATGTGCTGCTCTTCCCTAGGAGGGCCTGAAATCTGCATCTCTCAGAAAAGCTCATTTGGAAATGTGCTGATAACAAAGGCCACAAGCAACAATCCCGAGAAAGGTAACTTTTTTCTCCAGAAGCAAAGCAAGTTACACAGACATCAACTTTAGTCAGCAAGCTGAGCAGCTTTGGTCTTTCACTTGGGTAAGATACTTATGCAAGCCTCCAGGGGAAGACAATTTAACCACCACACTAATCTCAAAAGAAAAGAGAAGGCAACAGGATGCCATCCATACCCTGAAGAAGAGGTTTCAGCCTTCTATCAGAAAAGCTATTTCCAGACAACCCCAAAGCTATTATTAGGAGGGACTGGGAACAATTTAAAGATCAGAAGTCTGTCTTCCTGGCCCATTCAAAACTGGGGGGGGGGGGGGGGGGGGGGGGGGGAAGAGATCACTTTTCTTTAAAGAAACCAAACACACACACAAAAAAAAAAGGTCTCAAGACCACATGCACCCAGATAATGTTATCCTGAATTCATGTCTCAGAGCACTGTAGATCCTTCATTACCTTTGCTGCACATGCCCCTCTGCCAACAAGCCAGCTTGACGCCAACGAAATAGAGCGGCAAAGCCCCAATAACGATAGAGGGGAAACTTCAGTGCAAATCAGCGACAACTGGATTGTAGAACAATTGTTCACGATCTGTTTTAGAAATACCCAGCTTTGCTGGCGAAAGATCTTCCTTTTCACTCAGACCACTACAGTTGAACCACTGCAGTGGCAGTTGGAGTTTTACACCTTTGAAGGTGCTTAGTGCTCATAACCTGCACTTTTTTTTTTAAAGGCAACAACGTACAGTGGGACACTGTACTCATACAGGCAGAACCAGAGATTACATCACCTAGAGACATATCATGGTACTGGCTTAGTTCAGACAAAGGCCATACGAGTAGAAATGCATCTCCCAAAGTACTACAGTCCTTCTGCTACCTTGCTTACTGTCTTTCATTTAGAGTTAGTGTAAACAAGGACATCTGAAGGCCTTGGAGAGCTCAGGCTGAAGCACACAAAGCAGTAAACGCAACAGAAGCGACCATTTCCCTGGAAAGCATGGCTGTATTTCCCAGTGAGGATGCCTGCAGGAGGACAGGAGGGAAGAGAGGGAGAGGAAGGGAGAACAGGCACCTGGCAGCAGCTGCTCAGGCTACGATCACACGGGAAAGTCACAAGTGGAAAGTGTTTCCAAGGAATGGCAGATGTGCAGATCACAGCTTCCTTCTTCAGACTACAACAGCTTTGCAGTAATTTAACACCGCATTCTTCAGGTGCCATTTATGTACGTTAATAATCCCTTCCCAGGCCCTTTCCATTCCAGCTTCAAAATCACAAGCTGGGAAGGATGCTTTATCTAAAGTGTCTCTTATTTCCTCTCATTTTCTCAGCTGTAATTAGCTCGTGACTGGAAATCTGCTACTAGCAAGCACCAGAGCTTTGCTGCAAGCGGAGCTTTGCCTGCCTACTTGGAAGCTGCTACAATGCGACTGAAGCATAAAATAACAGGGAGCTGTGACTTTACTGAAATCTAAAAACACAATAGGGACAGAGCATAGGTTACACAGCCCATGTCTTGTTTGACGTAATACAGTATTAATGGAAAACTGTGATCATATTCAGACTAACGCATACCAAGGAACGGCTGACTGTGCAGGGAGCATTTCAGAAACAGAAGTATTTTATGCTCACTGTTAGAGGGTTATCATATGGTATTACAGGGAATGAACACGTGAGCCCCAATGTTTCTGCTGGGATTTCAGCAATGCAATTAAAAAAAAAAAACCTGAAAGCACTTTTCCCCAGAGTTGAAAGGAGTCTTTTCACAGATAACAGATCAAGCTTTCAGAGAGAACAACAAGATAGAGAGCTGGACTAATCAACAGCTGATAAAAATACCAGAAAGTAGAAAAATATTTGCACATTGAGATGAGTATCAGGCTTAGCATGCACTTTCTATAGATGTGTGACAATTGGGTATACCACTAAATGAAAAGTAGAAATTTTTACTACTAGAAGGCAGCGTCCCATTAGAGAGGTGATCAAGGTGAGCTGTGCGCTCAGACAGGGAATAAAAACGAAACCACCCATGCTAGGGAAACAGTGGATTCTGAAACCTTCTCTTAAAATTGCCTTTTCCCCTACGTCAGATACCCCTGCCTCTTCCTACCCCAACACACACAATTCTTAGCAGTTCAGGATCACATAATAAATCAGAGGAGGTGTGCAAGAAGTCTGAACCGAAGTTTATCTTCATTCGCAACTACCAAACGCCTGGAATCTGTGTTTTTCCTAGCAAAACCATAAAACTTAGAAGGTGCCAGTGAAGATCAGGTCTATAAATCCCTTATGTGTTCCACACTTCTGTTCATCTCAAGCTGTGATCACAAGAGATTTAGTAAATGGAGGAAATATGCAATCTGACAGAAGATTTTTCTTCCTGCGACTCAGATGCTTGTCACATTGGCAACACGGATCAGTGCTGCAAGAGCAGCCTCTTTACTCCCATTCCCTGTCACTGCCATTTCTGCACTCTTCAGTCTACTGGCGGCCCACACTCCATGCACAAAGCCCAAGACACCTCGCAGAAAAGACACCTGTTACTGTGAACACTTCTAAACCAATCTCTAACAAGTCTTGGCTTCGAAGGACCCATTATTTCGTTATTTTACATGGCCTACTTGCTTAAAACGCTCGTCTTCCCCTATTACCACATCAAATTTGTTTCATTTTATTTTTTTAACCACTGACATTTATATTTAACGGGTGTGTGTTAGAATTTCTTTTGGGGATTGGGAAGTACAGGGCTGAGAAAAGGAGCAAAAGAAAACACTTTGCTTGATAGAAATGTGGATTTATTCTTTGATACTGATTTTTCTTAAGTGGGCTTTGCATTTTCTTTCCTTGAGGGATGATGGGGAAGATCTGAGGCATACAAATGTTCTCTCCCAGTTTACTACAGCTGTAAATGAGTGGTTAAGATACAGAAGTGTCATCTTGTGAGTGGGAGGGGAAGAAAGCAAGAAGCAAAATTAAGTAGTCCTACATACCACTCCACACACTTCTGCCATATGAAATCAAAATTATCTATTTTAGGTATTTCTGAGACTTATCTTGGCACTTTAGAGCCTTCAAAGTCTGTATACAGGAAACATTCTCCTGCATTGGAATTGTTCTGCCTTCTTGATGCAGGTTTTATTTTAAAAGCCTTTCTAAAGTACAGGGCAGGAAATGAAATTGTCAAACTATTACAGACAGACATAAAAACGATCTGCTTCAAACACAACCAGACAATGCTCTTAACTGTGTACAATGTCCGATGCACTACGGTACTTCTCAGAATGTGATTAGGGGACTCTTCACACACTCTGTATAAAGAGGCACAAACCCAAGTTTCACCAACAACAATGGCTTGGATTTCTGCTCAAGCACCCTTCAACCTCTTTGAGAATTATCAAAGATCCAGCACATCTTTTGCAATAACGTGGCAGCTTTTCTGACACACATATTGGATTTTCTGAAGATTTACAGGCAGTTCTATTAATCTAAGACAAACTTTTTTAAAGGATTCATTTTTGATTTTAGCAACAGGTGACAGGCTGTTATCAAGTGCTTTAAAAATTCCCCATACAGGTAAAAGCCATTGGAAAATCCCATATTCTTGTTACTTTGGAAATTTTTTGTTTAATTTCTAATGGAGTAATGTATATTTTCCACTTGTTTTTCTTTGTCAAAGAAGAAACTTCAGTACAAACAGGCAGGGTTTTTTTTCCTTCAAAAATCCTCAGTGGGGCAGAGGCTCTCAGAATTCTGCTGCAGTCCTCAGCAATTGGGTTCAGCTGCTGTTTTTGCTGCAGACGGGAGGCGCTGCATGGTCACAGCGGAGGGACAGCAACATGGTGGCACTGCTGCGGGGCTGGGTTTTGGAAGGGGCACTTCATCACGTTTGTTTATAAAAACAAGACCTTCGACCCAGCAGTCTTTACAACAAGTGAAGATGGGAAGCAACCATGAAATTCCCTTGTAGCACATAGAGGTTCACCGCTTATCTCGCTGCAAAGGTCTGAAAAGAGCTGTTGAACTTAAAGAGTTTTCTTTTACAGAAAGACAAGCGCTGCAAACTTGCTGATGACCAGCTGCCGTCAGTAGTATGCCACCTAGCAGATATTATCCAAGAAAAAAAAAAAAACACACTTAAGGTGCCCCTTCAAGGTGAAGTTGCCATTTGAGCAGAGAAAGTAACTGCTTTTCAAAAGAAACTCATATTATGGAGAGATCATGACAACAGATCCATCAGTATCTGATTTTGCTGCCAAAACTGATACAACTGTGTCACCGAGGAAAACTCTTCTAGCTGCACACTTGAAAAACCTGGAAATGCAATTTTCTAAGCTGTCTGAAAAATCTTCCAAGCAAAGAATTTCCATGGACTTTGAACCCATTTGCTAAAAATCTAAACATGCAACACCTTTCAGTTAGCTTGCAGGCACAACTGGCTGACACCAGGGAAGATAGACATTTACCAGCTCAGTGTCAAGAAAACCCTTTGCCTAAGCAGTAGATGGGTTGAAAAAATAGTAGCCCTGTTTAGTAAGCAAAGCTGATGGTGCACTTCTTCCATTTGCATATATACATCTGCATGTGGAATCTTTTTCAGCACTGATGGCCATGACAACCAAGTATCATAATAAACTGGACGTAGAACCAGCCCTTCAGATGCCATCAAAGGCCTACGCCATGATTTCCAAAACTAATGAAGTGTAGGCAGAGTCCTCGCTCCCCTTCTCCCAGTAACAATTTTGCTTTGTGTCTTGTTATATCATAGCTAAGAGCACTTTTGAAAGAGGGCGATTCTGCAGTATTTCCTCACAAAGCAATTTCCTCCCCTCCCACTGTTGGCAAAATTAAAAGCTACTAAAAATGACAAAGTGATCAAATGCCCCCTTCCCCTCCCTAGTGTAACCCATCTGGTTAGCAGTATAATAGTGATGGACAGTCACACAGGCCGTTTTAAAATTCAGACTTTTCTGTTCATCTTGGCTCTGTCCAGGAAAGTGTTTCGGTACAGTGACCGTAGTAATGGAGCCTGAACTGAAACTTGGCTTGCTTCAGTCCTCCCCCGTCCTGTCCATAACTCACCAGTCTGGCCTCTGCTATCCTGGGATTCACACCTTTCTTGTGAACACTTGGCAGTTACCTGGCCACAAGCACGTGCTCCATTCAGGTCCTTCCAGCAGCTCCCCTCTAAGCAACTCCCTGCTCACCACAGATCTTCCTTCATCCCCATGTTGTGAGCTGCTGTGCCATCGCCTCCACCAGACAACAGTTACCTAAAACCTGATCCTGACAGACACAGCTCACATTTATGGAATTACACGGACGTCAGATGAATCAAAGGATTTGGGGAAGAAATGCTTAAATTTCAGTTATGAGGTCAGTTATTTCTAAAAAGTTTGTCTTAGAAGTCAGCTGGCTTTAGACAGCAAGCAGCCGTGTATCCTGTGCGTGACTGAGCAGGAAGGGGGCAGTGAAGATTTTAGAGGACTCCTAAAGGAACAATACAACCAGAGCACCACACTCTACATTATGTTACCCGAGTACCACCTTCAAGACCAGATCTCACGATTCAGCACTATAATACACTCATTTTTAAGGTGGCAGTTCTGACAGGGAGAAAACACACTATAGGAAACTTTTGCAAGCTGTGCACTCAGCCTAGGGAAGTGAAGTCCCACCTTGTGTAGGGGCCGGAGGGGCAAAGCAATATTTAATAATCTCTCCCCAAAACACACGTTAAACAAAACCCCTCCGTAGGCATGCACTCAGTCACACCATCCACACAGGTATACCCTGTAACAGGACTCAGAGGCAGTATATTGTGCTCACAGGACAAATGAACACTTAATAGATAAATGAAAAGTGACAAAGCACAGTTGCCTAGAAGAACATGATGCCTTTCTCACAGGGATTTCAAGAAAACACTGTAGGAAGGAATGAATTACTACAAGATAAAGCATGATTACATATCATCTCATGAGCTACACCTCACAAAACACATCAGCCGTTCTTATCTCCTTCCCACTGTTTTGGTATTTATTGTTTACACAATCAGTAGCATGCAGCTTCAAGTTATAAGCCATAATTAGTCCTTCCAGTTAAAAATATGCTGACCATTTCCAGCCTCTAGCAAATAAGGTCAAATCATTAATAAATTTAAAGATAGTGCTTACATTACTCCTTACAAAAGGATGTACTTTGCTAAGATTGCAGAACACTTTTTCAAGTGAAGCAAAGAACATCTGGAAATGTGAGACAGTCAATTTTGGGATGCTTGTTTGAAAAACGAGAAAAATGAAAATCAGACACCAAGGCAATATAGATATGTGAGCAACGAGTGCAAACAATGTGACCAAAGTATTTCATCGTTGCTGTGGAAGCCAGTAAATGCTGCAAGTTATTTGGCCTAGACTCCCCGCCCCCCCGTCCCCCAACAACCATTTACTTAAAAAAAAAAAAGCATGTTATGGAACAGCAAGGTTGTGTAACTTCTCAAAAGGTCACAGAAAACTCAAATAAAGTGCGACCCCAATAAAACAAACCCTCTGCTCAGCACAGACTCTCTCCTTCTTTCCACACTTCTTTTGAATAGAAACAACTGTTAGCACAAGCTTTTTTTTAATTGTTTTTAGATTGTGTTATCACAGTTGCACAGCAATTAGTTAGTAACACTTGCTTGGCCATAGCATAAACACTATCTGCCAGTCAGCAAGTGTCACAACACAAACTTACCCTCCAGGGACTGTTTTTCGCAAGTTTCATTGTCAGTGTAGGCTCCGTGGCACTTGCGTGTCAGGAGTTACACATAGGAAAGCTTTTCTGCGTACGATCCTGTGTGTGACATACCTGCCCTGTGCTCCATCATACCAAAACACCACAGACAGACCTGCACATCTTTGTTCTTGCAGTTCACAGCCTAGGCTAGGGTATCAGTTGGACCATGGAATTCACCACCACAAGAGCTACAGGTCATCACGGAGTAAATAAGTGTTTATATTCAGTGTGGATGACATGGCAGGTGACTGGCATGAAACACTGTCCCCACAGAGTGGCACTGTAGTGTATCAATCACATCAGACAAACCAGCATGCAGTCCTTTCAAATTCATCATCTAACCCAGCAGAAATTCACAACACTGCCTCACAGAGTTGAGATACTCAGCCTTTGTGGTAGCAGGCCAAGGACATCACAATCATTCTGGGGGACCACCTTTCCAGACACTTCTAATTACTAGGAGGCTGAATAGTCACATCAGATTCATCTATGCTAAAACAGTGGGATTTATACCAACACTCAGAGAGACCTCCACATTTCTGACAAACAATTGGAACCACACACAGAAAAGGTTATGAACAAAATTGATCAATCTTCATGAAGGTGGAGTTAAACTAGTTTTCAATGCCTTTAATAACACTAAGCTACAATAATCTTTTAGACATTAGTATTGGCTCACATTTGCAAGATAATGGCTACTTCAGCTACCCATATGGCAATGCATGCAGTGACAGAAGTCAGGCTTAAAGCACCTACACTCATACAAACCACAACCAAAATGGAGCAATTCCGTCCTCGTATATTATCAGAATAATTCTTGTAAGACTGCATTTCCAACAGTGTTTTAGCCTATGAGGACTTGATCGGCTTTTCCTCACCTATTACTGTGCTTGGACTTTTCCCGGTCTTTTTCCTTGTCCTTCTTGTGCTCTTTGTGCCGGTGTTCTCGGTCTTTGTGTTTATCTTTGTGTTTGTGAGAATCTGCAAGCAGAGATGCAAAAAAAATTAAGAAATCAAGTTGGGAGAAGACTCCATGCCTCCCTCATGAACCTCTGCATTTTCCCCCTCCCCATACCAGTAGTTTCTGTGATTCAAAATTTGTAACAAAAATCTTAGTTTTAGAGGTCCTAAATGGATTCATTGTTCTTGCAGCACAAGTCAATTCATCTTGGCAACAGCTGCATTTATATGGTCTTTAGTTCAACGACCTTTAAATGCTTTACAGACCCTGAAGAAATGCAACCCTCCTTATTAAATAGGTAAGTATGGCTATAGCAAGTTCAATCTTATTGGGGAGATGAGAAACCTAGCTTCCTATGCCCGTATTTCATGTCAAATAGATTATAAGGATACAGGAACAGAGCCTAAAGCTGAAATGTTAGGCCTGCTGAATCCTAGAATTCAGACTGCTACTTCCACAAGTATCTAGTCTAGACAAAGTAGTCCCCTGCCCAAATTAAAATCATCTTACTCTTATCCCCAACAGTGCATGGCATGACAGGCACACAGCAAGGGAAAGGGGGAGTAATGAGGGAAGAGGAAAAGAAAGGGTGAAAAGACAACTAGGAATTCTCTCTTCATGCTTCTCTTCTGCAGGAGAAGCTTACCTCCCTCTGATAATAGCCCCACCAAGAAAATCCAACGTGACAGCTGTAATGAGTTTGTGCTGGTGGTAACCCACCTACACAGGTTAGGACTGGTCCAAATTAAGTGACAGGTCAGAAATGGGATATGGCACTCAAGTAAACCTACATGAACACGGTAATTTTATTGGTATCAACTTCTACTCTGAGTGACATTTCCCATCCTCAGTGACAACTGTACTGTACAATGACGTCCTTTAAAGCACCTAGAAAATAGATCTAGCACAGAGAGAGCAACATAGTTGAATTGTAAATAAACTCGTTTACAAGCATCTTTAGGTCCTTCTTTATATAGGAGGACCTCTTTATGAAAAAGGAGCTGAGGCTAAAGTAGGCACCTCAAACCCACCTCAAATGCCACCATCATTTACAGTCAAGGTCACTAATGTTGAGAAGAATGTGTGCATGCCCAAAGACACCACTCCCCTCCAGTTTTGCTTTGCCTTTTTCTTTTTTTTTTTTAAAAAGCGTGCTTCTCAAAGCAACTAAAAATAAGCAAGCTCCTCAGGATACCTAAAACGCTGTGCTGACTTTGGCCACTGTTTTCAGGTCACAGCGCCAGAATTTCCACCAGAGACCCTGATGAAATGTATTAATGCTTAATTAATTGTAAAGATGTTACCATGCCTCTAAGAAGGCTACTATCCCTGCACTAAGAATAGGAAACTGCAACACAAGGGTTTTGTGACTTTCGGAGTCACATGGGAAATGCATTGCAGAGCCAGGAAAAAGCCTCGTTCTCCTGACTCCAAGCCTTTCACCACAAATTCATTCTTCTCCTTAACTGACACCAGCTCTTATAACATCAAAACATTCAACTGGTTTTAGTGGAAACATACCCAGAGTCACATTTCCACAGAATATGATTCTAATCTATTGCTTGCTGTAACTTCAGGTATTGTTTTCAGACACCTGCAGTAAGACAATGTATAACAACAGATGAATGCTGACATTCAAGCCTCCAACTTGCCTTCTGCATCTTGCCTCGACCTTCCTGAACCTGGCGACACTTTCTAGTGCTTTGGTGTATACAGTATAGACATTTAAAACACCAAGATTTAGTTTTCTGTATTTTGATATACAGGCACGTGGCAGGTTATGTGGAACATTTGGTGTTACAGCATAAAACACCTAAGAGTTTTCAAGTACCTAAACAGCAAAATCTACTTCACAGCAGGGAGAGCTTTGCAGGCATCTCTGGCAAACTGTGTGGGGACCGGACACCTACACTCTCTGAACTGCCAAGAAGCAGTTTCTCAGTACCCTTCTTCCCACCAGGACAACACACATTTCACTGGCAAAAATGTTTTTGCAGTACATTTCACACTTAAGATTCTTCAGTTCAGCCAGTAGCTGGAAGCTCATGCTGTTTGCAAACTGCCTGGGTTTTATTCCACAGAGAGTTTACTCACTGATTTCTAAAGCACCGGCTGAAGTGAACAGCCATCTATTTATACTTGATGAATAGGTAAATTGCTAGAAAAACCATCATGATGCTATACATAGAACTGGACACACTCATAACATCCTCGCTTTTTAAGGAAGCGCATGCCAACATAGAGTCAATTTTTTTCAGCAACCCATCGATGGAAAACATGTGCAACTGAGCTCAATGCTATTCTCTTTAGAGCTTAGAACCACAAGACTGTTTTTCACAAAAAAAAAAGTGGAAAACGGAACAGTCTTTTACCTTCAACACCAGATTCCCTTCCAGCTGACTCGTGCTTTCCAGCTGAATATATTATTTGCTCTTGAAAAGTAGTTCCAGGGCTATACCCTGGAAACACTGGAGTCAGACATCTATTTCCTCAATCCTCTGCGCTGCTTACAATGATTTGGTATTTTCAGACAAAGCCTGGTACAGCAGCAAAAGTACCTGGCCAGATAAACTGGCTCTGCTTGCTAGTATTTGCCACCACTCAGCCTTCCTTTGCTGTCTACCAAAGGATTTCTAGCAGGAAAGTCTTTCATAGACGTATTCTGGCTAAAAGGCAGGCCAAAGTGGCTGGGGAACGGGAGGTTGCACACATGGTCTTGAAAGCAGGAGGGAAAAACTGGCAGGAGAGTTTTCACCTAAGTACAGTCAAGACTGGACGGGTACTTGGCCCCTCACACTGGACAACACTTTAAATTCAGTACTTCCTTGGGGTTAAGTGTACTACCTCCCAGACATGTCTCCTAAGAATTAAATTATTCCGGAATATTTGCCTAGTATTCAGACTCAGTGGTGTTGCTTTCCGACGCAATGCCATGAGGTAGGTTAAGAACGAAGACTTCAAAAGAGTTCATTAAATAGTCTTGAGCTGACATATGTCTGTCTTCAGAAGGCATTAAATCTCTTGGTATCTTTTTTTTTTTTTTTTAGGGTGGAGCTGGACGAAGTTCAGGAGAGTGGGTCATTAAAAAGGACATAATTCTTTTTTTGGCATATCACACAAAGGTGATTTGTTCCAGACCCTCTTTATCTAGGAGCCCAAGTTGATGGTTATTTGGTGGCTGACATGAAACAAGTTTTGCCATTTCATTCCAGTTTACAGAAACCAACACAGCGTCACCTCCAACTGAATGACACAGGCAACAAATGACTAAAGTGGGAACAAAACTTTAAGACACACTGGGCCACCTCACGGCAAACCTCATCGACACAGAAGCAATCAATGGAAGTGTTCTTGTCTCTAATATATCTTGATATATTTCGCATACTGATTCCTAGAAGAATCTTCCAGCCTCCAGTAACTCTCACCCAGCTTGCATCTGATCAACAGTTGACTAGGTCCAGCCTCACATGAGCTACAGAATGAGGTCAGACATTATCACACATTCAGATTTGTTTCCTGCCTTTTATATCTTCCATTAAGTATGTCTGCTCTCTCTAACACTAAACACGGAGATAAATGCTAGTCCTTCTCCAAGAGCATTAGCAAAATCCACTCTACTGTGAGCAAAGTTCAAACCCCCAAAAGCTTGTGTGATATTTAAAGGATTTCAGAAATCGAAAAGTCTCTCTCCAGCATCAAGGTTACAGTGAGGACAGGGGTTATGCTCACTGGGCAAGGATCCATTACCCCTAAGGCTCTCCCTTCAGTATCCTCTAACCCAAACAGAGCTTTTGGCATCTCTTCTGTCCTACAAAGCTCAGTGTCTCTGGCACTGGGTCTCTGTCTGTTAATGCTGAGCCTGGTATGTCTCCAAAAGATTACCGCAGTCCCTGCACTATTCCTGCCATTCCCCCCGTACCTCCAACAATCACAAGCAGCTCTGCATTTTTGTATGTTGATTCATCTCTCAACTCTGTTTAATTACAAGGACGCCTGATTTAAGGATGGGAAATTCTAAACACTTTTGGTCTGTGGCTCTGTTTTGTTCCTCCCTGCCTTCACTCCACTGCTAAGTCTCTGGGGAAAGGCTGAGTCATAACCCTATTTGCAATACTTGTATATACGTATTACTGGAAGAGTGCAGTTTTACTCTTTATCCAGGAACAGAGCTGTAAAAGGTTAGGCATCTCTAACTACAGCACGACAAGAACAGAGATGAAGTAAAAGAAAGCCTTCCTCCAGCAGGCAGTTGCCACCTGGAGAGGCAGAGTGCCAACAGAGGGCAAGCGTGAGCAGTCACCCTTCACGACGAGAACGACCCCTGTGTTAATAGATTAATAACAGACAAAATAGACAAAACCATTTTGTGGGACTACACTGTTTTAATTTGAAACAAATTAAGTTGCTTTTAAAATGCTCCTGAACACCCTTCTCTGCACCCCACCCCTCCCCATAAAGATTACTTACATATCACAATCAAGGGAAGTAGGCCTACTTCCTACACTAATATTTCAGTTTGACAGCAACTCTTCTAATAAAACCCTGAAATCACAGAGAGTCGTGTAAGTCCTTGTATGCCCAATCAGTACAGCTATCAGTATTATTTGGGAGACTATCGCTGGCACATGATACAGGATGCTATAGATGCCATTTTATCCCACCCCCACTGCCCATTTTTATCCCACTTCCATTTTATCCCATTTTCATAATTTTGCATTAGAGAATCTCTCTTTAAAAAAAAAAAACAAAACCAAAAACAAACAACCAGAACAAAGAAAAAGATGTGAGCAACAATCTGGTCCTCCTCATTTCTCCTAAATTGAGACAGCTGACAAATTAACACCTGGTAACCCCAATTTCTGGTCAACAGTAGCTTTTCCAAGTAAATCTATTAGCTTTCCATATTTGCTGTCTTTCAATTCACCTTCTTGTAAGTTTTTGTGAGCACAATTTGAATACTTCATTAACCTGCTTACAGAAAGGTTTCTGCCAGCAGTCTTTGCTCTTTTGAAACATTTTACTAAGTTCTGGGGATAAAGACTTTTTGTATTTTCCTTCTGGTTCCAGCAACACCCCAATTGCTTTCACTCTCATTAGACAGTCTAGAAATACCTCAACTAGTATGTATGCAGCTATTTGATCAGTTCCAAGCCTCACCTCAATGCTTCTCTACACTGATGTCCACAAAGGCAATTTAAGCTTACTCGATTCTTGGGACTGAAATCTGTGTCCAAATCTGAAGACACAGCATGAAAAAAATCAATCACGTTACCAACTAAGAACATTTTTAACTTCTAGTTACTCCTGTAACACTTCTGCTTCAGATGAGCAGCTGAAATGTCTGCCCCAATTGAAGTCCAGTGCCTCAATATTAGTTATTTGTTACAAGAGAAGCGTACAAGCTCTCAAGACTTTTTCAGGACCATTGGTCTGTACGAGTATGGTGCTCCCTCTATTATGGGTACATTCAGCCACCCCGAACATGAAGCATGAGTGAGAAGCTGTTTACTATCAGCACGGGAACAGGTATGACTAAACTAGCAGCGTCTTTTCAGCCTCTCCTCTGGGAAGGAGCAGAAAGTCTTAAAGACTTCTGCAGTTCCACTGCTAAATTACGCAGCTGAAAGGGAGGTAATCCAGTAACACGGGATTAGATTCAAAAGCTGGTCAAATTCAAAAACTTCTCATGAGCCTTCCTGTGACTTGAGAAATGGTTAGTCCCTTCTCAGCTGAAGCACCACCTCTACGTTAGACCATTTATTCCACAACTGCAGCCTTTTTGCTATTTAGGCTGGGGTTTTTTTTGTCACCTGTTATGGTGCAAAAGCAAAAAGACTCTGTATGATCTAACTGAAACAACTTAACTGACTTTTCTCCTCCCCCACAGGCTCTCCTCAAAAGTAGTCAGCTTAAAATTGCAAATTGTCAGAAAAAGACCTCTTACTTTCAAGCTACTCAAGTTTTATCATTTGTTACCATTTATTCTGCCAAATCATATTACTTTTAGAGTTTTAATTTCTTGTATGTTGGGTATAAAAAGACAATTATCAAGGTTCAGTTGCTGAAATGATGCCAAGAAGGGCTATGAATGTTCAAACACGCGAATGTAGTTCAGGGTGTCCAAAATACTCTTCATATTCCTGGCAAATAACACGTACTTTTGCCTCAAGCATATAATGGAAATGGTTTAGTGTTGCACTAACTTTTACAATATATAGATCATATTGGCAAGTAGAAAGACTGTAGCATTTAGTCTTTATCCAAGATCTTTAATGTGAATAGCAATGGGGTTAGCAGATTACCTCAGTAGGCAACGGTAATCCCATGTGTAAAGGTTGCTCTGTTAGATTCTGGTTAATTTATGAACTGTTCATCTGAGAAAGCAACTACTTTGCAGAGAAGAAAAATCCCATCTGCAGACCCCATATGGCTCGGAAGAGCAAGCATATGGAGAAAGTGGCACGGTCTGAGGCATGGAGGATCATGACCCTCAGTGTTAGACAGGTTATGACTTTGGACTAGTCTTCTGACTGTACATGCTTTGATTTAATGATTTTAAAGGCATGTACAATAATGCCACTGGATCCCAACCAGTCTGGAAGAGGTTTAAACTTTTCTAAAATAATTGTATTCCAGTAGGAGGAAGTCCCAGAATGATCATGGTGTTCCAGTAATTGATTACAGTGTTTCTGGAGTTTGTTTAAATGGATTGCCTTTGCTGTAGCCCAACAAAAGGGCGAGGAAAAGCTATTGGACTGGAAAACAGAACTGCATCCAGGTATTGGAGACAACACAACACCTTTCCCAATAAAGCAGGGCAGACTGAAAAAAAAGAGGACTGGTCGTATGAAAGGTACAGAAACTGGAAAGCATCTATGTGCAGCTAGAGGTGTCAAAAGCAGAAAACCATAGCCTGAAATTCCCACATGAAACTGGGTATGTCACTTACTGGCCCTATTTACACAACTACAGAATACACATAAAACATTTACCTCAAAAAGGTATTGCAGGTCTGTTTGCTGTGCTGCTTTATTTCTCCAATAACTGGCTGCAAAACATTTGAAATCCTGAAATGAGAGTGACTGAAAAAACCATGGTCTTGGTGGAGTCCCCCATAACCATTACCTGGATTAGAGTAACTCACCAGACTCAGTGTGAGAATCAACATCATCACCTGCTCTAACAGAGTTTGGGGACCAATGTTTCCTAAGCATGAAATTCAATAAAAGAAGCAGGACCTGAGTTTTCAGTAGGCATCAAGAACGGAAAGCAACTACAATGACACTGAAACAAGACTGCCAGACTTCTGCTTCCTCATTTAGAGTGCCATACTTAATGGCACAGATATACTTTTCAAAAGCAACCCTTTACCAGTGTTGTAAGACATCTCCACAATCAACATTGCTACAGAAAGCTATTTCTAAATTTTTTTAATTCTTCTTGAAGTCAAATTCAAATGAAGTACAATTACTGTGCTATCACCAGCTTACTGCAGGTCCATCACTGGTCAGATGCACCAGTTCAGGGAGGCTGACACTTCAACACGCTCACTGTTTCCCTCCATAAACCAAATAAAAACACAAGTTTTATAGTTTACTGGAAAACAACTGAATTAATTTTAACTAAGCGTAAGGAGAACACACAAAGCAGCACTTGGTTGTGAAGCTTCAGATCCTCAGTCATTCATCTTCCAATGATACAATGGAAGAAACAGGAAAAAAAGTGTGAAAGCTTCGCGAAAAGGGAGCCTGGAAAAGTACAGCAGAATAACCTCTAAGGCAGGAACTTTGTTACTAAAAGTAAGACTCCACCCAAGTGCATTCTTCCTTTTTCTAAGGGGTTCACATGAAGAAATGTATCATCACTGAATAGATTTGAGTCAACGTATTTTCCAGGCTACAGGTTCTCCAAGACAAAACTCCTCCTGGGCTGAGGCAGAACTGACCACACCACACAGTATCCGATTCTGCCAAAGCTTGAAGACTTAGTCCTTTTGATAGGAACAGAATAAAACCAATGACCTTACAACCCCTCGATACTCCAACAGTTATTTGAGGCAAAAGTATTACAGGGACAGACAGACATTATGTCTTTTTCCTTAAAAGGACTGTGCTGGGAAACTTGGCTTCAGAACAAGGCAGACCCCTTAGTTACTGCATTCTTCATTAATCTTCTAATGTGAAGGCCCTGTATTCTGTGCTGTTGAATAGAGGGAAGCAAATAAACCTGTGCAATCACTTGGTGATAAATCTTGACAGGAGAAGATAGATTGATAGATAATTGTCTCCAGCCATTCTCTGTCCTTCAGGTTAGGTCCTATCAACTTCTTGAGAAGTTCCACTTACTCTCCAGCAAAGTTTTATTATGCAATCAAGGATCTTACATAGCTTTTTAAAAACACAAAAAGTTTGCAAAACAAGATGAACGCACCTTCTGCTCCACCGAAACCCTGGGGCAGCTTCGATCTAAGGAAGAGAGGTAAACAATGTGACAGAACTGCTAACAGTAAGACAGCACAGCGGGCACAGGACCAAGTCTGCAAGCTAAGCTGTACACTCCTTTTAAAGTTTGGGACGGATAAATCTTATCATGGATAGGTTAAGGATGCCAAAAAAAAAAAAATCACAGACTCATCACTCCTATCTTGTGTGACTGAAGCCTCTGGGACGTGAAGTTAACCTGAAGCAAATGTCATTGCTGGTGTTTCATCAATCTAAACCAACCTGCAGAAGATGGGTAGGTAAGCAAGATGTGCTACAAGAGCCTGGTCAGAAAGAGGAGGACAGATCTTCTTTAGTGCACCTTTTGAGCTGTTCTCCAAATTTTTTTCAGCCACGCTGGATTAATCGCTTATTTTCTGTGCGCCTCATTTTTTCACCTGCTGGGGAAGTACCTAATACTCTGTGGGCAATTAATGCTTAAGTAATTGAGAGAGCTATGAGGTATACAGGGATGCTGACCTTAAAAAACTGCTACGCTGCAAGCCACTTTGCAGCAAAACAACTAATGGCGTAGATGGCAGCAGCAAGTTTATTGACCTGTCAGTGCCTTTTACATGGTCTCTTCTAAAAGAAGTGGCACGTTCACGTATGCCTATTCCACAGCAGATCTTAGTTGCTGTGTAACAAATGCATAAAGTCACTGCAAGTAGAATTGCAGTAGACAATATTACACAAAGGACAGAGGAAGCCTTATAAAGCATTAAAATACATGTTTGATCAGTACAGAAAGGCTAAATTAATAGCTGCTTCTTACACATGCCAAAGGGCTCCCAACCGGGAAGCAACAATGAAGTTTCAATCCATTATTTGGATTCAAAACCAAAAAAGTTCAGTGTGAAAAGAAACATGTGTTTCCAGGGATTCCCAAGATGTAAAACATTCTCCTGTAATTGTATAAATAAGAGTCAAGGCTGAAACGCATTAGTTTGTTTCCACTAACAAAGCAGAGCAAAACAGAGCAGCAAGTTAAAACTTCAGGGAAACGACAAGCATCAGCGTACAGCTTAAAATGCTGCTGTGCTGCCATGGAAGAGAGGAAAGTCCAGAGCAGTCTCTTACGGAAACAAGATAACAGCAACCCCATTCTTGTCCCTAGTGATATTTATTCTTACAAGGCTACACTCTTTTATGAGTAGATGTACTGCTTTCCTTAGCCTCATCCATTCACAATTTGAGTACCTCACATACTAACGCTCTTCCCTTCCCTTACTAGGGTAGAAATAGTTTCAGCAATTTTTTCCTGTTGTTTTGTTTATTCGCGTGGGCATAGACTCAAAGTTATGCACTGCATGTACATCTTTAAAGCAGCAGCAAAACTAAGGATACACTTTTGCCTCAAGTTTCAAAAGCCATGGCCCATCACATCGCTGCACATCAAGAGGCCAGGATGAGGCTGAGAGCAGAATCTAGGGGAAAATCCATGCAGTGAGCATTATGGGGCGCAGGAAGGCTCCAGGACACTCTAGGGATGCAGCACGTGTAAGTTTATATGGCATATGCCCACTTTACTCCTAGCTGTTGTCATGTCCAACAACTGCCTTGCTTTCAGTAAGCACTTATTCCTGCTCCTCCCACCTCAAACTAGCTCAGAATTACCTTCCACAGCCAGTGAAGGGGTCCAAACAGATAGAAAAGTAGAAAGCTAGGCTACTGTAGCAGCCAATGACCCTTTTCAAAGCTAGCTCTCCCTGTATCTAAATACCACAACCACATCCAAAATGCAAAAGGTGAAAGCAAACAAAGGACAGTCACAACAAGCTTGAGCTTAATTTACCTGTCAGGTTTCAAAAGCCTTATGCTCTTTGCAACTAAATCCGTATTCCAGTTTGCTAATACACATATATACAGAACTGAGATGCTGGAGCACTTACGGGTATGTAAGTGAATGTTGCTGAGGGGAAACAGATGTCACCAGTCGGCTCAGGGAAAAATTTTGCATAATAAAGTAGTTATAGGTAGGTTCCCCGGGGATTTCTTTTAGATCCACTAATACCAAACAATTTTTACTAGAGCATCTAATCTCTGGCTTTTCCAAATTTGCACCCATTTCCTCCCCATTGTACGAAATCCAGTTAACATAACCGGTACAGCAGGAAGGACAGACTCACTGAGAAAGCCTGGACAATTTGCTCACAAACAGTCTATCATCTGGGAGCGTAAAACTAGCTTACAACTATGAAAGAAGGTAAAATTTAAGGGCATTCAAATAGATAATGCAAATGGGACTAAACCCATTTTCAGAGTCATAAAGCAACCAACCTTTAGCAGAGATTGAAGGCATAGCATAGAGACCATCACGCAGTGCTGTCACACACAATCTTCTCTGGGTGAGAGACAAAGGGAGGGACATCCGCACCACACCAAGGGATGGGTGCACTGCATCCGCCAAAACAAACCGCCCAGGGTCACTCGCAAGTCGCTCAGGAGCAAGAACAAGAGGCACTCACACCTCTGCTTGCCTTCTGCCCTGGCTCTCCAAAGTGTTTGCTACAGTGGGGCAATTGCAACATTTACAGTCATGTTTAGACTTTGGAGCTATCAGGGACTGCAGAAGATAACCTATCCCTTACTTAAACACAATCTAACACAAAATGGTTCAGTAAATCCTTTACTTTTCCTGTTTGCAGGAATGCTTTTCCTTAAGGAGTTCTTGGCTGGCAATTTGGGCTGCAGAATTTTTGGGATAGCACATTGCTCTTCTTCAATCCCCTCTCATGAAGGATGTGCAAGCTGGGGTGGATAGAAACACTCCCTGTTGCTCAGCCATTGAGCACACTTACACCAGAGGTGCTTTGCTCTTTGGTTGCTTCATAGCTCAGAGAACCCCAGCTTATACTCAACTGTAGCATAAGAATCAAGCCTAGACCTTAAGCGAGGAGTGCAGCGACTGCTCCTGCCTGCATTGCTGTCAGGTAGGTGGGCTGAATCATCTTCTGGAGATTTTTGACAAAGAATTGCCCAGGGAACAGCTTTGAGAGTTACTTCAGTAGACTGGGTCAAGAGCAAAGAAAAATCTTTTGGTGCAATCTGTGACAAATTCACACTGCAGACAGAGAACTTCATGTACTGTACTCCATCCGTAGACTGAGTCAGTGCCCCTAGCAGAAGGTTTTTCCGCCTCCAACTGCTCTTTATACCATCATTAGAAAGGTGCAAACACCACAATTTGTGATGCAAAGTCAACAGCTGCTTACTGCATGCAAACTTTCAAGACAGGTGAATCAGGAGAAAATAAGGGCAAACAACTATAATTCCTAGTCCTTAGAAAAGATAATAGAAACTTCAGCTATATTTAAAAAAGAGATTGGTATTATTTTGGGGCATAAGAAGAAAAATTTCGGTTCTAAAAACTGAACTAGCCAACAGGAAAACTGCTGTGTTGTCAGGAATAATTGCACTGCAATGATGTCAACTAGAAAAATATTTTCACTTGCTAGCTGTGTAAATCACTAGCATTTTGGATTCACTAAAAAGTTCGTAAAGACTCCCTGAAATCTGACACTTCCTCAGTGCAAGAGTGACGTCTCAGCAGCAGCTCGCACAGAGCCTGTGTTCATACCACCAACACACGAGGACAGGGCTGGTATGTTTGATGATCCCGGGTTTGACCCAGAACAAGGGCTCCCCCCACGCAAAACAATTTTTCAGAAGACAAAAAAAAAAAAACAGTTGCATTGAAATGCTTCTCTCACAGCAGTCAATGACTAGCCTCCTGTCAGCAGTCAGGCTCACACACAGTTTATACACATGGGAGCGGTACAAGCTGTGCTCAGCATCCTCAGCAGAGAGGCTCTAATGGCATTTGTTCAAAGCCTTTTATTAACCATCCCTTGACAACATGATGTGGCTTTGGCCAGTGCTGGTCTCCTGCTTGCTGTAGAGAGGAAAGACTTGAAGAGGCAGCACCCTTGGGAACAACATAAGGCATCCGCAATCCTCAGTACTAGAGTACAAATTGAGTCTGCAAGACAAAGTGGTTGGTACAATCTTGAAATCATCTCTGCCAAGCAGTACCACTGTTTTATGCGCTGGAGTCAGATATTTCTCTTACTACTTGTTTAGTGTCATGCCTACTAGGCTGAACTGATAGGGGAAGCACGGCCAAAGTCTTATAAAAAGTCTGTTTCAGAAGTCCAGGCACCTATATTACCACACTCAAGCTGGTTCCTCACTGTAGGAGGAACTCCCACGCTCATTCCAGCTGGTGTTTTTGTTTTGAGTTTTTTGTTGGTGTGGGTTTTGTTTGTTTGGTTTTGTTTTTCCTATCTACAACCATTTCTTTCAAGTATAGGGCTGCACTGGATGGATATAGCCCGATTTCACCTGTTCCCCTTGTGGTTAAGTGATCACTCACCCGGGCCAGGCTAATTCCAACAGTTGTCTGCAGGCACCTTATCACCAGAGTCAGCTTTGCCACAAGTCCCACTCTCAAGACAAGGGAGGGAATGCAATTCCCCTGCCTTAAGGGGACACGACCACAATTAGCATACAAGAAGAAACCCAATTCCAGCTAAAATACACAGGAAAGTAAACAAAAGGTAAATGTGTAACGACAGTTGAGATTTCTGTACTGTCGGAAGACTCAGGAGTAGATCTGGAAGGAAGCGATAGAGGACATAGAAAGAAGCCTCACCAGAGCAGTGTAGGTCACAGTAGCTTTAAAAGTGAGTTTTATAAGGCTATAATTGCAATACTCAAATGACTAGTACAGCGCTCAGATACAGGGCACCAAATTCCACTGGAAGTCTTCAGTTTACATCAGTAGACACAAAATATTACTTTAAGTCACTGATTTTAATCTCATTATGCACCTGTAATCTGTTTATTTTGTTAAATCCAGGTCAAGTCTCACTAGCTGGCAACTGTTAAACCACACTGATACAGATACCTGAATATAAAATGTAACCTGTTACAGCCGGATAACATGCTGTCATTACTTTATTATGCATAATGAACTCCTAAGTTTTTCAATTAAGAGCTCCACACAATATCAATTTGGTGAGGTTTTTTGTTGGGTTTTGTTTTTTTGTTGTTGTTGTTGGGTTTTTTTGGGGGGGCGGGGGGGCAGCTGTTGTTTTGTTTTTAAACTAATGGCTTGCATCTTTGGATGGAAATCAGAATTTTACTGAATGCGCAGCCAACAGTTTTAGATTCCACCTAATGCAAAACTGACAACTGCCTTGAATAAGAATTATGGAGGGGAAGAAACACATTTACTTAATTTGTTTCACATCTAAAGTCTATTTAAAAGAAAGGAAGCATAATCCTTGGAAACTGAACCTTGGAATTGCTTCTGGTTACCTGTTCCGCACTTTTAAGAGTAGTCATTACTTTACCTATGCAGAAATAACTAGATGTGAAAAGCTACCTTTCTTTTTTCAGCTTTCAAATGGCTTCCACTATCACAGTAACTAAATGAGCTGTTTAAACTGAAGGAAACTGAAGCTGCAGGTGCAGAGAGTCCTCAAAAGTTTACCACTGCACTTCAAACCCCAAGTGCTTAACTAATGACTTCCATCGTATCAGAGGTTCTGCTTTACAACTGCTGCAACATGATCACACTATTTACTTTTCAAGTTTTCTTAACATGAAACCTAACATTATTTAAATATATTTTAAGAGGTTGGTTGGCGAGAGGGGTAGAAACGTGCTTGAAAAACTACAAGCACCAAAGCTGCAACCACAGGGACTCAAGACTTTGTTACTCCTCTTTTATATAACCCAAAGCGAGCAAAACAAATTAGATAATTTTTCCTTTGGAATACTTCTGAAAATAAGCTAAGAAATATTTCTTTCCGCTTTATTATTTGATGGCAGAAATAGGCAAAGGGGAAAAAAAGGAACATCTAAGAATATTTACAATCTGATAATTTATTCCTGAATGATTCAACTGTAAGGCTAGGAAAAACTATTTTTAAAAGTTCCTTGGCTGCCAGTTTTATATATGTTGAGACGAATTTTTAAAATGTTATTGGGATTCTTACTAGAGTCAAATCAAATTAATACATCTGTTAAAATTTATTATGAATTTTACATGAAGGACTAATACGACCTTGAAAGTTGTAGCCAGTCCAGCTGATTTAGTAGTTTGCTCCTACGCAAACAAGCCCAGAGCAGAAGCTGTACTGTTCCCTCCCATCCTTCTCTTCCAATTATTTCAAGCCTCTGCTAGACAAAAGCACTCCTGTGAGTGAAAGCGCCATCCAGGTACCCAGCAGCAGAAAGCAAAGCTCACACTCTTCAGAGTAAGTTCTGCTTTACCCAGAAGAGCACAGCAGCCCCAGCGGTTTCTGAAACGGCACTCCCTGAATACATTTAAGCTGTTTGAGTTTGTATGCATTTCAGCGACACTATTTTGCAAGTTTTCAAGCGTACCAATTTATTTTTTAACTTGGATCTGTTTCAAAATTCACAATTACCTTACTTCCTGTACTCTGTTCCCTACCAGACCAGAAAAAACTCCGTTTTTCCTGTAATCACAACTGCAACCTGTGATCAGCTTTACCTGATACTATCAGATGTAAAAAGGCACCGATACTAAAACACTGGAGCCTTAAGCTTTCACTAATGCATAATTGTAGTACTAAGTAAAGCCTGTAAACAGGAAAACTATGTGATTGAGTAGCCTTAATATACCACAAGAAAGAATAAGAATAACCTATTCTGAAAATCAGCTAATGACACAAGATATTTAACTTCACATGCCATCCCCAAAACTAACAAGCTGCATGGACAGATCAAGATATCCCAGGAGAAAGAGGTATAATAAAAATTGAAACTTAAGTAACAGCCTGTAACAGTAACATTCCTCCTCCAGTGACAGCGTACTAAATACCCCAAATTTGTTGGAGACAACGTAAATTCAATCTGGTTTCCCACGGACATTTGTTTGCATCTCCAAGAGGTGAAACAGTTCAGCAGTCTCTGCTCAGGAAAGGATCTGCAACCAGAAACACAGTTCAACATAGGTTTTTTACAACAAGAGACTTTAAAGTTAGTACCAGTTGCCTTGAGATTAAAATATAGAACAGATACTTTCTGCCATTACATTTTCTGACAACTGGAATGTTGTCTGCTAGCACTTTACAGTAAGACAGCTATTTTGATACAGAAACTGCAAATTTTTTTAAGTGAAAGCAATAATGACAGACAAGTAAAACAAGCAGACAATTTGCCAATACCAAGCATCCCATTCTCAGAAAAATGTAACTTCGCTACAGTGAAAAGTGTGCGGTTAATGTCCAGTTCCGTCAAGAAGCGCATTAGAAGTTCCTTTATGAACTACATGCACATCTGACATACAAGAGTAATTCCAGCTTGACTAAGTGCAAGGGGAAACTGTAGTGACCAACAGGGAGAAAACATCACGTGACTCTCAGTGTACAAAGACACCCGACAACCTATTTCTGCACTGATGCCTTTCTGGAGTACCCACCTCCTCAAGTAATTTGATCTGAATTTAGTTCTGTAAGTAAATAAGCCCATTCAGATCACAGGATTTGGGAAATCACATACCTGTAGTTAGCAAAGCCCTAACCACACTGCCTAATAAGATGCTATCACCTGGCAGTGATGGGCAGGAGATGGTTATGATTTAAGAAATAGCTTAGGAGATTAAGAACTGAGCAAGTGTCACTGACACTTGCTGACTAAATGACACCGACTTCAGAACAAGAGACCTATGAGAAACCTAGAAATTATACAGATTTTCATTCATTTTTAAGCCTTCAAGCATTTAATGGATGCTTAGAAGAAAGCCCTTTGGAATACCAGATCTTCTCTGAAAACTAGTGGAAGCAACTGATATAAATCACCATTATACTTTTGTAGTCCACATACTACAATTTTTTTTTAAAATACTTTGTTCAGTTTTGAGGAAAAACAACTAAAGTGAGGGCTTCTTTGACTCTTCTATCAAGCTAATTGCCAAGGACTCATTCCAGAGCTCTGATGAGATTAAACTGTTAATACACACAAATAGAGACTATAAAAACTCAGCAAAAATAAAAGATCAAATAGCTTTATTTATTTCAGCTCAATTAAAAAAGTAACTATTTGCAATGTGCGAGTCAGTAGACTTCTTCCCTAGGATTCCTCTATAAAAATGAAACTGAGAAGTGTTCCTTTCCTCAGCTCAATGGCCCTCCCAAAACACAAACACACTGATGTTATGCAAAGAGGACTCCTTGAACTACATGTGAACAAATTCCCTTTGAGATTTAAGGTTTCTTAGTCTGGATTATAGTCTGAGCATGAAGCTTCTGTGCCTGGGTGGATGGGTGGGGTATTTACAAAAAGGGAGAACACACACAAGAACGTAAATTAAAAACAAACTAATTCTGCCATTAATAAGTGAGGCTCACATCTGTTTTGAACACTGTTTCATGTTCTTGTGAAATACAGCTACAGGGTATTCATTTCACAAAACAATGCTCCACAGCTTCATCCTCTATAAATGTATCTGTTTAAAAATACACACTTTAGTTTCAGTACACCAAGAGCTTGTAAACCTCCCGATCGTTCCGAAGCGTGGCCAGGACATTAGTATCATTTCTCATTCTAACCAACTACACTGATGAGCAATGGGCAAAGCCCAAGCACAGATCGGTTCCTCGGAGATCCAGCCCACCTTCCGAACTAGCTACCCCTGCTGTCAATTGGTCTGCGTGCAGTTTAGCTAACAGGTACAGTTTCAGTCGGTGTGTAAAGAAAGCACCGGCACCTTTGAAAGAACCCCAAACCTCTCAGATTCCTGAAAGAGGCAAATACTGACCCGGATGAATACTGTAAGAGAGGCCTACTTGTAAACATAAAGACAGACAGAATATTTTAACTCAGGCTATGGTTCAACAATAAATGCACTTCTTCAGCTGCACAGCCGAGCTCCCACTTTTACAGTGATTGATAGCAAAACCATAAACTGCAGATTATGCATCACTGGACAAGAGTCTCAACAACAGGGCTACGCAGGAGGGAAGGGGCAAGCGTGTTAGGACACAGAAGGCAATGCTTGAAGAATGACAGCTTTACACCTTCAATTATAAAATAAGAAACTGATGAACTCCTCAATTCAAGTGCTTCTGCCTTTTGCCTAAGATTCAATTTGAGAATTAAATTACTGGGACAGCCACCTTATTGCTAGTGCACTCTCCATCCACTGAAAGACTGGGGCCGATAAAACTACACTGCGCTGGGCTCTCCCAAGACCGCACGCTGACAACTAAAGAAGCCAAGCGTAGAGCATCAGGTGCCAAGTTGTGCTTTCCTCTTCATATCTAGATGATTAGGACAGTCTAAAACCTACAAAGCAGCTTTCTTTAGATACAAGTGATGCTGAATAAGCCTACTTGATAAAAGAAATACATTGTTTACGACAGCTACCAAACTCCAGAGAGCAGCATATTTTAAATTAGAAGAGTGTATCTACTCATAAAAACAGGTATTTCAAGGACAGCTTGCCTATGCTTCCCTAATGAAGCACAGGTGACATACACAGCTATGATGATATGACTCAGACAAGATGCTAGCTCCTCTGAGAGGCTTCCTGATTTTGGAGTAGGGAGAACATAGAAGGATATAAGACAGCAGAAGTGAAAAAGGCTCTTGAAAAATGCAAGTTATCCACATTCACGTCCAAGGGTATCCTGGACAGCTGGAGAGATGTTCCAATCTGCTGGAGCAAGACAAAGTAACCCAAACACCTACACAGCTCCAGTATGACAACCTGCAAACATCAGAATTAACAGCACTGATAACCTGACTGATTCGTGCCAACAGTTATTTACTAAAAAGATGGATCAAGATGACACCTACAACAGGATTGCACAACACTGCAAAAGTTATTCAAGGTCACTGTTGTTAGGAGTTCATCTCCTGCATCGTATTTGTAGTCACAGGAACCTACTGCCTCTGGATCTGGCAATTTACACTTGTAAGCTGGAACACAACTGGCACCTCGCTTTGTCTGCAAGAAAGTGCTTTTTGCTCTTTGCCCCTGAGGTGCACCATCACCAAACTGAAGGAAGCTAATCTTCAGTTAAAAACCAATGCTAAAACTTAAGTGTCATGGGGAAACACCAGTAAGGAAAGCTTACTCCGATCCACGCACAAAGGGGTTTCCTGTGGACAAGCAGCATTACAACAGGTACAGCACATTTTAACAGATTCAATGACATTCTTGGTCCTCAGAAGAAGAGCAGGCAGCTTTTTATTCCCCATCTGGTGGTCATTAACTCTAGAGTAAAAACCTCAGAGGACGTCACTAGCACTACTCCATCCCTCCATTTTGTACATGCTGCTTATGTTGCAATGAATCATACCCTCACACGGATCTCCAAAGAGCTCCTGCTTCCAGTTTCCCAAAAGGCTAGATTAAAATGAAGAGTGCTCGTCTAACTTGTAAGTGTACCTTCTTAGGCAAGTTAAAACTGGTACCTGCCCATCCCAGCTGTTTTATGTCTCCAATAATTGATCTTACTCACACACTTGCTAGCATTCACAGACTGACAGAAGACATAATATGCTCTCCCTATTGCTCAAGGCACAGTTATGAGACACTCGTATCAAGGGGGCACGTATGGTGCAAGAGACTAACCTGTAAAGTACTCAATACTGGAACCCCACACACAGACCAAAAAACCATCGATCTCCCTACTATAAATCCAGTGATTTCACTAATTGCAAAACCCAAAGAACCTTTTAGTATTTGTGAAATAATTTAGTACCACAGCAAAAAGATGTAGGTTTTAGCTCCTGAGACGAGTTCTGTATTTAAGAAAAAAATTATAATATATGCTAAAGCTGCAGAAGCTGCCTTTTTTTTTTTTTTTTTTGTACTGCCCTTTGCTAATCACCTCAGTCCTCAGCTGGAGAGAGAATGAAAAATTGAAAACAAAAGGCCAAATTGGAATTTAATCTTAGTCCTAGCCAGACAGCTTTATACCTATTTCTGTGCTGGAAGACATGACTCCACTCTGTTCTTGCTTCCCCACCTCTGAGAAGAGCATACTACTTCTACTGTGTTGCCTATTTAAACAGTATGGCCTTAGGACAGGATAACAACGTATAGCACGACAGACCTTAATCCCAGGCATAGTGTCCACACGTAACAGAACGTCCCTCCCCAGTGCTTCCTGCCTTCAGCTTCAGAAGAGTCTTTCTTCATATTCAACCCTTCATCTTCACATAGCCTGACCAGAGCACCAAGCAATACAGACTACGCTGATAGCTGGCAAGACAGCATCACACAAACCAGAAGCTGGAATAAGAATTGCCAACTAACTTAGCTAATCTCCCTAAGGGCAGAAAGAACTCCATTCACTTGCATCCACTGCAGAGCAGATGAAGGCAGACAGCCCTCCTACCTGGTTATCTATCAGGCACCCAAACCATCTCCTGCCACAAGCTACGTAACGGTGTCCCCTGCCACCACCTGGACTTTTCTCCTCCTAAAACTCTGCTTGCAGACCACAAAAATAGAAGCCTCTTAGTTGTGCTACCCTAACCCCATAAGTCTCTGCACTTCAGTTAGAAGACCACTACAGATTTCTCAGCTCTATCTCCAGGTACTTAAAAATCTGCCACAGGTACTCACCATACTTCTAAGGGGGGAAAAAAAAAACAAAAACACAGAGGGTGAGAGCCCACTTTTCCCCTCATCCTATTCCCTAAAAGGTCTTTTTAGGCCACCTCTCCAAAACAAGAATCTGCAACCTCAGAGGAAAATGAACAGCTGTTTTGACAAGTCTGGCCCTTGTTCAAATACTGGAATATAAGCCTTGAGCAGTAATACATTGCCATCAATAAAAAGTTCAACTAAAGTACATCGCCCTGGCCCTAAAACACAGGTCATCTATTCCGTGTGACGCGCAAACGAAAAACTGCTACAGCGTCATTCAAATTGAAAACATGTATAGAAGAGAAGTGGCAAATAAAGTAAGAAAAAAGGCCCTGGATAACACTCTGCAAGTTCATATTCTCATGTGTCAGAGGCAGTGTTAGGCAATAGATCAGAGTAAGTGACAAATGCCAGGAAAAATTAAAAAGCTATCTGTAATTGGGTATTCCTCCATTCCTATTATTTTCTTTACTTTTTACCATGAAGCCATGTCTCTGGTCAACATCCAAAAGAATTCTGATCAAAAAGTCTTACAATTATTCCATTTAGACACTGCCACAGGTGGTCTAGCTGCAAGCTGACAGACATTTGGATGGAAATAAGACAACTTCCAATCCCATGCAGTATACACTGAGTAGTGGAGTGAGCCCAACACTTCAGAAATTACAAAGCATTTGGTAAAACTCATTCCAGAGCAGCCAGACAAACACTGCTCATGCATTAGCTCTGTGGGTTTCAGACCGGACAAGCTGTATGCACGCACGTTCTTATCCATATGCATGTTCTTACCCACGTTGAACACGAGACCTCATATTTCATTTGTTCTTATCATTTATTCCCTAACACAGCAAAATGCTCTACTACTGATGTCCCAGACACTGTGCAAAAATTGGTATGACTGTGCAAATCAGAGATTAGGATTTCAAAATGAGCAATAAGTAGGAAAAGTCACCAGGGCCTTATTTTTAGAAAAATCATTGGAAAAAATAGCATTATGGGAGAAAAGGGGTAATTTTGAAGAACTGGAACTATGCCTTCATTGAGAACGTGTCTTACTCCCCCCAAATAATGTTGTGCTGTCTGCTAAATACTGTGTGTCTGTAAGAGACTATGTCAGCTGTATATTGCAGCTCATGAGACGTAACAGACACTTAGCTAGTAAATCCTCACCATGGAGCATGTCTTTAATGGACAGAGATATGAACTAGCCAAAGATGAGTTACACAGACCAATCAAAATATTTTAGTGAAGCTACAAGTACACTCCAAGCTTTCCTGAGGCAGAAATCAATCTCTCTTCAGTCATGGAAAGATACAGCCAACTGCAGAATCACTCTGCTGCACCACTGAATTCCATGAACGTCCATCTGCCTTTAACAGGAGACCATCTACGTTGACCAGAATTATGAAGGAGCAAATCTTCCTCTTTTAGTGGGCACCATGAAGCTCAGCACTCTGCAGTAGTGCTAGAGAAGGAAGCCATTGTCTTTAAAACACTCCCTAAAAAAATCCCTTCTTGGCTGAAGGTATAAGATAAAAATACATGCATGCACACCCACACAGCTCACAACTGCACAAAGCATATGGTAAGCTTGTGAACATGAACAAATACATTCATGTCAAAAATACTGATAAGGAATCCAAAGAGATCTACTGTTCAGAAGCTTTGTGGGGAGCAACTTTAGGCTCCTGTCAGGCTTAGAGCCATTTAATAAAACAATTTCCCAATGGCCTG
Organism: Phalacrocorax aristotelis; assembly: GCF_949628215.1. Lineage (NCBI taxonomy): Eukaryota > Metazoa > Chordata > Aves > Suliformes > Phalacrocoracidae > Phalacrocorax > Phalacrocorax aristotelis. The sequence goes on along the minus strand of NC_134288.1, from coordinate 6,801,607 downwards.
ATGCTGTCCCTCTTTACACTGCAATTTCTATTTCACAAGTTACCAACTGCAAACTTAAAAAGGGATTTAAGTACTTTAGGTAGAGACGCAGGTTGTTTTTCTTGATGAAGTATTGTCTGCTGAGGCTGCATGACAAGCACCTAAACTAACTTTCTGGCTATGCCTCCCATATTTGAGCCTGCACTGCCCCCATCCCATCAAGATATGCATTTCAGAAATTTTCCAGCCCCTGCCTCCAAAGCTTTCCAAGACAGGAGTAAAGCATGCTCAGTGCTGTCCATCCTTGTGACTCCTTCATGTTGGGAACGGGCAGTTTCAAAACGCACAGCAGCTGTCAGTACAAGTTAATCGTCTACACTGAGGACTACTGCGACCATCTTCGAGTGACACTATTGAGATTTAAGTAACAGCCATGAACAAAGGAAACTTCCCCAGGGCGAAGCAACAGTATCAAACGTAGCATTCACAAGAGCTGTCTGACCACATCTTTTTTGCACAGAGTATGTTATTCTATCAGACAAACAGGCCTTGAGATGACGGAAAACTTCACTAGAACTTTGTGATAACACTAGCAACTTTGTGAGGCAATTCTTCTTTGAACTACTATCCCTCTTCTACTCATCCTTCCTCATTACAGGACTCCCATCTTTGTCATTAGCTATTAATAGGGAACTAACTGTCAAGGTCTCCCACTTCCCCAAAAGCATCAAGTCTGATCTCCACCAGTTGTGCTGGAGGATCTCCCAGAGCACTGTTTGTTGCAAGGACTGGCACAAAACCACGTATTTCCTGCTGACACTGCAACACTGAGGTTTAACACAATCTTACTTTTATCTCAAAGAAGTCCAGGAATCATTGATGTTAAGTAGGTGTTACAAACGAATAAGTTTCAGGAACACTGACTGCAGCCCCACACTCACCACTTTAATTCTGGAGTCACGGAGCTCTCACTTGTTCATCAGCCAAGTATCTACAGAAGTCAAATTTAGAAACCAAATTTCAACTTGAAAATATAGTTGTATGCTCATGTTTCTCAGGCCAACAGCAACTTTTTACTGTTCTTTATACCTTGCAGGTCACAAGAATATGAAATTAACTTCACCCTTTCTTTTCATGTCACCTTCCGAACACCCTATCTCTCACTGTGATGCCACAAGATACTACTTTAGCTCACTCTTTATGACCAAAGCAAGCATTCAAGATGAAAATATTACAAACTATAAATCTGATTAAATCCCCTGGAACTATTTAGTATTTATGTCAGCCAGGACATTTTGAACAAATGCTGTGCTAAAAATACTGTAGTCTCATACACACCGGGAAACCACTACTACAACTTGTTCAGCTGAACTACTAAATAGCAGGAGCCTGCAGTAGAAAAGGCGCTCTCTGCTCTGTCCAGAACAGCACTTCAACACTGTATTAATTCCAGCGTTCAACCAGTGACAGGCAGTGGAAGCCACCAGAGGCACATGCAGTGGGAGCTCCCTAGAGCAGACAGTTAAGAGCAGAATAAGGACAGCAGTAACTGGGAATACTGTTTAGAAGGAATAATCCTACTGCAGCTGAGAACTGGGTTTTAAAATGGTTTTCTAGCTGTTCTTTCAGAAGAGCTGGTCAGCAAACTCACTACTGAAACAACAAGTCCATACCCTTCTCCTGCTCTCTTAACAGGCTGAAGCATTTTGAAATCTAATGATCATCCATATTTAAATGCTGACAGTGCTAAACAGCTCAGAACGGATAGTCACACAGGGAGAAGGTATGGCTGGGCATAGTTGTCATATGCTGCTGTCTCAGTCAAATGAAACAGCCTCAGAAAAGCAAGGTGATAAACACTGATTTCTGCAATGAATATCCTCACTCAGATTTGGAAACCTAAGGCACAGTCCTTCAAAACTGCAGGCAGGAGCAGAATACATAATCCTAAACAGCATTTTGCTCCCATGTTTCGGAGTGTGAGGTTTCCTATAAACCTTGGGGCGGCTTCTATAAAACCAGCAGCCACAAAGGCAATTTAATTTAATAAGCTGATAAATATTTCTGAATGACTGCATGTCTTACAAGGATATGTGAAATTATATTAGCACAACCAGCGCAAGCAGTCTTGAAAGAGAAACTATCCAGTCTTGAAAAGCCTCGGAAAAAAATCTGCACTGATTTCTTACGTTAAATTGTCCTTTTCTGAAATAGTCACTGTATCATCATGGCCCATCCCTGCAGTTAAATAACAAAAAAGCACATACACCATCAGAGCTCCGCTGATTTTAGCAGAACTACAGCAATTTACAACACCAGTAAGAATCTGACCTGGAGCCTCTCTCTAATAGAGCAGTGGCTTGTGCTATTTCAGCAGGTATTACTTTAACAGGAATCCAGTGAAATCATTAACAGAGGAATTTGAGTCAATGAGATGTTAAGTACTTGCTATAATTACATATTATTGCAGTTTCTGCTGACAGCGCAACTCAGGAGGTTGGAATTCAATGAACTATCCAACAAATATCTGAAGTCACAGTTGTAAATTAAATTAAGTCTGAATTTGTGTTCGACCACGTTTATGAGATGTGTGCCTACCTTACGTGAAGCTATGTAAAAACCCATGCTTTTACATTGGTCCCCTGGTTAAAAATTTTTCATGTTTTACAAAGTAAACAAAGCAGCCCTGATAGCATGTTAATAACAGATATTGCTTAACACTGTAGTAAAAGGAAAACATCTTAAGAAATTTGCTAGAAGTAGGAAGCGCACAGGCCATTAACCCCCGAAACACATCTTCCAGCACATTTAGGTAATTCTGCTGAGTTTTAACAAAAACAAAAGTTGGCCACAGCTAACAAAAATGCATTGAACTCCCCACTCCCACAAGACACTCATTAAGTTTTAACCTGAATGCTGAATGTGTCAGAACAATTAACACAACAGACCTCAATGTCTTTAGTAAAGCACTTCTGAGGCTACTGCTGGAAAAATAGATGCAAACTTCTGTAGCGTATCATATTTAAGAGCACCTTACCAACAACACATTTATTTACTTTTCTGAGTCTGCATTTCTGAGAAGCATGATAAATGATCGATTTTACTTCTGAGTACCCTCATGTGTAACCATCTGAAGATTCCTACAGTAAAGCTCCACTGTTACATTCTACAAGCACTGCAACAGATTGCTGTGAACATACTGAAAATCAATGTGAAAACAAAATTAAGAAACTTTGCAGATTGGCGTCTGATGTTAAATACTTCTAAAATAAAAAACCTAAGTGGTTTCAGACTTAAAACTACCCCAAGTATTGTTCTGAGGCTGCGGGCAGCACTTCTTACAATGCAGGCTCATCACCCAGCACCACAGTCTGGAAGCAAAGGCAGGGAGTGACTCAAGACTTGTGTTGGAAGGAACAAGTTACATTCTTCAGGATTCACATCTCCATGTATCACAAAAAAGGGAACGGAAATGCTCAGTTGAGATATCAATCTGCATGTAAATACCATTAACTATTGTATTTTGGATCCCTTGCCAAACATCTGACATTTAAACATGCTGGTGACAACATGCTCCCAAGGAACTTTGTCTTTTAAGTTTCACCCTGATGCGCACAAGATACAGACAGAGCACAAGAGTTTACCTTCAAGCTTCCTAACTTCATGAAGTTTGTTTAGCGCAGTGGCTCTAACAGTGGCACTAAGGTACACAGAGCCCTGTGTCAGAAGTGGCCCTGCTCTCCTTCAAAAAACTCCCACCCATCCAGAAGGCGCCAACAAAACAACAGCAAGGAAGCAAAAAAATCTGCTCTCCAACAGTCTGTTTCAAAACCACTGAAAATTTTCAAGGATCTCCATTATGTTGCTTTTCAGTTTGTTAGCATTTAAATCACCCCTACCTTTTACGTGCGCAGCTCTATCACACATGAAACTTTAATGCTAAACACAAAACATGCTGAAATTCCTTAACTTGTAAGGCATTTGTTCAGCACTCTTGTTATTTCATTTAAATTTCCTTCTTGCTCATTCCCCTTCATATCTTCACCCCAATAAATACAGAGGTGCCATATGAGCGCTTAGGCCAACATAAAAGAACTGCCAGCTTCTGATAAGATGTTGCAGCAGCAAGCACTTCTTTTTCCTCGAAGTTAAAGCAAGCCCCTCCTTCAAGTGTGTTGGACTTCCAGAAGCCACCTCTACGATGCTTGACTCCTGTTAATATAGTGTAATGGTCACTACAGTGATACTGGCCTCAAATTGCATTTTAAGATGACTGGTCAAGTCAACCAGAGGAAAAGAACAATGCTTAGGGTGATGTCTTTACTTTCTACACAGAACGCTTCTTGATTCTACACAAGTCTGATCACAGGCTGATGAACAGCCAAGACACTAACAGTAGTTAGTGGAATTTAGTAGCTTTGGAACTCAATTTGATTATTTTGCAAACAAAAGTAATTTTTATCTACTTTACTCTGCAAACACGATGGGAGAACTGAAAGTCAAGATAAATTGCTTTTAATCTCAACATTGTCCTCAGCTGTAAGAGGTTGTTATGTTCAACTTTAATAACAAAGCTCTTAAAGGCAAAACTCAATAGAATCCAAAATGATTTTGCATCTGACGTGATCTGCGATTTTACCAAGTGGGGGGGGAAGCAAACCAGAAAAAAACCCAGGATGATTCCCTCCCTGAGTACATAGTTGTGACTCAACATTCACACCTGTGAAGGGGTCATTTTCAATCGCCAAGCTGTACTCAGAAATGACAGCTTTAGACTACCATTTCCTTTCTACAATGCTGAAGACTGAGAGGATGCTACTTGCAGAAAAGGCTCCCTGTTCCAGCACAATACTGTTCTCAGGATGGTTTGCAAACCAGCACTGCTAGGACTGAACATGGAAAATTCTTTGCAGTGTGTACTGATACTAAAAATACAGTTAAGGTGAAAAAAATACCCACTATGGCCAAATTAAACAAGCGGGAGAATCTGGATGTTGAGAGGGAATGCAATTACCCAAGTTGGAATTTGCCCAGGACACTCTTGCTTAGAGTGATCTGGCTATTTAATCGCAAGAAATAGCCAGGAACACATATTTACTGCTGGCATTCTCTCTCATACCTAACATCACCCTGCTATCAATGAAACGGGTGTGTAATCAGATCCGAGTTCCCAGCTACAACCGTGGTGTTCCTTGCTGACCTGCAATGGGCTAGCAGATCCACCCCCACCCACCTTACTTCAGCTGCAATAACTTGCGTGATCACCACGCGAGGTAGTATGTCCACTGACCTAGATATGAACATCAGTAAAAATAGGAAGCTTCAAAGTGCTTAAGCTGCTCTATTACTGATACACTACCCAGAAGTCACCCAAAACATTCTTTATTAACAAAAATGTTTACTGCTGGTATATTCAACATTTAGAATGAGTCAGTACCAACCCCCAGAAAAACTTCCCTTCCCCCAAATGTAAAGAGGGAAGGCAGCCTAAAAGGAGACTGGCTCCACAGTTAAGCGCTGCCTAACAATAACCAAAGTGCAACCAATTGTAAGCATCTAGAAGAAAAAAAAAAAGTACCTGAGATTCCTACCACTCATTCCTAATCTTTGCCACTAAATAGGATCAAAACAAGAATATAAGAGCTAGAGCCTCACCACTATGCCTAAATGACAATCACTGTCCTCGGATCCGTAAGAGACAATTCCCGACAGAGAAGTGCAAAGAACTCCTGCGTAGAGGAAAAAAGACTCGGTGCAAGCAGAGGTGACAGGTTTTCAGGAAGATCAGTCGTGGTCACAAGGTCAGAGAGGACAGTGTCTATTCCACGTTATTCCCTTAACAAGGCTAAGGGGGTTACACACACCTTTCAGCGCTGAAAAGGATTTTGGATTTTAGGGGCCTCTGATCAGTCACAATGATGTTACAGGACTGCCATAAAATAATTACAATAGGAGGAAATGGGTGCTGGTACCTACAGTGGTATGAGTTTGTTGGGTGTGCTTGATTTACCAGGTATTCAGGTTTTCCATCAAGGTGTCTTCCTTTGAATTTCTGTATTGAAATCCTCCAACACATAGCAGAAATAAAAACTGGAGGAGTTTTAAGTGCTGTGTGCCCAAAACTCTTGAAAGAATAAAACAGCACATGGTCACAATAGAGGAGAAAAATCCTTTTAAGAGGTTCACTGGAAGCCGAAGTGGAAAGGTCAAATATGCATCTCCCCTGTGTAAATCAGTACATAACTAAAGCTTACCAGGAAGTACTTCTCCCAAAATAAAGATGATCCTAAAGCAAATATATCCCAGCATAAGAAGGCTACTAGTACTCAAATACGTGCTTATATTTTACTCCTGCACTTCTTAGGAAATCCACTGCACCCTTTTTAATGTTAAGAATTATTCATAGACCCCTACTAGAGATTCATAATGGAAATAAATGTTCAAAACCTGCATCTTCGCTACCGCCTGCTCCTATTGCACACACACCATCACATTCCAATGAACTGACAGAAAGGTGCACGCAAACATAGGTTTGTAAATATTTACATGCAGTAGCCTACAAAGCAACCAGGCACATGGACATCATCCAGAAAAGCATGCTAAAAATCAGCATAAGTCTAGCAGATATCTTCAACCATTTTTTTGTCCTCTGCCACCTCACCAGTCAGAGGACAGATCAGAGTTCCTTACACATCCCGAACAGCGACAATAGCACATACACACAAAGGTAGGTGTATGTCCTCAACTTCCCTCCACCCTGCTTAAGCCCTTCAATTTGACACCTACCAACCTGGGGGGATTGCAATTAGCTTGCTTCCTAGAAAAATGAATAAGCGATCAGAAAAAGTTAGCAGCCATCAGGCCGATTAGAAAAGATAATAGTATATGTGTGTGTATATATATGAATATAAATATATAGACATATAAGTGCATATATTCATACATAAATATATACATATATATAAAATTACAGGACTCCTATAATGTTTCTGAACGAAATGAACAGTTAGCTTGCAAACTTTCTGAAGTGATGTTGTCTACCTTTCTGGAATTGTCTACACTGTTGTTGGGTGGGTTGTTTGGTTTTTTTTTTTAATGTAGGCTTTTATTTTAATTAAAAAGCCCCACCCAACAAGGTAAAGTTACATCAATTAAATAGCAAGGAAAGAAATAAGACTGATCTTAAAATGGATGCAGCAGATTCTTTTAAAGAGCAACATGTTGCAATCACCTTTCATTTTAGGGGAAGGGAGGGATTCCCTGAAAGGAACAGAGACGGGGAGCAGTGGGGGGAGGGAAACTGCGATAAAAAAAAAGGCTCAGGGATTTATTTTAGTTAAAAACTTTGCTTTCCCCTCCGTTAAGAAGGGGCTGGGGGCCGGGGATCGCTGCGCGGTGCCTCTGTGGAAGGCTCCTCTCCGGCAGCTCGGGGAGGAGGAGAAGAAGAGAAAGCCACACATAAGAGAGGAGAAAAAGAAAATGGCGCAGAGACTAAGTCCCGACCGTCGACAAGGCGACTTTCCAGGGAGGAATCGGGGCCCAAAGGGGACCCCGGGAGAGCCGATGGGCTCGGATCGGGGGCCTCCGGTGCCCCCACTCGGGGAGGCGGCGGTCAGGGGGGGCCGAAGCCGCCGGGAACGGGGCGCTTTTGGCAGCTCGATGGGAACAATGGGGCCGGTGAGCGAGGAGCCGGGACTTAGTCTCTGGGACGCCATGTCTGTGCGCGGCCGGCGCGGCGCGGCGCGGCGCGGGCGGCGAGGCGAGGGCGCGCCGGGCCAGACTCACCGTTCGCTCGGAAATCCGCCTCGATCTGCGGGGAGAGGAGACAGGGAGAGACCGTGAAACACGCCGTCCCCACGCCGGGCTTTTTTTTTTTTTTTTTGCGGGGGGGGGGGGGAGCTGGATTCCAACCCCCCCTTCCTTCATTCTCATTTTTAGGGAAATTAAATATCAAATGAGAAACCACCAGCGCGATGCAGAAGGTGCCCTCCGTGGCGGGGGAGCGGGGGGGCGCAGGGTGAACCGGCACCCGCACAGCTCCTGGGGTGACACCCCCCCACCCCATAGGGAAGCCAGCCGCCCCCCTCCCCTTCTCCCAGGCCGGGGGTCACACACGTCCCCCTCCCCCACCGCCCCCCATCTGGGCAGAACCGGGGCGGGAGGGTTCTGTGGACGGGGGCGCCCCAGCGCGACGAGGCAGGGGGGACAGGCCGGGTTGACAGGGCTCTCCCCAGACGCCTGGGCTACCCCGAGCGGGGGCAGCAGCAGGGCACGTCTCCCCTCACGGAGGTTAAACGCGGTGATGTCAGCCTGGCCCCTAGGGCCGACCCTAAGGGGAAGTAAGGACCCCACGGCCTGGGTGGCGAGGGGCCGGGGTCCCCCGGGAACGGGCCCCCGCGGGCAGCGAAGGGCGCTCACCTGGGAATCGTTGTGCAGCTGGTCCCCGCTCATGCCGGAAGGCACGGGAGGCCTAACGGAGCGGAGCAGGAGGAGAACAGAGCCGAGGAGAGCAGAGCAGAGCAGAGGCGCGCCGAGCCGAGCCCCGCCGCCGAGGACGCGCGGAGCCTGGAGGCGAGGGAGAGCGCAGCCCCTGGCTTCTCCGCGGTTGTGTAACAGACTAAGTCCTCATTTCGGCGCACTGCGCAGGCGCGAAGCCTTTTACGGGGGGGCGGGGCCAAGGCGCTGCTGGGCTGAACATTGGGGGAAAGGCGGCTCGTGTATTTGCATCCGAGCAACGCCCAGCCGGCTAGATTTGCATATGGACCACTCCCCGCCCCGTGTGCTCCCTCCAAACGCAGCCGGGCCGCTCGCCCCGTCCTTCCACACGCCGGCTGAATTTTACATATCCGGTCACGCCTCTTCCTCCCTCTCCTCCAATCGAGTGGCAAAAATCGGCCGTTATTTACATACCCGGCCCTACCCCCCCGCTCCCCATCCCACCGCTGAAGGAACCTTGTGCATTGTATAAGATGCCGTCCCCCGCCGTGCGAGCAGTGCGCATGCGTTCCACGCCAGTCATTTGCATAGTGGGTTCCGCCTCCCGGCCGGCAGGCCGCGGCCCCGCCCCGTCAGGGGAGCATGGCGGCCCCCTGCGGGCCGGCAGCCCCGTGGGGGCGCCTCCCCCCTCCCGCGCTCCCCGACAGCCGGCACGGTGACATCGCGAGCGCCCTGCGAGGCCACACAGCCCCCGCGAGAGGAACGGGCTGCTGGGATTCCTTGGGGGCCTCGGGGCGCGCCCTGGGCCTGGCCGGGGCCTGCCAGGCCTGGACCCCCGACCCCGGGCAGGGTTTAACGGAGAACCGGGGCAGGCCGTCTCCTCACGGCACCCGGGAGCTGGCTGTGGCCACGTTTCGGCGTCCTGGTTAGCGCCAGGCAGTGGAACTGGAAACAGAGACGGTGTTGTCTCGGCTGGGCAACTCCACCCGGTTGCGTCTCCCCTCCAGCGGGGCTGCTGGTGGGCTTGAGGCCTGCCGGGCCTTTCTGGTAGGCCGCTCTGCACAGGAGGAACTCTGCGAGCTTGGCTGAGTCACGCTCCTACAGAACCTGTATAAGCTTAAATGGCCTGACGTGCAGTTTGATTCTGAGCATTTCAAAATGACGCGGCTGTCAGTTCCCTTCAGCAGGAAAGGAGCCGAGCTTGGTGTGAGCATCCATCCTGCGGGCAGCCTGAGCGTGCGACTGACCTCTCCTTAGTCTGCCTACATGACTGCATCAGGCTGAAAAGCAGAAGCCGGAGTAACCGCGCAGAGGTTACATTGTGCTAGGCGCTGCACGACTGCCCTGCATGCAGATCAGAGTGATGCCAAGGAGGGTCGTAGATCCGGCAGGTTTGGACTGACTTGACTTGAAATCAAGGACAGCACTGGTGCATTGCAAATAAGAGCTTTCTGCTTTAAAAAGGGATCAGCCAGCAAGATTTTTCTTCCACTGTAAACAGGTCCTTTAATTTTTTTTCTCTCATGAAGAGGTGGAGGGTAAAAAGGAAACAAAAGCTTTATTTTCTTTTAGCTAATGTGAGAATCAATTATGTACCTCCCTAGAAAAACACCTCCCTGCCCCAACCCAAATCTGAAGACATTTATTTCTGTTCTGCAGCAGCTCTACTAAAGGGATTTTCTTTTCAGTGTACTAAATGGCAGGTTTAGTATGCATGGCTGGTACATGTCTCACAGGACTGCCTCCAGTCTTCTTCTTGGAGCTTCCATCCTGTGCTGCAACACAGACTGTACCTTTCCTCAGCTTCTTTACACAACCAGAGCTTTGATTTGACACTAAAATAATCTGGCGCTGCCAGGCTATCTGAAGAGATACATCAAAATGTAAGCAGTGACAGCAGCCACCTATTTGCACTGCATATTTATATCCTGTAAAGGAAAAACTCTGTCACTTTCTTACAGTCTTCAGAAGAGGATCTGAGGACTTCCTTTTTTTACTGAGAGCAGGCAAATATTTCTGGCCCTAGAGCTGTTTATTATGCAAACTGTTAGATTTTTAAATATAAACATAATGAAAAGGCTGTTTCAGGCACCTTTCCTGTTGGAAGAGATGTTTCCCCCAAGCTCACAAAAATGGGATGAAAGGGGGCTTTGCTCTGAGCCCCTCCTTGCCGCCTTCGGGGGTGGAGGGGTTTGGAGGCTGTGTCAGCTGGTGCTGGGGAGCAGTCTGGCACCTCTAGCTTTGGGCACCAGAGATTCCTAAAAGCCCTTTGTCTGAAGCAGCAGTTTCACTTTAAATCTTACATATCTCTGTCTCCCCAAGAAGCCTTGCTCAGGTGGCTGTGCGCTGCCACAAGAGAGGGACCGGCTGCAACCCCTCCGTGCTGCAGCTGCAGCCAGCCCCCTTCAGAGGGAAGGATCACTACCTCTTCTAGCAGCTGCCATCTTCACAGGCATTTGCAAGCGTGCGTCTGGTTGCAAAACAGAGCTTCCAGGCTGGCACATGAGAGGCTCAGTGCTGCGCTGTCTGCAAGAGTCTGCTGACAGACAGATAGGAGAGCTCTGAATGTAAAGGGAGCTGCCTGGTTTGTTAGCTCAGGTCCTAATAAAGACCCATGGCAGCAGTGCCAGATCTGTTAGTGGGAGGCAAAACCTTGTGCCACTGCTGTGAAATACCATTCACATAATGAAGGAAACCTCTGTCTGAGACATCCATACGTAAACCAGGCAGAAGCATCTCCCAAGGGTGGCTTTCTATGTGCTATATTTTTTCTCCACTCTCCCATAGGATTACCTTTGAGTCTGAGCAGGGCCTGCAATGAGCCCCTGCTCCACTGTTAGATCTGAGAGGCAGGGAGCTAAACAACGTGTTCAAAAGCATATTAAACTGTAACACCTCTGTGGCCACACCTGTTGCAACAAACTGGATGATAAAAACACCATCTGATCTCCCGGGACCCCCTCCAAACCTACAGCCTACACCATTACACTCCAGGAGTCTGCACCTCAGCCCCTTCCAAGCTTGCATCCGTTGCCACTGGGGAGGCTCTGCCAAAGGAAGGGAAAGGCCCATACAGGACACGCTGCTGTGCGACAGTCCTTTCAAGGGCACAGCCTGGCAGTGAAGTGGTTAACATGCTTGGACCTGCTTCCCTGGCAAGGCTGTGCACACCCCATCAGGATAAATGGGGGAAGTTCACACCTCTGAGTGCTGTTGTCTCCTTCTCTCCAGGGCTCCCAGGAACTACAGTACATCACCATCAGGTTAATGTAGCCTAGGTGATTGCTTGCAAAAAGAAACGGCTGGAAACTACGTGTTTAAATTAAATCATAAATCGACCTGGATATAAAACCTGTAGGAAACCTTCCAGTTCTTGATCCTGGTGAGTTGTGAGATTTATTTGGTGTACTCAGGCCTTCTTGTTGTGCTGAGGGCGCCTGTTTTGGGAAAGGGAGGTGGGTACCTTTTTCCTGACCAGCTTTGCAGTCCTGTGTCAGGATGGGATCCTACACCTTGCTCCAGCTTGAGTTCCTGCTCTTGTGCATGGATGAGATCTGTAAAGGCGTGAAATCCCCTTGTCAGACCAGGCTTGTGGCTGTGCTGTACCTGCAGGGTGGCTTCAGCCCTCCACTTCTGCACTGCTTCTTTCTGCATTCTGGATCAGAGAGTTCACGAGGGCAACAGCTTCTGCAGACCTGCCTCCCTCATGCAGCAGTTGGACCAGTGGCCCTCAGGGGGCTCTGCAAAGGCTTCATCAAAGTTAACCCCGAAGGTTGGACAGTGCTCTATGCAGCAAAAGCAGGACTCCTGGGCATCAGAGCCAGCACAGGCTCAATGGGGTCACGGTGCCCAAGCCAAAACAAGGCTGTGCCATCCCAGGCCTAAGAAGCTGAAGGGAAATACAAAAGCAAGGCTCTAGGACCAACACAGGACATGAAACCAAACCCCTAAACCCTCCATAGCCCTCCTTCCAAGCCATTGCCTCGCTTTAAGCCCCATGTGAAGCCATCTACGTTGTGTTCCTTCAGTTAATTCTCTTCTATATTCAGCTTTATTACATGATGCATTTCAAGTTTGCAGGTGAAACAGATTTGGTAATTAAATACATCCATATCTCGATATTTTTGATTATGATATCAAAAGTTCAGGTCTTTGACCCTCTTTCAGAGTACAGCAGGAGGCACGCAGCATTGCCAACTCATCCAATTTTATTAGCAGCCCCACATATCCAAGTTCACTTGTTTTCTTTTCCTTGATGTTATTTCGTAAGAATCTCTAATATTCTTAGAGGCAGCAGCATGTTTCTAGTATTTATGTTTTAGGAAAAAATACATATTAAAAAAAGGCTTCTGAATATGAAACAAGTGCATTCTGCTAATAAAGAGGTAACAAAAGACCAGTTACAAAACAGATTTAAACCTGAAAAATCGCATTTTTAAATGCCTGTCGTAATTTTTGAGTCTTAGCTCATTTGTAAAAGCTGTGGTTTGGATACTTATATTGCTAGTCTATGATTTTTCACAGCCAGAGAGACCTGCCTGATGTGCCGGATTGCAGATCAGCGCAATCCTGTAAACCTGCTGTGACTACAACAAAGTGACACTTGTACAAAATAGGAAGTCACACATATGACTCCCCTCTCATTTTTCATTAGGATAACCTGCTCAAAACACTAGTATCTATTACAGGCTGTTGAATGTATTGAAACTAAGTGATCTCAGGGCTTTGAAAAATCTTTATTTTCCACTTTAATAAACTGCAGCAATTACTCACAGTTTTATATGTAAGACGGGAGCAAATTAAGCAGAACCAGCAGATACTGGAAGCTTTCAAAGGTCAGTCATAATTACCTAGTTTCACCTGGGACAGGAGAAGCTTGCAACAGTCTTGGGAAATTATTAGTTAGAAAACAATAGCTGATATCACTTGAACTTTATTATGTACTCATGTGCCATGTTTAAGGGAGCCAGGAGTGGCAGAAAGATTGGTATAATAGAAAGAAGAACATTTGAATCAATCTAAAGAGCATGTAACTGCATTTTTTCATGGAGCCAGCTAATCTATGCAAACCCATATACATCTGCTGTGATGGTTTGTGCCTGCTGCATGACCGTTGCCTAACGCTGAATGCAGTTGGGCATCTATATTCCACTATGCCACATTGCCTCCCTGTTCCCAGCAAACAAAAGGAACTTTCCTGCATCAGGAAGCAGCCTATAAGCAGCACCTTGCTTCAGCCTTCCTCCTAGTTTTACTGTGTAAAGCAGTACCTTCTATTTGGAGATTACCCCATCGCCACGCAGCAGAGTGTGGGTGTTTCAGGAGCCCCAGAACACATGAGAAAAGCCACCCTTGCATAACATGGCAAGTGTAGGAGGCAATAGGATGGCTCTTTTTGAGCATTAACATGTTGCAAATATAACTGAGATAAGGAGACATTTCATGTAACCTGTGCCCCTGGCACAAACTTCTCATGAATTTAGGCTAGCTGGTTTCACTTCTTTTTTTCTCCCATAGCTGATTTCAGTTGCTGTTTATCGCATAGTAGCATAATTCTGTGATGCAGATTCCTGACATTGCAAGGAAAGGGTCCAAATACTTCATATCAAAACTGCTATTAAAAAAAGACTCAGAGTTAAATCTAGTACCCACAGTTAATAAATGATTCTCCTTTACAGTACAATGAGATAATATTTCCCCCATCTGTAGTGTTTTCCATCCAAAGGAAAGAAGAATCCCCATTTTGGGAAAGAAACTGCTCACTTGGAGTGCTTCCATTTCTGGAGTTGCGCCACGTGAAGAATGCTGGGCCCAAGTCCAGGAGATCTGAGCAGCCTAAACCCATCCAAAATCCACAGGAGCTCTGATACTCATCACTCCAAGCGCCAGACCAGACGTATCCCAGAGACTGCCCCTGTTAAACCCAAAAGTACTTTTGAAACAGAGCCTTTAAAAAACTTTGCTCAAGTCAGTGGCAAGAGCTGAAAACTCAGCAGAGGCGCTTGGTACAGCTTCCCATCCAACATGCCAGCGTGCCATTGACCTCCTACACCACGGCTCATGCTAAAGACCCACTGAGGGTCTTTGAGGTAGCGTAAATTCAGCCTAGCCCAGAAAAACTTGGTAGAAGAAAGCCCCCAAACCATAAAGAACTACCCTTTCACTAGCTTGCCTTACAGACTGAAATCTGAACAAATGCGGGTGCATTCAGACTTTAAAGCCTAAATGAGGTATGAATTGCTCACCCCTTAGTCAGGAGATAATAAGTGGCCCTGGTAATGTCTTTATTAGCTTTGGTGGTCCCATGCCTTCAGGTGGTGCTTCCCAGGGAGGGAGGAAAGTCACAGCTCACAGGGCTTCAAGGGTTGCTTGGTTCCTGCTCTGGCACAGACTTACTCTTAAGTGAAGCTTGCAGCCATGGCTATGCTCACCAAATTGCTGCTTTCACATGGCAGTGGTGGATGGGCCAGCAGGAACTGCCACGAAAGCACTGCACCCTGCTTGGTGCACCAAGCTGTGTGGGGGCTCCAGCCTGTGCACCCTTCAGTGCAGGCTGCTGTCCTTGGATAGCCATGTCAGTGCTGGCAGCTCTGACTGGGTGCCTCAGCTCTCAGCAGCAGCTCCAAGGGTTTCTGCCACGTGGGATCTCATCAGGCAGATGCAGCATCTATCCTCTTCTCTGGCTCTTCCCAGGCTCCGGGTAGACCTTCTCCCCTCTCGGCACAAAAGGAAAATAAGCCAGAAGGTCTTCTGTAAGTTAGTGCTTGGTAAAGTTGAGAGGGAGACATGCCCTGCTTTTGGTGTTGCAAACCCTCTACACTGAGGACAGGTTAGCCCACTTTTAGCCTCTCTGTGCTTCAACTCATCATCTGGCAAATGAGGCTCGTGGTTCCTCCCAGCACAGGTGATGGGGTGAGAAATGCAGGTGTGGGACCCCCCTGCTGATCAGGTAAGAATAATTCAAAGGAGGCATGGCATTTTCAGGTCTAAGCTCACCAGCCTGATGAATAGTGCTATTACAGAGCAGAGGCAGCTAAAGGCTGGGTTTGCTAAGGACTGCCTTCCCCCTGGAGATTGGTTAGACCTTAGCACCCCTCACAGTCCAGGAGCAGCCCATCAGACCGTGCTTGCTTGGGTCCAGCCTGGGTGCAAATACTTGGTTTGATATCAAGATGCAGCACACCATTGGCAGAGGCAAGTACAGGGTGTGCGTGGGTTGTTCACTCAGGGCAGGACTGCCATGGTTCACCCACAGAGCAAACCTATAAGCCAGCAGCACTTGCACCCGTGGGTACCAATCACGACTGCGATGTTGCAGTGGGATGCAATGCCCGCATGCAGTGTCGTGTCAGGCTGGAGAGGTTTTTGGGAGACACTTGTGTCTAAGCCTAGTACTGGCCTGCTATCAGGCCAAGGCTGCTGCATCTGAAAATCCAACAAGCTGCTATTTCAGCTTATTAATTGACTCTGTAAATCAGAGTTTAAAGGGCCACTGTTGAAGTGAATCTGACCAAATTTGTACATTTTATCAAACTAGACAGGTCAGTATAAAAATGTCTATATTGCTGGTTTAAAATTTATTTATCATGGTTTTAGCTGGAACATAAATCTTTCCTAAAATAACTTGCAATGTTAGTATTGTAACAGAGTTACAAAGGCCTAAGCGTGAACCCCTGATCAGGAAATCCACCAAAACCTCAAGTAGAAGTACCTACTTTAAAGTAATTTTGTCAGGGAGGAAGTAATGAAGATACTTTATAAGGAAACAATAATCAATCTCAAATAATAAATAAAAATAATTGTGGAACTTATTTTAAAAATAATGAGGGGGTTTTTAGCTTGCTTTTTTCCTTATTTTTAAAAAAGAGTTGTCACCTTCAATGGCTTCAGATTTGTAAACCCCTACACCCTTCTGGAACATTAATAAATATTTGTGTGTCCTATAGAAGTCTTCATAAAATGCAAGATTAATATTGCCAATGCCAAGGATTTCGTAGCCCCTTTCAAAAATCCCCATCCCAGAAATAATGAGACTGGATTTAAAATAACAAATGTAACTTTCTGTTTGAATTCTCAGCCCTGATGTCTTGAAGGTGTTCTTTATTATCATCTTTTGTGATGAGGTGGAATAGAAACTTAGACCTGATCTGCTCAATACAGCTGCACTGATTTAACACAGTAGCAAATCAATTTAATTAGATCAGTGATTAGACCTTATGTGAGCACACCTCCGTGCTAAGGGAGGCTTAAACTACTGGGAAATTACATCTTTAGATCAGAAAAACAAACTGCTGCCTTAAAAATAATAATAATAAAAAAGGTTTTTCCTTTAACACAGATATCTTTCTGGACCAAACTAGAGAATAGGGTGGGTGTGAAGAGGGAAGGTGCAGCACCCCCTGTGTCAAGGTGGCCAAGAAAAGGTGTGAGAGAAACTTCTTACGGCGGTAACCTCTGGACCCTGATCACCAACATATCCACATCTGGTTGTGCAAGATGGAGCAAGGCAGAACAGCATAGACCATAACTAGCGAAAGGATTGTCCAACAGATCTAGTCTTGGGTCAGTACCATCTACACCTATGTCTATATATAGAGAGACAGACAAAAGTTGTCATGGCTTTAGAGAGCTCAGATGCTACGGAGAAAGCACAGAAATGTGGGTAACCGGCTATCTAAATTGATGTTTAACTTAATCTAAGGCCTGCTGCCCGATGCTGATAAGGATGCTTTTTTTTTTTGCTACCGTTCCTGTCATCTGCGAGAAGCTCTGTGCAGGCGGACCCTGGTGCCTGCGTGGGGAGCTGGGGGTGCAGCAGGTCTGGGCACAGGCACGAGCAGCCGGGTGCAGGATCAGTGCTTCTGCTGTCAAATCAGGCAGCCTCTCGTGGTGTGTCTGAGAGTTTCTTCTGTGTAGCCCCAAGATCACCTGGCAGCAGGCTGTGACCCAGAGAGCAGACAACTTCCTAAGGCCTTCATCAGCATTGTGCACCTCTGAATTCACCATGGAGGTGTGGTGATGTTAACTCTAATAAAATAAGGGTGTGCAGATGCAGTTATAAAGAGAGGCTTAACCAGCCCTAAGTAGAAGGAATGGGATCTATGTTTAAACATCTTTTTGTATGGCTAGCGTAGCTGGTATGTTTATATGAAAGCAGACTTGTAGCCAAGCAGAGCTCATATCACAGCCGAACAGCATGAATGTGAAGCAGTCTTAAAAAATAAATTGAAATATGAAGGATCCATGGGAAAGTGTCTCTTTGGAGGCTGGAGCTGGTGCAGGAAGACAGCAGTAGTGTTTTTGTCCAGCTCTTGGTCTTCCTGACTTTCTGCAGCTACAGGCTGGGGACACACGTTTTCCTCCAGGGACACGTGAGAGGTCCTGCAAGTCCACGGCCCATGCTGTGAGTAGCTGGTGGTGCAAAGAGAGAGATCGTAGAGGAGATATGAGAAGGAAAAATGGTAGGAGAGGATGGAGACGCATGGCAACAGCTGTCTCCTTCCAGGCACCAAGGCATGTGGGACCAACTCCTTTGTCACCCCCGAGCTAAGACCCATCTCTGGTTGCTACTCACCCCCCCTTTCCTTTTCCAAGACCTCCTGGATGTGTCGGGAAGGAGCAGAGCTGAAGATGGGACTGCACAGCCACCAAATGCCAAGGAGCAGCAATCTCCATTCATGCTGCCCACAACGACCACAGCTCCTGCAGTCCTGGGAACTGATTTTTGATTGCCACACTCCGAGCAACCTAGATGCAGAAGAAATCAACACAAATATCCTGGCCAGCTACTGACAATGATGCTTGATCCAAAGCCACAGTAAGAACTAGGTTTGTTATGGTTCAGAGGGTCCAAACCTGGGCACACAGATGGAAGGGGACAGATGAGATCAGAGCAGCCGCTCAGCTGAAGGGAACAGCATGGCCTGGAAGCACAGGGTGAAATCCTGGCTCCTGGGAGGTTGGGGGTGCTGGGAATCAACTCCAGCATAACGTGTTTCAAGCATAAGAGAGTTCAGTGCCTGCGTAACCAGATGTTGATGATCCCCGACCTGGCTCAGAGAGGTGCTGGAAGGGTTTTCCCAGAGTACGGGCAGATCTTTGGGCACACAAATGGGCTGTCATGGTTTTACATGATGTGCCATCAGCATGTGATGCTGCCGAGTCCTCTGCCAGCTCTGTATCTTCATTTTGCATGAAGCGTGTTGAAATTGGCCATCCTTCATCTGTATTGTGCTAATCAGTAGGAAAAACACAAAGCGCTGAACATGGCGATGCAGATGGGTTGCAGGCCAGCTGTTCACATTGCCAGCCTGCCCGAGGTCCCAGCCCTGCTGCGGGGATGCCCGTCTCCCCGGAAAGCCCGCCAATGGTGGGAGTTTCCAGCCCAATGTAGCAGAGAGAAGCGGCACCAATGTGGGCTTTGCTGCTGTGCCAGGACACGAGGACACACGAGCTGTTCCCGTGCAGCCATGCCAGCTGGCAACCTGGCGCAGGCAGCTTGCGAGTTATAATCCATAATAGTCCCCAGTGAGTGGGCACGGGGATGAGAAGGGGCTGGGAGGGGAGCACGGCACCATGCCCTTGCAGGGTGCAGGCTGTGCACCCCAAAGCCCTGCCTTCCCCGCCACGTTCAGTTCCTGACAGCGGCAGGATCCTGCTGTGCCTTCATCCCTGGAGTGAGCCACCCTGGGCTGGCAGGGCCCACTGTCACCAGAGCAGGGGACTCATTCATAAATCCAGTGCTGGCCAGAACAGGGCTTGGGGAGGAGCTGGGGACGGAGCAGGGAACAGGGGCTGCTTTGTTGTGACAGAGCCAGCGTAGAGAGCAGGAGAGCACGTGTGCACGGAGGGAGCTGGTGGAAGAGGATCGGCAGCTTTGTGGTTGAAAGCTCCTAGTTGGCTGCTCCTTGCACGGCTCATGGCAGGGCTCAGCCCACCTGCAGCTCCCAGCAGCACCCAAAGCCTCTGCCTGCTCACCCAGCCCCTGCCCAGGGTCAGCACACCCCAACAGCCCCCTTCCCCTGTTCCCCCCCAAGAGGACGCCTGGCAGAAGAGCTCACGGCAGGGAATGGGTTCAGGAAAACTCCCTTCTGCTGGTGCACAGGACAAAGCCCAGAGACTGCAAGCTCTTCTGGCTTGCATGGGTGAGCTCCTCTGGGCCTCAGTTCCCCCATGTGCAAAATGGAAGGGGGTGATGCTGGTCTCCTTGGAGTGCTACAGAGGGAAAAGTTCTAGTGCTAGTACAGGGCAGAAGCCTGCCACCAGCATCAGCGGCCCTGAGGCAGGGCAGGGATGGGTGCTGAGCAAGACGAGAGGGTCCTGGCTAGTGCAGTCACCAGCAGGTAGAGAGAGCTTGGCAGCCAGCTTGTGGCTGCTTACAGGATCAGGGCAGACAGTGGGGCAAGAACCGCCGGTGCCCACAGACATCATGCAGTGACCTTACTGCCTGAATGGACCTATTTAAGCGTGCTGCCATGGTAGTGTGACACCCACAACATGAGGCTGGAGGACTGGGGCAGCTATCACCCCCGGGTGCACCTGGGAGCAGCACCCAGCCCAGGCATTTCAGCATCATCCCCTTCCTCACTGAGGTGGGCCAGGGAACTGTGAGACTGCATCAAAGACGGACTCCGGGACCCTTCCCAAACCCTACCACATCACCAGCACTCATTGTACGCTGCCGCACCAGCTCACCCTGCTCTGCTCAAACCACACCAGCAGCTCTGGAGGTACTCCTGATTTATACCTTATCTGGCCTAATTTTTTTGCTCTTTTGTACCAAATTGCTGGCACATGTCTGAGATCCAATTATTTTCACGACCATTATAAAAGCTAATAAACTTTAGCAAAGCCTCTAAAAGCCCCAGTTGCTCTGTTTGTGCGTCTGTGTAGTCACCAGGGCAAAAAGCATTAGTGCCGTCATCACATACAGGCCGATACAGGCGCCCCCGGGGCAGTCAGATACGGTCGCATTGCTTAAGACCATGCGCGGCAATTGCTTAACAGGTAATTTAAATATAATGCAGCTGAATAACACCAATCCAAATTGTTATGAACAGGAGACCAGAGGGGCAGGGCTCTGGAAGGGTTTTCTGCTTCAGCCAGAAAGGGGTCTCTGCTGGCCCCTGAGCACAAACCCAAATCTGTGGGCGAAAAGGTGCTTTGGCCCGTTTTTCTTACATCTTCTCCTGTTTTAACTAGGATAATTCCACTAGAATGAATCGTGTATGTCCCAGCAGGGAACGTCAACTAGAGAGGACAGGTGCTGCATTTTTAGTGTACCAGCATCACCACAACACTGTCCCATCACACACCCCTATTCTTAGGCAGGGACAGGGGACGCCCATGGCCAGGCAATGGGCTGGGACCTGGCCCTGGGAGCAGCTGAGGGTCACAGTCACTGACAAAGGCAGGAGATGCCCCAAATACAAGTGCAGTGGGTTGGAAATCTCTTTGGCCCTTGGTTCAGTGACCTCTGGGGCCTCCAGTCTCCTATTAGCATGGGCTTCGTGCTGGAAGGGGCTTTCCTGGGTCCTAGCGCTGCTGCCTGATGGAGGGATCTGGCTGCAATCAGCTTTTGGGTACAAGGAGGCTTATAGATAGGAAT
The DNA here is from genome assembly GCF_949628215.1 of Phalacrocorax aristotelis. Lineage (NCBI taxonomy): Eukaryota > Metazoa > Chordata > Aves > Suliformes > Phalacrocoracidae > Phalacrocorax > Phalacrocorax aristotelis. Next base: position 6,780,585 of record NC_134288.1, on the reverse strand, counting down.
GGGCCTGTGCACACATCTGGATTGCATAAGTCCTGGCAGTTGTGCTCGGAAGCATGGTAGGGAGAGCGGCTCTGCAGCGAGAGGCCTCTGTGTGGGCTCACAGGGCTGAACAGCTGGAGCTCAGCACTGTGTCTTTGGGACCTGGCTGCCACCACCCATCTGCCCAGGTCTGGGCAGGCGGTGCAGGGACCTCACTGCAGAGCCAGCTCAGCACTCACCAACTGCATCTTTCTGAAAGTTTTTCTGCTCTGTCTCTGAAAGTGAGCTGACCCTTGCTGCAGCAGAGCTGCGTTCACTTCCCCTTTAGTGCCCAGCGGATGATTAACCTGCCATCATAGGAACCACCCTGGGGAAAGGCAAGCAGCACACGTAAGTTTGCTTGTGGTCAGGGGTTGCAGTGTACCTCAAACACTGAATCCGCTGCTGGGCTGCAGCCTCATGCCTCCCAGCTGAGGACACAACCTATCCTCGGCTCCCTGGGACCACCTCATCACTTGCTGGGACTTGCTGAAGGGGAGGTGGGGTAGAAACGGAGACCCCTGAGCCTGGCTGTCTCCTGCTGCCATTGGGTAAGTGCTTCCGCTCCATCACCTGTGCTGGAGCAGCTCCTTCTTGCTATGGATGCTACCGGGCTCGTGGGTCAGCCATGAGTGATGTGCACCGAGGCCAGAGCATTCAGCAGGTCCTGCCCTCCCAGCCCTCCACCCACCTGCCCACATCCTGCAATGGCACTACACAGTGGAAAGTGGATTTTCAGGGGAACACCCTGAAACGGGCAGCTCAGATTTCTTTCCAAATTACTGTGTGTGGCTGCCTATCTTGAACTGGTGTGGGGAGCTTTGGGAGAGGGCAGTGGTCCTGGAGAGTAGAAATCTTGAGGTTCTGTTACGCTGGTGAAGCTGTCTTTCCTCATAGCCCCAGTTGCCCCTCGCCCTGATCATCTCTCTCTACTTCATGTGGAGGTAAACCATAGCAAAAGTCACTAGCAAGAGGCTGGAAGACTGGATGGTGATGCCCTTGGGGCTGAGCTGCAGATTGCCTTCTCCTCTTGATGCATTAACTTCTTTTCTGCTGGTCTTTGCTGCAGCCTTTTGTAGCGGGTTGCAGGTCTGATCTGCCCTCGTAGCAGCTCCATCAGCAGCCTCCAGCCTTAGGAGCCAGGAATAAGGAGTAACAGCAAAACCGTTAATGTGTCACACGTCTCCACTGATAATTAAAGAGCCCTGTGGATGAGCAGACTCGCGTTGTCCCATGTGCGTCTGCTGACATCTTCCACTATTTGCCAGTAGAAAAGCCTGCCTTCTCAGTGCTTGGAGCTGACAGCACCTGCTTGGATTTTCATGCTTTCAGAATGATCTTTTTTAGAATTCAAAACTTGCAACCTGTTTTATTTTTTTACATTTCATTCATCTTGGTGGCTGAAAATGGCCTATGAAGTTTCAATTCCTTTTTTTTTCCTCTTTGTTTTTTAAATCATCAGTTTCACTCTCAGACAATCTCTTTGCTGCAAAAAAATAAATGTCTTCAGATTAAGAGCTCTGTCTTGGTTTAAAAGCTAGTGGGAGTGTGGCCCAAATAAGTGCTACCTCCATGTGCCCTGCGACCATATATCCTGGTTATGCTCCCTGGCTGCCAGTTTCTCCCAGTTAGCCAAACTCTGATCCTGAGTGATAAATATCAAAGGGCTTATTTTTGAAATTAATAAACTGATTAACAGATGTGCTTCTGAATTTCCAGAAAACTCACCGTGTGACCAAGGAGCGGGGCTGTGCGTGGGGGATTGCCTTGTGTACAGGATGAAGGCAACCCCGCGGCTCTGGGCTCAAACCAGCCCAAATCACCACGCCTCAGTCCCTCTCTCTTCCAAGGATACACACAAACTGTGCACAAAGTTCCCAACTGAAAAATTAAACAGAATGATATTGTAATTGCAGATGAAAAGATACCCTCAATAGTTACATATACCTATGTGCATTTGTGCAAAGGCAACAAAACACACCAGCAAACACCTAACACCGTCGTGTCTTTGAAGGGAAGGTAAGGAAGTTGTGTCTATTAATGCAGGGGGAGAGAAGGGATGCAGTCGGATATTGCAGGCAGACAACAGCTGTTAAGGCTGACTAAAATAAAAAGTGCAAGCAATCGTTGCTGCTGGGTCCACGCCACAAGGGTTTCCCATCCCAGTGCTGGTGGCAGAAGGGAAGGGGAGCACATCACGCCTGGCAGAGCCCTGAGAGCAGAGATGGTCCCCAGGCAGGGCAGGTTCATGGGCTCATTACAGGGCTCTGCTGAACTCCCGGGGTGGTGGGTTAAATATTAGTCACACCGTACATAGCTGCTGCCACCCTTCACTTTGCATGCCTGATACTGGATTAACATCTGGTAAGGGCCACCATAAGACTGTCTTTACAGCCCCAGCTCCTCGCCTTGTTTCTCAGCTTGAGGCTGAGTCCTCGTCCGCTCGGGCTAGGAATGAAAATAAACAGAAAATCTCAGCTCTGCTGCCAGGCAGGCAGAGAGGCCAGCTTCAAGTCTTCACTTGGATTCAGTTACAGCAGCAACAAAGTTATAACAGGAACTGATATTTTTATTCTTTTCATTTGCATTTGAAATGTCACTCTGGGGACATAATTATTATTGTTATTATTGCAAATGCGCGCCTTGATCTTTTCCAATCGTGACCGTGCTGCACATACAGATACTGAAACCGATCTCCCTCCCTGCAGAGACTGGCCATCCAAATTCCATTGCCCAACAGAAATCAATTGGGCTTGGAAGGGATGCAGACACGCTCGCCTGAGGAGTGTGTTACAGATCCACTTCTGCTCTCAGGTCCACTTAAACAAGCTCTTAAAATCAGCTTTACAACATTAAAGTTCCTCTTGAGTGTTATGATTTATTAATGATTAATTACTACATAGCCCAGACCAGAGATTTCTATTTTAAAAATTGCTAGTGATTTTGGAGTAACGCCCATGGGAGGACTGTCATGGATGGGACTCTTTCTTGTTAGGTGCTCTACAGGCATGGGACAGGAGGATGACTGCAGCTGTGCCCCAGAGGAGCTGAATGCTGAGCTAAAGCTTGGTTTTCCAGGAGACCTCACCAGCCCACTGCACCCAAAAACGTTCTTGCAGCAGCAAGAGGGCCTCATGTGAGCAACGCGTGTGGCCAGAGTAGGTGCAGTTGTTATTACACATGAAAAGAGTCTGGGTCCTGGAAACCAACCCTTGGATTTTTCCCAGGGCAATGTGCTTGTAGGAGAATAACAAACAGAAGATCACAGAGGGCTTTGTCAGGTCATGCACCATCTGGTCTCTCATTCTTGGCTCCAGCAAGACTGAAGGGCTTGTCTTCAGCCCACCATCACTCTTGAAAATGGTTAGCACATGTGAAGGCTCTTGGCAGTCCCCAGTGCTGGCCAGGGAGAGCAGGGCTTTGGGAGGAAACTGAGGCATGCAGAGGTGAGCTGGCTTCCTCTGACTCTCCAAGTTAACGCCACACCAGAAAGGTCTGAGTGCTCAGAACTATGCTTAGCTCACCAAACTGAGCTGGAGTCCATCTCACTGCCTCAGACGATGCTGTGATGTGGAAAGATGTGGACTGGTGGGGCAGCGAGCAGAGGAGAAGACACCCATTGCACCAAGTGGTCATGACCACCAGAAAAAGTGCAGCTCCAGCCATTCTCCTTCCCCATGCCTTGCCAAGCACAGTTGCTCTGCATCCGGCTGACAACGGCTGGTACCACCTCAGCATGCCAGCAGGGTTGTCCTCTCCTGGGCAAACCAGCCTGGCTCCCTCTGGTTTTGATGGCTGCCAGAGCTCTCGCAGCGCTGCCGTGGCAAGAGCGTGCTTGTGGCAGGTAACAGAGACTCAATGTTGGAAAGAGCTGAGAGTTGCAGTGGTGCATTATTTCAGATGTTTGTATTCCTTCCTTCTTGAAAACACTCTATTTCTTCTGCCTCAGTGGGGAAATGAAAAAAAAAAAAAAAAGGCTGCAGGAAAGGATCTGGAACATGCTAATAACTGCACCTGCCTCTCGGGGCACGTATCAATCTTCCTACGATGTTCCCATGGAGATGACCCAATGCAGCATTCTCCCCTCCTTCCCTCTCAGAGCTCTTTAACCTGCGGCACAGGCAGAAAAAGTTTATAAAAACAAATCTCTGCAAATCTGGCTTGCAAAAGTTCTTTTGGGAAGGGAGATGTAGAGCCATTGGGACTCGGGCTGCAGCGGGGCTGCTCTCTGCTTTGCCGGAGAGAGGCAAAGCAGTGCACAGGAGGGGAGGTTCAGCCCCTTGGGAGGAAGGAAAAGGCCAAAGGAGAGAGAGGGACACCCATCTGCTGCCTGGGGTGTCCCAGGGAAGCTGCAGGGTGACCCGCACCAACGCTTACCCTGGCACTATGTCACTGCCTGTCCCAGCTGCTTCCCTGCAGACTCTGGAGTGAAAGGCAGTGATCTCGGGCAGCTCATTACCCCGGGAGAAAACATCATGCAAGAGTCATAGCTACATGCACTCAGGGACTGGTAACCAGCGACCAACCCCCCTCATAGCTACAATAAGCCACGTGCCAGCTGCTATGGACAATATCTGAGAGAAATGGGAGGAAAACATAGCTACTGAATGAATACGTCTTTACTGGATGAATTCCTCTCTTTTTCAACTCCTCCTGGAAACTCTGGGGAAGAGAAAGGCTTGGACTGCATTGGTACAGATTCCCAGTGATTGCATCGTGAGGCTAGCGTTGCAGCTTTCTTATGCACTCTCATTTTCAAAAGGCCTATTTGCAATTTCTGAGCCCCTAGGATGCACCCCGTCACCGAAAAAAGTTTTAAGAACCTGTAAACCCACAGAAGGTGCAGTTCTTACACAACCCAGCAACCCAAGACCTGGAGAGCTCAAAGAGCCGCTGTGGAGATGGACCAGAGTCCTGGATGGACCAAGGTCAGACTTGAGCGATTCACGGTGGCACATTTAATGACCGTATCGTCCCACCTCGAGGCAGGACCTGTCAGTGCCAATGTGACAATCCCATGGAGATACAGCAACAGGTACCCTAACACGGCTTGAACCCTGGAGGTCTTTCCAGCTATAGCCAAGTGAGGGGCTAGGGAAGGAGCAGACACGGTGGAAAGGGCTCTTCTGATCCACGTGTGGGACCTGACATCTCCAGGGGCCAGATCTGCCACGGCTTTCCCGTGGGAGCCTCTTCCCACACATGAATGATCTCTGTGCACTGTGCCCCTCACTTTGATCTCTGCTTCCTCCCCTAAATCTGTCAGCTGGTGACTGCCGTAACTCCCCAGTTCACAGGCTGAAAACCTTCTGGGTTAAAAAAAAAAAATCCTCCCCATCACCCCAGGCCCCTGACAACACCATCATTCTCCTTAAGTGTGTGTTAAAGATGCTATATAAAAATAAAATGTATCTTTTCTGATGACACAGAATCCTCGTCTTAAAAATGTAATTTATGAGGGAGGCATAAATCGTGAATAGCTAGCATTGCTTTTGCTAACTCATGAGAAAAAGCCTTTGTTCTGAAATCTTGCCTATGGTGTTATTGGCGGCAATCATTCTTCCAAAAACCTCACTAAGTTTCATCTGAACTCCCTTGCAAACATCACTCGAGTCATCATTTTGCAGGGAGCACTGCCTGCTTCCAGGCAGTGTTTGGTTAATCCAGGCTCTGGCCACAGGAGGACTGAATTTGGTAGATGCCATTTCCCCTTTTCCCCAGCACAGACTGGACAGGGACTCTGGTTTCACTCCAACCCCACCTGAAGTCCGGCCGTTGTTTGGGTCAAAACTCAGCAGGAACCGAGGTGCATTTAGCAGGACTTTTTGTTGTTGTTTTTTTTTTTAAACACTGTTCTCCCCCACCCCAGCAAAGAGGTAAGCACTGATGTTAAAGGGTATGAGATTTAACTTCAAAAAAACCCATGAATTTTCATCACATAAGAAGGTATTTGCAGAGTCTAATGAAGCCTGATATTGAAATCTGCTGCAAGGGGCTTTGAACACCTAACACTTGCTATAATTTCCTTTGAAAATCGATGCCCTAGGTACAAATGATCCACTCAAACCATTCCTGCTCCGTTCCAGTGTTAACTGAATCCCCCATCCCCTGCAGCCACGAGTTGCCCCATCATTAGGCATATGCCTGTCAAAAGCATGCCACGGTTCAGTCTGAAATGCCCCGTTTGCAGAACAGGGCCGAGCCGCTCAGCCGTGACTACAGATGCTTTGTTTTTCAAACATTGCTTAAATCAGCTGCTCAGGAGGCCAGCAAGATGAGCTGAGCTCAAGTTTCCTGCTTCCAGTCCCTTTCAGAACCAGAGCCCAATACTGACCGACCCTCTGCCATGGGGAACTCTCAAACTTTCTAATTAGGGGGGAAAAAAAAACAAAGCCAAAAACCTGGGCTACAATTTCCCACATTTTCTTTTGCAGTGCAGCGGTAGATGGGTGCTCCTGGACATGTTTAATGTGGGGCTCCACCGCTCCCCGACCCACCTTTTGCTATTCAGCTGCCTGCTGTCTTTCTCCAACACCGAGGCCTGATGGATCCACATGGTCCAAAGACTTATCCTACTGATAAAGCCAGTGAAGTGACAGAACTGATGCTGAGGGAGGCTGGGAAATGGCACTTTGGTAGCAGGTTGGATAACAAGTTGTCAGGACTGTGGACCAGGCAGCTGATTCCTGCTGCAGGGCAGGATGAGCAACACAACTCCAGAGAACTTCTCTAGCCTTGTTTTCACTCAGATTCATTTGGATCCGCCAGGGTCACGCTTGTAGCAAGGTGGTGAATAGGTTTCTAACCCTGTTACAGCCGCAGAATGAAGGGATTCAGCTGCTGCATGAAAACATGGAGATACCTCCATGCTTGTAGCAGAACAGCTACCAATAAGAGAGGCCCGACCTGGACACGTCAGCAGTGTGATTGCACAAGGGCTGTGCCAGTCTGCAGAGGCCGTATCCGTGTGAGTGCATCTCCCCAGGCCCAGCAGGGCATCTGCCATGAAGGGTGGTAGAGGTGGGATCTACCAGGATGGGTGCCGTTACGTGGTGGGGTGCAGCAGAGGCCCTTGCTGAAGTACTATCACCCTACAGACCGGCACGCTCCCTTGCCGTGGGCATTGCCTCACGGAAGGTTTTGCCCTTCCCTGGGCCATGGTGGGAACCATTAACGGGGAGAACCAGACAGGCAGAGAGCAAGAGGGAAATCATGCTGTGTCCAAGACTCTCCACCCAAGTCTCTCTGCTGTCCCAGGAGGGACACGGGAGACATCCCTAAGCAGGTGGAGGGAGCCCCGGCAGTGCCGGCCTGCGGGGAAAGCAGGAGCAAGAGCTCCGAGCACCACCTTGTGGCACTGGCCACGCCGGTGTGCGCTGCGCGCAGGCTGTGCACGCCGCACGCTGCTGTGCGGGCTGCTGTGCGGGCTGCTGTGCGGGCTGGGCGCTGCCCTCAGGGCTGTACGGACCGCACCGCACCCACCGCAGCTTGCTGTGCGGGCTGCTGTGCGGGCTGGGCGCTGCCCTCAGGGCTGTACGGACCGCAGCACACCCACCGCAGCTTGCTGTGCACGCCGCACGGCGCTGTGCGGGCTGCTGTGCGGGCTGGGCGCTGCCTTCAGGGCTGTACGGACCGCAGCACACCCACCGCAGCTTGCTGTGCACGCCGCACGGCGCTGTGCGGGCTGGGCGCTGCCCTCAGGGCTGTACGGACCGCAGCACACCCACCGCAGCTTGCTGTGCACGCCGCACGGCGCTGTGCGGGCCGCACGCAGCGCGCTGCTGGCTGTACCGCACGCTGTCGTAGTGGCTGCGCCCTGCGGCCCGCGCTGCACGCTGCTGTATGGTTTGCATGCCGCTTTGCAGCCTGAACTGTGCACTGCTATAGGGGCTGTAATAGCAAGGGGCAGTATTTTTTTGACATTCCCATCACCCACACACACATCATCTCTTCCCACACAGGCTTAGTAGCACCAGGGGAGTGCTTGTCCCACATTTAACCATGGGAATCACAGTACAATATTCAAACAAAGTCACTGAGAAGACCTCTTCTTTGGCTTCTCACAAGGACCCTGGGCCAGCCTGGCAGCACCCTTAGTGCCACTGCAGGCCCTGGTAGGGCAAGCACAGGCAGACCTGCTCCCTCTCCTTCCACTCCTACATCTGTCACCACATTATTGTCTCCATCTCCTTTATTGGGATGCTTTGACCACCCTCTGCCTGCAGCCTCACAGCCCCATGCTCCAAGTCACGCAATTCCTTTGTTTTAAGCAGACGTTTAATTACAGTGTTGTCCTCCATTGGGATTTGGCTAGGAGGTTGTGATGCTCCAGGGGTATCTTAAAAGTGCACAGTTTTGGAGTTAAATCTCTGTGCAAAAAGAAACATCATCTTTCCTTAATAGAAAATTAACAGAGAACAGAGAAGGGAGGTTCCCGTTGGTTTCTTGATGCTAGAAAAGGGCTTCAAATTGAGAGCAAGCCCGGGGCACAACTGCACCTCCTGATCCTGAGCCTCTTGGGTATTTCAGAGGCCATGTAACATCCCAGACCTCCTGTACATCTGAGGAGGAGCAGAGAGGCTGTGTTATACATGTCTCGGCCTCAATTTCCCCACAGGAAGGTGAGGAGCACCGTGCTGCCCCCATGACGGGTGATGCTTTGGTACACAGTGGTGGGAAACCCAAGGGTGAAGCTTGTTTTAATGAAACTTTTTCCTCTGGAATCGAGATTTATGGCATAACCACGGGAGACTGCAGGGAGGGAGAGGGAAGCAGGGCTGCAGACTCCCAGAAGATGGCACTCGTGGTCTTCAGATGAAGCCCCGGCCCTCTGAAGACGGCTCCCTGCGAAGGAGCCAATAAATAGCCCTGGACAGGCTGTCAGCCTGCGTGATTTAAGGACCAGAAATAGTGAAACTGTGGAGGTTTCTCAAAAATTAATTTTTCTAAAATGGGAGAAAGATGAAGCTAAGTAATTTTTTTTCTGCCACCCTTGCAAGCCTCTTCCCTATGAGGAAATAAAATTTAACTCCGTTGCTGTTGCTGCCCCAGCAGGGTCAAGGTGGCCTTCGGTTGGCAGGGAGCAATCCTGCCTGTCCTGCCACCACACACCAGTGGCTGTCGTGCTGCTGCACACTGCTGGCCAGACCGACACAGGGTGCTCAGCCCGGGGCATCTCGCCTTCACCTCTGTGGCCCATGGGGCTGAGCTGGCTGGCACACTGCAGCAATGCTGCTCCACAGGATGGGGCAGGCAGCAAAGCTTTCATCTGGTGTCATCAGGGCAGGGCTAATTTAGGAGGGAAGAGGTAATTACCATTACCAGAGCTCCATTTTGGCGAAGGCCCTGAGGATCCCCCTCCTTCAGTTTTAGATCTGCAGGTGCTATTAGTCTGGTTTGCACATCAGCTCTAAAGACACACTTTAGCTTTGAGTTTAAGCATAAGGTGTTGCAAATAAGATGTTGCACAAATACCAGTCTCCTCCATCCCTTTGACAGCTTGGGTACAGAGACGCCTACAGGGTGAGCCCCCTCCTCATACACATCAGGGAGGCACCTACCCTGAAACTCTCAGGATTTAACTCCTGTTGTGCTACATTAAGATTTTTGCTGCTTGGATCCTGCAGAGGCTGACAAGCTGGGTGTCACTCCTGCTAGGTTCCCTTGGTGGGAAGAGGCTTAGCTTGGCTCTACACTCAGAGCACAGCTGTGTCCTGCCCATGAGAGGTGGGCTGGAGGCCAGATGTCCCTGTAAATAGGAAAAGCAAAGGTGGCTCGTGCTAAGCCCTGCAAGCCCAGGCAGGGCCGGGGGCAAGGGCAGCCACGTGGGCAGGAGAGCTGCAGCCTGGCTGCAAGGCAGCTCAGTGGCTAAAAGGCAGAACAAGCATTACATTATTTTAACCACTGCCGCAGCCCTTGAGGATGGTGATGGGTACGAGGTACGAAGCCCCTTGCAGGGCACAGATGTGCTCAAGCCACTGAGATGGGCCGTTACGATGCACAAGATGAGTTGCAGTACAGACTTGTGGGGAGACTCAGAGCCTCTGGTGTAGGAGAGAAGTGGATTATTCATCAAAATGGCAAGAGCTGTGCCAAAGATCAGAGCAGAAAAATCTGACCCCTCCCTCTGAAAAACCTGCAAAATAGTCCTTATGGGCTCATGCCCTTGAGGGAGAGATGGGATGGGATGGGATGGGATGTACCAAGCCCTGCCACACTGGGTCAGGCCAGGTCTGCCTGCAGGAGCACCCTCTCCCCTCAGAGCTCTGGGACAGATGCACAGGGAAGGACCAGGAGAACAAAACTGCCTCTTCTCCTCCCACCACCAAAACCCACTCAGTGTAAATTATGCCCTAATTATTGAGCACTGACTGCCCCCTATAAATTATGGATCTGTCACTGTTTGTTCCCCCAGGAGGTGCTGGGTAATTTTTGCGGTGTCTCTGCAGCTGCACTCCCACTTGCACAGCAGAGCCTGTGCTGATCAGCCCTATGAAAGCATTTTCAAACAGGGATTTTTTTGCATCATCCCTGCCTTGCTTTCAAACAACTATTAATTGTGTAATAATTTAACAATTATTTGCTGCTAGTTTGAGTGTTCCCTCCTGGTTATGGATCCTGTTGTTAATGTGCTAATCACACCTACCTCCCCTCGCTTCCCTCTGCGCTTGCAATCTGGGATGGTGTTATTGTGTTATTGTTTGGCCTCCTATAATACAGCGTGGTGTTGCTGCGTGTTGCTCAGCCGCTCCTGCTCTGTGCCAGCAGTGGCTGCATTTCACTGGGCAAGCAAGCTGTAATCACAATGCAGATAGATATTATCGGGGTGGAAAAAGAGAGGCTTAGTTTGAGATCTCATTGTCCAAACACCAAATACGAGACTCTGTCCCAAAGAACGTTTGTGCTAATATACCTAATATTTTCAGAGTAGTAGAGCAATGAGAGACTTGGACAAGTCAGATTAAGTCAATGGCAGGGTCAGGACCAGCGTAGCAGGGTGATGGGAAAACAGCCATTTTATACTGCATTTACATGAGGTTCTTAATTACAGAGATCAATCAATACCAAAAACAATCTCGTATGATCTATACCTATATAAAACTGAAAGATGAGGGAGTCCAAACACGGGATATTCACCATGAGCATAGCCCAAGAACAGTGAAAAAAAACCCCCTTTGAGCTAATGGAATATCATTCTTACTAAGAGAGATCATACTTTTAGTAAAAGATCAGGAGGAAGAATGGACTCTTATAAATGCATCTGTGGGAAGACACCAAGGTGAAAAAGTAAAAGGTTGGATCTGGTCTAAGCTCAAGAGGTTGGAAACTGGATTATGACTGTATTTCATCTACTGTACAGTGACAGCTGGCAGGGTGAGGGGCTCCCCTGCACCCAGCTTTGCCCAGGTTAGCCTCTCAGGTGCCCTCAAGCCTTCTGCTGTAGAAAGCAACTGGCACTTCACCAAATCCTCACAGATAAAGGAAAAAAATTGGATTGCCTCTCCCTCAACTGGCAAGCTGACTTAAGGCTTGGGAGAGCTGCAGTCTGCAGAGCAGATTGGTGATGAGTCGTCAAGCATCCCAACAGGAGAATGATGATGGGCAAGAGAAAAAGAGGAAACCAAGAAGTCCTGCTGCACCACTGTGATCAAGCACAGGAAGCGTCAGGCTCAGGCACAGTGCCTTGGAGAGCATTGAAGCCACACAGACACTTGCTGCCCTTTTTTACAATTGCTTTCCAAGCAGAACCACGAAGTGTTTAAGATTGGGATTAGCAAAGAGTACTTCCCAATTAATTTTAGGAAGAGAAAAATTACATTAAAGCTGAGCAGCCTTGGGCACTTGGTGTTCTCTATTGCTCTGTAACATGAATGTGAAAATGCAAGTGGGCTCTGCAGGATTTCTGAGGGAAAGCCCCCAAAATACACAGTCAGTCTGGTCACTGCAGAGCTGCTATGGCAATGCCATCACCTCAGTGATACGTTTCACAACATCACTTCTCTGGAGGGAGAGGAGATTGTCCTCAGCTGCACAGTCTGGAAAGACAGCACAGCTGTCTGATGTGTCATTTGGGAAGTTACTTTCTCCTTGAGATTACATGATTACCAGGTGTAATTGTTTAATAGAGTCACATCATCGTCCTCTTGCATGAGACAAGGGAACTGACCACATCTTTGTCAAGACAGAAATCCTAGGAGTCTGTATTAACCAATTACTGTAACCTACAAGTGCTGTAAAAGGCATTTTTGATGGATGAAACTGATTTAGTGACTTGATAACTTGTCACTTAAAACCCACAGAAAATTCTTTTTTGCCTTTATGATGGCTGGAGAAGTTCTGATTTCTGTTAGCAACCCAGCTCTGTTTAAAAATCCTCAGTGAATTTCATTTTTCTTGCATTTGTGGCTGCTTCTTACTCTGTAGACCTTGATTCTGAAACACCATGCTCCTATTAAGTCGCAGGGTGCAATGAGGTCTGGGGAGGGTTTGCAAATGCCTATGAAAAACGGCCAAGCTGAGAACATTTCACCTGATCTGAATTACATGGCCAAGACATTTGTGCAGCGTCCAGTGCTAGAAACATGAGAAATGGGCTCGTTTCCTCAATGTGCAATTTCAGGACCATTCCTGACAAACGAAGCCATCTGCTTACCTTAATCAAGGCATCTTGTTACGGGATGGTCTTAGGAGTAAGTATTAAACATACTGTACTGCGGCATTATTTATTACTTGCACTGACACTGCATCACTCTGTTATCCCTACTTATAGAAAAAGACCCACTGTAAGTATAATTAGTTAATAAATCACCATGAGTGATAAACAGAATGATGGATGCAGGTTTCAGTTGATCACTTTTTTATTAAGGAGAGATAAATCAGCATCATATTGTTGCTGTAAACCTCTCAAATTGGTCAAAAAATCTTGCCATGCTGAAATGCAGCAGCGAGGTGATTAACATGTCAATTGTGCAGCAACAAATTGTACCTGATAATTGATACCAGTCAATCCTTTTAATTTCTCTCCAATATAATGGGTGTTATACGTCATCCTGCTCCTCTGCCTCTTCAGCATGGCTTCTGCCATTCTACCTTTCATCCACACCCAGAGATCTCTCTAGGCATCTCCTGCAGCATCAGCCCATCTCCCTGTGTCTTGCTGCTACAGCTCCTGCAAACCTTTTGGCCTTCTCCAACTGACCCTCCATTGCTCTTGGTTATCGGTGTTCTGGTCCCACCTGATATCAAGAAAGGACAACATGGCCACCATACAACCTTTTGGTCTTAGTTTTGCTAACATGACCACTGTCGGAGCTACAAACCTTTCTAATAAAGTTTGGCTAAAATCTTCAAAGAGGCAGAGGTTGGGAGCAATGATGTTAGCAGATTAAGGTGGGTCCTACCATCCACCCAGGTACTGACCCCAGGTTGACTCAAAGTCTGGAAGTTTTGAGGTGTTTTATTTATTAAGGTGAGAAAATGGCTATAAGGCAGCAACATCCCTTCCTCCCAAGGAACAGACAGGTCAGACTCGGGAAGAGAAGCACGGCAGTTCTCTTGGAGGAAGGAGCTGAATCAGAGATGCAGAGAGACCCTTGACTCTGCACAACAAACTCTTTGGTCGCTTGGTGATTAACCACTACTCCAAAGTCAATTGTTATTTCCTTAAGCCAGGGCTCACAGCCTGGTGTTTTCATGATAGCAAAGCTAAAAGAAAAAGAATTTGACCCCCTGCTGCACATAATGCCCAGGGAGGAATATCTATAGAGATCCAGACCCCACTGCAATTGTGATTTTACATGATGCTGTACTGCAGGTGAGCCCATCAGCTGGATGCCCTGCGATGCAACCTCCAGATCCAGCTCTGTGAGGGACCATGAGCCCAGTGCTAACCCAAATGCTCCTGCGTGAGCAGGAGCAGGCACATACAGCCATGCACCCCTGGTGTCAGGGAAAAGTGCCTTTCCCTGTATCACCTACTGTAGTACTTGGCCACACCAATGACTCGTGCCATGCAACTGCCTGTGCTCATACACAGTAAGGTGGGACCAGGAGGCAGCCCGAAGACCCTCCCTGGGTGCCTGGGGTAGGAAACCACAGAGCCAGGGCTTGCACCAAGGGCACTACTTCAATTCACAGCTCCAGTTAGATAGCTGTTTGATCTCTGTTACCAAGTCAAACAGTTTCTAGTGCAAAGTTTTGCCCGCAGCTAAATGCAGGGGGAAAAAATGCTTAGGAATTACTTTCAGCTACAACTTTGCCAGGCTAAACCAGGGAGGCTTACTTGGAGCAGCCTGAGAGCTTGGCCTCTGCTGCACGTTCAGAGGAATCAGATGTGCAACAGACAAGAGAGAAAAGAAGCTGCTTGGCTTGCCAGCTGGAGCAAGCTCTGCAAGTACCCAGCTATATTTAGCTAACAGTGATATACGTGCCTTTCTGCCATATTCCCAAGGGAGTCTGTTACTCCCTCCGTGAGACCACACAACCTTTTTCAGCCTATGTGCTCGCATGGCAAAGTCCAACCATGTGGTAGAATATTATTAGAAGTAAACATTTTTCTCTTTGTAGCATGCCCATACATTCACAGCTCATTCGCAGTGGTCCAAGCCCTTGTTGCCACCTGTACAACAGTTTGTTAGAATTAGCAGGTGTATTACATCCCCAGGATCACTTGTCCACTGAACCACAAAACAAAGCCAAGCAGCTCTTATAAAGAGGGGGTGGTGAGTGGGGCTTGACCTTGAGTCAAGAGTGGATCTTCAGGGCTGTAGTCATTGGATCATGTCCTCAGGTGGTGGGTATCCAGGGAAGTGGTGGAGCAAATTCAGCTTCCACAGGTGGAGGATGTGGGTGGCATCTTCCATTCTCGCCATAGCCTGTTCTCCTGCCCCGTCCACACTCAGCCTATGGCTCTGGCTCTTCCTGCCTTTTTCTGTTTCATCATGGTCTCCCCTCTGTGTACATCATATCTGTCAGGTCTCATATCCCCATGACATAGCATCCTCTCATATTATACTTGCCATAATACAGAGAAGATGAATATTGCCCCATAAATGCCTCTTAAGTTAATGTAGAACTACATCTCGCTACATCATGTATTCAACAAGCCGTCATTTTCCTCATAAATTTGGAAGAGCGTTTTAGCTTCTTGAAACGATTGGCTTGTGCATCCAGCTAAGAAATAATCACAGCCCATGGCCTAGGCTGGATGCAGGGGCTGTAAATCATCCCAGGGCTGAGCAGCCATTCTGGCCTCCCATCCCAAGCACCCACATTTGCTGCTGACTGGCTTTATGGCATCAGCTCAGCATGAATGACCCTATTCAACAGCCAGCCCTTTAAATCAGCACCAGACAGGTGTCACTCTGCAAGGAAAATAGCCTTGCTTTTTTTTCTTATGGTGGAAAAAGGATTTCTGATGCTGTGGCATTAGTCTGCTCCAACCATCAGCACTCAGGGACACATAAGTAGTAAGAGCCTTGTAGCGTTTAATTTTACTGGGATATTTCTGATAGATCCATTCCTGCTATGGTGAGTACACAGCACTGGAACCATTCAACTTCTGAATATTCATGAGATTTTCCATTCTGGCATGGGGCCACTGAGTCCAGAAACCCTCCTGCAGCCAAGAGTCATGCTCCTAGCTGCAATCTGTGCTACTCCTTTTCAGTGGGCACAGACCAAAAGGGAGGAACTCCTATTTGGGATGCTCAGCTAGAAGGAGGCTTTCAAGGTTTACTTACAGAACAGGGGCCACTGACCATTTCTGACTGCACTTGTTCCAAATTGCCCTGCTTAAAAAGCACCACAAGCTATAAAGATGCCCAACCACACCGAAGGACACACCTTACTAGAAATAAGATGGTGAGGTGCTCACTTCTGTATTCTTCAGGGGTGAATAGGGATCAGAGAAGTAAAATAAGCCAAACCCTCCTCCCAACACACACCAGACCCTTTTTCTGGTAACCACCATGGCCTTTAAACTGCAATAGTATGCTGAACTCCACAGCAAACGTGTTTCCAGGCCTCCCTTGGCAGTCATTCCTCTTGACAAAATTCATCATGCATTTTGGCATGAATAGCTAGCTTCAGTGTCTGTGTTTTTGGGGAGGTTTGTCAGGAATGACACAGGATAATGTACACTGTATATGCCTGAAGTACGCTTAAGATACATCTTGGGATTAGTCCCTTATTTTTCCATACACAGCGTTTGCTGCCAAAGGCAGAGGAAGCCCAGCTAAAGCCAAGTGATAGCAGGCTAAATGCTCTTTTCATCACATTTTTCCTACCTGACAAAAGAATCCAACTCTCCCCAAGCAGGGACAGACCTACCATGGAGCTGGACATGCCCATGGTCTTTAGGTAGCACCTCCCAGCAAAGCCCACCATATTCCTGCCATGTTTTCCCCCAGACTGAACTGCCTAGAGCCTCCCTTGGAAGAGGAAATAAATTTCCTCCCAGCCGCTGTTTCTCTGCAGAATTGCCTTTTGGGAAGCTTCAATAACACCAATTCCCTCCTGCATTCAAGTACCCCTGAACGAATGACCCTGCTAGTGGTGCAGTTTTTCCCTTCGCCCGCCTCCCCCTTCTCTCTCTCCCCCAACTTTGATTTGATCAGGCCAAATCTGAAATGATGTGTGAAAGTAATGATATTTTGTAATTAAATCTCTGGTGATGGCGCCTCTAATTTGTGGTACATGCATTGTTCATAAGGAAAAAGGCATCAATTCATTTTCTGACTGGCTACTCCAGGGACTCGTAATTAGACCCAGTTCATCTCTTGCTGCCTTGCATATTAAAGAGCTACTGAAACGCAAAGGGAATTTGGGAAAGGGTTTTTTTTAAACCTTCTAATAATGTTAGCTCAATTAGAAACACTCAGGAATTAAAAAAAAAAAGAAAGTTCTGGATCACCCAGAAAATAGAGGCATAATTTTGAGCAAGCTGGCCAGAGCAGGCTGTTCACTGACCTACTGCCAAGACCAGGGACCAGTTTTACCCATTCCCTTACAAGTTGTGATGTTTTCAGCACGATTTGTAGAAAACACACGCTACAATACATGAGGCAGAATCCTGTCTTAAGAAACTGCCTTTCTGCTCTGCCTCCAAAATAAAAGGGAGAAAAATTTGATTTACTACAATTTGAAGAGGAACATCAAGGAAACACAACAAACAGCACAGTGTTGTGGGAAGGGAAACGAGCCAGCAGTTGCACAGGTTATTTTGTGGGTCAATGCTAAAAATGTGTATTTACACACTACATTATTTTACATTCACAGAATTTGCTGGGAACATTTTACAGAAAGTCTTGGATGGAAAATACTCAGTTCTGTCATAGTTACCAAATACCATAATAAAAGCAAATTCAGTAGGTACTGGCAATAATAACCAGCAGCCCCCAAAGATTCCCTGAGCTTCCCACTTGCAGCAGCATGAGAAACTACATTCCCATCCCACAAGGATTTTAAGAGAACAAACTCTCTCCATCAACTAGTATAAAGTTGAATTCTCAAAAGCACTTGTGTCCTGGTCATCCAGCAAAAGAGGAAAAAAAAAGTCACTTGGGCCAGAAGTAGTTGGGTTTTGTCTTTTTAGTACTTAAAAGGAATTTACTTAGTCAGTGTTTGCTTCCCAGTGGGAAGCTGCTTCAATATGGGAATCAAATGCTTTAACACAAAGACAGTGAAACCACACGCTGACATTTTCAAAACTATTTTTCTACCTTCACAGTCACTTTTCAAGCAAAAAAGGTCCTGGAGAAAGATTCAAATCTGAGGAATCTGCATTTCCTAACAGAGCCACCCAGCAGCAGCTTTGGAGCGCCCAGCCAGATCCCTGTGCCCCATAGCTCTGTTGGCAATTCCTTGCCCACTGTGTACAGCCTCTCTTTTGGCAGCGGCAGCTATAGCACATCCCTTACGTGGCAGCACCCAGCCATTTGATTCATGCAAATGAAGCACTATAACAACTATTTAAGGCACCAGACATTCTCGCCACCCCAAGAGCCACCCCTTTGGGTCTTCCGGTGCAGCCAGATACAGACTATTAATCAGAGAAGCACTGCTAGCTCAGCATGGGGAATTAAAAACAGAGCTCCTGCTCAACGTGTGGGATTTGTGCTCATCCTCACTGTGTCACAGAATGCATTTAATTTGCTCCAACACCTGCAAGCAAATCCTTGCGTAGAAGGAGGGGAAGAGGCACCTGCTGGCATGCCTGCTTTGAGGGAAGCAGGGCAGCATGTAAGTGGCTTTTTTCACTACACACCCAGCTTTGAAAGTCTCCCTGCCAAAGTGAGCACAAGTAAATGTTGAGGAGCAAGTGATGGAGAAGCACATGAGGAACCTGGAGGAATAAGGATCCTTTCTGTCAAGAGCAGCCAGGCTGACACACACCCACAGCACAAACACCAGCCAGGAACTCTAAAACTGGATATTTACTGTGGGACCTTTCTGGGGTGCAGGTTAAAGTGCTGTGCTTTTTGCTCATGAAAAATGTATCAGAAAAGCAGTGAACAGGCTTCACCTGAAAATGCATCCTGACACTTCAGCTCACTGAGGTACTGTAAAGACAAGCAAACATCATAGCAAAGTCCATACACTTAAATAGAGAGCTATTTTCAGTTAATTCCTCTGCTTTTATGGGGAGTCCCAGCACCCGGCAGAGCCTCCCAAATGCCTCCCATGCTGAGTTCAGCTCCTCTGGGTGGGCAGTCCTGCTTCTTCAAAAGAAGTTGCAAACACCCTGCTTCATGGCAGGGTGCAAGAGCATCGGGGTGGGAGCCCTCCTCCCCTGCAGGCAGCAGCCCGTTATCTCCCCTGCCCACCCGAAGCCCCCACACCTATCACCAGCTGGGGCCGTACTGAGGATTTGCTGGGCCATGGCTATCATTTCTAACAGGGGAAGGTATCAACATTTCAAAACAGTTTAATTATTCTGAGAATGCTTAGCTATTAGCAAAGACAAGAGAGCTCAGGGCTATTTTTCAGCATTAATTTTCCATTTGAAATGAATTCCTTTTGGTTACACTTTTTAAATGTTTCTTTTAATTAGACGCAATTACTTCAGAAGAATTGCTTTTATTTCTAAGCCTGAGATCTCAATGATAAAGCTGTTAACTGGCCGAGCTGAATGCTGTGTATGGCTCATTTAGCTGGTACACTAAAGTATATTGAACTAGGAAATTATACAGTGAATCAGCTATTAATTCATTTTATGATCCTTTCACTCTAACATCGTGAATGAGATCTTCAGGGGGAAATTTAGTCACAATACATATAATTGTTCAACTATATATATGCCACTGGTTTACTACTCTAAGGTTACAGGCATTGCAGAGCTAATCAGAGTGCAACTGTGCAAACAGCATTGACTCCTGACTCCCAGCGCTACAGGGAGCTTCGCTGCAGCCTGCAAGGCAGGAGGGCCAGGGAGGTCCTGCACCTCAGATAAGCAAGGGGACAAGCCATGGGCATGTCCTCTTGCAACTTTTCTGTTTGACAGCACTAGGAATCAGCTTCCAGGTGCATGCCCGCACACCAGTGCTGTCTGCTGTCGAAGGAAAAATCTGTGCTTTCCTTTCAGGGCCCAGCTGCGTTACCACAACGTCTGGGAGAGGCAGGAGCTGCTGAGGAGTACCAAGGCTGGTTCATATGGGACTGAGTATCAGACTGCTGCAAACCACCTGAGAACTGTGAACAAGGTTTTCTCCAAGGTGTCTGTCCAAACCAAGACATTTCCTCAGACCAAGTAGTACTTGAATCACAACTTGGATGCTTCACACTAGTGGTTAATTAAGCAACTTCTACAGAGGCAATTGATCCTGTGTGGGTAGGACCAGCCCTGATATGAAGAAATACCAATGTGGCCAACACGGCACCATGCAATACAGGATCCCCCTCTTCTGTCCAACTCTGTGTCCATTGCAGCACCACACCCTGCAGCTTTGCCCCTCACTTGGGTATCCGCATGGCTGACCCTGCGACAGGGGAGTTGGGGCAAAAGAGGTGTTGCAATGGGAACACGCATGTCCCAGCAGGGGGTGGGAGATGGGCTCTGGCCCTTCACTAGCTCCTTGGAGCCTGCCTGGAAAGTCTATGCCTGGGCTGAGCCCTTTTGTCTTAGTCTAAAATCCTACCCATAATACTGCTTGTTTCTCAGACCATTGATGGGCTGTAATTCTGA
Organism: Phalacrocorax aristotelis; assembly: GCF_949628215.1. Taxonomy (NCBI): domain Eukaryota; kingdom Metazoa; phylum Chordata; class Aves; order Suliformes; family Phalacrocoracidae; genus Phalacrocorax; species Phalacrocorax aristotelis. Next base: position 6,760,385 of record NC_134288.1, on the reverse strand, counting down.
TTTAAACTTACCCTCACAGCTCAAGAGACTATTAAAGTCTGGTGGCCCAAAAGGACACAAGAATTTGTGCTTCAACTCCCAACAGTTTTCCTGCAGGGAACACCTAATTGCCATCCCCAGCACGCATCCAGTGTGGAAACCCAGCAAGAGACCCACATCCAGAAATGGATTTGCCAGCACATCATAAGGCCTGCTAGCATTGCAGTAGGGCTTGGATGCACGTTAAGCAGTTGTACATACTGCAGAGTCACCATATGGATAACTTTGTAATTGAAAATGTAATGTAAACCTTGGCATTCAGGGCCTTCTTCTGGAGAAATCATTGTGGAAATGTCATATAATTAATGAATTGCATCAGCTAGCAGGGAAAAAGACATTTTAACCATGGGATCATGGGACTTTATTACTGTAGATGGACTAAATCTATATCTTCCAGCGTAGATCAGTCCTGACAAAAGTCTGAGGCTGCCAGCTGGCCAGGTTTGTTTTTACTAACTTAGCTCTCTTATTATTTTAATGAAGTCCAACTGATGCTGCATAGAAGCCAATTCTTCTAAATGCTGCCAATAAATTAAAATAAAGATGTTGTGTATGAAGATTGGCAGGTGTCTCCCTGCAGATTTTATCAAGCTTCCAAGAAGGGTCCCCCGCTTCAGCAAAAGCCATGGCCAAACATTGCCTATGGAAAGCAACAAGGCAGTGGAGTTTAGAGCAATTACCAAAATTGTAATTAGTGCCAGCTCAGCATCTAGCAGTGTGCAGAGATAATCCCTTTGGACCACTGAGGTGTAGGTCTAGGGCCTGTAGCAAGGGCTTCAGGCTGGCGTTACGGCCTCCATGTGAACATGGGACCGGTCCTCATGCCCTGGGACTTCAGTCACAGTCTGAGTTCAACCATATTCAAACTTGCAGTGTGACCATGGCCGAATTTTGTATAAAAGGCAGAATTCAGCAAACCCCCACTCTTTGTGGGACTGATCTTGTTGTGACTACATGCCCACAAGCGCCTGAGAGCCAGGGGAGAGGAGGGCTCCGGAGCCGGGGGAGAGCTGGGCTGCAGCCGGAAGCAATGCAGCTTGTGTTTCCTCTGGCAGGAGGGAAATCAGCCAATATTTTCTTGGTCTGGGAATTTAATGGCAAACTGCCACAGCCTGCATGGGAGGAAGTTGTTGGGCAAGTGCTCACTCATTGCTGCAATCTGGGCTTTCCCAAGCACAAAGCTCTTGTTCTTCAAAGCATCTACATGAGGCAGGAGCACTCATGCATCCTCTGTTGGAGTAGGGTGCCGTATTCAGAGAAGAGCAGACATCCAACCTCCTCAGCTCTCAGTACGGGACAGCCCAGGTCCTCAGGGTGTAAGCCATGTGCTCTGTTGTCCTCCCCACGCAGCTATGACATCCAGATGTCTCCAGATCATCTTCGCTGACGTCTCTTGGGAACCTACCCAGGCCAGCCTGTCACGTCCATAACAAGGGAGGAGGAAGCATTGCAAAACACACATCCATCTATGCTGTGACAAAGGACACTTGGCAGCCTAAAAACATCCACCTTTAAGAAATAGCTGCTTGTTACATTAGTGTGGAGCAGACGTACCTGAACCCTCAGGCAAGTGAGGGGCTACAGGATGAAAACTCCTTTGTGTGCAGGAGAGGGCAGGATGAGGGCCCTGGGTCTCAATGCTCACACATGCTCATAAATTAAATATCTGTCCTGGGCAGTTAACCTAGATCTACTTTATCTGAACATCTCCTAGAGGTATATGTTTGAAGTAACAGAAGTGTTAAACCCCTGTGTTACAAAGGCTGTTTAGTGAAAATGAGTAGGGAATATAGTTAAAGTATTAGAGTCCTGTACATCATCAGTTCTGTCTTGCATCTATTCAGTTTCAAGAGACTTGGTACTTCGTTGTTCAAAAGTGTTTGCTTAATCCACAAAGTGATAGTATACAAAAACATACTGTTCAGGAAGCAGAACTACTGGGGGTTATAGTAAGACTATGCATTAGTATAAATTAAATACGTTAATTAGCCATATAAATTAATACTAATGTGGTACCCTTAATTATATTTATCAATTAACAAAGAAACTTTTTAGTATTGCCATTTCACATTTCCATACATCTAGCTGGTAACAAGTTTCAGTAAAATTATTTGAAAATTCAGAAAGACAATTGTGCTCCAGCAGTCCTGACATCTCCAGAAACCCACCCCAGGTTGAACAGCTCTCCCTGAGCTTTTTGCTTTGCACTTTTATTTCTCTTGCACTTATTATTCAAGCTTATTTTGGTACTGAAGCCACCTGAAAAGTGGTTTCTTATTAAAAAAAAAAAAAAAAAAGAAGCTACCTGAGTTTTACACAGTTTTGCAGCTAATTCCTGTTACTGTAGGCAGCTCCATCTTATCACCCCTTTCATAAGACAGGAGAAATGGGGCAAGTTTCACAGATTCAGTTAGAAGAACAGCCTGCACTGTTCCCTCCCTGCAGAATTTGCCCAGCCCGGGCCCAATCTGTACCTGCCAAGGGCATGTGCTCATGGGGTGCTCAAGCCATTTGGACAAAATACAACTGTAGTCCATGGAGCAAAGGTAAGTTGTGAGTCAGCCTGGACCAACTCAGACACTGCAACAGCATCCCCGCTGGAGTTGTGCATGCACACACACACTTGTGCTCTCCGCAGCTCTCAGTGTGTTTGCAGTGTCCCACTTTCCCTCCTCCACCACCTCCAGCAATCCAGTCTTCATCTCTGTTGACAACTTCCCCCTGATTCATGATGCTGCTTGACTTCATACCAAGCAGAGGATGGATATCTTTATAAAAAGAGAAATAAAACATCCCCCCTCTCTGAAGGGGAAGGTGAACAGCCTATTGAAACATACAGACCTGTTTGCCTTTCTTGTATTCCTGCTACCCAGAAAGGTACAGCAACAAAAGATATGATTCAGTGAAGTTATTGAGTGCCAGGCCTTCACATTTGTCTTCCAGTGACTCTTAAGTCTTCCTTTTCTCTATTGAGTTCCATCTCATTGACTTCCTATAAACACTAATACAGAGCCACAGACATGCCTGGAATACAACCCACACACCTTACAGACACTGCCTGCGTCTGGGCTGGGCTCAGAAAGCCCAGACGTCAAACTAATGTAATATAACTAGCAGAGTAGTCAAACCCACAACTCCTCCATACACTTCAAAAACACTCCAAACTGATTTTTTTATTTCTCTTCTGTTCATGAGTCCACAGCTGAATTTGTTCCACCTCTGGGATTTTTTTGTTTCCTTATTTTTTGCCTCAAGTGGAAGCTGAGATTTACACATGTTCACTCAATTCCAAAAGTTTTGTGAGAAAACCCCTCCCTGCTCCACGTAAGCCCAGACAATGAAACCACCAAGCGAGACGACTCACCACAAGACACGGAAATGCTGTTAATGCTAAACTAGACATGGAATTCAAAGCGTGCCTCTAATTAATCACCAGTTAGCCAGCTTCGTCGGGTGGCATCTTCCATCTTGTTTCAGACACAATGGGCTTCCTCCTCTTTTGTAGTCACACACGTTCCTCTTCCTCTTGGGCTTAGTGCTTGATAACTGCCAACCTCCTCACCCACTCTCCTGCCATCCCACCCTCCCATCCATCCGACCTGTTGAAATATTAACCCGGAGCAGTGAATGGCTTTGCTGACTGCTACATAAACAACTGCCATGTAGCTACCGGTCTGCCACAGCGTCTGCTCCGTTAACATCTGAATGTTGTCACCGCTAAGCAATTGCCCGGACAACAGGAGGATGGATGGACAGAACTGCCAAAGATGATGAGCAAAATTAAGAGCAGAAGCTGAAATAAAGGTGAGGAAAGAAATTGCCACGGGTCGCCTGCCTCCAGCAGCACACCCAGCTGCTGCACTTCCTGCTCCGTAACTTTTGCTGTATGAAATATCACTACTGGCTCATCTTCCTGTGTGCATCCTGCAAATCACTGCCCCCCTGCCAGCTGTGCTCCCCTGAGTACAGTTAGGGGATGTTATGTTTTAATATCCATTCAAATCTGTATTGCTGCTGCTGGACTCTGGTACAGGTCCTTTATAGGTAGGGCATTAAAAAACTGCTCTTTGAGCTTGTGTAGTGCATACACTGAGAGTATAAACCCTCTTCCTGCTTTGGACCCAAGGCCTATCACTTGTGTAGTTTTCAAAAACCTCAAATACTACCCCAGAAAAATCAGAAGCCACTCAATGGGTTCAGAACTCACACAATGAAATTGGACCCTTTAGCAAATTTAGCAAATTTAGCAAATTTAGCAAATCGCAGGGTCTCTCAACCTTCTTTGGGATAGGATTAGGAAGTGATGTCCAGGCTGGTCATCTAGGGGTTTGCTTGTGATCCAGATAGCTCAGTTTAACCTGCCTGGAGGTTTACTGGTAATCCTCTCATCCCTGGCCACCAGCAGGGACAACCAGCTTGCTCCAAAGCCTTACACTTCCCAAATGCAGCATCACAGTCTCAAGCACATGTGGGCACAGACCTTCTCATAAGCATAAGTACTTGCTTAACCCAGTGTTGAGCAAAACAGCAGCCTAGTAGGGGAGCAATGCTACTACCTGTGATTTTTCACACCTTCACAACCTACACCATCTCCCACGCTCTCCTCTACTTCCCAGCCTCTCTTTGTGGGATAAAAAAGAGAATGTGATAAAACATCTGATGATGCAGGTGGCACCATCTGCTCCCTCACCAGCTGCTACTTCCACTTAACCATCTTTTTCCATGAATTATTAGAGAACCAAAGTGACCACATATGAAGCAGCTTTCAGGATGGTCCCAGCACAGAAGAGAGCAATTCTCTTGTTAGCAAGTCCTGAACCTACAGGCACCAATTGTCATTCCTTTCCTATAAGCCAAGTCATGTTCTGGTTGTGATATAAAACTTGACACCAATGAAATTTAACCAGTTCCCAGAGTCTTCAGTGCGTCTCTACCCACAGATTTATTTTGGAGCTGAACACCAGGCCCCCGCTGCAAAGCCTAGGACTGTGCAATCCGGGGGCTGCAGTTACCACACTGAGGAGCCTCTGTTCCATGAGTACCTTGAGGAGAGAGAATTAGGTCTATTCTACATGCAAGATCTGTCAGATTGGTGTATGCTCTCTGGGCATGCAGCCTGCTCAGACTGCAATGTATGCACCAGCCAGTTTTGCTCCCTCTGCAGCTACCAGCTCACCTCTGCTATGAATTTGCATACAAGAGAAGTACCTGCAGTGCTTCGGTTTTGCAGAATACAGCTGTGACTATGCTGCTGGATAAGAAGGATCCAACCCCGTTCTCTCAACTGCTCTCTTCCATCCTTGCTTTGTGCATCCAAGGAAGAGCTCAGGCAGACTAAACCCCGTAGCACTTAAGGGGAAGCACCAGCACACAGCCTATGGTCTCCCTCAGGTTAAGACACCCTTTTATTTTACTAAATGTGACATCCAGCTAAACTATATCCTTTAATATTACATGAAAAATAGCTCCAGCCAACCCGCTCCAAAAAGCGTCCTTAGCTGTCTCAGTAACAGTTTTCTGCATTAAGCTCACGCTGACGTGGTCCTTCCACATAAGGATATGTGAAACAAGTTAGAAATACTTTACTTGAATTTGTCATTACAATGGAGTTGAGTTTTGGTGTCAGATCCTGCTGTGAAAGACCAAGAAAATTGAAAACAAAGGAAGTAGCAAGAAAACTGCTAAAGAGAACAGTAAACCAGTCTTAAGATTTAGAGGTCCAGTGATACCTTTGCATAGTTTCCAAGGATAAGAAAAGATGGTGGTGCTGTGGTACCCTCAAGTGCGGAAACTGAAATGGGTCTTGGGCTTTTGCTGCTGCCTGTATAGCCAGGGTATTTTATATCAGCTCTCAGATCAGGAAAGGAATGGGTGGGCTAGTGGTCAATCATTATTCAGATACGATACTGATGATATCATGCATCATTTGGTGGTTATTTCAAATCAGTTTGGTCTTAAGGGGAGATATGATAATTTCTAAATAGAACAGCAGTGGCTGGACCCTGACAGCCCATGAGGACACAGTAATAGGACAGTCATGTACTCTCCTCTGTTAAGGAAAGAGGAGAAGTGTGGTGTGTATCTTCCCTTGCTTATTTGCATTTTACTTTCCTTTAAAACAGCATGGCTTTCATCTCACCCCTGCCAGCATCTCTATTTTGCTGACTCCTCTCCAGGTGTGCTAGAAACGGAGGCTGAATTGCAGAGAGTCCTTGCAATTGCAGTTGAACAAGCTTGTCAGCCAGATTTCAACCACATGAGCATCTACCAAAACCAAGCCATGCGCTGTTAATGCAGCTCACTCAAAAATGGAATGAAAAAACTTCTCCGGGTCTATCAGACTAAGGCTGGATGCATTTATGATAATTTACAGAGCCTTTCACCTTTTGGTGGTTGGTTCCAAACACCAATGCTTGAAAGTCTGCTGTAAGAGGATATGAAAACAATTTAAACCAATTACCATTTCATCAGTACCTAATTTCCAACAGTGGCAAACAGAAGTTGCTTAGAGAAGAACATAAAGTTAACAGTCCTTCCAGACTCCAGCTCTGCAGCTCAGGGACTCCTCCCTGAGCCAGAAAGGATCATTTTGTTTAATGGACATGGCTGGATTTTTCTCCCATGCATTTGTCTAATTGCATTTGAAAGCCTCTTAACTTGCCACTGTGGTTAAGGAGCTGAGCTGGGTTGAGCTCAACCAGCCTCAGCTTGGTCCTTGTAGGAAGGCAGGGTCCCACATGCCATCCCCCCAACATGCAGTGTCTGGGGACACGACTGGCACTTTCAATTTAGATACTGGAGGTTAAAGGGATGCCAGAACTGCCAGGTCTAGCTGAAATCTCACACAAATTGCTTTGCAAGAGCAGTGCGGTGACTGGAAAACACATTAAACTTGCTGGGACAGGAAGTGTTGCTCTCCAACAGTTAATCCTGCCCTCCTCACTAACAGTGAAATTCAGGGTGAAGACAGATCAATGGACAGCATATTCTATCTTTCTTTAAACAAACAACCCAACCAAAGGTAAAAGATCAGTTACATCTGCAGGCTAGAAAAAATTGCCTTAGTTTTAAAACAAAGCCAGAAAATTGTAAGTCACTGCTGAATTTTATGTTCAAAGGCTTTTTTTTGAGAGGTGAAGTATAACTAGGTAAAAGTGGATAACTAGGCAAATGCCTTTCCCTTCCCCCTCACTGCCAGGCTGTCCCCTGGCAGACTCACTTATTGGAGCTCTGCCTGTCTAGATACCACTAGACCAGCTTTTTGGGAGAAAACCTGGAACAAGAGTTTTTTAAAGACTCCTATTCCTCTGCTCAAATGGGGGGCAGAGGATGTCAGCTGAGATAGTGTGCTCAGGGAGACAGAGGTCTCGGCCCAGTCACCACCGTGTGAAAAGCGCAAGCTCTGCACCAGCATGTGCAGAGCACTGGGACAGGCTGAGCATGCTGCAGCCCACCGGCAGTCACCCCATCCCACTCCCACAGCACAAGGGCAGGCTCAGAGCCCCATCACACTGGTCATCCCATGCCCAGGACCACTGCTCCAGCCTCCTCTTCCTCAGGCACAGCCTTATTGCCCCCACTAGCCAGCTGAGCCTTCCCAGAGCAGGGCTGATGAGGAGGCACCAAACATCCCACATGCAGAGCCATTTGAGACTAGATAAGAAAACTCTGACTCCCTGATTCAAGATTAGAGTGAGTCTACCTAGAGATCAGCATGGCTCCAAGGCTCAGTCACATAGGAAATATGTACCTTTGGCATCAAAACACGTTTAGGCTCTACCTAATGACCATTTTCCAATAGGAACGAGACTTATTCCACCGGGGCACTAGTCACATTCTCAGGAGAGCAGAAGGATAGTACCTGGCTTTATCACCTTTTGCAAACAACTGCCCAATTCATCACTCAGGAGTTTGCTTGTGATGTATTATTTAATAATGTCTAGAAAATACATTATAGATGCAGGGTCTTTTCTTTGCCAGTTGATTCTAATGTTATTGATCATTCTCTAAATCACTTATTGTGATTTTGCTCTGAAGCATTTAGTCTTTGGACAAAGGGACCAAAAGCAGCTTCTCAATTTATAGCCACAATTTTTGATTCAGCAGTTCATAGCCTGAACAAACCCTACCTTTTGTCTACACTGGTAAAAGCAATTTTTACATGTTAAAAAAAAATGCTTTTAGAAATTGACCGTGAGTGTGAGTATGTACATAGACACTTGATTAACCCACCCCCTTTGATGGTAGACTGGAGCTTGATTGTGAATTCACTTTAGCTATGTGGAAGATGATGGAGGAACCTTGTCAACACTGGGCTTTCATCCTCTTTTTGAAACATTAGCAAGTTATTTAATGGCTTATTGTACTTTCCCTTTATTCACTAGAACACTATTGAATTTTCTAATGCTAGCACCCAGCTACTTAAATTGCACACAGGAAGAGGCCGTGTCCTCACCACAACTCATTTATTCTCCTGGAAGACAGTTTTGGCAGGTTACCTTAAAGTATCAAGCTGCTTTCAAAGGGCCTAGTGACAAAGCAAATTAGTACCTTTGAAGGGCTAGGACAAAATAAATACTTATTAAAGCCAACATAAAAATTTGATATACAATGGACCCAAGTTATGGAGTTGCCCATTATAAGACTGCAGGAGTGACTAGTTTTGAAAAAACAATCCCCCTCTTCACATCTTCCTGAATTCTTCAGTCTTTATGGTATTTGCAGCCTTTTTCTGAGGCTGTTTGAGGAGTTTCAGCTCCACGAGGGCTGAAAGGAGCCTTAATCTTAAAGGCACTTCTAGATCGTATTTGGAGTACAAGTTGTATTTGTCTATGTGTTTGTTTCTCATGCTGGAGAGAGCAGATATGCTCGTGCTGTGATACTGCAAGGGTAGCCCAGAGCACCTTTGCTCTGAACTGAAGTTTCTCTGAAACCATTTGGTGATCTACACCCCAAAAACCGGTACTGAAAAGACCACATCAACCAGACCAGCAACCTTGTTGTGCCCAAGTCACCTCAACAGCTCAGGAGGCTCTGGCATTGGTAGCAGCCTCTCTCAGCTACTTTACTTTGTCTGAAGCTCTTTCCTTTCCCCTCTCAGCAGGAGGTTCAGGGACCAGCCTGTGCAAAGGCTGCAGTTTGCTGACAGCTGCACTGGGAAGTCCCTTGGTTGCTGCTTTGGGCAGCTCTTTGCAGCAGAAGTTAACAACGCATGGCTGCTCCACCAGAGAGCGGCCACCTGCCTCTGCAGCACACAGTAGCCTGCTCAAAAGCCTTCCTCAGAGCCTTGCTCCCCCCATCCTCATCCCATGGCTGGAAAGTCTCTGGGCAAGCTGCCTGAGCAAGCTTTGGGCTTCTTGCTCCTGCTTGCCATGGTCACATCACACACCAAGGAGAGCTGCACATCCCTGTGGCACACCAGCTTCCTCGTGAAGAGATGTCCATAGTGAGCTGGCACCAATGCAGGTGGCTTTGCAGCCATGGCAAGGGAAGGAAACAGACTGCAGGGGTCTAAGCAGAGGGGGGTGGATCTGACACCTGATCTCTCCAGCTGTAGCTCTTTAAGTTGCTAATGAGCAATTCAAGAAATCCTCCCTTCATGAAATGCACACCATCCTTGTTTTCTGCATTAAGAAGTGATGCTATCAGGGGAAGTGAGCTTCATTCATGACCCACAGGTGGGAGTGCCTTTTCCCTACATTTTTGCTGTGTCAAGCTGAGCTGGCATAACCTAACCCAGGTAGGAGTACAGTGATGTTACCATGTACCATGATACATGGCTCAGGATAGTCTTTACTACACTGAGCCCTGACAATCTCTGCTGTGACATGCCCTCCTAGCATCCTCTCCTGACTGAGCTTCATGGCTCATCTGTTTTGACTGAGGAGTCAAACTGCAAGGCCAGCACTGATGCAACAGTCCCACCATTGTCCAGACGCCCTTGCTTTCTCTTCCCCTTCTCCCCAAATAGCACCTCCTTCCCGCTCCCCTGCCCACACAGGGCCTCTGGCCCTGTTTTTCTTTACATATGCACCCCAAGCATCTCCATCCTCCCTGTTTAATGATTAACTTCTGTAGCTGGAGCTGCTAGAGCTGGGAGTTACCATTGTCCCATAGCAAATAACCAGGAGGCAAGGAAAATGCTTTTACCCATGAGCTTGAGAAGATAAATGCTCATATCACAAGGCTGGACAAAGTGTTGTGGATTTAAAAATAAGAGACCAAGGGACACTTCCCTAAGATTAAGAAAGTCCAGGGATCAAACTCAGCTCTGGAGAAGCCAAAAAGCCCTGTTAATGGACATCCATTCGAAATTCCAGTTCATCAGGGGCTTACACCATCTGCATTGAACATCATACTGTATGCCCTCATGGCCTGAAAAATCCCATGAAGACCAATTCCCAGCACTGGGAAGCTAAGTGCCACTTTCTACTGGTGCTGCTTAGCCAAATTTCTGGCAGAGGTAAGCTCTTGCCAGTGCCAAGTGTATTGCATTGTCAGCACAATTTGTTCATAGCAGTGGGGCTGAACCAGGCCTGAGAACAGCTCCGTCATCTCTGTGCCTTAGGGTCTGCTGCAGAGCATGCTCCAGCTCCCTCCGAGCAATAACCTCAGCCTCCTGCTCAGAGGACTCAGCTAGCTTCTCCCAGGTACAAACTGTCCCTGACACTTCATGCCTTCTCCCCAGCCCCAGGGTTTTGTTCCAGGCCGGTGAAGCAGTGGAAAGCAACTCAAACACTTCAGAGTCAGAAGAGGTGTCTGAGGTAGATGTCAATCTACAGAATTCCTGGAGCTGGAGCTCTCTTGCTTCATAAAAACCAGCTCACACATCTTGAGCTGATTCACTCTCCCACTCCTATACATGTCTCCTATCTCTGCTAATCTAGCAGCTATTGCCTCTCATAAGCCTCCAGAGAAAAGAGTTAGACAAGACTTTAGATTTGTCCTGAGAGATAATCTATAGGAACTTTTTCTAATCCCTAGAGCACTTTGCAACACAGCCTGAGCATTATACTATTACATTTGGAGGCACAGAAATGAAAGAGCAAAGATGTTTGGACACTTGGGAAGGCATAAATATTATTTCAGTCTCACGCATGAGGTCTTCAAGAAGCTCTGGTGAAGCTGGCCCATTGATGGGGCACAGAGCACTGCCACATCATGGTAATGCTTTCGGTCCCAGGGCAATATGGCCTCTTCAGTGGGGCACGCTGCCCTAGTAACTTCAGCACCTCCTCTGTCAGGGGTAAGTGGACCTGTTGCATACTACAGCTTGTTTCTGGAGATGCCACTGATTCCTTTCCACATCACTGCCCAGCAGAGGCACACTTCTCATAACAGCCCAGGGACACAGTCTCCCCAGCTTTTGTGCAAGAGGCCAAAAACCACAGATCTAAGTGACAGTAAAGATGCACACCCCCACCCCCAAGTAAAATCTTTGCCAGCTAAATTGTCATGCACTCCCCTCCTTTGTAGCACAGTGCCTGTGCCTGCAAACAGCAGCTGCCCTGGGAAGCCACCCAGAAATCAGGACAGTACAGACAGTTTATTACAGTCCAGGCCACTGCTCAAATCACAGGTCAATGGGAGCTGCAGGGATTCTCTGCTTCTGGGGGAAATATACTCAGGCTAAAAACAACTTCAAAAACACACGTTTAACCTGAACTCTTATCTTTTATCCCTTTAAATATCCAAGCGGCCACTTTTGCAAGCCTGAAGCCTGGACTCCAGCTACATTTATTTCCCTCTTTCATCCCAGCTGCAGCTCCTCAGAATTTATCTCTATGGTTAACTTCCCCTTTCATAATATTAGCACAGTTGAAGCACTTGCTTTCCTGTTGCAGGCAGTGATTATATAGCAAATTAACCACAAGCTGTTCAGTCCAAGTCCAGCAGTTGGAAAGATGCTCCTCTGAGTAATGGTTTGTGTAGTTGATGCTTTCATCTGTAATTTGCATTTGTAATAAATGCAGAATAAAAAAAATGGGGTCTGTATTTTAAAAACAGCCTGGTACAGCAAGGGCAGGCAGACAAGCTAGCGGAGAGGGAGAGACCTCAGGGGTTGACAGCTGCATCCCAGGGCACCACACCATCTCCTGCACAGGGAGGGGGAATCCATACATATGGCTTTCCCGCATGTAGTTGTACCATATCACACAAATCGTGGGCTTCCTGCCCAGCTTGATTTTACAAAAGGAGAAAGGGCACAAAAAAGAAAGCAGAAGTCTTAATTTATTAGACACATGCCTTGTACTAACAATTACATACCAGCAATTTCCACCATCAGAAAGATGGACTGTGTGTGCACATGGGAACACCCCCCACCCCCCCAAGTGACACAGGGACACACAGCAGGTAGCCTAGCTGAAGCTTTGCATGTCCTATGGCCTCCCTGCTAGTGGTGGGCGTACCATGCCACCTCTACAAGCCCCACACAAGCTGTGTCAGTGCTGCAGAGTAGCAGGGGAATACCTAAGCCAGCTTTGCCAAGCTCCAGCCTGTGGGAAGTTGGTCACCTCAGGGGCATGAAGCTCAGCTCGGGCAAGCTGACCCTGCTGAGGAACAAAATACCCAAGCTGCAAGACAAGCACTGCATTGCCTGCACAAGACTGCCCCCAGCATTGCTGCTGCCTCACCATATACCCAGGGACATACAAGCATGGTAACATTAAACCAGCAGCCAACCAGTGTATTTTTCCAAGTTGAGAGTATCACTAAAACACTGCAGTTAAAGAGTGATCCCTGGAAACAAGAGTACTACACCAGTGTCCTGGCAAAGGGGCAGTACTGGAGCAAGGAGAGAGTCTCAAGTGTCTTGCTGATCCATCAAGGTACCACATAGCTTGTGTGGCCCTGGAAAGGCTTTTGGAAGAGGTAGACTTCTGAGACAGCACTGGACCTGTCTTTGCCTCTCACCCGACTCCTCAGTAACTATGCTCATCACCTCTTTGATCTCAGTTTCCTCAAGTGTAAAACAGTTTATGGTTCTCAGCCAGCACTAAGCAGCACACAGTAGACATGAATAAATACCCATGCTAACAACTACTGTGATCACAGCAGCCACACAGGCTGGTAAAGCCTTAGGCAGCACCAGCTCCCTGCATCCCTCCCTCCTTTGCAGGTCTGTAGCGAGCAGCTGCCATCTCCCAGGTCACACCACGCACCCATGGCTCAGCCTGCACACGCCAGCTTCATGCCCCCTACCTGCATTTACCCACCTAATGCAGGGTATAGCCAGTACATTTTACTGCCCCAGGGCATTAAACTGCTCTGCCAGTTGGGGAAGGTGGTCCCTGTGAGGTGAAGATGGTTACAGCTCCACACAGAGGCCTCTTGGTAGATGCTCCCCTTTACCCCACCCATAAAATCTTAATGTTTGGGACACAGACCCACAGCCTCAACTAAGGAAAGAAGGGGGAGAAAGCAGACACCAGACTACACCCTCCTCCCCATGGGCAGCAGCAGACAGGTAGCCGCAAGCAGTCTCCCATTCCCACGCTGCAGGCAGTGCCCTCAGCCCACGCAGGTGCACGCTGCCCTGGGGCTGCTCCCGCTGCTCAGGCCAGACGTGGGCACGCGACTCCTGCCCGTTTGCCGAGATGGCGCAAGGGAAACGGCTCCACTTCCTGGAGAGGATACCGCAGTGGAAGCGAGGTGGCTGCCTGTGACTTCTGCTTCCCGATTAAATAAGGAAAGAAAGGCCAGGAGAGCCAGTTTCTTAATGAGATTTAGTAAAATAATTATTTGCTACAATTAGGAACCAACTGAAAAGGTTCCTTTCTCACACTTTGGAGAAGGCCAGCATTTTAAAGTTGATTTATCTGATGTCAGGGACCAACTTTATCTTTGCTTCTGTGCAGCAGTGAGCAGATTTTTAGCACTACACCAAAGTTATTACTTATGAATCATCACATAACTACACATTTTATGGAGCTACTGAAAAATATATTAGCCTTCCTAGATGGGCAACCCCAGACCACACCACACAGGACTTGAGCCTCCATTGTAAAACAAAATTTTCTTTCTACAGTGATGCTGAAATACAGCCATCACAGGACATGCTGTGCTATCTCCCCTCACCCAGTTACAACAGGGTAACTTGCAATGCTTAAACAGCTCCGCTTTCTGGCCCCCTCCCAGGCCAAGCACACTAACCCCTAGGCTCAAAAGGTCCTGCAGCTTTTAAGGACTTGCATCTGAGCTGATGCAAGGCGAGTTGGGGCAGAGAAGTGGCTGAGCAGAGCCCTCCAGCTGCAGGGGATCCAGGCAGGGCGAAGTAGGTATTTGTAGGCAGGTAGGAGCCGCAGCCCCTTGCACTGGCAACAGTGGCTCTTCATCCAGATACAACCCTTGGTGGTCCCATGTTTCAGTTCTCCACCAAGCTACCACAGCTAATACTCCTTCCTCCTGTTTTGCAGCTTTTAGAGGCCACATATGGGCAGGCAGCATCTAGTGCCAGGGAACTCCCGCTTCGTTTGGGGCCTCTACAAGCCAGGAAACAACTAGCAAGGGGGTGCCTTTGCTGGGGGGACAGAAGGGACATGGGAAGGGAACCGTCCTAAGAGACCTCTTGGGGCACCCCTAAAAGAATAAAGGTAAGAGATGGATGAACAGCATATGCACAGGAGGGAAGTTACACACATTGCACAGAGGGGAGAGGGGGAAAAAGAAGATTGAATCTTCCTGGAGACCAGTGAGATTCTATAAACATAATCAAAATGTAATAGAAACTTTTTGGAAATGCTGTTAGAAGGAGAAAGCATCAATCTTCATGGAACTCCACTCAACAGGCTTTCTCCAGCTAATCAATCACGGTCAAGACATGGGCCGTCCCATCTGTCTGTGCAAGCGACCAGGAGGAGATTGCTAAGTGCCTGGGCTGGAGCTACCATCTCAGTACCAGGCAATTCATCATGCAGGAAGAGAAGGGGGGAGAAGGGAGAGAAGGAAAATAATGTATAACACTAATAAAGTTTCTCCACCGCTGCATTCCCAAACAATTTTTAGTAAAGGAGCCCGATCCAGAGGTGTTGTCAGTAGAGGGTGGGAAGGGGGATATGCACTGGGGACGAATCTGGTTACAAGATGCACTCCAGTAAACAGAGACAAAAGCCATCATCTGCATACCAGTCCCTCGGCAAAGCCCACACTTACCACCTCGGCTGTTGGCAGCTGCACAGAAGTGAGGCTGCACCCAGTGAGGCTGGTGTCCTTCTGCTCCTGGAGCTGGGGGAGGACACTGGCAGGGACAGCATCACTGGGGAAATGCAGAGGAGAGCACAGGGGAGCTTCACCAGCTAGCACTGGGTGAAGAGGCCGAGGCTCTGCATGCAAACAGCATTAATTTTTCCAGGATGCTGCCATAACCATTTTGGGGGCCCTGAAAGTAGAATAAAGTGAAACTTAAGGACTTGCAGAATACAGCCTATTTCACCTGCAGCACATATGGGATTTTTATGTCACAGGGTGGGTATTTACACTGCAAAGAGGGAGTTTTGCCCTTTACTCAAATCCCCACTGTCTTCAAGCTGTTGGTCCTCACTGTGCAGACGTCCTTTCCTTCCCCAGCCACTCCTCAGTCTGGGCCCCAACCTTCCTTGTGCTCGGCCACTGTCTAGAGGCACTAGCAGCAAGGAGCCCCAG
The DNA here is from genome assembly GCF_949628215.1 of Phalacrocorax aristotelis. NCBI lineage: Eukaryota > Metazoa > Chordata > Aves > Suliformes > Phalacrocoracidae > Phalacrocorax > Phalacrocorax aristotelis. The sequence goes on along the minus strand of NC_134288.1, from coordinate 6,744,704 downwards.
CACACGCCTTACAGCCAAGGGTCCAAATCCACATTTGCATGAGAAGAGACTATTTCCCCTGCTAAATGCATCCAGAAATGATGCAATACGACTCTCTTTCTATCCACACTCCTTTTAAACCTTGCAGATTTCTCCCTTCCACTGATTTGTTAAAGTGGAAGATAAAAAGCGTCTGACAGCGTCCTTTACCAGCACCAAGGCTGGTATTTTTAGGTACCACTTCTCCATGTGCAACCCATGTTTGGCATGTTCTATGCTACTCTTGGCATCAGACCTCAGAGACTTGACAAGACTCCCCTCATGTTTACAAACACATAATAAAATACCACAGGCTTTCTTCAAGCACTGCTTTGGCCTCAGGAAGGGTTCAGTCCAGACTCAAGCCCAGCTCTCTGCCATTTCCTGTGCTTCCCATGGCACCTAAAGTAGCCCTAGCATGCATCTGAAGACAGTACCTGGTTCTGGGTAAAGGATTTTTTTTCCTTCTTTATTTTAATTATACAAATATTCTTCCTACTAGTGTTTTGGCCAACTTTTGTAGAGATTCTTGTGTGTTCAGCAGCAGGTGAATGGGAAACCAGCACAAATATCCTCACATCTGCTTAGATTAAAGTGTTATTTGAAATAGGAAACCAATAGAAATTTATGCCCTAAACGTTTTTTTTTGTTGCCCTAAATTTAATCTAGTGGATTGACTGAACTCTACAGGTGAAGTTCAAGAAGTGAAATTAAGTAGGTGAGAGATTTATTCTTCCAGAGTTATGACCCCCCTACACACCTTCCAGTAAATGTCAAAATTCTTCCCTTCCTCCACAGACAGAGTAAACAAAAAATGTAGTATAAAAATAGACTCCACTTAAAAAAATGTAGTGACACAGGATTTTGGCCTCTACTGTAAGTGTAAATATAGCAACAAATTAAATCAAAACATCTAGTAAATAACATTGACATCCCTGAAAGTGAAGTGGCTTCAGGTTTAGCTCGTACAGGCTGGTCTGTGACCAGGTGGCAGGAGGACAGTTTAACCATTATAATAGATTGCCTTCAAGGGTGCGTTAGGCCCACCTTGTGACACATTTAGTTCTTTTCTGTCAAAGTTGCTTCTCCTCCCCCTTCCAGCCCCCCACCCCAGTGAAAATGCCAGACTGAAATTTTTCTGGGGCTCATTACTATGAGAAGCCAGTGCAAAACTCTGCTCAGGGTACAGACACATCAAAGAGCTTACAAAGAGCTGAAAAACACAAAATTGCTTAAAACTTATCAATCCATCAATTGTCAGGAATTTTAAACATTAACACATGGCTCATAACAACTTAATCTATTCCTATATGTGCTTTTAAACATATACAATGACCTACCCCTTATGTCCTAATGTGTTTGTAACCATAGTTAATAAATTATTAACCCTTTACTGCCAGAGTTTAAGGCACAGCTCAGCAAAACCAAGGTAGAGAAGTCACCAGCCCATGCAAGAGGTCCACTATTCTTTACTGAATTCAGTTGTAGCTCCCAGGTTATATTCCCCCCAGCTCTCACAATGAAGATTTACAAGACCCACCATCAGCCAGTCCTGCATAAATACGAGGCAGGGATCATTGCACGACCACACCTCCCCACTCTCCCCCAAAGCCACAGCTCCAGTTCAGAGGTCACACAAACCTGGATCCTTCCTTCTTTGACCCCAAAGGCCTAGCACAGATCTCTGGGAAAGAAAGCAGCTGACATAATCATAGCTTTTATTCAGATGTCCTCACCCTTTTTCTTTTTTCCTCCTTCCAGGCAACAAGGAGAACCCAGGTCACCACAGCTCTTGCACAAAGCCCAGCCTTTCAGAGCACCGCACCTCTCCCAAAGACCTGTCCATCCTCTGGCTTCCCTCCAAAGCAAACTAACCCCTCATACTCTATTAATGTGTCTCCTTTATATGTCATCCCACCCCTTCCTCCACTTGGAAGGGGCAGGGACTGGCTCAGATGGCCCCAGACCTCTTGCTATCCTGGGAGAATTGGAAGCAGCTGCTGAGGGGTGCGTGTCTGCAGGAGCTCTCTGCATCCCAGGTGAGCACAATTTCACTTTGCTTGCCAGCCTGGAATGACCAATTTAGGTGGCAGTGTTAAGGGCAAGTTTCCTGCAGTAGAACTCTTCTTTAGTCGCTATACAGTTATTCTCAAACCATAACCTTCCTCTCTAATTACCATGAATGTAAATGACCTCTGGTGTAAGGTTTATTATAGCGATCATTGAGCTGTGGATTTTTAATAATAACCTCCTGGATTTTGCACTTGATTTCCTGATTTACTTTATATTTCCAGGAACACATATAAGGGTCTGAGACTTCATCTGTATAAAGTCTGACCATGATCTTCACTAGTTCTTGAGGCTATAGCCTCTTAAATTGTTAGGTGCATCCAGGCTTTTGGGCTTTCAGAGGGTCTCAGGAATTTAGGCAGTGTGATCGGACTCCTGCTGACTTGCTGTGGGGTAGGGATAGCTGAATCCCATCGGCAAACTCAGGCGTTTTACTTCTCATCTCAACAAGGGCAGACAAAGTGCAGACCCTAGCCTGGTGGAAGGAGGGAATGCATCCAGATAGTGACAGGGCTTAACAGGGAAGGAGCTCAGTATTGAAAGCCAGGCAACTTCTCGCCTCACAGAAAGCTGGGAGAAGAAAATACATTGTGTAAACTTCTGGCGCAATTTAAATAGTCAAAATGTGCTCTCTGGAGTTGGAGTTTGCCCAGAGCATTGCACAGTGGATCTCCAGGCAGTGTTGCCCTTAGGTCCAGAGCAGACTTCCAAGACAAGAGAGGGAGATCCACTCCCAACTCTCCAGTCCAGTCCCATGTACAGAGACATCTTGTCCTGTTTTTTCAGGAAGCTAAACAGCCAACAAAATCCCATCTTGTTTAAAGATTATTCTGTTAAAATGAAACACTGTGGTTTTACATTATTGCTAATAAAGTACACAAATAATTAATAAATGTTAACTTGTCTCTGGGGCTTTCCCTTTTTTGCATGTTTATTTTTGTGTTATAAATGACATCCATTTTCCACAACTCACTAAATTGGTGGATGAGGAAAAGAGTCCAAGAGAAGAGCCATAATCCTCAAGGGGAAGAGCAAGCTGTTGTTCCAATCAAGATGTATCCTGACAAGTCAAGTTGGTGAAACCCATTAATTAGCACTTTTGGAAACAGTTGCAAAGTTAATTATTCTTCTTTCAGATGAAAGAAAGCTAATTTCTGGCATTTGCTTTGACAGTGACATGCGCTAACATTTTTAGAGTTGACATCCCTCAAGATAAATGATACTCTGAAGTGTGCGTGCAAACATTTTGACTGGGAGCTACTGTGGTGAGTTGACTGCACTGGCACCTCTTTCTGCAAATATTTTGCATCTGCTGGGATTGTGATCAAAGTTTGGAGGCTTAGAGGAGGGCGGGGAAACTTCATTTTCAACTTCAGGGCGAGTGTGGGTGACTCTGGCTTCAGTCAGCAGGCAATAACAATCTGTTCTATCTAGGTAATGTCAGTAGGGAATGCAAAGCTTTCTAGCTAACTGTGCTGGCCAAAAGGAAACAGTTTTTATACTATCTGAATTGCTCTGCTCAAAAGTTGTCTTTTGTTCTTGGGTTGGTAGCAGCAGATGAAACAGAAGATCTCCAAAAGGAAGTTCTCTCTTGGTATAATAAGTGCCAGCTGGTATCAGCTCACGTTATTTGAAAAGCAAGATTTTGGATGTGGAAACTCAACAAAACCCTTATGCCAAACCCCAATGTCCTCACTGGGAAGAACATTAGTGTGATTTGGGATTTAGTCCCAAAACCCCTTTGGCAATTTTGGAAGCTGCCTTGATCACGTCTTGCATGTGCAAGGGCAGTGAGAGCAAGAGTTTATCTGTAAATGTTATTTAGGCCTCCTTTTAAGAATGCAGTTTGATCCAGGATTGTGCCAGAACACACACTTCAAACCCCACTCCAATAAAAATCAAGTATATGCCTAAAACCTGGGCTTCCCCTTGCAATTTTTAGGGGGCTACAGACCCTCCTTTTTTTTTTCACTCCAGCTCTTTACATCACTGGCGTGACTCCATGGCTGATCCAGGTGGAATTCTATGGCCCTGTGTTTTCAGTTTCAGTAGTTGTCTCCTGAAGTCTGAAGGGTCAGTGTGAGATGAGTAAGGAAAGTATGCCTAGACTGCAGAAACTGCTTCGTACAGGAGCTGCATTTCCAGGAGAACACACTAAATGAGAGCTGTTATTTGGAGAATCCCAGGGTGACAAGCAAGGGAGCAAAATGACTACTCTAAGAAGGTCAAAATCCTCCTGGTATATTACAGAAGATCCTATGCCTTCAGTTGCCTCCTCCTAGCCATGCCTGGTTTGGGTGCACCATGGGGCTGGCCTGGCAGGGGAGGATGCTCTCCATTGCATCCCCTCCAGTATGCTCAGCTCAAAGCACTTCACAGCAATCTTCCTCTAACAGCCCAGCCCTTAATAGATTATCAGCCCAGTGTATCACCGAGGGGCCAAACCACCACTTTAGGAACCTGTTACTTGTTTGATAAGATTCTTCAGAAATAATAAGTGCAGGCAGGTACATGAAGAAAGGAAATTGGTGGTAGAAAAAGTATTTAATTTGCTTTTCAATCAGCATGTGGGGGAAAAAAATTGAACTAGGAAGGTGATCTAAAGGACTGCTTAGTTGGTATGCGATTCACACAGAGCAGGGCAATCAAGAATGTGGAAACACCGGGTTCAGAGGGCTCGATCCAATGTGGGAGGTGAACACCACCTTTTCCTTCAGGGGAGCCAAAAAACCGACATGTGCTAGCATGCAAGTTCTTGCAGACAGGCGTGCTATGCTGAGACGGTTCGGTAAGGACAAGACACAATAAAATAGAAAATAAGTAAAAAAAAATTGCTTCTACTAGTTCTCCACTTTGCAAGGAGCAGGGAGGTGGCAGTCCTGAGCCGAGTGACTCGTCCTCCCAGCAGATCTGCTGTGCTCCTTTTTGCATATTCCTTCATCGTACATAATACTTATTGCTGCACAAATTGCAGGGATTATTTTCTCTTAACTGCTAATGGTTTTAGAGTCTGTAATTGGGGATAGCGCTTTGTAATTTAGTGCCAGAAGGGAAGGTACCTGTACAGGAGACTAACTTTTTTCTGCAGGCACACACAGTTACGGCAGGAGTACTGGCTAAGAGGATGATCATTTACCAGTTTTCCACTTTCTGTGCTGTACTGGAAGGTTTGAGAGGTTTGGAGCATTTTTCAGTCAATGTAAACATGGAAAGATTTTTAAATTTCTCAATAAATCAATGATATTTCGTCTCCTTTTGTAGCGCTTGTGGTAATACTAGGGTTCACTTAACTGTAATAGAAAAGATTTTGCTCTATATAGTAAAGAAAAATAAAAGATTAAAACAATTTACTTATTATGCCATGTACTGTGCTGAGTTATGCCCTGAAATTATTACTTTTAAGCCCACTGTTGGATAATTTGCCCCATTTATTTAAGTACAATTTTAATCAGGGTACTTATCAGCCTTGGTTTAGTGTATTAGTGTTCAATTTATTTAGCAATGCATATATTTATTTATGTTTTAGCTTCCAAGTGAGTCATTCTTCTGCCTTTGCAGTCGAAGGTTAAACAGTTTGATCCATTGTGGGGCAGACAAAAAATGTGGAATAAACAAGTACAGAGAAAGTGCAGGCCATGAAGAACAGGATTAACTCTACATTTACATCCCTAACAGGCAACACTCATTCAGTGTTGCAAAACCAGTCTGTACAGTAACACAATTTTTGTACCCCCGATAAGCAAATTACTTATTGTAATTTTTGTGCAGTGGTAAGAAAAGAAAATATGTACGAAATTCAAGGGGAAAACTGAAGGTAAGAGAAGGAAATAGATGCTGCTGTGGTTGGAAACCCTTGAAAATGTAAAGTTGGGTCCAGAATCTGGGAAGAAAATAAAAACACCTTCAGATATGTTGTGATTATTTATTTTCTCAGGCCTCTTGAGTCAATACCCTGGCATGTGGAGAGCATTCTCGGGATTTCTTCACATGTTTGGGGCTGTGAGGACACGTGTGCAGGCTGTTCAGGTGGCAGCAGCGAGTGCCGACAGGCAGCATGTGTTTGGCTGCCTCTGCCCCCGGCCACGATACAGTCGGCACCTATAAATACACCGGCACGGCGATGCCTGCCGTTCGCACGAGGGCATTTCAACCTGCTGTTCAGCTTCATGCTGTCCTCTCCACCTCCTCTTCCCAGGGTAAAATGCAGCAGGGATTTTGTTTAAAGAGATGACGCAGTCCATTTAACATTCCCCGCTAAAATGCAGCAGCTGGAGCGGGGCGAACGCCCGAGCGCAATGTGGAGAGGCTGCTGGAGGCTGTGGTGCAGCCCTGCGCTGCTCGCACCGGGACAAAGGATCCTCCTTGCTGGTTAAAATGCACTTTAAACAACAGAGCAGGGAGAGGGCAACGGGCATCCAAGGACCATGTTCCCATCCTTTTCTCCTCTATTTGGTGCCCTCCTGGGGAGCCTGGCTGTGCCTGCGGAGCTTAGCCCAGGGCAAAGGCATGGATCAAGGTGCTAAGGGTCAACTCTTCAAGCTGAACAGCTTGAAGCCAACTCAGATGATAGCCCTGCTGTCCCCAAGTCTTAGCTTGGCGACAGTCTGGCTCCTACAACCTTTGGCTGCAAGTTAGTGGTTTGGGAAAGTGGATGGGTGCTCTCCAGAAAAGGAGCAGGGATCAAACTGGAGCTGTGTAGGCAGGAATGGAGATCGGGACTCCTGGGCTCCTGCCCAGCACTGCTAAATAATGATGATAATGGTTCCCTTTGGGAATGCATGGAGGTCTATTTACCAATGTTTGCTAAGGGCTTTGGGATCCTTCAACAAGGTGCTATGAGGCTTATGATGAATGGCCTTCTTCACACTTGGCTGTGGTGGCAAACACATTCTTCTTCTGCAGTTCTAGATATAAACCCCAATATATTGTTGATCTCGAACAGATTTTATACTTTGTATATACCTATATTTCTCAATATAGTTCCAGTAATTAACTATTAGCTAATTTATATATCTTTTCCTGTCGCTGATTGATTTCTAATTAACAGAGATAAAGGATTATATTCTTTATTAATGCAGATAGTTACTTACTTCTACTTGTATAATTGGAGTCATGGCCTGGCCCTGGTCAGGATCCTGCTCTCTTGGATAAAAGGTAAAGCACAGAGAGATACAACTCCCTCTCACTGATATCCCATGTACAGAAGCTGGGGGATAGTTTTGGGTATGCGTGGAGGGACAGTTTTTATGTTAAAATCACCTTATTGCGGTGTGTGTGACTGCCACTGAGCAAAACCTGCATGTATTGTGTACACAGAGACTGCAAATCATTCTCTCTGCCCCTGTTTGCTGGGGATGTCGAAACCAGCCTATATTTGCCAGGAAAATGAGTGTTTGCTGGGGCTGGCCCTTCCAGGTGTCTATCAGCCCAGCTAGGCAGGTACAAGGATCAAGCCTGGCCCAGAAGGGATTGCAAATTATTTTCCTAGGAAGGCTGTTTCAATCCCATTAGGAGCCCAGTCACTTCTCTGCTCTGGGGCACGAGCCCGCCTGTGGGGATGAGCACTAGGTGCTAATGGGGGCAACCAGACAGCTCCGTGCCCTCCTCTGCCGCCTTCAGCCCTGCAGCCAGGCCAGCCATGCAGCGGGGAGCAGATGCAATCAACAGCAGGTGAAAAAATCCCCAATGGGCAAAAATATCCCAAGGAATCTGGAGGGGAAGAGGCGGCCACATGCAGGGTGCTGGGCTGGGAACCTGTTAGCGGTGTCAGTTGGGACTGATTTCATAAGACACAATGGATGCACCGAGGTGTAAATCAGGAATAATCTTACCAGTATTAAGGGGAAATCAGTATCGGGCAACATCAGAATTGACCTGCTGAGTGACAGACGTCCGTCTCTTTTGGTCATCTGTTAAAAGATCCTTTTGCGTTATATTGCAACTCCCTTCACAAGGGAAGAAAGAAAAGGCCTCCCTGATTTTCTTGAAGGGACTCAGAGATAAAGACTGATCACATTTCACAGTAATTGGACCTTCATATCTATAATTGCATTGATTTCTCCTAAGTTTCAGGCGTTGACTCTAGTGAGCGAGAGAGCATTGCAGCAGGATACGGCTGCCAAGAAACCTTCTGCATTTGGGAGGTGTCAGGCTGGGAGGCTCACTGTAGTTTGGTAACTGGCATTGCAAATTGCTTTATGAACAGTTTAATGCATTTAAGAGGGTAATAATTTCAGATCCTACCATACAATTTGTTGCAGTGGAGCAGAAGCGTATCTAAAAACTTCCAGGGTGAAGGGAGGCAGGGGAAGGAGGAAGGTGAAGAGGGGAAAGCCAAAGGAGGGAGGCATTGCAGGGGGGTGGAAAACCTAATTGTTTTAATCATGCTTGATATTACACTGTGAAATTATAATTAACTTAAGAAGTCACTCAAAACCAGTTAATAACTGTGGTGTAACTTGGCTGATTTGAAGTGGTACATAGAGGGGAGAGGAGACCATGGTAGCAAAGCTGCTGGGCTTGAGCCTTGCAAGCTGAAGCAGTGCAAAGGCCCTCCAGGCAGTTTTGAGGCTCTGCACAAGTAGGGACCAGCACACACATCATCAGCTAAGCCAGTATCACGAGTACTTAGTCACTACAATGCTTCTGATGGCGGATTGAGAAGCACAGTCTTCCCAGTAGATGGCAAGGGGAAACTGAGGCACGGAGAGAGAAAATGATCTGTGAAATGTCAGCAGGCCACTGCCAGAGCTGGAGATAACGATGGCAGCCAGCTGAAGAAAGGATCAGGCCTGACTTTCAGCCTGTGCTGACGTGATTCTTGAATGGCAGCCTCTGGAGATTACTCAGTTGTTCTTTAAACATCCCTTTTCTTTTGCTCATTGGAGAGCAAATCTTTCCCAGTGACTCTGTTGCAGTCAGAAGAAACACAGCCCTTAAAATGAGAGTGTATATATGGGAAAATCCTGGTCTTTATTAAAATATCTGGGATTATATAGGTAAGTGGGAACAGAGTTAGAGCTGTGCAGTCTTCATTGTATGTATACTGTGTATATATGGCTATAACAAGGGTTAATGAGCAAGCAAGCTGGGATAACAAGAGTGTCTTGATGGTATTAATATCCCAAAATACATATATAGATGTGGATACTGCTGAACCCTATGGGAGGCCGATAGCGATAAGCGTAGTGACACTGTAACTAGCTATGAGGACCGTAGCAGAAATATTTGTCACAGAGAAGATGCACCTAGGAAAGCTCTGTGTGTGTGTGCCAGATATTGCTGTCACTGATTGCTGTAGCAGGGCAGCAGCATATATATTTACGGTCTGGAGGATATATTGGGAGTGCTGGGCGATGGCTAGATATCAGCATGGACAGAAAACACGAGAGGAAGGAATTAGAGCAGAGTGTGGGAATAGGTCTGAAATCTCTTCTTAGATGATGTGTGTTGAATGTCTGGAGCTGAATTTGTAGGTAGCTTTTACCACTTAGGCGCTGTGGAGAAGGGAGAAATGTTCTAAAAGGAGAGCTGCAGGCACTCCAGGGTTTGGGTATTTCCCACAGCCATGTTGGGTGAAACACAGCGCCCGGGGAGCCAGGTGTGCTGTGAGTGCCATGATCCCATCGGACCGTGGGCTTTGACTGGGGACAGGCGTCAGAGCAGCACAGCTGGGGACAGCTGTACCGTGTCCTGTCATCCCAGTTCCTTACAGCAAGCTTATAGGGAGAAGAGGACGAGCTTGTGGGTATTACATGCTCAAATATGGCACCAACACAAAGGTGTGGTGCTGTGCATGGATGTTTGGGTCAGCTTTCTTTTTATTGACTTTAACCCCTGTCCTGGAGGTGCGAATCTGAGGTAGCTGAGTGACTGGCCAGGCCAGGCTGAGCTGGGTTTTTGCTTGACAAGCACCCCAAACCCATCCTTCCTGATAGTCCCAAACCTAAGAACAGACAATTGGTTCACAGGATCTTCATGGTGACAACCAGGCCATCCTCCTAGCCATTCCTCTGTGACCACTGTAACTGTTTAGGGCCTCTGTGACCATTGTTATGGTACCAGCCCTAACAGAGCAGTGCTGCTGCAGGGCCAGCAGGTTGGCAACTATAGGCAGTTTTGGACTAAGTGGGGGGAATTCCACAACCAAGACTGATCCCCCCACCCCCGCCTGAGATTACACCAGCCGTAGCTCCTGCCCTGGAGCACCCATGGAGCAAAGGCACCTGCTGACAGGTGGGGAAAGGTCTAGAACTGCAGCAATTGCTGGGCAGGCTCTGCCTGCCTGGGACACCTCCAGGACGCTTTGGCCTTGCTGCTGCACATCTGCTGGACAGGAGGTGTGTCAGATTGTTTTACATTATGCATTCATTAACAACTTTGGAAAATATTATAAAATATAATATTATAAAATAAAACTAAACTATTAACTTAGAACATACTGACAATTGGAAACTTCCTTGGAAGATGTCCCTCTGTCTACCTCTTCATCCTACAATTGCTTTGATTAGGGACTACTGGTGGAAGGACCCAAATGAAATCAAAAGCCCAAAAAGCATTAAAGGGTTTCTTCCTCACCCCGTCTTTTTTATTTTATCCCTTTTCAGTATTCCTGTGACAGCTCAGCCCCAGCAGCCCCAGGGGACAGGACAGAGAGATGAGGAGGAGTGGAAGTGCCCTTTGACTAAGTGGGCATTAAATGTTGGCTAACAACCGAGAGACGCCGTGTGACTGGAGAGAGGGGGAAAGTTAAAAAGAAAGAAAGAAGAGCTTTTCAATATGAGCATTCATGTAGTTTTGACAGGAGCAATTTATCATGGCTATGAAAGGCGGCTCTGCCTCCACTACTGAAAGGCAGCCTGGTTAAACTTTTACCTGCCCCTCTGAAAAGGGTGCTGTGCCACAGCCGGGAGGGGATTGCTCCCTGCTCCGGTGATGCATCTTTCCGTGGGGTCTGGGGGAGGGAAGGGCAGTGGTTCCCAAACAGCTTGTGCCCATCTGTTCTGCACAGAAAGAAACCCTGACAAGGAAGGGGGAGGGAGCGTGTGAGCAAGCGAGCCGGGGGTTTCCAGATGCCCGCACTGCATCGGGAATGCGATGATGTGGTGGGAGCAAGGCTGGGAGCTGCCCCACAGGAGATGCTGCGAATTAGCACTGAGGATTTCACCACCCCACTTAGCTGCCCTGGAAGTATGAAAGATTGTGGAGCAATGCTCCTAAGCGGGACAGCAGGGTGACCTGATATTTTGGGGGGTGCATCATTGGTGGCATTGCAGGTAGGCAGCAGTGGAGTAGGGGAAGCCATTGGGGTGCAGGAAGCAGCATGCCCTGATATACAAGAACTCTTGTTGGCATCCGTAGAAACGGTTTGGAAGGAACAGTGGGGATTACGCTGAGGAAAAAAACATAAAAACATACCCCAAGGAAATTCAGCTGACATATTCTTTTGCCCCAGGATTTGTCATGGGGAAAAGTGTTGGTTCTGCACCAGCACATGGCAGGCGGGAGCCCAGGCTGGCCAGGATCCTGTGCATGGACTGGTTTTTGCTGTACTCTTGTGTGGATTGAAAATTTCTTGAAAAATAATTTTCCAGTGAGAGTTATGATCCCTCTACATTAAAGCATTCCACTGCAAAGAGTAGATTTTGTCGACATTTTCAACGGAATGGTTAACAGCTTCCACAGGCACTGTTTTTTTGCAATAACCAGCTGGTATTAGGCTACATTGTACTGTATTTTCAATATTTTACATACTAAAATTGTACCATTTAAATGGATATATTTTACATTGTGTGAAAGTAGCTGACCAATATCATAATAAAACTTTTCATCCTTGTCAAAATTAAACTTTTTTTACCCCTCAAAAACTTCCTTTTTTTTGCCATTTCCCCCCCCTGCCATTGATGAAGATAGAATGACATTCGGAAACCTCAGATATGTAGCCACATCTTACTTCTTGCCTGCCTGTGCATCCATCAGCACCTGCCCCTGTTTAGGCATGAGGGGGACAATCTATAGTGTTTAAGACAGGAATGTGCTAAAGTATTTCCCACATTACAGGATGAAATCCAGCAGTGCTGTTTCACCAGCATAAAACCCATCCAGCTCCCGTTCAACAGCTGAACAATTCCCTGACTGTGAAATGGTATACCAAGTTGACAGGGGTGTATAGTCACACACCAAGGAGCTGAACTCACCTAACATTAACCATCTCAAATTTAGGCTACTTTTTAAAGCCAGTAATCTGGCTTAAAGAGAAAGAGAGAGAGAGGGAGATACAACTGCAAAAGACAATTTGTTCCCCTCTTAAATGCAATGTCTAAGATGTTGCTGAAGCTAGCTAGAGTGAAATTCATCTTATTTCTTACCCTCTGTATGTTTAAGTCCTGTCCAGAGGCTGTGGGACATTTGTTCACATTGAGACAGCTTCACAGAAACACAAGTTGTTCTAAAGACTGTTCTGAGAGCCCTCACGCCAGAGACTATGGCCGCATTATATTTGAAGCAGAAGGGGCATTAAGTGTGCAGATATTCCCACTAGGCTTTTCATGTCATTAATTGGTGATCTTCCGACTCTGAAATAACATTTTTCCCCCTCACATTCCTTATTTCATTATCGCCAGCTCAATACACATCAGTGCAGTATGAGGCAAACTAGTTAGATATATTAGGAATTATTTAAATTAGAGAGAGATGTATGGGTAGTTAAATACTCAGTCTTCTATTTTACCCTAATTACGTATCAAATTACACTCAAATTATACCCAAATATAGATGTAGGGAGGTAGTCCTGAAATCTCCAGGAGGTATCAGTGGGAGAAAGGTGAAATTAAACAGGTGGTGCAAGTAGATCTGAACTAATGCAATATGAAAGCTGTACAGGACTATAATTTTCCATTGTGTCCTGTTATTATCAACATTTGCTTAAAATTTCTTTGCAAACAAGACTCAGTAATGAATGAGCGTTCTCTGAGCCTGGGGGAAGCAGTTTATTTTTCTAATGCAAGAGAATTTTGCTCTTGATTTTAAGACCGTTCTGGTTCTTATTCCTCTTTGTGAAAACAAGAATGTTAGAGTAATAAACCACGTTTGTCACACTGTCCAGCAATCAAGGAGATAGGGGGACAGACCGATGCCTCTTGAACTGGAAAGCGTGTCTCTCAGACTGCTTCCCATGCAGCAGATTTCAATTCCTAGTGCCCTGGCTGCAAGTGGATGGTGCTTTCACAGTAATGTTGTAAGCCTGCACTGCCCCTGGCACATTATATGGGTTAAGCTAAGCTGTTGCTACACCCATGCCTTGATTTACTTGGTAAAATGTGTTTAATACTCTTAAACTGCTTTCTAGGGGATTACAAAAAATAACTGAGGTCTGAAAAGTATCGCATTGCCTGGAATTTCTTCCCTGAAATCCTCCTCTCCCAGTGGACAAAAGGAGGAGGTCTGCACGCACGCAGCACTGTGCCAGCCTGGTTTGGAGAGTGCTCCAGAGCTCTTGGCCATGCCCCCATCCCCCAGAATGGCTGAAAGCCCCCAGTTCTCTGGGAAAGGACACGATGGTGCTGTCGCACAGCAGCCGACCGTGCCGCTGCAGCTAACAGTTGCACTTCTGCCATGTCCTGGCTCCTTCCCACAGCAGGCTGCCTTGAGACACCCACCTACTTCTCACGTGGAGAGATGTTTCTGGTATCGGCTTTGGAAAAAGCAGCAGATGGTCCCTGAAACCAGGTGTCCATCCAGGAGAAATGAGTAGCAAACTACAGCTGTGGGAAACATCATTATTCTGTTCCTTCTGCAAGATGAAAACCCTCCCCAGATCTGAAGTAAAATCCCAGACAAACCCCTAAACCTGCCAGCACGATATTTATGGTCTTTGAGGACCTCAGGATCCAACATCCATGCCCTTGTGATATTAACAATATCTGTGTGGCAGAGTGCGATAACAGCAGAGTCTTCAAGCAAGAGAAGCAGCTTCTCACCTCACATCTGAGGTGTCCCTCCCCATCAGCTGCTGCTGGTGAGAAATAATGAAAATGTGTTGTAAACAGCGGGATGTTCACTACCTCTTTATTGCTTCTATATCCAGCATCACGAGGAAGTGGAGAGTGGCCTATAAATAACAGCTACTTCTCATAGACAGAGGCAGAGACCTTGGCTAAGGCTACAGTAGGACATACTTCAGCAAACAGTGAAGGATGTCACAGACACTCGTTTCCCACCCTGACAGCAGCAAAGACTGGCTTCTGGGTGTTGCTAGAGCCCATGGTGTTAGCGAAGCTGAAGACCAGTCTGTGGCCTCATCCCTCTTGCACATTAACAAATGCAGCATCGGTGTTGGACTAGACAAACGTCTGCTGAGAATAGCAGAGGTAGAATTGCTGGCGTGGCATGGAGGAAAGGACTGCAGGACCTTTGGTGATCTCTTCTGGATTATTTTCTGTGATTCCGTGAGCCTATTCAATACGCAGCTATTAATTATGTTCATGCCAAACTCTGAGAAATAAATGGTGAGGGACAAACCTAGAGACTGCCATGTAAAGCTACGCATTGGAGTGAGGGCAGAGAGCAGAGAGGCTGGCTGGGGAGGGTCTCCAACAAGCCACTCATTAGCACAGATTTAACAAAAAGAAGACATTTTTTCATGAAGAAGCCAAAATCCTGTTTATGAAGCTATGCAGGCAGCAAGGCTCAGGTCCTCCAGGGCATCAGACTGCCAGTGAGAACATTATTCCAAAATAAAGGCAGCTGATTACTTTGGTCTCAGAAGTACTCAGGAAGCAAAGCTGGAGCTGGTGTTGCTGAGGCAAATTCAGAGGATGAAACTCATCTGGGCACTCTGGATCACCCTGAATCTGTTTCTTCTTTGACTCTGTAAGAATTCAGAGACATCAGCCCTTTTGGTGGTTGACCCTGACCTCCCTGGGAGCTCTACAGAGAAGCCACAGAGCAGGACACAGTGGGCCAGAGGAGTAGACCTCCATCCCATGTTGCCTCTGAGAAGAGAAGCAGAGAGAGTACTGATACTTAAGGCAATTTAGAAAACCCTTAATCTATTTTCAGCATCTCTTTCGTAGAATAATTGCCACTAATCGGAAGTAAAAATGCATGCATATATTTATATATTCCTGTGTAAATTATATATTTACATGGAACCGACAGATTTAGACTTCACTGTTTTTCATGTTGTTATGGAGCAACTTGGTTAGCAAACAGTAATAAATATTTGGCTTTTGCAAATGAACCATTTTTGACGTGCTGCACCAACGGGGGGGTAACAAACACCTGTAAGCAAGAAGCATGCCTTGCCTTGGGTCTTTGAGCTGGCTCCTGTTGGGCTGTACTGCCGGTGGGGATGTGCTGTGTGAGCGTAGGGCAACCAGCGGTGGTGCGGTGTAGATATTCTGATCAAAGCCAGGTTGATTGCTGGTTCTAGTTTGTACCAGTATGAAAAAGATCACAGTTGCATGAGTTTTTCGATAGGCAAAGCAGTAGTCTTGAACACTCTGAAGTCTGTGTCAACAGAATCAGGCATATAGAAATACGACACAGAAAGTGCATCAGACTGATCAGCAAGCGTCCCTCTTCTCTTGATGGGAAGGTCTCTCCTCTGAAATGAGCAGAGCGAGGTCATGTTTCACTCTCTGTTATATAGCCTTTTTGTTTGTTTATTTTGCACATGGTTCCTGGTCAGTCTACAGCAGCTTGTGGCTTGACATTTGAAATCCAACCTCGGAGTGGCAATGGCTGCGTTGATTTGACACTTAGGTCACATATTACAGACTTATTTTCTCGTCGAACACACTTGGCTTCTAGAATTAAAGGCTTGCTTGGTCCACATAGTTCCATTTTTATTTTTAGCCTATGCCACTAAAATTTTAGGACAGGAACTCTAGCTTTCTTTGTATTTGTGCAGCATCCAACAAAGAGTCCTAGAGCCTGGGACTAATGTCTTGTGCTATAACACTAAAAGGAAACAGCTAATATACTGGTTCCTTGTATAGTATTTTAAAACACCTGATTAAGGAGAAAAGGGATCTGAATTCAAGTCAAAGCAAATGTGTTTAAAATATAAATTTTTAATAAAAACCCCTTTCATTCCTAATAGAGTATTTTTCTAGCCCCTGCTATTTGTCTTTCTGCTGTGCCTGTCTCCCTCGCACTAAGCAGTAGCAGGACCTGAACATGTGCACCGCATCCTGACATGCCAGGCCTGGCTTTTCACACTGATGTCCCTTTGCACACTACAGAGGCATCGTTCCAGAGGGGATGAAAAAAATCTATTTGCATCCAATCGACTGAGCGCTTTAAGTGCTGAAACTAGTAGACCAAACGAGTTTATTAGATTATCATTGCGGAAGTTAATAAAGAATTAATTTCTCTTCATGTGACATCCAAAGGCAGTTATTTCAGTGGCCTGTCCATTTACACAAAGCCAAGTATTTGTCAAGTGTCAAACTCAATTCCCATGACCCAGGCCTCCTCAATAATTCTGGATTAGGAATACCCTTAAATGACATTACAAAAATTTTATTCCAAGATGCATTGAGCTCCTGGGACTGCTCGGGAATTTCAGGTTAGTGAAGGTTATGCAGTCAGCAAAAGCTTGTTGGATATAAGATCTGGAATGGAAGGATATGGTGTGCAACGTTTTTGTGACGGTGGAAGGCAGCATATAAAAAAGAAGCTGGTTTCCAAAAGGGGATCTTCTGTTCTGTTTCTCTCCCCTGGGAATCATGCAAAGAGAGTTTATCTGCGTTGCAAAAAAACTGGCCAATGTGATCTCCAGCAAAGGAAACGCTGTGGTGCCGCTGTAGGAAGAACAACATGGGTGCTGCGAGGAGTAGGAGTAGGAGGCAGAATAAAGCCATTAATTGCTGCTGTGGGGATTAAGTGATATAAAACATCTTAATTCAGAGGAGGAGTTGAGTGTTTTGCACATTCCTAATGACCAAGTCAGATACGAAATGAAAAGAAAAAGAATCTTTTGTTTGTTTGTTTGTTTTCCAATACTCAGTAGATTTACCTCTGGCCACTAGAAATACAAAACATACTGAGTGGACACAGAGCTTCCTCTCATGCCTCTAAAAAAGAAATGGTGTAGGGACTTAGACTTAGATTCTAGGTAAAGGGTGATAGACAAAAAGAAAAAAAAAGGTCCATTTGCATCACTCGATCCATCAGAAAAAGAGAATCCTTGTGCATACATTGACTTTATTGTATTTCAAGGTTATATGAAAATGGAAAGCTAGACGGTAATCAGTAGGAAGAGGTGCTGAGCAGTGGGGCCCCTTGGTTGGGATAATACACCTTTAAAATTCAAATGGACAGTCTCAATCATTGTTTTAATCATCATTAATTTTTCATTTGAAGGAGTCACTCCATCATCTCAACAAATGAATTTCCCTCCCTCCCCTCCATCTCTCTCATTTCTCGCCTTTCTCCTTATTGCCAGGACATTACAAGTGCTTCCACTCCACCTTCTGATTAACGCTGGGAAAAATATGCCCGAGAGTTGGGGGGCAGGATCTTCAGGTGGGAATCTGGCCCTGCAAGTTTCTACAGATGGGAAAAACAATGACCTGACTGTATACTTCTCCTCTTCTAACTCCATACCTGTGTCTTCTTTAATGATGTGGGAGATGGCTGTGAGCAGAGCTTGGGAACAAGAGTGGGCACTTCCCACCCTTGGTCTCAGGAAATAACTCACTAATAACTCACTGCCCAGCAAGGCTCGTATGGTTCTGAGAGTGAGACCTGGGTTCATTGTACCTACCCATATAGCCTGAAACATGTCTAGGGTGCAATGTTTTTGCTTCACTACGGCTCCCTAGAAGTTAAGTGACTAATCTAAGCTTACAGTCTAGACTTCCTTGGCTGTCCTGGGAAAAAGGCAGGGATCTCCACAAACTGATTCATCTGCCCTAAGATGTTTGCCCCAGACAGAAAGGATGAATCGGCCTGTGGAGGCACCCACCTCCTCTCCTGATTACATTCAAGTATCTTTGTGATGGGTTGACCTGGGCTGGATGCCAGTTGCCCACCAAAGCAGCTCTATCACTCCACTCCTCAGCTGGACAGGGGAGAGAAAATATAACAAAAGGCTTGCGGGTCAAGATAAGGGCAGGGAGATCACTCAGAAAATACTGTCATAGGTAAAACAGACATGACTTGGGGAAATTAGATTAATTTATTACCAATCAAATCAGACTACACTAATGAGAAAATAAAAACTAAATCTTAAAACACTTTCTCCCACCCCTCCCTTCTTCCTGGGCTTAACTTCACTCCTGAATTCTCTGCCTCCTCCCCTGAGCAGCGCAGGGGGATGGAGAATTGGGGTCGGCATTGGACTATCACCCATTGTCTCTGCTGCTCCTTCCTCTTCAGAGGAGGACTCCTCACACTCTTCCCCTGCTCCAGCATGGGGTCCCTCCCATGGGAGACAGCCCTCCATAAACTTCTCCAATGTGGCTCCTTCCCACGGGCTGCAGTTCTTCAGGAACTGCTCCAGTGTGGGCCCCTTCCATGGGGTGCAGTCCTCTGGGAACAGACTGCTCCAGCGTGGGTCCCCCCCAGCGTCACCAGTCCTGCCAGCAAACCTGCTCCAGCACAGGCTCCTGTCTCCACGGATCCACAGGTCCTGCCAGGAGCCTGCGCCAGCACAGGCTTGCCACGGGGTCACGGCCTCCTTTGGGCACCCACGTGCTCTGGTGTGGGGTCCTCCACGGGCTGCAGGTGGAAATCTGCTCCATGGTTAACCTTCAGGAGCTGCAGGTGGGTATCTGCTCCATGGTTAACCTCCAGGGGCTGCAGGGGCACAGCCTGCCTCACCGTGGTCTTCACCAGGGGCTGCAGGGGAGTCTCTGCTCTGGCACCTGGAGCACCTCCTCCCCCTTCTTCTTCACTGACCTTGGTGTCTGCAGGGCTGTTCCTCTCACATATTCTTACTCCTCTCTCCTGACTTCTGCAGTTGCCCAGCAGTTCTCCCCACCTCCCCTCTTCTTAAATATGTTATCCCAGAGGTGCTACCACCAACAGTGATGGGCTCGGCCTTGGCCGGCGGTGGGTCCACCTTGGAGCTGCCTGGCATTGGCTCTGTTGGACACAGGGGAAGTGTCTAGCAGCTTCTCACAGAAGCCACCCTGTAGCCCCCTGCCCCACACTACCAAAACCTCACCCTGCAAACTCAATACAATCTTGAAAGTGAGAAGCTCAGTCAAAGTGGATGACTAAAAACGGCAAAGGGTGACACAAACTGCTGTGACACTTTATAGATCCTCTTGTCAGAGTCATTGCACCTTTGAAGTTTATATGTTATCCTCCTCAAACTTCTCTCCCCCATGTGAAATCCCAGGCCACAAGTCTTTTGGCAGCCTTCTGAACTCCACCGCCTCAGCCTCAGCGCTTGAGACCTATGCACAGCAGTTGATTGATGGAGAGGGAGAAAGATGGGTGCCCAAAGAGTGTTTCTGCTGTGACCGTTGTCCTTGGCAGCAGCCCCTTGGGTGGGTGATGAAAGGTTTGCATGGTGGCTGGACTTCGGTCGAGTTTAAACAGCTCAGCTCTCATTGCACGGCTGCATCCCGAGGTGCTCTGATGTTGCAGTGTCATGGAGGGCAGGATGAGGACACACGTATGATACAGAAAGAAGAGTTGTGCATGAGGGAAAGGGTCTGTAAGAGCAATGTTGCCCTTTCTGTGGCTGGTTGTTACTGGAAATGCAACTGTTCTAGATAGAAGTAGGGATCTGAGGATAACTTTTTCCTTTCTCCTAGGAGAGTCCCAAGAGGTGACTTTGATTTAGAGCTTGGCCAGCCTCCTTGTATTGAAAGTCCTTAGATAATTTCGATTTCCTCCTTTTGTTAGCAGAAGACCTCCCTGTCTTTTAATATCTGACAGAGATGTGCTGGCAGCACAAATTCTGAAATTCCTCCCAGCCAGGAGCATTCAGGACGGAAACATGAGTTAGAGCCTTGGGGCTGGAAACTAGCCTCAGGGTTTGCTCATTGCCTTGGGCCACTAAAGCCTGGCACCTGGACAATAATTATGGGTGATGTTTGTGAGGGAATTTGCAGTGCCTGCTAATGGTGAAGAAAGGTTCAGGAGTAGGGGTCTGTTGTCGGGCATCTAGAACACTTAATTATTCAGATAGGACAAAGCTACTTCCACAGTAGTTCATTTTTTGCTTCATTTTTCCTTTCTCATGCTGCTTCCAGCTGGATTTGAGCAGTATCCCTTCCCGTCTGCCTGCCAGGGGAGCGGAGAAGGGGTCAGCTGTGCCCTGTCAAGCTGCAAGAGCAGCGCGCTGCAGCTGGGAAGGTGCTGAGGGCTGGGAGTCGCAGGAGAGTCATGCGTGTGGGAGAAGGAGGGGCATCTTACGTCCCCAAGTCACTGTGGTGGCCGACAGGGCCCCTGTGAAACCGCAGCTGGGGAAGGGTTAAACTTTAACCAGCAGGACTCAAACCCTTCCCCAGACCAGCAAGCGACTGCAGTGCCAAAGTGGAGCCAGAGCAAGGAAGACGCTGAGCTGCGGGGCGGCATGTGGGTGAGACCAAGGAGGAGATGCTTTTCCATATCTCCCCCCAGCCTGCTGGGATGTTGCCTGGGAGGACAGCAGAGCCTCTGGGAGGGTTTCTGCCCCATCCAGCCTGTGTGGGTGCATCTTGGTCCAGAGCCTCCTTGCAGAATGTCTTTGTCCCTGGGTTGTTTCTCTCTTCCTGTCTCTGGAAGCTGCAGGACCCTGATGAATGACTCCCATAACCTGATCAAAAAGTCTCCCTAACAGTTTTAGTGTGTTTGTGTCCCTCTAGTTAAGATAAATTAGACAGGCTAATGAGACTGATTAGTCTTTAGCTGCGACCCTTGGCCTTTAGGATGTACTTTGAGCTAATAGAGAGAATGGGGATTATAGGCTGTGCTAATGTGCTTGTGTTGGCCTTTTAAAGGAAAACACATTTATTGCTACTTAGAGGAAATTGATCTAATTGTGCTGGAAGCTTTTCTATGGACTGAACATGGAATTTTTTATTAAGTAGGTGACTCAGGTTCAGCCAGAATTGCCAGATTTGAAATGGGCAGGAGATACTTTAAGAAGATTCCACCTGGAAATCCCTCTGGCCACCTCTCTCACTGGTAACAAGCTTCACTCCTCCTGACTTTGATCAGCTGCTCTGCGTGTCAGACGTTGGAGCTCTAGGAACTTGGACTGCGATCCCCAGGTCTCATGGCTCAGGTCCAAACTAACAAATCATCAAAGACAACCAGTTGTGTTTGCACGTTTACTAAGGGTTCAACTATTTGATTCCCTTCTCAATCTGCAAAACAAAATGGTTCCCTTAGTTACAGGGATCCCCAGGGGCAAGTGAGGAAACAACATCACGCAACAAGTTTTGAGAATGGCAGGGTGCTCAGGGGCCCAATCCTGCCCTAAAGATAAGGTTTGGTTTCATAGCCCAAAGCCCCGCATTTTCTGCTTCATGCACAAAAGAAGCAGTTGTGCTCCTGCAAGGTTTCTCCAATAATATCTGTTGGATTTACAAAAGATACTGTTTCTTCCCATAAGCCTTACCTTTATGGGCTCGTGCTCTGGCTGGGTCTGTACCTCCCTTCCATTATATTTGGAGGGTTCAGTTGGTTTCCAGCAAGCTTTGATGAAGTGCCACTCTCACAACCCCTCTGATGAGTTTTGTGAAAACAAGCAGTCTGCTGGGGAGAGAGCAATACTGCAGTGGGGGAAATCTCTGCTCACACGAGCTCTTGCATCCAAGGCATTTATAAGAGCTCTTAGGAATGTTTCAGACTGGAGGAAAGCCTTAGCTGGAGATCCCAGTCAGCAAAATCCAGGGGAAACAAAGTCTTTCATGGGCAATACTTATTCCTATCCCAGTTTCCCCTGCCTCCAGGCACACTGGGATGCAGATGCACAACTATGGCCAGCATGGAGATTGGCTGGCACAAACAGCAAGAGATTTGATGCTCTTTGATACACTTCTACAGGTAACAAACACCATGAAAACACTAAGGAAAGGGCAGAGCTGAAGAGGTTACACTTAAAAATGTAATTTTCCACAGGATCTGTAAACGCTGAAGAATGTCTCTTCTCATTCCTACCCTTCACTGCAGCGCAGAGAACCGGTACTCACTGATTCATGAACATGGGCATCAGCACATAATCATTCAAGGTAGGATGCAAAGAGGACTCCAAGTCTGCTTTCAGAGGCCTCTCTTTTAGGAGAATGTAATTACTACAGACTGCAATTTGGCCAGGTTAACAGCATTTAATCTACAGTGGAAAATGGCACTGCTACTGTGTATTACTGGAAACATCAAGAACCCAGTCCTGGATGAAGGCTGCACCTTAGGTGCCGTATCAGCAGAGAGGAGATACGAGGCCCTTCTCATCATTAGCAGATGAGAAGATTTCTCTAGGGGAGGTGAGTTTGTAGCCTCTCCAGCAGTTAGATGACCATCAGGTCCTTTTCTACTACTTCACACCTTTAGGGGGGCAGGTCCTGCAGGAAGCTGATCCTCTTGGATCTGTTTCCTGGACAGAAGCAGATCCTGGTCTTTTCTGAAGACCAGTTTCCACAGAGTCCCCTAAATATTGTGGCTGTAGAAATGTCAGATAAAACTGTTGTGAAAGAAGAAGAAAACCCCACCCCAAAACTGAAACCCAACCCCCCAAAACCATACACCACAACTAGAAACAAAAGCAAATAAAAGTGAACCACAAAATACATGAATCGGAGACCATCAGAACAAATTAATGGACTACATTAATAAATAAAATAAGGATGATTTGCCTGCCCAGGTCAAGGCACCAGGGCCTTGCCAGCCCATAATGCTTCCCTCTGTTTTTCTGTTAAATGCAGCAACCATGTCTGTGCTCCTATTGCTGAGCTTTGGACAGGATATTTTGAAATCTGGAGAAGCCCTGCGTCGGGTCCACAACACAGACGATACTGTGCAATCCTGCTCTCCACCTGGCCACTGTCCACTTTATTAGAAAATGTAGCTTCACAGAGGGTTGCAGGTTACCAGGATGCCCTGAGGGGATGGTAGAAAAAGGGTCAGTTGGACCCCCCTCTGCTCTGCCTGTGGTCTGCCTGTGGTCTCACAGTCAATATGACATGCCGGTGCAAATAATAAGAGCCCTGCTTTTTCCTAATCTTCTGTCCTGCTTTGGGTTTGGGTAGGTGAAATTGTAAAACACTTTGTGCATCCTCACTGGAGAGGATGCAGAACGCTGCTGCACCACAACAGTCGTGTCCTCCCTCCACTTGATGCAGGTGCAAATGACAGCACAAGCAGCACAACCATCACATCTCACCAGGTCTGGGGAAAGCAAGTCCGCAAATCTTTCTTTGAAAGCACCCCACTGAGCTGCACTGTAGCCAGTGCCAGCCTGGGCTCCCAGCAGTAATGACCCAGGATTTTTGTAAATGCTGTTTGACCCTCCTCACATCTCATACCCACCCTCCATTTACTGGAGCCATGCTGAGCTGGTTACCTGGTTTCCCAAAGCTTCTTCTCTAGGTCACTGGAAGATGCTCCCTTTCCATCTGACTCTAGAGGGAACCAGAGAGAGTTAGGTGTCCAAACCCCGCCTGGGCAGCCTCCTTCCACATGTGTGATGTCTTAATATTTTTCCTCCATTTCACCAAAACAATGGGTGAACACCTATACGCCTGCTGTGTGTAAAACACAGCAGTTCAGCATGCTCTTACAGTCACATAAATTCACAGAAAGGCTCTGGGTAAGTTGCAAGGTTGCAGCTTGTAACCCAAGTGAACCCACATGAAAAAAATCTGTTTTATTATATGCAACTCCTTCTCCTCTGACATCATCTAGTCACTAATCAGGATGATCCTTGACACTTTCCATATTCACACACCTTGCAGTAAATAAGCTTATCGCTCTTTTACAGCCGTGGCAATGGAGGCCTGACTCAGACAAGATCAAAGTGGACCTGCGGGGCCAAGAGCACAGGAGATGCCACCTTCCCCACCTATGCACCAGTCCCATTTTGCTGAGAAGCAATACAGCTGATCAAAGGTTTGAGCCACAGCCCTGAAGTCAATGGAGGGACTCCTCAGCAGCCATAAATCACTTTATGATGCTCTATCACATATGATAAGTCCTGTACTTTGCCACCTTTGCATGCAATGCTTTAAGATGCTACGAAACTGGAAAACAGATGTACGAGCAGATCCTCATCCAGCATAACACCAGCTGACGTTTGGAGTGGAGCGATGACTGTTTATACCAGCTGTCCTGGTGTTGTCCAGATTAAATAGAAAGATCAGCCAACTTCCAACTACAACTGCTTCAGGGGAGATAATGCTGAGATTCCTCAAAGGCGACTGAAAATCTCAGCATCACAGTCCCTATTTGTTAAATATCTATGTTGCAGACAGCCAAGAAAATGAGAGTCCTGCACACAGTTTTGGAGGTTTGCATAGAAAAAAAGCAGGAACACTATTTAGTAACAAATCCATACTACTTCAGCACTGATCCTGCCAAAACACACTGGAATATGGCTATATGAGCACTGGACTGAGAAGGCCTGATCGTGAATAACGTTACCTGCGAAAGCAAGCCTGTGAGCAGATAAGCCAGAGTATTTTAGGTGGGAACCTTCTTGTCTTTACTTAAGGATGTTCCTTTTCACCTATAAATGCAAACTTCTGCATTTGGGTCAAATTTTATGCCAAGTTTCAGGAATTCTTGATCAACAAGCTTCCATTTTGTGTAAACTGTTTGCATCAAAAAATCATGTTAACCATTCAGTGTTCCTTTTCAATCTTTGCAAAATGAACATTTAGACTTGTCAGCTCAAATTAATTTGGCATTTCAAAACATCGTTTCACTTTAATTAAAATACTCCAAACTGAACTGGAATACTTTGCCTGGCCCAGAACAGAATGATGTTGGCTTTTCAGAATTTAGAAATAAAAATTTGAGGTGACAAAGCAAGACAGCTGCCTTTTGTTCTCTAGGCTGTTTCTTCACCCTCGTTCTGAGGGAACTGTTGGTGAACGGAGAACCCATACTTCTGCATAGCTCTGCTGCTCTGGCTTTCTCTGCAGCTGTGGGACCTTTAGCAGAACTGTTGGTTATACAGCCACGATCCAGCTGCCATCGACCTGCTACAGTACTCCATTGGAGGGACATGACTAACTGGATGCCCAAGAAATCCATCCCCCAACATTAGCAGCTAGCATTACTCTCACCATCCCAATGCAGCAGAGTTTTCTCAGCTCCAAAGTGCTGTTATTTATTGTAATCCAGATCATGGCAAATGTGCTTGGTACCCCTACTGTTTAAATTCAAGGGGAGCTTCCCAGATTCTTCCTCCCTTGTGTCCAAAGGCCTCTACTACCTCTATTTTAACTTGAGATTTGTTGGGGCAAGAACAGGGCCTTCATAGCATCTGCCATTCAGCATGACGGCAGGCAAAGTATAGCCTCCAGCTGCCAGTAAATCAAATGGAGTTACATCAGGGTTGATGTTGCTTGAAATTCTTGCATCAGTGCTCAAAAGCCAGAGAGGAAAGAAAAGGCAAAAAAGCAGTTGTGGAAAGAGAGGAGAAAAGATGTGCTGCTGATTTGAATGAGAACGAGTCGCTTCCCTGCCCCTCACTGGCAGGACTGATTTAGAGGTAGGTCAGGAGCCACCCATGAAGCTGTCTAGCCCCCTTTGGTTATCAGTGGGATTTGGTGCCCGGCTGCTTGTGCTCTCACAGTCCAATGTTACCACCATTAGATGGCTGGTCACCGTCCTGTCTGGGTGTGCTGAATTGGCAGAGGTCTTAGTCTGTGAGGGGCTTTTCCTCATAATAATTATGTGTATGGTCACAAATGTGGACAATATCTACATCCACGCTTAATCACAATAAGTGCTGACTAGTCTTAGTATGCAGGTTTTTGTAGCATGGGTTACACCTATCTCCAGACCTTAGTCCCTGCATCCCAGTCCTTAAGCATTCTATTCCATAAAGAGAAATATCACTATAATGACACACCTGATGAATATTCCCTAACCATTTATCTGTCTAGTCCTGCAAAATGTGCTTTATCTAAAGCCCAAATGTCACTCTGATCTTGGCGTTGACTGTTACTACTGTCATGTCTTTACTCCTTCTCCTGGCTTATCTGCCCTGCAAGAGCCCTGAGGCTGTCACATGTCCCCTGAATTATAAACTATTCCGAATCAGGACTCAAATGCAAAATGTGGACAGATACAACATTTTTTTAAAAAAGTACGCTTGTACAAGGAAATAGTGAGCATCACCTTTGATTTCAGGGAACTAAAAGTATCGGCATGGAGACACTGCAAGCATGTAAAGTTTTGGGACCAAAGTCAGCATATTTCCTACTGTTTCCAAGGTCCTTTATGCTGGAATTCCTTGGGATGCAAGCAACACTTCCAGAGCCAGCAAAGGTTGCTTCAGAACTGATTGGGAAGTTCTGTCCCTGAAACAGCTAATTATTGGCAGAGAACAGAGATAGGATCTGATGTTGCAAAATGTGCGGTGTCTGTAACCCCTGGAAAGGTCATTTGGGTGTTAGGATCCTAAAATGGGATTGAAGAGTGATTAAGGTCTCCAAAACTGGAATGTGAGGGTTATAAGAACGGGCTCAAATGAAATCTTTGAATACAAAAGTCTTTGCTGGGCAGGAGTGTCTCTGGATGTGCCTTATGGACTATTGAGTCACTTATACAGCAATTATTAAAATAACGTATTTCAGCACCATTAAGTCCTTGGTTGGAGGCCCCATTTTGCTAGGTACTTTATAAAAACAGAACCAAACACTTACAGCCTAAGCTGTACTCAGCTTGCTGCCTGTTTCTCCAGGATGCTCCTGTGTCCCTAACAGTGGAAGTTTTGCCCCACTGTATCGGAAAAGGTTCAAATCTTCCTGTTACCCAGATGAGGACTGATGCGGGCCTTTGCACTGAATTTCAGCCCTGGTTTTGAATGCAGTGCCCAGTGGCAAAGGAATGGTTTTATCTTAACACTGGAGGATATTTCATTCTGTGCTTCCTAAGTTTGGTGCCTCTGCTTGATCTTTTATCAATAAGCTATTTTAGGGTGAAATGAAGAAAAGAATAATAGTTATTTTTCACTCCAAGCAGTGAGTGAAAGGTATTGGAAGCCATGCAGCCACCCCACAAACAGAAGGCTCCCTTTAGGAGCCATTTTCAGCTGTACACATTCAAACCCACTGCACTTTTTTAATGACTGGAAAAAGAAATGGCCAAATCCACATAAATAAATAAACTGAACGGCTGCCATAATGTACGCTAATTTGGGGAGGTTCTGTGTTGTTGTCTCTCTGTATACAGTCACCGGAGTGAAAAGGAGATATTTTAAGTCAGAACTGAATATCTATGGAAGGCAATTTGAGTACAGGAAAGAGCAAATCTCTCTGCTAAGGGCTGGGGGGAAAAAAGCCATCCTTTGAAAAGATGAATATTTGAAAACGCCAACTGCTGCAGCTACTGCGGGCATATTTAGCAGCGCTCTGCACCGGGCTGGAATCGATCTGTAGGGATAGGTTTGTTGAAAGGAAACAAAAACAATGGGTCTTCTACTTCTGGGATGACTCTGCACTGACTGAACCACTGGTTACTTCCTTTCCTTGGCCAGGGGCAGCAGGAGATGCTGTTAAACTCCCACCCAGAGCCCAGCGCCTGCGTCCGTAAGAAGAGAAATGCCTGTGTGTGCCATGAAGGCTTATGAGAAAATGTGTGGCATTTCAATGGGATTCCTGGTGCAGGAATTAAAAGAATTTTAATTGTGGAGAATTGTTATTTATTCAGCATAAAGCCACATGGGGAATTTGAGTTTTGGGGGGCTGAAACTGGGAAGCATTTTCAAGAAAGTTTAG
Organism: Phalacrocorax aristotelis; assembly: GCF_949628215.1. Lineage (NCBI taxonomy): Eukaryota > Metazoa > Chordata > Aves > Suliformes > Phalacrocoracidae > Phalacrocorax > Phalacrocorax aristotelis. Next base: position 6,716,724 of record NC_134288.1, on the reverse strand, counting down.
AAAGAAACTTTCTAAATTTGTTTTGCTCTACTAGGAACCTGTCATTTGTGACTTCAAGTACCAAGCTGCGCTTTCCCCTCATCACTGTTCCCAGTCAGTAGACAAGTGTAGTGTCTCTACAGAAGGACTTTGCACTTGTGCAAGCTCTCATCTGCCCAATTGCCTTACTGGATGCAGAACAAAAGCAGCCTAGAAGTGGTTTTACTGACATGCGTGTTCCTGTCCAGGCTTGTTTTACTCATTTAAGCATCCCGGTTTTGAGGTAGAACGGTCAGAAAACAGACCCGAGGCACCTTTGTAATTTGCAGTTTGTTGTGTTCTGGCACCAATATGCAATGTAGCCTTTTCTATGAGATTAATCCCTAGTGTGAGAGATACATAGGGTTATGCTAATATACCTGTGTTCCTACTATGGCTTTCTGGGCAGAGCAACAGGAAAAAGAATTTAAAAATCACACTCTAAAAGCTCATCAGCGAAGAGCTCCAACCTGAGCTCAGGCTCTGAGCCTTGAATTAAGACGGGGGGTGACACTGTAAGATGACCGTGGCAAGCCCCGGCCATACAACTGAGCTGACCTGTGATTTGGCCGCCCTCTCAGTGAGGATGTAGCTTTGAGTAATTTTGGCATCCCAAGGCCTCAACTAATTCCCACTTGTGTTTGCTTGTATTCTTACTGGCTGTCTTTTCCACTTCTGCCTCTCAGATTACTAGGGCTGGTGACAAGGAAATATGGGAATAGCCAGCCAATCAAATTACAAAACATTAAAAAGGTCAAGCGCATACAGGTTGCTTTCACACCATGAGTGGGAATCAGATTTCCTGGTATCTCAGTAAAAGTGACAGATAGTGTTAACCAGATAAGCAAATGGGAACTTGAAAGTCTAAAAGCAGGAGTAATTTGCCAGTGGATCTTTTTTCAAGTAAACATGTATGTTGGTTAGTTTTCCTTGAAATTTCTGCCTTGTGGATGAAAACAGCCTAACTATTTTTGTGCCCTTCTCTGCCCAGTTTGGTCCTGGGACCACATGCGTGATAATTTCTGCAGATCTGGTGATGCCGTGGGAAGATGGAAAAGGAGCAGTAAATAAAGGGAAAAATTGCCCCAGGAAAATATTTCTTTTAAATACTTCCTCTGGCAGAGAATGGAGGAGGTGGGACAGCTGTGGCCCTGACAGATGCCACCTTGATGGTCCCTTCCACATGCCAACAGTATCTCCAGCAGCCTGTAGACATCACATCCATATAGTTTTCTACATAGACTCTCCTGTTTTGGGCAAATGGGTGGTGGGAAAGAGTTATAGGTATTGTAACCACTAGAACTACCTAGTGAAAGCCTCACAGAGAACCATGTCCTTAACAGACAGGCCTTCTCCTGTTGAAGCATCATCTAACCAAACATTTTAACGGGGACTTTCAAAGATGCAATTGGAAGCTTAGACACTCAGGTTGACACTTAAACTGTGTAGACATCCTGGGAAAGCTCAGCTACCAGGCAGGACCAACTTTGTCTTTGCTTGACCAGATGGGCAGCAAGTACCATACCATGGAAGTCTCCTGCTCTGCTTGTCTTGGTGGTCTGTTTTAAATTTGTAATGACCAGGGCTGTGAGCTATTTTGCAAAGGTCTTCCTTCTACTTTACCCCAGGATCAGTGGTTCATTCTGGATGTGACACTCAGGATTTTGACGACTGTTATGTTTCACAGGAGCAACCTTCATTTTTGGAGACAGCAGCTCTAGAAATAATGAGTAAATAAAACCCTGTCACCTTGACAGGTTAACATTTCCATCTCCCCCTTCATTATTTATTTATTTATGGTTCCTGAAACCTATTTCCCAAATTCTCCACCCTCGCCTTCCTCCCCTTACTTTGTTTTAATGAACTGAGGATTGAATTCTAGAGCACATGCATGAGTCAGAGATGATAAAGCACCCAGTCTTTTGGCAGTCCTGTAAATGCTACAGTGGCTTCAAAAGAGTTAATTCATTATGGTCCATTGTCCAGTCGACTTTGTAGCTAGCAGCAGATTGGAGCTGACTTGAAATGCTGAAGTGGGAATGAAAAATGAGCAGAGCCTTGGTGTGCATTAAATATTTAATATTCTCTCAGTGGGAGGTGTCAGGAAAAGGACCATATAATAAATACTACGAGAGACAATTCCATCACTGAACTCGTCTGTTAATGACCTCATTTGCTTTGACAGAAACATTACAGATGCAGCCTCTTCGCTTCTCTGGCCCTATTAAGCAGCCACATTCCAGTTGGAGAGCAAATTCCTGCTTCTGCAACGCGGAGGAGTGGGCCGGGGCTATGTTTGTCTCCTTCTCCCTCTCTCTGTCTCCTCCTGCTCTCCAGATCTGGATATTTAGGAAGAATTTTGTGTGGCATGAAAGGTATTTGTGGTAGCTGTGTGATTCTGGCAGGGAAAATGACAGTTTTATCAAACTACCTAGAGTGCATAAACTGAAGAAAATGCTTCCATCCCTTAGAGGAGAAGAGTGCCTCCCGCCTCCTGCCTTAGCACCACCAGCTTGTAAATTGCGGGAGACTGAAAAGCATTTGCATGAACATAGAATCACAGAATGGTTTGGATTGGAAGGAACCTTTAGAGCCCATCTAGTCCAACCCCCCTGCAGTGAGCAGGGACAGCTTCAACTAGATCAGGGTGCTCAGAGCCCTGTCCAATCTGACCTGGAATGTTTTCAGGGATGGGGCATCGACCACCTCTCTGGGCAGCCTGTGCCAGGGCTTCACCACCCTCATAGTAAAAAATTTCTTCTTTATATCTAGTCTGAATCTACCCTCTTTTAGATTAAAACCATCACTCCTTGTCCTATCACAACAGGTCCTACTAAAAAGTTTGTCCCCGTCTTTCTTATAAGCTCCCTTTAAGTATTGAACAGTGGCAATAAAGTCTTCCTGGAGCCTTCTCTTCTCCAGGCTGAACAACCCCAACTCTCTCAGCCTTTCTTCACAGCAGAGGTGTTTCATCCCTCTGAACATCTCTGTGGCCTGCTCTGGACCTGGTCCAACAGGTCCCTGTCTTTTCTGTGCTGAGGACTCCAGAGCTGGACGCAGCGCTGCAGGTGGGGTGGAGATGGTGGAGATCACCGCCAGTTTAATTCCCTGAAACCCTCTCATGCCAGAAAACAATGGGATCATCAGGGGGACCTACTGGTGAGTCCTTCCCGCTTCAGCAGGTGTGGATGCCTTGAATCCCACTGGGTTCCTGGAGCATGTGCTGGCAGATGACAGGATTTTCTAGCCAGTGCTGTGACCTGCAGCACTGTTGGTCCCATGGAGGATGATGTTCTGCCTGAGCACCAGTGTTACAGGATCTTTGGCTTCAAACTAAGTGCAAGCAGCTTGTTTTCTCTCCTCCACTATTTATGTTTGAAGGATCATCGGAAGTATCCCACTCTGATGGCTAGAAGCCAGCTCTACATCTCACACCTAAATGTAGTAATGTCCAGTTTCTATGCAGTTGATCTTTACCAGCTTTCCCCTTCAACTTAGCTAATTCATTTCCTGCCTGGGCAAACAGACCCTGGGATGATCGTATCACTTCTTAGCCTCTTTTTTTTTTTTTTTTTAATGCCTGATTAAGCAAACCAACCTCTTCATGTTTGTCTGGAAAAGTTCTTGATGACCCTCAGCATCCCAGTGAACTTCTCTTCTCATGTCCCAGCTTCAGCTGCTCTTCTTGGATAGCAATGCCTGATGAGGTTTGAAATGCTTAGTAAATTGGCATTCATTCCTGCTTATCACTAATGGCAATTCCTCTCAGTCAAGCTGCAGGTTGCACTGAACGGCCAGCTTGAGAGCCCAGGTCTTTCACCTCCATGAACAAGTGCTGGGTTAAACATGAAACTCTCACTATTAGTAGCTCTGGAATCCATGAGCTTGATTTTTCACATTTAAACCCATGTCATCTTCTTACTGCAGCATAAAATCATGTTGACTTTTTCTGAACTTCTCATTTACCTTCAGTATTAACTTATTTTTTCTTCCAAATTTTCTTCTAAGGCCCTGCACACAACTGCAAGATTTTGGCAATATTCCTGTGTTTGTCTAGTCTCCTTTTTCCTCCTCTTTTTCATGCAAGTACTACATTTGCTCTGAGAACTACGGTTTTCTGTAGTTTTTGTAGGACTTTGTAGGTAGCAGTCAAAAATGCAGATTGAAGAAATAAAGAGAAAAAATAGCTGTCTGGCTTCTCTTCAGGTGAAGTGCACACTTGTAGGATCAGCTTCTCTGCTTTGAACATCTGGGGTTGACAATTCTGTTCCCCTCTGTTTTAAGCTAGCATCTTCCTGCCTCAAAGAGAAACTTGAATATAAGCATATTAAAAATTGTAAGGATGATGGTGGTATTATGACAGGGGCCGTAGAGGCACCTTATAGTACTAGAGGTCTGGACATCTGAGCTGCTATCATAGGACTCCAGAGTCTAAGCTTAAATGCCAACATCTTTGATTTTCATCTGCTTTTTGGGATGGATTATAACCTTGTTGTCTTCCCCCTTCCCTAATGCTGCCTGAACTGTGAGGCCCTTGATAGGGTAAGAGATGTCTGTCCTGCTGCCTGCATGGCCCTGCTCTTGCCTGCTGTGATCAGAGGTGGAAGAGGATGTTTGCCATGCACGGCATGAGATAAGAGGAGGTTCTGCAGAGAGAAAGATGAGGCTCCTTCCTTTGCTGCTGCCTACACGGACTGTGGGGATGCAGTTCTGTAGGGTGCAGAGGGAGGATGCCAAAAGCAAACCAGCTAGCTGCAGGCTCAAGGAGAAAGAGAGGGGGAAAAGAAGAGAGCTGGGCAGAAAATGGAAGGGAATGTGCCTCCCGCTCACGTCCCAGCCCTGTGTAGGCTGCTGTCAGATGCCACACATTCTGTGTATTACAACAAGGCAGTTGTTTGTAGCGCTGGATCCGTGCAACAGGGAGATAAGGTTCTGCCTTTGTATCAGAAGCAGCTGCAAAGGGGCGAAAAGGTCTTAGAACAAGAAATTAGTTCATTTGAATTCCCTCTCCCTCTTTTCCTTCTTCAAGCCAGACAGCAACAGCACACACTCGCCTCTCCTGCCGTGCAGGCGTTTTAACACCAGCTTGTACCAGCAGGAATTTGTATCGCTGCCTCCAGAGACCGTGCAGGGGGTGTGTGTGGTGGGGCCCCTCTCCGAGGGGACTGTGGCCCCAGGCCTTTGCTCGCAGGGCCGTCGCTGGTGTTTGCCCAACAGCCACTTGCTCCGCAGCGGAGAGCTCCGGGCTGTGATGGTGTGCAGTTAGCACAACCCTGCCATGCACACCAGCTAGGCGTTGTAGAGGTTGCTGCTTGTTGAGCAAGCCCATGGCTATAGTAATAAGACAATATGAGGCTAGAAAACATGCTGTAGGATGGCACAAGCCATCCATCCCATGTCCAGCATGGGGAGAAAGAGAAAATACCTGAACATGTACTGTTAGACTGTGTCATGATTCATAGGCACGAGGGATTCAAATGAACCTGGACAGGCAGCCTTGGGCATGACACAGCTACTGTCTGAGTGCTTGGCTCTGCAACCTTAATGATGTTCTTTTAATGTAGTTTTTAAAAATGCATAATATAATATACATTGTCTGTCCTGTCTGCCTTTTATAGCTTTAAAAAATGAATCTGGTATATGCTCTGACATAGGGAACCATTTCACCTCGATGCACAGACAGACACTCTGCCACCTTCAAGCAATGCCTGAAACACACTTTAAGGTTTAGGTTTGCTCTTAAATAATTATCATCTGCTCAGTAAAGAAATAACCCTTCTTGCCTTCAAAATCCTGATTGGTTTTGAGTCTTTGTTTATCAGGAGTTTGGCAGTTCCCTTGCATCAGCTCACAGCAGTTTCTCTGGTGCTCATTACTGGCCGTGCAGGCTGGAAACCCGGGTGTAAGTCTGGACAGGGCTGCAGAAATTGCTCAGTGCTGTCCCTGCCTTTGTGTGAGGGGGCGGGAGGATGAAACTCACAGTTCAGATGGATATGCAGCAGAGAAGGAGATGAAATAGCCCTCAGAGCCCAGCCTGGGACTCCAGAGAGGTGTCTCCTGTTCCCCAGCCTGGATTGCCCATGAGTTATAATCCCTGAGCTGGCGATGCTGCTGCCGCAGGGCCTGTGGAGGCTCCAGCCCTCCTGGCTATCTCAGGTCTCCCCAGGGCTGATTTAGAGAGGTCACCTGTCACTTGTGTAAAGGTCACCAGAGGTCTGTGCTGTGGACAGTCCCCATGTTCCTGGGATGTCACATAATCATTTCATTTTACATCCCCTTGGTCCTGCCAGGGGAGGGGAGGAGGAGAGATAAGACTGCGAGGTCAGCAGCATCTTTATGGATGGCAGAGTGAATGTGAGGTGAAAGGGATCGTTGCTTTTGCCTCCCCAATAAACCCCTTTTCTCTGCCTGAACGGAAGCAGCGAGGAGCTGTTTGGCTAATTTATATTAATTCAACTCCATTAATGATGAGATATCATCTCTTCTCTCAGCAGGAGTACCATCAAAAGGATTTAATACTGAGCTGCTCTTTTGACAACCCCACATTACAGCCTGCAGCCACTCCATGGCTAGACTGAACCTTTCCCCAGCTACCAGCTTTTCCCAGGGCCTCATTATGAAGGGCAATCTCATGCTATGATGACTATTTTTGTGAGAGTCCTCACACACGCCTCAGCTTTGATCAGGCAGGGAGGAGCAGGAAAGGTCTCTGCAGGGAAAAAGGGACACAGCACATATTTCGCAGGCTGGTGATGAGCAGGGAACATTCCAAGCGGTAGGAAGCCACAACCAGTGCAAGTTACTGTCTGCTCTCCCAGGAAGCTGCAGAGTGGGAAAATGCCTTTTTTTTTGGAGCCGGGAGAGGCTGGTGGCCTTGGCAGTCTCCTGGCCCACCACCTGGGCAGCAATGGCAGCAGCACCCTGTGATGCAGAGCGGTCCTGCCAGCTCCCCTGGGACTTAGTGAGCGCATTGCCTTCACCAGGGACATGCCAGAGGGGCGAGCATCTGGACCACCAGCAAATTTTGCTTCACAAAGCATCTCGTCAACGCAGCTGGCGTTTCTTGCTTGGCTGCCATGTCCTGAAGGACAGGCAGTCTGGCGTCAGCGGGTGTAAACCAGGTTGGTGTGTTAGGAGGGACTAAGATTCCTGCTGGGATCAGAGGGTCTCTGCTATCACGGAGCTGAGAACAGCACTTTGGATTCACTGCAGAGAAGGGGAAACTGAGGTGGGATGGGAGGAGGCTCACGACCCCTTGGTGTGCTGCACCTCCAGAACGGGACCCAGGCACCACCCCAGGGGCTGCTCAGGAGCAATCCCCGAGCCAAAGCAAGAACAAGTTGTCACTTTTAGCCTGTGGAGGGACCAAAGAGTGCCACAGGGATGACCGTGGCAGGTTGCCAGGTGGCCAGGGGTCCCCAGATCCAGCAGGGTTGCTAGAAGACTGTCTTGTTTCCCCATCCATGTCATGGCAGTAGGAGACGAGACTTCGTGTTAGTCATGTAATTTAATTTCTCTCTTTGCTTCTGGCTGATAGTATTAAACTCCTGGCCTCTGAAACACACATACAAATCTTTTTCTTTTTAAAATATTTTTTATATTAACATATTTCCTTTTGAAACTGTGTGAGGCTTTTCTCAAAACTAATGGATTTTTTTTCTCCCCTTGTCTGGGCCAAATGTATTCAAATCTTAACTCAGTTAAGTCAGAAGATTCCTATCGTCTCAGCAGGGAATCCCACCCTTTATTCCACAAATCAGCATCCTTTCATTTGACTTTCTGATCTCCAAAGGAAAAGGAATGCTTTTTTTTAGATTTTTTTTTTTTTTTAGTTTAACTCTGACGTTGATGTTGCAATGCTCTTTGATAACCAAGAACACAAAGATTGACTTCAGGAGCAGCTCAAACTTCATCAGGAACCAAAATATAAAAAGAAGGGATGTGGAGCGGGGAATGGTAGAAAGTGATACTGTTGAAACAACCCTTTGAAATTTCCCAAATGATGTTTGATCCCTGAGTCCCTTAAAGCTGTTGCAATACCTTTAGTATCAAAATGATCTTTTTTTTGAGGTGTGTAGGGGGCAGGGAGGAGAGGTATTTTAATATTTTTTTTTTGTGATACTCAGAAGAAATAAGTTTAATTTTAACCTGTAATAATTCCGCCTGGAATTTTTTTTTAATGTACATTTATCTGGGATTTAGAAGGATTCTTAAATCACATTTTTTTTTATTCTCTTTTGTTTGAATATTCCTTTATTTCAAAGGAGAAGCAAAAGAGACACAAGGGACCAAATGCTGAGGAATAGATTACTTCTGAAACACGCTTTAGTCCTCCCTTATCCATCCCCAAATTACCAAGCCACTGGAAATGAAAATGTGAAATAGAAACTCTGAGAGGTGAAGGAAGAAAGGGCCCAATTTTTCCCTGTGGAAAAATCAGTGCAGTGGTATTGAGTTGCCCACAGGACGCCAGTGTGCCCGAGGCAGCTCCGGCCCCCGGGACGCTGCCCCAGCCCTTGGCTTCCTGCTGCAGCGGTGTTCACTGGAGCCCAAACTGGGATGGATCACCCAGCCATGGCCAGGTGGAAATGGAAGATGAACTGGTGGGAGTCCCTGAGGAGAAACAGGTCTTGAGGGAACCTCATGGGTCATGCCCAGGCTGTGAACAAAACAGGCCTGGGGGGCAAAGTGGCTGCCTTAGCCAGTGGGATAAACCTGTGAGACATTTATCTTGTAGTTTTTCCTCCGTGAAGGCCTAGCAATAGGTTTGAGTAGTCAGAAAGAATATAAAATAACTCATTAATGTCAAGCCTGTACATAGTAAAGGCATAGCATGATCTTTTTTTCAGATCCATCCAGGTCAACAGGCCATGTATCTGGCCCGTGATCTCTCCTGGTTTTATAATTTCCCCACATTAATTTTGGGCGTGTACTCGGGAGCTGCTCAGGAAAGTATCTGTGTGACTCTAGGTCATGCTGAGGAAAAGGCACATATTTTTCTGATGCGCTAGAAAAAGCTGCCATCCAAAGTGAGTCAAAAGGCAGGGCGCTGGATGCAATTAGCTTTGTATCATTTCAGAAAGCAACAGTTTGAACAGGTCACCTCCTTTGCAGGTTGCAGAGGGAAGGGAACATGTTGCATTTATACCATTCATCCTGGCTCCCTTACCCCTGTAGGAAAACATCACATAAAAGGCTGTATGGATTAAGTGGTGAGAAGCATGCCTGTTTCTTCTGCAATTAATATCATATGCGAATGAAATGTTTCCACTGAAAGTTTGCAAAAAGGGAATGCTGCCACTTACTACCATCTCTGCTGAGCTAAAAGGTTTTTCACAGATAACATTTGTCATGCAGTGCTGGTGTGCTTTACATTTATTGAGCCCTGGCAAAATGTCTGTAAATCAGCATTGTATAGATTCGGTGTATATCCAGTTTGCAGGAACTAGCAAGTCACACAGATTAAGATAGTAGTATGAAACCTCTTTGACTGCCAGTGTCAGGGAGTTGGATGCAGGCTCCACTCTCCCTGCAGCTCCCACTCAGTGCAATGGCTTTTCTCCCTCCATTTGGTGTCTTAAAAAATATAAGGCTGCTGCTCTGAGCCGTTTAAGGGCTGCTGTGCTCCACTGCAGAGACAGGTGCCTTTTCGTGGCAGATGGAGAATTGCCTTAGCACAGCAAGTGCAAAGCCCCACGCACAGAACAGAGATCAAATAGTCACAGCATCCCTGAAAATCAGCTCAGTTACTCTTAGATACACAAATTTTAGGCTTCCCTCCTGTGAGATGCTCAAAAAATTTGGCGAAGGTCCTGGGGACCTGGACTCCTCGGTGTCTGCCTGCAGCTCACAGCACTTGCAACTCCAGTGGGATACCGAACCCTATGATGAGGAAACCCTCAGTGCAGTTGAAGGTCTGCAACATCTGGGGTCACTTCCAGAAGCCGTCAGCTTGCCTAGTGCATTAATGAAGTGCTAAAAGAGCCTGAGGAGGAATGGGCAAAGCTGCTTTCTGCCTGTCTCCTGCGAGCTGTCACCCTCCAACGCCACACACACGGCAAAAAACTCTTCGTGGCACTTGAAAAGAATAAAAAGGATTCTTTGAAACCGCCTGCTCTTCTCCAGCAGCAGGGTCTAGCACACAGGTTGCTCTCTACAAGGCTTTACCAATTTTATCCAGAGCACTTAAAATTAATATTAAAATGGAAATCTGTATTTCCGAACAAGCAGATAATGATCTTTGGAGCAGAAGCATTTTCCCTGCTCCTTTCTTGGGTGGTCGTGTACCTTCCCAAGCTCCTATTTCTAATCTGAGTCTCTGCTAATTTTGACTCTTCTGGTGAGTACCATACATTTTAGAAAATTTCCTTCTTGTGAAAAGCACACTGAGAGTGTGTTAGGGGAGGCGGGTAACTCTTCTAAACACGGTTATATGCAAGAAGCAGAAAATTGTTCAAGAACCAGTTCTAGTTGCAGATAGAAATGCATGGTATCCACAGCTGTTATAAAGTAGGATGGGAGTTGCTGGGGTCAGCCTGAAGCCATGACGATATTAAGAAGAAGATTTAATATCTTAAATCAGTAATAGGGAAGGCAAACATAAACTGGCCATTTCCTAAAGAAGTGCCACAATTAGGAGCCACTGCAAACCCCCCCCTTGCAGTACCAGAATGGGGCATGTTTCTCAATGCAGAGTGGTTCTGAGAGGACTTTCATACATTGGTGGTAGTCCTAAAGCAGTCTGATGGGGCCAGTTCAGTGGGTGGGAAACAGCCTTGCTGGAGAGTTCAACAGAGATCCCTTTGTTCAATAGCTGAAAGTCAGTGCTATGACAACCAGTTTAGTTACAGCTGCTCTGTTTTTGCCCACGGTGGCCATGGGAGTTGTCTGTAATGTCAATAAAAAGGTGCAGGACACAATATCCTTTAGCTCATGTCCATCCATTTCTTTCCTAACATGGAAGTCACTTCAGAAGCCCAGGATCTTCTTCTCTACCAAAACCTTGGGCAATAGTATCACAGAGACAGATTATAAGAAATAAATAAGGAAGTCTAATTTATGAAGCAACCCTTTCAAAGCGTTAAACCATTCATAGCTTTATGACTACATATTAATCTGCTCTCATTTATTGCTTCGTAAGGTTATTTTGACAAAAGTTCATTATCAAGACTGCTAAATGCTTTTAAAGCATTGATTGGGGGAATTATTACATCACGGTGATAGACACAGTGTGTGAAGATGGATTGTAAGGCTCGGACCATCTGAAATTTCCCCCCTTTTAATTGGATCGATCCCCAGAATAAACGAAGTTTAATTGAATTTTGAGGAAAATTGAGCAGTTGTTTTCAAGTCTCTGTCAATACGCATTATTTCAATTACATGATGATAAGCATAGAGAGAGTTTGCAAACAGCCTGAACGGAGGCAGAGGCTGCACACCAGAGAGGCTCTCTGCACGTGCCTGGCTTTTGCTTTCTTTTTCCAGGACGAGCTACATTTCCCAAAAGCACATCAGCAAGGGCAGGGGCCCTGCTCCTGCAATCCAGATTTCAGAGAAAATTACCCCTTGTCCCTCCATTTTCCCAGATGTCCTTGTCTGCTGCCTGACAATCCTTTCTCAAGGTTCCATAGCCTCTTTCTTACAAAGCCGGACAATTTTTCATACGAAACCCAGGCTTTTTGTTCCAAGATCTCAAAATGGCTTGGAAACATTGACCAAGATGTGCTGGCTCAGAAAGCTTTACTGCAGTGAAGTTAAGAAGCAATTACCTCTTGGTGTCTGTCCTGCTCCACTCCAAAACAAACGGCCGCTTGTCTCCCAGTCTCTGCAGCTTCAGTGCGAATTCTGGTATCTCCATGGGAAGTGCTGGTGAAGTTACGTTCGCATCAGAAACATGTTCTTTTTTAAGGAGAATAACCATTATTTAGAGAGTAGGGCAGAAATCTGGAGGCAGTGTCTCCTGGACAAGAGCTCACCTGCCAGGTTTCATTACTTACACGCCTAAGGCTGCACCGAGCACAGAGGGGTAGTGAAGCTGAGGCATCCTTCTGCCATGTGCTGGGACAGGATCCCCATGCAGTAGGGCATCCCCTTTAAAAGAAACGAATTCCCTTATTTTGAGACCTTATGCAAATTTCTGGGCTCCTTGGAAATCTTTCCTTAACTCGGATATATTCCCCCTTCCTTCACAAGCACTGGGTCTGGGCAAAAAGCGTGGGAACCTTAACTAGAGGAAGAAGAATTTGGCATTACTTGGGAATGAACAGCATTGATGTAGTGATGCCGAATAAAGAGTCCCGACGGTTCTGTGTGTTTCTTTGAACATCCAATTAGCAGAAATTCTTTGCTACAGTGCTTTCCTCCTCCCTGTTGGTAGAAACCTGATCATCGTTTGGTATCGGCTGCAGCATCCTGAGATGCTCTGTGGCAAGGGCAGTCTTCACGCCTTCCTGCTCTGAGGTTCCCTTAGCCAACGCATCTGCAGTGGTTTGAGAGGCAACTTAGCGGGGTCATTGTCTTTTCTATTATTTTTCATTGAATATTCACCCCAGAAAAATAAGATCCTCCACTAAGGAAGACAATACCGTATAAAACCTCTCCATAGTCATAAAAGCCCCCCTTTTTCCACTTCTCTTCAGTCCTAACTGACTGAAGCTTGTATAAGTTATGGTGACTCCCACCTCAGGAATTCAAGGTGCAAACCTTGTGCAAATGAAGCTGTTTCTCTTTTCTTTTCCTCCTTTAACTACACCTTTCTGTGTTCACCAGGGAGTCCCTGCCTCAGAGCACAGGCAGAAGACCTTGGTAATCCAAAACTTTATGGGACACCTGCAGCCTCTGGGATGGCTCAGAGTGCCCGTGCTGAGCTTGACACATCAGTTATGGGTGCTATAGGGTGATTTTTAGCCCATCTCAGGCCTGACTGACAATGCCAGCTGGAGGGCAGGACCTGATAGCAGCAATGCTGGGATGGCCCCACATCTCCAGGGTTGGGAACGAGGGGCAGGAGGTGGCTCAGGCTGCATCTCTGGCCCCATGATGTCCAGGCAGCATATTCCAAAACTCAGCGGTTCGTGGCTGTGCCCTGCTTCTGCATGTCACCTGCAATGCCCCCTTTGATCCTCTTTTCCTTCCGCCTGCACCGTTCCCCTAACCCTGAGCAATCCAGGTGACACCCAGCTTCACTAAGAGCTGCAATTAGAGGCAGACACGGGGCAAAGCGCGCTGGCCTCAGCGAGCTGAGGGTCAGGATAGTTCCCTCCAGTGTTCTCTGCTGCAGCTGACAGCCGAGGCATAAAGGATATAGAAGTTGTTATAGATTCGTTAGTTATTCATTGTAACAGCGTTGATCCTAATGAATTCATTTGGTATTCATTGGCTGTCACGCACAGTTCTGTAAGTCTTCAGCTCTAATTTAGGACAATTAAAATGAAGTGTTAGCAAGCAATGTTTCCCCTGCATTGCACAATCTATAATATTTTCTTTTCAGGGGAGGGATGCAGACTAACCCGGCTCATGCTGCTGATGTTATCAGGGAGTGAGATCTTGCAGCTTGATCCTGCAATGCTTAATGAATTAATACAGCAGATATAATTTTCATGGGTCAGTGTGTTGTGCTGGCCTGCAGATCTGTCTAGATTAGGCCTAGGGAAAGACTAATTGAAAAATACATGTCTTGGTTTGCTTAAAAACAATAAGCAGATATCTACCAGGGAGAAACGTACAAACAAGATGCATAAAAGCAAGCCAGCGATTTGTCATATGCTTCATAGTTCATGTTGTAAATTAGACAATCTTTCATAATCACAGGGCTGGGGGAGGGGGACAACCCAATCAATTTGTCTGTAAAATTCTAAGTCCTTTTGAAAACACAATTGAAATATAATTCCTCTGTGTTTCCCAGTTAATTATCATTTACAATATTTCTGGCATCAAAGCTTTACTAGCATGGAGGGATCATTTCTTCATCACAATACCACTTTCAGGATTCATTTATCTTGTCTTTTAGACTAATTATCCCCAAATTCACCAATAGACTGTCACACTTACATGCTCCAATAAATGTAGTTTTAAATCAGCAGCTTACTTTGCTGCAGTGGAACAAGCTTTCCTGAATTGTGTCTAACTAGAGTCATTCATCTGTGATCACAACACTAAAGGGAGAACAACAACATTAAGGTTTGTATGAATGATCATGCTTATTTATATGCAAATACATCTGACAAATCAATAATGTATGATTTAGCTGTTCACTGTGCATTAGTAGAAGTGCCGCCAATCCCAGGTGGCGGTCTCAAAAGGATCCTCAGCTCTTCCCCCTCCCCATCTTGGTCCCGCTTCAACCAGCGTCTCCGGTCAAGTGGCTGCAAAATCAGCTGCTGCCTCATCCATGCGTGCTGGTGGGACTGGCAGCCACCTTGGCTGCTGGGGAAGGGATGGTGTTGAGAGGGTGATGCTGGTCTGGGGTGACTGGGAAGGGGGAGAGGTGCTGTGGGAAGGACTGTGGGGCTCCTGGAGCACCCTGGGATGGGGTGGAGCTGGGAGTGGGGGCTTAGATGAGGAAAAGCACTTGGACAGCAGCATCTGATTTTCCACAGGCTGGGCTATCGCAGGCTTCTTCCTCCAGATTTCAAACTGATGTGAAGTGTAATACCCCGAGCAGAGTTAGCCCTGTCTGTCAGTCGCACTTCTCCATCCTACTCCTTTTTCCTAACCAGAGAGCAGCTGCCCATACAATCTGCCTCCATTCACTGCAGAGGGTCTGCCACCCCAAGGGCTCCCATGCACTCCTTATGAGCAAGTTGTCAGGGACTAGGCGATAACTGAAATAAGTATATATTAAATAACTCTATCTCGTACCTGAGTAAACGTGGATGCTCGACTAGATGTTAATGTGATGTAAATGCCTGCATTTCTTCTGAGATGTGCTTATGGCAGTGGTGAAGTGGGCTTTCAGCTAAGGCCAGGAGCAGTTCATGAGCCAAGAAAAAGTCCTGTGCTCAGCTATTGTTATTCTTCTTGCTGTACCCTTCAGGCTGAGAAGTAATCATGTCCTCCTGGCCAAGCCAGACTGAAATGACTCTAACATGGTTATTCAGATGGCTAGAAACATCTGGGTGCTGCGGAGCAACTTAAGTATCTCTCTTTCTCTTTCCAGGTGCTCCAAGTCACCTCCAGTAAAGGACGACTGTGGGTGGAGAAGGCTGTGCAGGTTCCCGTGCAAAGGGAACGAGCCATACATCCTGTGTCTGGCAATCAGCCAGGACAGGGGGCTGACTTATATCCACCTTACAGGACTCCTTGTCCCGTCCTGGCATCACCCAATGTCCATCTCCATTTCCCCTCTGCTCTGGGTAAAGGTACCCACACCTGGTGCAGGGAAGTAAGTACAGGCAGTCTGTCCTGGAGCTTTTGTTTGTCACGACAGGTGAAAAGAAAAGCAGCTTGAACAAATGCTGTGCCGTACACTCTGTCCCAGGGATAAATTACTCAGTTGTTGCCAGCTTTGGAAGAACTGCTCAGAAAGCTGTGAAAGCAAACAAGAAATCCCAGTGTATACAACGCTGGGCAGACAAGGGGAGGAGTAAGTTTAATGGCCTGCATGAATTGTCAAGCAAACCCTCTGCAGACTTCAGCATCTTCAGTGGCACATTCTCATTCTGACACAGAAGCGACATTTATAGGTCATAACTCTGAGGAGCAGTTGGTCTCTCTGGCACTATTACACTTAAATGTGAAGGGCTTCATCTGCTGACTATCACAGTGGAAAAGGCAAGTTGAGCAGTTAAAGTAACAGTTCAGGAAGATCCCCCAGGGATGGAGTGAGCAAAAGAGAATAATCAGGCATTTCCACAACTTGCCCCAGTAGTGTATTAGTTTCTGGTGACTAAGCTGCTTTTAGCTTTCCCAGTTTATTTTTAATCGTGTTTATAGAATATACTGCTTGTATTCCCATTGCATTTATAATTATAATTGGCTATCTATCTAAATAGCCTACAGATCTGCGTGCTGGGAAACATGCTGTGCAGATGTGTTTCTGTGTGTGCACGCACACACAAACCTGCACATCCACACACCCCTGCCCTCACACATACAGCCTTAAAAAAAACGGGTCAAAGATTGAATTAGTTTAGAAATGGAGCATCTGCACAACCAGTAATTTCATTACTGGGGAAAGCAGGAAACCGTGTTTCTCAATGAAACTCGGATTATGAATCTGGTCATTTGCATTGGAATTTTAATAGGTTTGTAAAAAAAGGACTGGCACACATCAGTTCTTCTTTGAATGAGGCATAATGCGAGGGAGATGCTGCACGCTTTCACAGAGATGCTGGGCGGAGTAGCAGGCTGAGGTGTGCTGCCGGCAGGCATATCCCCACCAGACATGCAAAAAAGCAGGTGAAGAATTGGTGCCTATGCTCTGCTGGGCCATTCCCTCTGTGGAGGGAGCAGATTGTTGCTTTAAACAATTTAATATCAGTGCCATGTCTGGTGACTGGAACTCGTTGCTACAGGGGGGCAATCATGATAACCAACACTCCTGGGCTTGAACCAGTCCCCTGCGCACGGCTACGCTGGGCTGAGCCTGAGGGGCTTTCGTGAATGAGGAAGTAGGATTTTATGAGCGGGTCAAGTATGAATGCTTGGATAACCCACTCCAGAAGGAGGATCTATACCCTGAGATCCAGTCCCACATGGACGTTGATGTGCAAGCCCTGTTTTTCATAGGGAGGAACTAGCTCTTGCTTTTATATATCATTTTTCCCTTCCATCAACCCAGACTGGTTTACGTAGGAGGAATCATCAGCCGTTGCATAGTTCTGTATTCTGGATGATGCTTTTTCCCATGGGCTCTGGGCCTCCTTGCAGTCCTAGCAGGCTGATGAGTCTTGTGGGTGGCCTCCCTTTGAGCAAAAATCCTCTGTGGCTCCCTTCTGAGTAATAGAGAGCAAGACTACATCTCCCAGCAGCCCTGGGAAGGAACAGGACGAGATTTTAAGGGTGGGCTTGTCTCTCTTTCCAAACAAATGGTACTTGGAAAGTCAATCTCTGATTGGCAGGTTATGCCTTTTATCATCATTAGTGCTGGAGAAGTTTGCAAGAATGGGAAAAGGCATATATTTCACCAGTTTTGCAAGAGGTTTTGTTGGAGAGACACATGCACACATAGAAATCAGGCAGTTTAGCTCACATCTCAGTCTGCCTAAGCTTTTCCTGCAAGGTGCTTGCTAATATGAAATATTAAAAGTGCCATGTCCTTTCCTTCACATATTTCTTCATATTCAGTCTGGCCACTCACTTGATATGTAAATAAAGTATACTACCACTCTATAAAATGCAGATACCCTGCATTATTTAAGCTGCGAAGGCGATGCATCATCTGTTATGTGGCTCATTGGGGGAGCCCTGCTGTGTATTTGGCAATAAAGCCTCAGAGCGCCTCATCAGAAACAGCAGTTGGTCCAGGGGAAGTTCATTTATGCATGAAATATTCACAGAGCAACAATGCAAACCTTAAACATCAGTAATTGTTAGATTTCTATTGCCTCTAACTAGTGTCTCTAAATTATTGCAAAAGACCAGCCAATTTGCAAATTACATATATTTGTCATGCTCTTGTACCTTTAGTGAACAGACCATAATGGTGATAGCATTTTTAATGTACACAGTCACAGAGCCTCCTTTGGAGAGATAGCCAAAGACTAGCTCTTTAATGGAAAGAGCTGGCCAGGTTTCTGGAGAAAGTCCCTGCTATATTAACTGACTCATTCCCTGTGATTTTTTTTCCAAATGTTTATCTCCAGCTCTTAGATTAAGAAGAAACTTCATCCAAGATGGTCCTCCCACTCTCTGCATGCCTTGGAGAAATTCTGTCTGGTCATGATACCAGTAACACACAGGGCCGTGACATGAACAAGCCTGGCTCAGACTTTTGCATGAGTTCTGCAATTCAGGCCTTGCCACTAGGCGATGACCTTGCCCATGGCCCAGTGGGTTTTGCAATTTTGGAGAAAGACCTCTGGAAAAACAGCCTGAGGTCCTATGTTGAAAACAACAAGGCAAAACGAACACCTGGTGTAACGCCCTCAGAGGCTGCAGAGTTGTGCCAGGGACGACTGGTACCTGGGGAGACATCCCAGCTCTGTTTGTATCACCTTCCCGGTGGGCTCTGAAAAGAGAAAGGCGATAAACAGATCCACTTGCTTTGAGCTGTGCTGGGATTAGCAGTTACGCTGATCCAGGAGTTTCTGAAATGCTCTCTATTTCAACTCCCTTTAGCCATGTAGAGCATGAGCTGGGCGCTGTCGTCCTGCCTGTTGTGTGCGTGCTGTAACGCCTGTCTCCGTGCCTTCGCCTGTCCTGGAAGACCAGCCATGGCATGGCCAGCTCAAAGGGATGCTCTCTGCTGGGAGACAAATGCTGCCACAGCAAGTGAGGAATTCATTTAATACCTTCAGATTCATTAATATCCCTCCCTGAAAGACCCAAAATAACAACCAGGAGATCAAAAGGTCAGTTAACACTCACAGTATCTAATCTATCAGCAGATTAATTTCTGAGTTTCTTTATGACCGAGTATTCCCTACAAAAGGTGTAGAAGGAAAATGCTCTGCCCCCGTCTTTCCTCTTCCTGGTTAATATTTAACAGAAATCTTTTAATGTGCTCTTCCATTTAATGCAGTAATAAAATATAGCATCACCTTTGACAAATCTCTTCCTTTTCACAGAGGAAAAGGGTGGATTTCCCCTGTCGGCACTGTGCTGCTTTATCTTTTACACCGTGTGTCTCTTTGGGAATGGAGGTTCCTCCATCAGGTTGATAAAACACATCCTCCTTTCTCCAGGCATATTGGTCCCTCAGGAGGATTCATTAGCTTTGCAGAGCATGAGGGCCATAGCATCATTTCTGACTGTGAGAGGTGGGCGGTTCTGACTTTCTGCATGGCTTGTTATCCCAGAACGGGTTAATGGCTGTGGTGGCATCTCCTCCTCCTCTATGGATCTCACAGTAATCTCCATGTGGGGTTTGATGCCTTCTACATACAAGTTGTTGCTTGCTGACAACCACTGCACATGGTAAGGAGAGCTTTTTGCACCTTTAAATAACTTAGAGTCATCCCAGACATGCGAAGGGCAGTGGGGGGAGGAAGGTCTCGATGTGCTTTCAGAGGGAGGGCAGGTTCCCTGCTGCGAAGTTCACTTTGGCTTCGGAGACATGATCTCTGTGCCAATTTTGCAAGTGATAGTTTTGAGGTCATTTCTCCCTATGGCCTCATCTACATGAGGGGGCAAAGAGGAGCGCTGCGAGCGCATGTGAGCTCAGAGACCAGCCCTTTCTCTATCCTCACTGCTAGCAGCGAGCCTGGCTCTAGCTCAGGCTCAAGCCCTCAAAGATGCACGTAGGAGAGCAGAGCTTGGGATATCAGCTGTGTGCTGGACTGCTGTCTCTTGACTTCATCTGCTCCAGGTTGCAAGAGTGAGACCTTCACCCCGCACCAAGGTCCTCAACATCCTCATTTTGTCCCCTCCAGCACTTGGGCTGAGGGCCATGTGGACAACCAGATTTCAAAAGTGGAGTTAGTTAAAATGCATGTGCTGAACATTTAAACCGTCTCAGTCCCCCTTCTATGAGTTGGGGTAGCAGCATGTCTGTACCTCCTGGGGGATAAAGACAGACATTCCAGATATTTTGCAGTGCACAAGTATTACAGGAAAAGGGGCTGTGAGTGTGTGAGATGTCTGGCTTCATCTTGGCTCTGTCTGTAGGAAAGAATTACATCCTCATCAATCTGAGCAAGGAGGCAGCTCAGGACTAGAACCTGAGCAGCAAAATGGCACCTTTTGGCCACCCAGAAGGAGATGACAATAAAAGCTAATTTAAAAAAAAAAAAAAAGCACTGGAGTTTTCATTCACTTAACTAAATGAATTTCTGGTACAAGTTCTGAAGCTGAACTCTTTCAAAGGCGATCACTCCTGACTCCAGGTTTCTCTTTGACTTGTTTTATGATGTTTGCTGAAAGTTCAGAAAATTAAATCTTTTGCAGTTTCAGAAATGCACATGATGGATGTGTTTTGGGATTCAAATCAAGGGAGGGAGAATGCTTCTTTAAATTATTAGTTTGGCTTCTCTCCACCATGCTGCCGCTCTGTTAATTAAACAGCGGACATATGTTAAGGCTGTTTTACAAGCATCTGGAAAGAAAAATTAACATTTTTTGTCACTGTAATTTCTTAACTGTATGTATACGTGGACAATATGAAAATTAGTTTAATTTAAAAGTTAGAGTGGTTTGCTTTGATTAGAAGACAGGCAGGATGATGAAAGGGAAGTCTGATAACTGAAGAAGAATTTGGCCTAGAGAATGGGAGGCAAACCATGATGCTTGATGAGGCTGGTCAATCAAGGTGGAAATCTAATAGTGTGTATTTGTATTAAAACAACTATATGTTGTGCATTTCTGTTAGCCTTTTCATGGATCTGGAGGTGACTGGCAAACAAAACCTATAGCACTCTGTGGAGCAGATTTTGGATGGTCATCTTGGACTCCATGCTGTAGCCCAGGTTGGTCGGCTTCTCTCATCCTGCAGGTCAGGACCCTCAGAGCATGGGTACACCAGCACGGGGTCTTGAGTGTTAAATCTGGCACTTAAGTACAATCGGGCTCTACGGTTCCCTCTCGCAATGCTTCTTACGCAAAGTCTCCCCTTCTGGAAGACTTTCCTGCTAGAAAATGAGGAATCTCAGGGCTTAGCTGCGAAAAACATCTTGGCCGTGGTTGCACGGGAACTGTGCATGGCCTCTTTCAACATGCATGTTCACTTTCAACCTAGATGTGGAGTCCAAGAGGAAAAAGGAGAGTGTCAAAATTATTGTCTGAACCTGATAGCTGTTTTCATAAATTGGACGCAGCAGCAAGCCCTGCTCGGGCCTGGGGTGGGAGAACTTTCTCGGGTTGCAAAATGCGCTGCACTGTGTAAATTAAACAATACATTCCTAAATTGACAGGTTGGACAGACTCCATTTCCAGGATTCCCAGTCCACCCTCTCTAATTATGGCAATATGTTGTTTATCAGTGAAGAATAGTCCAAATCCAAATTTCCCTGAGTAATGAGGTACACTTAACTCCAGCTGGACAGGATAGACCGAACAGCAGAACATGACAGGGATTTCTGCCTTTTCCCAGGGCTGGGAAAGTCACAGACTTGGGGCCAAATTGGGGCCAATTTACTCACATGAATAGGCCATAAGAAATTAATGGGGCTATACCTAAGAATGAGGGTCTTATCCAATAGCCATTAAAAGCAATCACCCTTTCACAGGTTTCAGAGGCCCTTAGATGGAGCATGAGATGAGGATTTGGTCATGAGTCTGCAAGGAAAATGAGCAGTGAGATATCTGCATAGAAAATGGAGAGTACAGTAGATTAACTGAGGTTTCCAGCACCTGACTGACTTATATTAATTTATTTTTCTTGCAAACCAAAAACTTTCTCTTTTACAAACTTTTATTTTCAGCCAGAAAAAAATTCAAAGGCGGAAACCATTAGAAAAGCAGGCTGGGAGCAGAGTGTTTGTTGTTCATTTATCTGTGCTGCAACCGATCACATTCCCCTTGAAATCCTAATGAAAGCATTAACACATCTTTAGTGAAGGTAGCACTGAGCCTTGTCGGAGTGGCAGAACCAGGTCCTTGACTGGTGTGTGCCCAGCCAGTGTGACCAGCAGCGTAGCTAATCCGAAACTACCAGTTATGCTTCCATCTCTCCATAACCCCCTATCTCTATCAGTTTTCTTACAACAATAAAAAGGATAATCCATTCACATATCCTACCAACAAGTCAGCTGGGATTTTTGCTTCAAACCGAGTGCTTGTAGGGACTCTGAGTGAATATATGTCAGCTGACTGGTTCACATGTGTATCTTGGTCCTGTGTGCATGTTGTTAAAATAATGAATGCAGGAGACTGGACTGTCAAATGAATTAATCTTGGGCTCCTGATGATATCACAAACCACTAGGGCTTCACTCTCACAGGTTGCAGTTTCATCAGCCCCCTCGCCTATTGATTTATACCTACAGAATCCATCCTTCTCCTTATCCATTATCCTAAATGCAATGCTAACGTACCAGAGAAAATCTATTTGAGTTCATTTGAATTTTTTTTTTTAGCTCCTGAATTAATGTTTTCTAAAAGGGTATTTTAATCAGGCACTTTTTTATTAAAAGAAATATTACAAGAATAAAACACCAGCCCTCAAGGTTCAGTCAGTTATGGCAAAATAGCAGATTTGGCTTCTGCTACCCCAGCGTGCTTTTTTCCCCTTTGTGAAATTAGCAATGTGAATTAGATCCAAGAATTTTAACCCTATTTGACCAGTGAGAGTTAACTGATGAACACAGTTAATTTCTTTGATGAATCAGTGTCATGGGGATTGGTGAGGTTTTTTTTTCATTCCTTGTAATAATATAAAACTGCAGAACTGCAGGTTATGTTATTAGTTTGAACTATACTGTTACAGTGATTAGGGAGATTTTCCTCTTTCTGCTTTTATTGACAGGGTGTTTCCGAAAATAAGCCTTTGTATTTCTGCATGAGATAAAACATGTTATTTTTGCAGGTAGTGTGTGGCATCGTTGTCAAAGCAAGTGGACAAAAATCAGCTCAAGGCTTTGTTATGAGTTTGCTTGTTCATTGCTCCATATAAACTTTTTAATCCTGTCTGGTTTGCAAGACTGCTGCTTCCATTTAAATCACATTTTCAAATTTCCCATACATAGAAATTTTACCAACCTCTTTTTCTCTCTTTTCACATAAAGCTGAGGTTTCTAGGCAGCCATTTGTTTCCAGAAATTAGGTCTTAAAGGAAATCACTATATATCCATCTCTCAAAGTCTGCAGTAGTGCAATGGGACTTAACAACATGGATTCCCCTGCAATGTTTGCAATACATATAACAAGCCAAACCCTACAAATTTAAAACTTCAAATTCAGCTTGTCCCAAATGGCAAAGACAAACACTGAGTGCAATCACTCCCTTTTATAAACAAAAAGAAACAACTGCTCTTATCTTATTAATCTTTCTAGTCCCCTTAGAATGATAAAGTTTACCAGCATCACAGTGTGTATCTATATACTTACGTATCTCTATATATAATATATGTGTCTGCATACACACGGAATACACACATGTATCCTGATATGTTTGCAGGGGCTCAGCTCGAACGCATGCTCACAGGGAGTAGGGGTGGAGCCATGTTGCTCACAAAAAAATTCAGCCTAAAGCATGGGGTCAGCACAGAAAGGGAAAAATGAGCCTATCTGGACCTCGGACACCAGCCCTACAGCTCTGTGAATGCACCTGGCTCAAATGACATGGCTAGCGAAACCAGTAGTGAAGCTGCTGAGGCTAACTGAGCACTCAGACCCTTTAGAGGACTCAGTTCAGAAGATTTTCTCGGGATCACAAAGGAAATCTGGTGGAAAAGATGTAAGTTAAACTACAGTTGTCCAAATTCTGTGCCAACCATGCCAGCACCACCTCCTCATCTGTATGAGAGATAATACAAGCTTACTGCAGGGACTTTCCGGACAGGCTGCTCAGGTCCCTCCGCCTGGCTCCATATAGGATCTCATCCCAGAGTCTGTGTTCTTCTGTTTTCTCTATTTGTGACTGCAGGAGCCACGTCCCTTTCCAGCTGTGAGCCACTGGCTGCTGTAGTAACAGGCTCTTTGGAAAAGAAGTAGTAAGGATGTGTTCCTCTATCCTTATGTGGTCTTAATTCTCTGAGAGCCTCAGCACAGGAATCCTAGAATCATGGGAAATGGGAAACAGTGAGGATTAATTGCATTTGACTGTTTTTTGGACGGTTGTGAGACAGAAAGGATTGGCCCTACTCAGGCTAAAGCTACATATGGCCGAAAACCAAACCCCAAAACTAAGCATCCCAAAATGCTCTGGAGTTTGCCTTAAGCATTTGTTGGTGCTAAGTCCTGCCGGCAGGTGACTGCTAGATGGGAGGTTGGAAGGAGAAAGAATTTCAACAGGAGAAAAAAATATAACCAGCTGTGGGGACTGGTTTGTGAGTTTGTGTTTACTTCCTGAACAATTTGAATGAAATCTTTGTGATGATTTTTATTAAAACAGATTTCCATTTTCCTTAAACTTCTTTGTAAAGCACAGCCTTCATTTCTAGCTACAGTTGCTACAAAACCTCTTCCTTGCAGGAGTTTGTTATTGGAGATCAGTTCATTGTGAAAAGTTTCTTCTGCTGCCGGGGATACCATATCACCTATGTTACTTGTTTTACTTGTTTTGGTCAAAGCTTGTCCGGGACATATGCCCAGCTTGAGCTAATGAGTAACACATCTTTCACTTCCAAGTGGTCGGTCCCTGCAACAACTGTAGGCTGGGAAAAGTATCGAGCACACTTGCAAGGTTTGCAGAGTACTTTCTCCCTGCATAAGAGTCCTTTGCTGTCACACTCTTTGCCTCTGAGGGTTAATAAAACCATCTATCACACTTCCTGATGACAGATGTCTAAATGTCCGAATAATACCCAGCACAGAGAGCTATGCGTTTTGACAGCCAGAATCAGGTTTCAGAAGAGATTGAGATGACTCCAGAAGTGAATGGAATGCACAGATGTTAGCAAGCCTGTCCTTCTGATTAAGTTTGCTGCAATGCAGAAGGTATAAATATGTTCAAATGCTCAGAAGGCCATGGGAAATGAGAGACTGCATTTTAGCACCCAGCACTTTTGAGTCCCAGGGTAATCCTGATTTTAAGTACACCTTTTATAGACCAATCTGGCTGAATTGTTCTACAAGTTAAATGAAGCAAAGACTTTGTAGAAGTATTCTGGCAAACAATATAATGTATCACTTAAAGAGCTATAACCAAGCAAGTGGAAAATGCAGCTCTTGTTGCAATTTAAAGCCGAGTAACCGTAGTTCATATTTAGCATTTTATTGTGGAAAATGAAAATAAATATCAGTAAGCAAATAGGCATTGTACCCAAGTGTGCTCTGCTACCCAGAGATCAACTTATGTTACTGGGTAACCACCATCCGGGCAGCTTGTAACGCTAAGAGTGCCCGTGGAGGTTTCCTGTGTAGCAGCAAGATGTTACTCTGCAATCCCAGCTCTTTCTTCCATGGGAAAAGAGACTCTCATTCCTGCACTCTGGTGCTTCAGGTTTTGGGGCAAAGCTATCACGTCGCTGTGAGGCATCCTCCCTCCCAGAGGTAATGCTGAGGCTTGGGAACAGGGATGTGTTTCAGACTCACAACCTGCCACGTGCCCTGGCTGTGAGATTCCTCAGGTCTTGCCTGAGGGTTATAGACCTCTGGATTTCACACCTTTCACATCCCAATGACTTGACCAAGCGCAGCTTTCCACTGGGCTTTCTGCAAGGAGAAGTGACCTGGGAGAAGTTTGCTGTGCTGAACTTTGACGAACTGTGATACAATTTGTTCTTAATTGGACTGTCGGTCTCTTGGAGCAGATGCCCATGAAACACAAGGAGGTCACAGTCCCACACTGCCGTGATCCCACAAAGGAATAAAATCAGACCTGAGAAAGTTTTTCCCTAGCAAAGAAATCCCAGAAGAGGAGGAGCAGAGGATAAACCAGAGATAAGGGAACCTCTCTTCAATACTTGTGATTTCTCCAACCATTCCAGGGCTGCACCAGCACATCCTAATTGGTCGCTTCCTGGAGTCTCAAAAAATTCACAGGGGGCTGATTCCAGCTGCTGGGTGTCTCTCAGCGGCCGGCTCTTGGGCAGGGAAAGCTGACACTCCAAAGACATAACGTGCTAAAGACCACAGTGTCCCGGCACGGTGCAGTGATACTGCATGGCCTGAGCCAACGCTTTAGAAAGTGCTGCTTCTGAATGACTTAGCAGGGGAAGTATCGCATTGATTATTCGTGGATCTATAGTGAATTACATTATTTTATTAAAAATTATACCAGTAAGGCATAATGTTTATGGGACTGGAAATGTCTTCTGAGTGACTGTTCCGGATGTTGGAAGCACTCGCTGCCCCCGGTGTCTCAGGGGTCTCTGCCAGGCTGGTAAATCTGAAATCCCTAATTCATTCAGGACTGGAAAATGGTTTAGTCTTGAATGAAGCATTGGAGGAGATTTTTACACCTGGGTTTTTATAGCCTGATCTCAGCAGAAAAAAGGAATAACCCTGGATTTTCATATGAAATGAGCTCAGGAATAGCTCCTCACAACTAAGCCGTTTGGTTTAGAGTTATTCTTTCAAGCACTCACTTTGGCTTCATTTGCTTTAAAAATCTCAACTACCAATAGTCACCATCCCTTCTTTCTCTGAGTCCATTGAGAGATGTTACCCTGAACTTTGCTTCCCTTTCACTTCATTTCCGTTTTTTGAGAGTGCTCTGCCTCTCCTCCGCTTTTCCTCCAGAACTGCCTGACCGTGTCAGCAGGCGTTGGGCAGAGACCAGGGTTGTGTTGGACTCAAACGCTGCGCGGGGCACGGACAAGTGAGTGCATGAGTTGTGCCTGCGTGTGTGTGTGTGTGTGTGTATATGCAAGCACAAGGAGCTGCTGCACAGCCACGTCCTGCAGACCTTAGCACAGGGCAAGCAGCCATCCTTCCCACCAAGTGAACAGAAACACAGTCTCCAGCACACGGAGGGTTAATAGCTCTAAATCTAAAGTACTCATCTGCAATCTCAATTTGCTTGGAGTCCAGCAGCTGCATTAGTTGAGATAATTCTGTCAGTGAGTGCTGTTTGTACCCAGAACATGCCTGCTAAATTTGTTAAAGAATACCCCAGACTAACGCATCATTACACTCACAAAGTCATCTATCTTTTACTTCAGATTAATTCTTTTTTTTCCCTCTCTCTTCACCTCCTCCATAAATCCTGGTGCACTTAATTAATTTCAGTTCCAGTGTAAGGTCCATAATACAGAATTGTTCAAGCAAACACAAAATTAATTATTCTATTTACGGCCTTCTCATTGAAAGGAGCATTTCATCTTTCATAATTACATTTTGGAATGTCCAATTATGAATTCAGACTTCTGCTGCTTTGCATACTGTGATTGTACGCAAGTGTCTTCATGCCAATGAGAACCAAGATTTGGGTCTTACATTTCCTTCCAATTAGACCAAATTCAGGTACAGTTCCAGCCTGAAAAACCTTTTCAAGAGGTGACAGAGGGAGAGGGCGGGAGATGGGGGGTGCCTAAAGAATCAGGTTAAAAAAAAGATGTGTATGTGAGTGCACGTTAGCATTTCTTCTCTGGTGAGAGCAATGTCTTTATAAAGCAGAACAAGGCTTGCTGTAGCTGGTCCAGTAACCTTACCAGCTGTTACAGGCTTAATTCTACAAGCAAAAGACTTTATCTAGCTCTTTTTGAGATAGTGGAAAAATTCCTTGGCTCCTATGCTTTTAAAAAGAGCTTTTGAACTCATGCACAAGTTGATGTATATGATACCCTTGATTTGTGTTAATTATATCAATTTTTAATGCCTTCGATCACACTAGCTGTTTTTCTCAGAGCTGATTTGTAAGTGAAATCTGAAACTGCAACCGTTTTCTGCTTGCTGCAAACCTGGGGCAGATTCAAGGTTTCATGTGTTCTTTGAGGAGTCTGGCCCCAGACATGAAGCAGGGATGGAAACCCCCAGGCTCAGCAGCTCTGGCTTCTGCCTGACTGCAAGCAAAAGTCCTCCCTGTAACTGAGGTCTGTGCCGGGTGTTTGGTTCCCCTTGAAGCTGCAATGCCATGGGAAGTAGGAGGGACAGTGGGTGAATCCATGCTTTCTCCAGGGAGAGGGTTCTCTACCTGCAGGTACAGATTTGGAGATTGGGGATCTGTGTCATGCCTGAAACATTTTTAAGGAAATGTTTAACCCTGCTGAAGGATCTTGGATGGACGACAGCCCTGAAGGAAGCCTTGTGTGTGTTGTGGAGTTGTAGGAAAGCCTTGACCTGAGTCAAGATGCGGTGGGTGACCCCGAGCAGGTAGTTTCAGGCTTGGCCCGTGCGTTGCAGGCAGGAACCGTGAGTTGGATGAGGCTTTTGGAGGCTACTGGATGGACAAAGGGAGCACAGCTGCCTCCTGTCATCCTGGCACAAAATCTTCCTCATGACAGTCAGCTTGGCTGCCTGGGGATAAGGCTCCAGCTCTTCCTTCCCTAATGCTGCTGAGCTCCCTACCTCCTCCAAGAGCAGAGAGCTGCCTTTTGCATTCAGGAGAGAGCAGGAGCTGAAACTACATCTAGCTAAAGAGGTCACCCAAGCAATCCAATGCTTTTTACACTCTCCCTCTTTGCATACTTGAGCAAAGGCCATGGTCAACCTGACCTTTTGAGATATCTGTTTTAAAAATTCCCAGCCAGTATAGGTTGAAATGTGCTGTTATAAGAGCTACCAAGTCGCTCTACAGTCCGCCTGTCAAGTTTGATCATGCTCTGAAAAGACAAAATGTGTCCATCTCCTTTAGAAACACAAATAAATTGCTTTAGCCTTATCTATAGTTTTACAGTGACTGCTATTCTAATAGGATAAAGCGTGGTAATCAACTTTATAGAGCATATTTCCATGGCACACCCGTTATGTCATGCCTTGTTTACACAACTGGAATTAGGGATTAAGAGGTACACATACTGGGCAGGGGGCCAAAAATACTTTTACAGGCCTGATTTACTGGCTAGCCCGTGCAGGACTTGGGAACTGTGCGTGCACTGGCTGCAATGCGACTGCGACTGGCTCCGCCATGTAGGACTTAGCAAACTGCAGCATTGCATCACGGTATCCGAAAAAAAATCTGAGTGCCTGGCAGGTGGGTGCTGCGTGTCACCACATGAGCTGCGGCGGGGTGGGATGGATGGGACAACTGTTGCTGCTCCGCTGACGTCTGTTCTTCTCCAAACACATATTCAATTGCTGATCTGATACCTGGGAGTTAAAACCCTAGGCACAGTGCCTGGATACTCGGTGAGAAACATGCTAATGGTAATAACAGAGTTTAATCTGCCGTGGTGTGCAGGGAAGGGCAGTCGACAGCCGGGGCTGGGGAGCATACACCCATGGGGAGCTGCCAAGTCCTGGTTTGGTACCGGCACCGATAGAAACACAATACGTGTAAAGAGGACTCAGACTTGAAAGCAAAGCAGATTTTTCACAGAATTACCCTTTTTTATTAGTGAGAGTGATATTCCTTCCCTAAGAATTTCAAATTTTGGATCTAGGCACAGAAAGAGTTCTTAACCTTAAATATAATTAATATGTCATTTACAGCCAGAGAGCAGGAGGAGAGGTTGACCATGCCCTTTGCCCACTCGCAGCACTCTCAGTGGAGAGGATCCATCCTCGCCTTGCTGAGTATGAAACCGATGCTCTTTCACCCTTACATGTGCAAACCCGGAGTTTTCCTGGAGTTGTAGAGGGTGGGATGAGAGGCGAAGCAGAGTGAAGGCTCTGTGGCCAGGTATATCAGCTAGGAAAAGTGTTCCAGATTCAGACAAAATGGGACAAGAAGAGTCAGGGAGATGGATGTGGACATTTCCCACTGCTCACCCTGAAGGAGGATGCAGAGGGAGCAGGAAGGCACACACAGCTCTGCTGGGGGCCAGCCTGCGGCAGCCACCTCTGGTCACCAGCGGTGGGGACAGGGCTGATCTACCCTGCAGGGACATACACGTGCACAGGGCTCACGGCTCCAGCAGCCAAAACCCGCTAGCTAACCTCAGCCTGAACTCAAGCATGTCTTCACTCAAGCTGGGAACAGTAAGGGTATTTTTTCCCCTCCACAGATGCTGTTGCTAATTTGTTAGCCGTGTGCAAGTGTTAAGTTTGCTGGGGGAAGCCAATTTGTGCAGTTTTTAGC
This sequence comes from Phalacrocorax aristotelis, assembly GCF_949628215.1. Taxonomy (NCBI): domain Eukaryota; kingdom Metazoa; phylum Chordata; class Aves; order Suliformes; family Phalacrocoracidae; genus Phalacrocorax; species Phalacrocorax aristotelis. The sequence continues at coordinate 6,686,829 of NC_134288.1, read as the reverse complement.
TCATTCAGTGGTGAAGTCTGCCTTATCTCTTGTGGGAGTGACTTCATGGCTTACATGAAAAGACATAAATAATCTGTTTTAAAAGCTGTTGGAAGAACAGTGGATTTATAGCTCTTATTGCCAGAAGGGGATTATAATGACCCTCTGGTCCAGCCTCTGGCCTACCATAAGCAATTCCTGAATCAAAGCCTACATCTTGCAGTTGAGGTGGAGCATGGTTTATTTTATTTTTTTTATACACATCCAATCTTGGCAACACTGCTTCATTCAATAACAAAATATTTTTCTTACTGTCCTTAGCTGGCAGGAGTTTATTGCTCCCTTTTGTGAGCTGTGAATGGTTTTGTGCTGTTCCACCTGGCATCTCTGCTTTTGTTTGTTAATTAGGTATTAATTGCAGGGGCTGCTGGGGTTTTGTAGGTGAAAAGAGCATGTGCGTGTTGGTTCTGCACAAAGGGGCTGAAATGAACTGAGCTGGGTAACAACAGACCTTACTGCATCACTAATGCATATTTTCTGAGTGGTGTTATGGCCTGATGTTCAGCGAGCCACCAAGAGGGGTGAGGAAAAGTTTTTGTTTATTGATTTTCTGAATGTTGCAGCTCTGATCGTGCTCTGCTGGTTACTGAAATGCAATGTTAAGGAAAGGAGAGAGGCAGAGGGCTATTTTTTGAAATATCAAAGGTGTTATAAAATATAAAGTGAAATTGTGGAAAATGGGTTAATGATGAACCAGCTCCTCATTTTACTAGTTTAACGACAAAGCTGGAAAAAATGACCCTTGGAGAAACAGGCATTGTTATGGGCTGCTAAGAACTACCGGAGAGCTGAGATGGATAATCAGAGATTTTATACTTTTTAAAATAAAATTTACAGGATGAAGTTATTTATGGGGAAAAGAGAAAGAGAAGACAGAAACTCTGAGGAAAGAATACTGAGAAGGACAAGACACTTTAAGGGATACAAATTATTCTTTTAAGGTGCTTTCCCAAAAACTTATATGAAATCAAAATATTGAGGTATAATTATTTCAATCATTTCTGAATAATATATTAAAAACATGAAAAGAGAAAGCTACAGTTGGGTAAATGGATACAGCTGAGCTAATTGCTTGACCTACAGGCTACAGGGCAAAGGCTGTTACTTAGAAACTCCTTGGGGAAAATAGAAAAGTAAAAATACCCACTTTTCAGCAGTAAGGCTTATCACAAGCCACAGGGTGTCAGCTATGGTAGGAAGGGACACTATGGGTCTGCAGACCCTTGATCTGCCTTTCTCCTCAATAGCTGAATTTGCCAAGACTATCTGCTATGGCCATTTTGAGAAAGCCTAAAAATTCAATTTCCAGAATGATGAAGACGGCAAAAGAATGTGGAAAATGAGGTGGGGAAGAGATTTTTCAGTGGAGACCTGAACAATTTCCTGTTTAATAAAGTATTTTAAAGCCTCTGCACTTTCGTTGTGCTGCCAATGATATCTCAGAATCAAAAATCTCTTGCATGGATTTAAAAAATTATTTAAAGTCAGCTAAATAAATATACAACTTACTCCTGATAAGCCAGCTCATGCAAACCATGCCTTACTTCTCCAGCAATCTGGTTCAACCACTGTTTTTTCTCTACAAAACTCAGGCTGTTACCTCTTTTGCCAGCCCTACTCCAAATGCTCTCCCTTGTGCTTATTTGTGCTCTCGTATCAACCTCCTGTATCAGGACAATGTGCTTTTCCTACCCTCAGTGCCTCTATTTATCCCACTCCTGAAGGTTATCAGGGGACTACGCAGTATCTATGATCCATACAAAAATCACAAAGTCATCGGGACAAACTAAAAAGACGGATTATCTTTAAAAGAAGAAGCATTCTGTAACTTGTACAGGAGTTGGGGATTTTCTACCCTTTGCCGAGTATCCCAGTGCATAGATTTTGGGCAATAAGCACGTGAGCCTGTGATGTGGAAAACAAAATCAGGGATTGCAGACCTTCAGTTGTTCACTATCTTAAGTTAATCATATACAATGATTTTGCCTCACTGGGGCCTGGGAGAATATGCCGGTTCTGCTCATCAGCAACAGCAGCAAAATGCCTGGACAAAGCAGTGCAATGATGTGCTTTGCTTAAGGTATTGCCTTCCCGTCCTTCTCTCCAGTCTTCATCTGTCCTTCAATGAAAGGTTTTACTGTCTTTATGAGTTTGTTCCCTCCCTCCCCCCTGCAGTTGCGTTTCTCTGATTATGTGCACAAAAAGGGGACTTCCCAGTGTTTTTGTGAGCAACGGCATAGCCTCTGAAGTGTGTCAGTGGATCAGAGACAGCGACAGTTTTAGAAATGTAGAGCTTTTAAAACAAAAACATGTTTATCATTCCAGAGCAGTACATTCAAACTGATGGTGTCGCAATGTCAGTATTGAGCCTAGGAAACTCTGCTCCCTTACCTCATGCAACCACATGTGAGACAGCACAAAGGAGAGGTTTAACCATCATCTGAGGGTGTGCAGAGAGGTATATTTGCCAAGGTGATGGTGGTGAGGGCTTCCAGATGAGGCTGGATCCCAGCAAGCAAGTATTCACAGGGCTATTTTTGAAGTCCTTCATGCTGCAATGTTGCTATGATATGTTTTTAACTCCTAGCAGAGGGTTATGACACTGCCCAGTGGGTTCTCATTTGTGTACTTGGCTTTCATAGAGAGTTTAATTATCTGTAGATGACTGTTGTGTCTTGGCTGGGAAGGGTGCTGAATTGGACTGTGACATTTCTGTTGGGTTAGATCCACAGATTATGATTATTATTTTCAGCAGTTTTATTGCATTAGTGATAAACCACAGACATTCTTCTTATAAACAACAAGAAACTTTGAACCTTTTAAGCACTCACTGAACTGTGGAGGACTTGTTAAGCTGTATAAAACTCAGTGAGAAAGCAAAGTGCAAAGTACTGCCTGCCTTGCATTACTCACAGGCCACTATACAAGTGGCCTCAGAGCAATGTTCCTGGTTTACCAGCGAGCGATGTGGGGTGCCAACTAGGTAGAGGCACCTTCTTCTTTGGTCACAGTGGGAATCTGTTCCTGTTAACCCCAGGAGAAAAGCTCCTCTAGGTCTTTGATGAATGTTTCTTGCTGATTGTGTGTGAAGCTGCTTCACTTCTTGACTCACCTCTCCTTCGCTCTCCTTTCCTCCAAGGCTGTAAGCTTTTCTCAGCATGATGCCCATCCAAGCCTTAGTCTTCTGGACAGAGATTGTGAGGTGCTTAAAAGCTCTGGGAACATTTCCTTCCCTGTCTGTTCTTTCTTGTGCTGATCCTGATTAGTCTTCTGGTGGGGATGGGATGATAGGGCACTTCTCAAGAAGAAGGTGAAGAAGAAAGCTGTGGTTAGATTTATAGTGCTAGCAAGACAGAAACACTTGCTCACTGTTCTCCCTTACTCTTCCTCATCTCAAGATGTTTTTAAAAATAGGAAGGATCTCAAACTGGCAGAGAGTGTCCTGGGCTGTGGATACAGGAATAGTGCAGGAGGTAGTACTAAAATTGTCATGGACAGTAGCACACGTGGTAGCTGTGTAGTGTCTGCCTGCTACACACACCCCAGAGTTAACTCAGACTGGCTCGGTGTCACGGTAGGCTGTAAACTGGAATGACAGTGACCAAAGGAACTTATTGCAGAAATATGAGAAGGTCTCAAATCCCTATAAACATAAGCAAGGCTGTTTTCCCAAGGGAAATAATTATGAAAACATAATTAAGGGACATTTCATAGAAAATGTAAATGATGTCTATTCCAGAAGACATTTTGCTCTGGAAGACAGAAAGGACACTTATCCACGCATCAGCAAGAATGTCCTTAAGAAGAGAAAGTGTCTCACTACCACCAAAAGCCAAGGAAAAGACCTCCATGAAACAACATTGTTTTTCCCATCTTTTCCCTCCAGCCCTATCCAAATACAGTGTGAAAGAAACTTGTTTTGGACTTGGGAAGTTCTCTTGAAAACCAATGCACTCCTATTTCTGCCGAGCTTACTCAAAAGCTTGCTCCTTAAAACCAGATGAATTCCGTGGTTAGTCAATGCCTCGCTTGAAAAGACTAGTTTAAATTCCTGTGCGCTATGTACACAGTATAAAATACTATGTAAGTATTTTATGCTCAGGTATTGGTTTCAGTATATTTCTGTTTATGTTAGCAATGAATTGATTTTTTACTATGCTAGCATTTTAAGAGGCCCAAAACTCTCCCTTGCTGCCAAAACAGGATGGTTACTAAATGATTCTAATATTCTCTCCTTTTATTGCCAGACATGCTTTTAGAATAAACTGGCTATGTGAAAAATAATTCCTTTATGCTCTTACTCTACACTAGTGCTTCAAGAAGTGGGAAGAGGAGGTGGTAAGGCTTTGGGCTCTCTAAAGAAAGAAAAACTGTTCATTAACCCACTCTTGTTCTGAAGGAAAACCCTCTTGTCTTATCCAAATCTGGGTTCAGGCTTCTGGGATGTCAGAGAGCACCTGGTTCCTTGCAGGGTCTGGTCCACTCTTAGTACATTTGCTGGGTATAAATAAGGTTTCTTTTTCTGACTCTTAAAAGATACTCTCCAATGCAATCAAGCTGTAGATAAGGCCCTGCCAACAGTAGCAAGGAGCTTGTCATCTAAGAGGCAAGTTTGGCCTTTAAGAGTTGCATGGGAAGGGAGGACATACTCCTTGGTCTTGCCTTCAGGACCCAGGGATGGGGTTCGTCTGAGCAGGTGTTGGTGGCACAGCTCCACGGTGGACAGGCATAGGGTTCATTTACAGTCAGTGAAGACCTTGGCAGTACAGGCAGGAACGCTATGAGTCAAAGTAATATGGTCCTAAAATAAATGTCAAAAAGACACTGGGTAGGTGCTTTCAGGGCACAGTTTATTTCCCTCCACTGAGGGAGCAGGGAGTAGGTCAGGTGTGTGTCTGCAATCTGGGCTTCTGGTATGAATTTCACCCCTGGGTATAATAATAATCAGAGCTTGATCTTGGAAGAGTCTTGCTGAAATACAGAGCAGAGCTGGTAGGTGCAAGCATGTGGTTTCAGTAGGTTGGTTGCTGCTGCTCTCTTTCTCACGTGCAAGGTTCTAATTGTAAACTGGGCTTTTCTTTTTGAAAATGAAAAAGAAACCACCTTACTTAGGAAGTCAGACTCTTCACATATGGGGATTTTTATGCATAAAAGCAAACTCATAAAATTATGTGTGTGTGTGAGATAGAGTAAAGCAACGTCATTCTTGGGCTCTGAGCTTGGTTTTGAAAAGACAGCAGGCCAGTATTTTGTCATCTCTATGTTCTTCCCACCCAGATACCAGGGTAGAAAAAGTCAGAAGCAAAGATACAGTGTTCACAACTCGTATGCTTCTCCCATTGTGTATTTTTCTCCCATCCTCCCCAGAAGGCTTGAATTTTCTCAGCCATGCAACAGCCAAGGAGTGCCAAGGAGAGTGAATAGGATTGAGAGTGCAGCAATATATATATTTATAATTCCTGGGGCCAGATGCATTTCAGGGAGCAGGCCAAGAAAGTTTGGCCTGATTTAGGTGGTCAACAGTGGTCCAGCTTAGCTTTGCAAGGTAGGTAATGGGGATGCATTTCCCAGCATCGGGTTATGCAAGCTACTGAGTCGGAGGTGGGAGGGGGCAGGCTGACTGCAAGTCATTTTGTATCTGCATGAAAATGGAGCTCAAAACATTCCCTCTAGAGTGGTATCCAATACCAAAATTGGATTTGGGAACTCAGAGTACATGAATATTTGTGCTGTCAATAAGAGTTATCTGTATACAGAACCCTTTCCTTGTCTGCTTTCTCTACCATGCTTCCTTCTTAATTCATTTTCAGTCTTTAATGTACTGTTGTGTAGCATCCTCTCCCATTAGGCCCTGTAATGTGCTCCGATTGCCTTCAGCTTGACTGCACTTAATAGCCAGCGTAAATAGAACTTAGTGTAGCATGCACTAACATCTCTATCCATTGTCCGGAGATTAAATACATGCCACAAATGGTTTACGCATCATCAGCCTCGAGCCCTCGTTTCATAGCTCCCAACCAAAAGAGGATATTAAATTAATTTGCAGGTTGCTTTAGCAAAGCCTAACAAAAAGAGAGGAAAAAAAATCCTGAGGGTCATTATGCATATAATATCTATCAATCAAAAAAGAGGGGTGGAAAATGATAATAGCAGGTCATTATAAGAGGACAGGTGCACACATATTTAGCTCTATCTCTAGTTCAGGTCAAAGCTTAATGGTGTTAACTGGAGAGGAATGCGGGCTATGTGAACAGTGTGTGTGTGTGAGGAAGAGGCAAAAGGGCAGCACTGTCAGGACAGCACAGTCTCTTCATGCTTAACCCTTTACTCTGCCTGGGCATGAGCTGTTGAATAACACTGAGCTTGTGAGAGAGGAAGAAAGAGAGCAAGCTCAGCAGAGCTCTCCATCTCTCTTCCTGCAGCAGCTTCTACCATTCAAAGTGTGCAAGGAAACAAGGCTGGTCTAGGGCAGTGCAAAATGAAATTGCACAGTGCGAGGGTTCAGATTAGCAGCACCTGGACACACTAGTTATCAAGGGCATGGGTTTTGTCAAGCAGAAGGAAATGCAAATGCTTTTCATGGAAAGGGAGACAGGAGACCTATATTCGGTGGAGGACATTGGCTGACACAGGGGTGAACAATGATCTTTGAGGGCCAGGACTGAGATAACTGGAAAACAATGGCAAGGCCACATCTCATCTACTAAAACAAGAACTGTGAATAAAGTAGTAAGACACGTATTTAAAGTGAATAGGCACTGCCTAGGTTGAAAGTGCAGGACTGCTTCCTTGATTTATTTTTAGGAAAGGAAGGTACTGTGTGATTGTGGGCTGCATGATCGGACACATGTGCCATCCCTACTAGCCAGGCATCTTTTTAGCCTGATGAGTGGGGCACATACTGACAATGAGAAAGCAGCGGTCATACTTAACGGGTTCCACACACCAACTGAAAAGAAAGGCACTCTTGGTGTTAAAGCACCAAGTTGAAATTTAGGCTACCTTGGTTCGGTTTGTGGCCGTGTCATGAAATGTCACCCAGGTATGCAAATTATTTCTCTTTATGTTCCAAGTTTAATAGCGATCCACAGAGGTGAAGGAAAATATCAGTGATTATCACATTGTTTTAGATACCAGCATCAAGTTTTGCGAGGTCTTGTGGATGAATAATAAATCACTGCATCGATTCTGGAGTGATGGGGCTCAGCGCCACATGCCCTTGCTTTCTGGGGAAGTATGTTTCCAAGTGCTTCATTCTGTGGTCTTCATGAGGAAATGACCCAAGTCCTTCCCAAGCCAACAGTTACACACCTTGAGTGACAAGCATCACTCTTCTGGGGCTCACAATAAGTACCATCAATACACTGAGAAATGATACACTGGGAACTAGAATAATTAAACAAGGAAATATCCTTTACCACAAGAGTTTAAATGTCCAAGGATTGCTGTCATAAAAATCATGAGAATATAGTCTGTCGGCTGAAATTTTAAATGCTGATAAAACCATGCCAATTTCCACAGGCTGGAGCCATGCACCATGAAGTGAAAAAAGGCAAAGCAAGAGTTTGGTCACAGTGCCACTTAGCAAGAGTTCAGCAGAAGCTGTGAGAAATGCATTCGCTAGGTAAGATATAAGTAAGGAGCCAATTTCAAGCTGTATCTACGGGCAGAAGTTTGGCTTGAGTAGTGTGTGTGTGTGTGTGTGTGTGTGTGTGTGTGTGTAAAAAAAACCCTAACCAAAAAATCCCCCCCGGATCAATTTCGGGAGCAGGAGGATCTCTTCTGGGAGGTCTTTTTTCCTGCTGGAATGACCCATACTGACAGAGACGTGCAATTTCTCCAAAGTCTTGCTGAAGTCTGGTTGCCCCAGTCTGACCCGAAACTTACTCTCAGATGCAATGGGCTGTATTCCCTTGTGCTCCCTTCCTTTTCCCATTTTTTTCCTTCTTGCTAGTAAATAGCAGAATCTGCTTGTCTTAAGGCTGAGCGACTGGGGAAAGGTATGGGTTTCATCCCAACCTGCTACAGAGCAACTTCAGCCAGCTCCTGCTCTGATTTTTGCTCCAAGCAGATGCTCCATCCACGTGTTTGTGTGGCTGCCATGGGGGAGCAAGGGCCAGCAAGGGGAGAGGGAGGCGAGAGGAAAGAGCCTGATGGAGCTGGGTGATGTCGTGTACTCCAGAACAATAGATGATCACTCTTAATTATGGGAGCCTGAATAAGCATTACTCTGCCAGTCCCTTTCCTCATGGTATCTGATCAATACAGCCTTAATTGCTGAAGAAAGGGAGTATTGTACACAATCACAGCACAATGGTTTAATCACTTGGACGCTTAAAGTTAATTTCAGGCAGTTCATTTTTCATTGATGCTCTCACTCCACCAGAGTCGGCTTGTCTTCTTGCACACACAGGTGCACATGTGCTCACAGCTAAAGGTGGGTTATTAATAGCTTTTAGCAAGATTACTTGAGTGAATTGAAAATGTGGGAAATGTTATTTTCATGCATAAGCTTAGAAGGGCTTTTTTTTTTGGGGGGGGGGATATACTGAAATAATTTATTGTGTCATTTCAAATAGAAAGGTCTTCTCTGGGCCATCTTCTCTACTGCTTTTGTGCTGATCTCTCCAGACACTCTGGGGACTTTTAGGGTTAGTGAGCAGGAGATGCGGCAGGATTGGAAACCTCATGAACAGCTGCAAATTCACCTGTCCTTTCAGTAGCACTGAATCCTCTCCAGCCTTTGGGGGCTCTTCAGGCTTGTGGGCAGCAGCTCTGTAGGATCCTTTTGGTGATTGGCAGAGCTTGTCCACTTGAGAAAGTGGTGTTGAGATCCAATGTGATCCTGAGCTAAAAATAAAGCACATCTGGCCCACCATCTGCAGTATTTCTGCTGTTTCAGATGTGTGGATTCTGCTTGGATCATATTTTAGAGATGAGGGCCTGCTGCAACACTTTAATCTGGTTTTGAATATTGTCCAATAGGTCCAGCTGGAAACCTCAAGGCTGGGAGCTGGGAAGTGTTGTCCTTGGGAGGGAAACTTGGGTGTGCCTTCCTCCTGCAGAAAGCTGAGCATCACTGGAGCAAAAACACAGGCTTTTCAAAAACAACTTGTGATGCTGACTGTGGTTTCCGAGCACCACACTGAGACCCCAGATCAGTCCCTCTTCTTTTCTTCTCTCCCCTTTCCCAGCCGGAAATTGAGGCACCAAAACTGGCTGCTGTTTTCATAAAGCCTTTGGACACAGCTGACTTGTAGCTGCCTGAGAAAACCTAAATCAAGAAAACTGTTGGTAGAAATGAGTCCTGACACAGAGATACCTGGTCTGGAGGAGACCTCAGCCATCACTTTGGTTCTTGAGTGAGAGTAGCCATCTCCTATCTTGTTTTATAATGAATCTGTCACAGTGAGGTGTTGCTCCCTGCTCAGTGCCAATACTGCATTAATGGCAACTCTGAGGTTCTCAACCCTACCTGGATACTGAGCACTGGGAAACCTGGTCTCACGGGATCCAGGACACCAGGGAACATCTGAGCCAATGTGGTTGATCAGCTTGTAGGATATGGCAGTACGGGAGCAAATGCCATATTAGTGAAAGGGCTGATGAAAGATCATGAGACCTTTTCAACACTTCAAGAAAGTAATTCATGGGGAAAAAAAAAAAAAATTCTATGAAGCATATCCCTGATGGTGGGATGGGAAGCAACGTTGCTTGAAAACTTATCTCACAGCCATTTTAATCACCTCTAACTTTGCTCTATATCAGACCATTGACCACTAGGACAAAGCTTGGAAGCAGACAGAAGTTTTTGCTGAATGTTAGATGGTCAGATAAGGATGAATTTCACAGGGTACAATGACATGTCTTTTCTCCCCAAAAATAATTACCAGGATAAAGATGATATCCTGTTTTTTTGTTATTATTTTCTGGCTACTGCATATTTGAAATGCCATACTCAGCTGCAGCTCTCTCTATGTCCTGGAGATCGTTTTCCATGAAGAATAGCAGGCAATGTTAGAAATTTGATAAGAGTGTCTTTCTCCTTTGATGAGTTCCTGCCCAAAATCTGAGGCAGAAGATGAGGAATTCAGCATGAAGGATACGGACCAAGAGAAAGGACCTGACAGAAGCGCAGTCACTCCCTTTGTTGCAATGCTTTAGGCTAACCATTATTCACAGCCCTTTCCTCATATTGCATCTTTCATGATTTGCTTAAGCGATTTTAAATTGCTTTTGTGATTTCATTTAGCGGAAACCACAATAAAAGTGACCCTTGAGTCTATGGAATGAAACAGCCTGCACAAAGGGATTGAAGGCCTCAGCAGTGTGTGTAGGGTGACGGGTTTCTGTGCTGCACGCAGCATGTTTGCATGGGGCAAAGGAAGGATAAAAGGCTCTCGATAAAACAGTGCAAGCGAGGAACACTGCTACCAGTGGCTGCTCAGAACAGCTAGTGTAAAATCCATGTTTGCCAACTCTTTGCCCGTGCAAATGAAGGGACGAGCTTTGCCAGACAGCCTGTAGCGCACTCACTAACCAGTTTTTTTTTAATTAAAAATAAGGGTTTGCTTTTTTTTCAATGCTTTACTCAGTGAGGGAGGAGCAGGCAAATTGCACTGGAGTGCCAAGGGCATTTACTGAAGGTTTGTTTCAGAAAAGTTCTTAAAAGAAAGACTTAATTTAGCAAAACACATAAGCTGATGTGCTTATGATCAGGATAAAAGCTGGATCTCCTTTTCCAGATCTTGTCTGAAGCATACCTCTTGTACCGCATACTGCTCCAAGACGATGCGGGGAGGCAGAGTGCCGGGGGTCAGAGAGGTATTTGATGTATCATTGAAAGTCATTGGAAATTTTTGTGAATGAGATGGGGAGAAAGAGGTTGTGTTGCTGCAACAAAACTTCCACTTGGTCCCTGCAAAAGCTTTGGAGAAGGAGAAACAGTCTTTGGTGCTCATTTTCCAGGTTATGTCTTATTTGTATCCAATGCCCAGTCACTCGGGAAGGGGGTTACAACCCCCTTGCCCTGATGCCCTGCCTATGCATCCCCAAATCTGTTAGTCTGCTGCAGTGATGACTCTTGATCACACTGTGATTTTTTTTGACTGTGCAGAAACACAGCTGAGCCTCTCCAGAGCTGAATAAGGCACAAATGAAACAAGCCTCAGCAAAGTTGCATTTTTACGCAGCTGCTTTGCTGGACTGCTTTCAGCTGTACCAGAGAGCAAATGAGCTCTTGGTAACTCTATAACAGAGGAATCCCAAGTCTGACCTCTTCTTTCCTCCCAGAGGTTCCAAACCAGCCCCCAGGGACTGGCTTCCACTATCTGAGGCAAAAAGTTAAGCAGAACATACAGAGGAAGTGATAAAAAAGTGACCTATTTTCATGCTATTTGGCTGCTCTTTACTGTTGATGACAAGTGGTCTGGTGATGTTAGACAGCTCCCAGGGGGATGAAGGGCAGGATTTGAAGCACTTTATTGGTGACACCTCATTTAAGGTATTACTCCCACTTCCCTCTACTTTGCGGAGAACCGGTGTCTGGAAAGCCCTGGGGAAGAGGCTGCCTGCAGTCCTACCTGCTTGCCCCCCTGCAGAAAACACTATAACTGGGGGTAAGCAGGATGAATTTTATTCCAGCTATGTAGCACCTTTTGCCTGTGTTTTAGCAGGAGCCAGTGGTCGTGCTGTCACACTGCAGTCTGGCTTGTTTCTTCTCTTCCGGGGGGTTCAGTTTATCTTTACAAAAAGAGCAGCTCCCCTCCCCCTCTGCTCCCTAACACAAACCAGCAAAAAAACCCCAACAACCCCAGAACAAACTTTTCTAGAAGAAGGATGGAGAAGGCAATGAGAAGCTGAGGCATTGGGAGAAATCTGATTTTGAGATTTTTGTCGCTGTGGTGGCACAATTTCCTACCATGCAGCTGTGTAATGAGTTCACATCTGTTAATGCCACATGTTGCTCTGCCTTGCACAGATGCAAAGTCTCAATTTTTCTAATTAGCAACAACATGAAGTATATCTTAATTTTCTGTCCCCCTTCCCTCTAATAAACCTGATATTAACAAGGTTATGTGCCTGCTTTCACGGGGTTTAATTGAATGAGAAGCGAAATTGGGTTAGATCACACCATTCTTTTTAGGTGGGGTTTGCCCGATTCATTACAATAAGCAGAAAGCACAGGACAGGAGGTGGGGGCAAGGACCCCGCCTTTTGCCGCAGCCGTGGCAATCATTACTGCTGTTATCTGTGTATGTGATTCTTCAAGCCTCTCCGGACCAGGCTGCGTGTCTGCGTGTGTTGAACGTATATCTTTATATTTTGCAGTGTATGTGTACAGGGAGGCCTGTAACGCTAACTCGGGCTGGAGGTTCATCTGCATTTCTGGTCTGAGGGGATGGGGCACGCCGCCCAGGTCCAAGCAGGCCAGGAGCAAGAGATGCTAGAGACTACCAAAGCCATGAGAAGAACCATCTGTATCAGGAGAGACCAAAAAAAGGGACAGCTTCATGCCATGGGTCCTCTGTGGCAACTCTTTGAGACTGAGCAACTTTACCCACTTCTGCCTGTGAAAACACACTGTTGGGGCTACTGGGGCGAGCTTTGCCCTGGGGTCCTCACCATAATGATCAAAGGGGGACAGGGACTAGTGCTGGCGGAGGGCAGCGTGGTGCTCCCTGCTGCAGGATCCAGCCCTCCCCAGGCAGCCTGCATTCATATTCCACCTGACTCTGCTGGGATAAATCCATGGGGACCCCAACAGCAATTACTTGTGTGATTTAATTGGCATTATCATTTTACTGGCTTGACAGAGATAAATCGCCCTGTTGGGTAAGGCTGCTACTGTGACAGGAAAAGCAGAAGGAAAGACTTCCTCCTTCTCTCTGAAATAGGAGATGACTACCAGTGTATCTTAATAATTAGTGCTGTTATAATTAATCGGACTATTTGAGAGCCAATCTAACAAACAAATGGAGGGCTTGATTGTTTGGTAATTGACAATTTGTTTCTAATATGTTATCTTGCTTCTGCTTGTGCGAAGAAATTTAAAAAAAAACCAAAACTGAGATTCCCAGAGGGCTGGGCCTTGGCCGCAGCGAGGACAAGTGACTGCGTGAGAGAGCAAGGAGGAAAGGAGCGTTCCCAGACACTGGATGTCCCAGGGACCCATTTGCCGTGAACACACATGCACACACGAGTTGTGACTCCTGTTTCCCTGCTTTTCAAACAGTCGCAGCCAGCTGTCATCACCTGTGTGGGCAGTTTTACAGGAAAGTGGAGTTTTCAGTCTGTGGCCTTTCCATATCATTTGCACCCTGGTTACATTCCTGGACCTGCTCTCTCAGTGGCTGTACCTCTTTCCTCGCCTTGCCTGTCTCTCCCCTTCCTCTCATACTTACCCGCTGATCTACAGTGCAGGTGTCGGGTGCTCTGAACCCAGCAATCTGTTGCTTGTTGATGCTTGGGATGGGAGCACAATTCATGGCCATGGCAAAGGGTCTGTAGTGGTACTGGGCACCGCAGCACTGGGATGATTTTGTCCAGATGCAGAATAGGCTGTGCGCAATGCTGTGCTTAGGTGCAATATACCCATTCCTCCCTCCAAGAAACGCACAGCAAAAGCAGCCAGAAGGTGTGCAAAATAATTTTTTTTAATTTCCGTTATTTAAAGGAGGGAAGCAAGATACAGATATTTTGCTGGTAAAATCTGCGTATGATGTTATCAGGCTTTGAAAAACAGTTAAGAGTCTGCTCTTCTGCGGGAGATTCCCTCTTGCTATCTCGATGAGAGCTTTTTTCCTTTTTTTCACATAAAGCCAAATATCTCCAAGTCCTCAATGCATCGGTGCTCCCATGGCACGTGCTTAACTCCCACGGGCTTCTGAACTACTGTCAGCGCTGATCTGGAGAGGGCTTCGTATCACATTAAAAGGGTAGTAATAATCACGGCTGAGGCAACACTGCAGGGAACCCCAAACTGTCACAGTTCCCTAGAATTGGCCTCAGCCATCAAATGTGCATGGATGGATATCTATACAGCCTGGGGAAAATAATTTTGGGGCTGGCTTTTGCTCCCAACACAATTCCTTCCTGTTGCAGTAGAATTGCTGCCTATTCAAAGAGGCTGTGAACAGCTCTGCGAGGTGGCAACACTTCTCCCCCCACCCAGTTTAAATGAGATATGAATAATTGATTTGCCTCCTGAATAATTAATTGGATATTCAATAATGAAAGTAATTGTTTGGCTCATTCCCCCATTGATAATCAAGCTAATCTTCTCCTTCAATATGTGGGCCATACGGCTGTGTAAAGCAGTGAGACAGTTTATAGGCCGATAATACAACTAATGTGCTTGGTGCGAGGTCACCTTGTCCAAATACCTCAGCAGCTCCCAGGGCCGCTCTCTGCTGGGTTACCTACTGCACAGCCAAGCTGTGTGCAGCAAGGCTTTGGCTTTTTTTTCCTCCTTATTTTGATTGCTGAACGTCTCCCACCAGGGAGGAGTCGTCTTTTACAGTTTAAACAAAAATCGTCAGATGCCACTTGCTCCAATTAAGGCTTGCAAGGGAGGTTTGTTCTTCCTCTAGTCAATAGTATGCAGATTAAAGAAAGCAAGAGGCTCTCTGAATTCACAGGGCTGCTCCCTTCTAGGGGCATTAGAGCTCAACTCCACAGAGAGGCTCCAGAGCTAGAGCTTTCCTTTGCCACTAGCTCTTTAGAAATCAAAATCAAACCTAAACACATTAATGTTGGTTTTGCAGCTGCTGCATTTGGTTTTTTGATCTTCTAATGTAGCAAGTCTCATGAAGCCTAGGTGACTGAACTAACATCTTCGTGGCGTGAAGCAGACATGCTCTCTGGAGAGGAGCTCAGCATTGGCAGTGCAGTTCGAGTGGACGGCACAGTCCCAGGTTATCTCAGAGGCACTCAGAGGTTGCCCCCATGCAGTGGGTTTACCAGCATGGGCAGAGTTACTGTACCACTGCTGCGAGGGACATCTGGGGTTGAACCACAATGTAACACCCCAAAATCAAGTAATGTGAACAGAGATCCATATTGGTGGGGCCTAAGCCACATGTTGGAGGCTTTTAACACTTGCACTTACAAACTGTAACACCAAAAAACCTTGCCTGCATCCCCCGTGTCCCACCAAGCCTGTGATTCTTGCCTATTCCTACGGGGTCTGGGCAGGGCATAGGGTCCTGGCAAATAATGCAAACCACAAAATGTGGAAGACACAGGTGATGCACGGCCCATCCCAGAGCCCAGAGGTGCTGGTGCTAATGGGTTTATCCTCTGCTCCTGTTGAAGAATGTTCCCTGGCAGAAAGAGCATTCAGGAAGCTCTGCTGTGAGTTATGAGTTTCATCTTGGCCTGGTTTATAATGAAATTAAAGGCTGAGAGAATCCTGTCCCCACCAGGTTGTGTGTTTGAAGAGCGGTTGCACTAATGACAGAGCTTATCAACATCGTTGTTGGCAGATAAGCAGAAAAAACATCTTAAGATGCCGTGTCAGACAGGTGAGGGCTGGGACAGTCCAGAGTGGGGGGAGAAGCAGTTGGGCTGCTCTTGCTCTAGAGCTACCTCCTGAGCAACCAAGCTCACACCTTTTTTGGGCTCTGCTGACTGGTCTGTGCCCAGCAGAAACACAGCTCTCAAGTGGTCTCAAACTGCCCTGAGTTTCTGCTGAGTTTTCTGTAGCTGCTCTGAATGGAAGTTTCCTATGAGAGGCATTTGAAATAGCTTTACTGGCTTATTTTAGGACGTGGTTAGGAGCTTTCAAGCATCTTTGATTCCATCCTGAGTCCATGCGCCGAAGGCAGAGTTCAACTGGGTGGGCACTCCCAGCAAAGACTCATTCTGGAGACAGGAGATTTAATCCATTGTACAAAACCACGCTTTCTGAGGTCTCACTGAGCAAGGCAGTTCCTGAGGTGTCTGCCTGGAGGACAGGAGATGAAGATGAGGTTTGTGAATACCAAAGCAGTGAGCTCTGGCACTTCATGTTTTGCCATTAGCCTCAAACCTCCGAGGCGGTGAGTAGCCCCTGAGTCAGAGAGAGCTACACGAGTCTGGTACATCCCGACACTTTGAGGCTTCAGCCTCCAGGTCCCTTCTTCTCCTGGCAGCAGCAGTGAATGAAAACCAGGAGATTGCTGTACTATTGTAAATGTGCATGTGGGAACTGTTTAAAACAAGAAAGTAAAGCAGCAGAGTGTTCCTGAAGAAGGACGTGTTTGAGATGACAGTGCAATCTGGGAAACCCTCCACTGCAACAGCTTCTTGAATTTAGGTGCCTTTCATTTTAACCAGTTTAATTTCTTTGTGAGGGCTTTCATCTGAAGAAGTGGCAGCACCGACAGGTCTCGCCAAGATTCGTCTTCAGCCAATTTACTCTGCAACAGATTTATCATTTCATCAGTAATTTAAACAGAGACACTTGATCAAGCATTCATTTTTATTGCTCGGCGCTGCTTGGTTGTGTGTTACTTGTGAAAAGGGTGTGGTCAGATCACTGGGGAAAGGGCAATGCCACGAGTTTTCCTGAGAAACCTTTGCAAGGATGACTTTGCCCATGGAGATGGGAAAATGACGGGAGCCCATCACCTGGGTAAAGACAATAAAACCCAACTTCATTTAAAGCTTTTTCCCATCACGGGCTAATTTGGTGTGAAGATGGCAGCATCACCCTTCCCTTCCTTCCCTTCTCCAGGCTGTTAAGGGGTTTGTGACGGGTTCCCAAGACCAAAGCTCCCTCCGTGGTTTAATTGATGTGCAGCTTCTGCCTGACAGGGGAGGGAGGCAGCGGCTCCGGGCAGGGAAGGGGAGCCCAGGGGGATACACTGCAGCCCCACAGGAAGAAATACTGCAGAAAGCCACCCGCCTCTGCCTGGCAATAGTGCTGTTATTTATGCACACACATAAACGGCTTCATGCATCCCACTGAAATCTCTGTTATTTGTCAATGAGTTCCCCCCTCCTGCTCTGACTTAGCTAACATTTACAGTAAATCTGTTACACTGACCATTAAATCTGAAGCTGCCCTGAGCGATAGTTTCAATGGGTGTGTTGACAGCCCGAGTGTTAATAATGATGCAAACACTAACCTGTTTATTGATTTGCTTTTTGTACCCTTCATCCTAGCTCACTCCTTCTCACTCTCGGAGGAGAAATCCTAGAATTAGTAATCAGGTGACAGCTCAGAGCCCCTGTCTGTTCCCAGCAGTGTCATCCAGCCCAAACTCCCGGAGATAAATTACAGGTGCCGTATTCTGCCTCTGCCAGCCATTCAATATACTGTTACTCGATGCAAGATGTAGTATTTGTCATTGGTGCCAGCAGACAGGAGGGAAAAAAAAAAAAGAAACATTAACACAGACATGAAAAGCTTTTAACTTTGACAAGGGAAGCATAGGAAAGTTTTAAATTTAGCCCCTCCACTGAAGGCCACCACCTATCCATTAAAGCAGCTTGTCAGACAGCAGGCAGGGTGGAACGGAGCTGGGACCAGGATGCTTGGAAGAAACCCTATGTGATCACAGTGCTTCTTACTCCTCCTGCCAGGTGGATGCTTGCCTATAACAACGCTCAGGAGCACGAAATTGGTGAAGGGCTTGTTGGGTTCCTGTGAACAAATCAGTCTATTCATGTGCCCAAATTCCTTGAAGTTGAGATGGAGATCTGTAGAGGGGGTGCAAAACAGCAGTTTTGATTCACACTGCGGGGGGAAGGAAGCCAGCCTGGGCAGCGGGGAACACAAGAGGAGTGGGAGCACAACGCTGAGTGCTGGTCCTGCTCGTCCCCTGCTGAGGAGCAGCTCAACTGACTTATATGCTTCTAAAATATTGACCCCAAAGATGACCCCATCTGAGCTAACTGGCAGCGTTCCCCAGATTGCAAAGTGCAAAGAGCGGTGCAAATAGAGCCTGAACAGGAGCCAGAAGCTAACTTCTCCAGGGCATCCGTCCTGCAGCAAGGCAGGAGCTGCAGATACTTTCCCCATGACAGACTCCGTGTGACATTCAGCACTAGACACCACAGCTTTACCCATGAGCTACACAGCCTTGTGTAAGAAGAAGTTGGAGTTAAATGAAAGCTAGGCTTCATGTTCCCCATCTAGCAATGCTTTTTGACCTATGGTTTTTATGGTCAGGAAAGAAACCTGCCAGTAAATAAGCAGAATTTATAAACCCTGCAAGGGCTCTGATATACTCCCCAGGAGCTGGGGCCCCAAAGGCTTTCAGTGGCATTTATAAGCCTCACTCAGTTGTCAGACTCCTTAGTTCCTTTTATTTCTGCTAAGTTTATAAGCTCTGAAAAAGCGGTCTGCAGCATTTATTAACTACACCGCAAAGCTGAAGCAAAGCAGCTGATCCAAAAGAAACACAATTCTACCTGTACTGCTTAAACGTGGTTCAAATCAAAGTCCTATGTTCTGTTTATTTTATCCTGCCTTCTAATATGCACACATCACCAAACAGATAGACGTGTGTTATTTTAGAAAATAAAATTACACCCATGTTAAAAATCCTGGTAAGTCCCTTAGTTCACTAGGAGGAAACCGAACTGAACATTCAACAAAGCACTAAAGGTGGGAGTTTGTCAAATCCTAAATACTAGTATCTATGTAAACATGTAATTGTGTCCATAAGGAGAAAATAAAATCCAACAAGGTGACTGAAAATAAAATATGCTTTTAAAAATTGTATCATGCATGTTTCAATGCGACTATTATGTTTTAAATAG
The DNA here is from genome assembly GCF_949628215.1 of Phalacrocorax aristotelis. Classification (NCBI taxonomy): domain Eukaryota; kingdom Metazoa; phylum Chordata; class Aves; order Suliformes; family Phalacrocoracidae; genus Phalacrocorax; species Phalacrocorax aristotelis. Next base: position 6,668,040 of record NC_134288.1, on the reverse strand, counting down.
GGTCCTTCAGCTCTGTGAAACACAAAATATTGGAACCCAGGGAACCCAGGGCCAGCAGTTCGGTGAAGAAGTGTTCAGTAGTTTAGTTGTCACAGGGAAGTAGCCTCGGGACAGCAAGATCAGCCACTGGTTATGACATATATAAAATAACTGTGCTCAAATTATAAATCCCAGGGTATTTTAGACTACCTGATATGTCTGCAGTGACGCTGAGGAAAACAGAGCTGTTTCCGCAATGGAATGGACATATAGATTCGCTCCATTTATTGGAGTGTGACAAAAGGATTCCTCCCCCTCACCCTCATTTTAAGAAACATAACAGGTGAAACTGTGCCTACAAGATTAAGCAAAGTTTTAGCATTAAGGATCCCCATCCAAGATTACAGGACTTTTTTTTTTTTTTAATTTCTGACATTTTTTTTTCCTTTCCTTTTTACTTTTCCTCCTAATAGGACAATCTGCTAAATTTTGTGTCCTTCATCACTTCTCCAGAACAGTGGAGCAGATCATATTGGTGAGGGCTGGGCAGTTGTGAGGATGATTTAACATTTGAAGTTTAATTAAACATGCAGATGTGCTTGGACCTCAACTTTTCAACATGGGTGAGAGCTAAAGCCCATGACTTGACTGACCTGTGTTTTCCTCTGTAGGAGCTGCTTAGAGTTCTCAGGTTGGTACCAAGAAGTATGTGAATTTAGCAGAACAAAGGCAAAAGAAGAAGAAACTGCCCAAAAGCTGGGGATTGTATGTGCTGGGAGGAATTATGAAATAACAAGGGTATTTGTAACAGAATTACTAGAAGCGGGAAAAGCACAGAAATAAAAGCAAAGCCCAAGAGGAACAGAAAGCACATGAAATTAGTGGAAAGGAGAACAAAGCCTCATCCTGTGAGACACAGGAGGAGGCCAATTTTAAATAATTATAGTAACAGTTTAACTTTAAAATCAGGATGTATATTTGTCGTGGTTCCTCTGACAGTGCAAGCATCTCCTCCTCCCTTTCTTTGCACAGATTTCCCCAGACAATTCACAGTCCTTCCCTTCCTTTATTTATGTGGCTTCATATTTCACAGCTTTTGTTTACTGTATTCCCATTGTGATTTATGACCAAAGAGAAACATTGCATCCAGGTGATGATCCAGTCCATTATCTCTACCGAGATGCTGACCACTGTCGGGGAGCACAGAGACCTGTTGTACCACATGATGGAGAACAAGCAGACGCAGGGGCTTCCAGGTTATGAAGGAAAAGCACAATTCTTCTGATTTGTACAGTTGGATGCAAAGAAGAAAATATCCTTTCTCCTGTTATTCCTCTCCCCAAATGGGCTTTGATATTAAAAAAATGTGTCTCAGGAGACCAAATATATTCAATGTGCTAACACACAGCTGCCTTAGCTAACATGATCCGTTTCAAATCCATGCTGCAACAGGGTAAATCTCCCTGTCTAGATAGCACCCTTGGCTAGTCCGGAATACTCTAATTGTTCCTTCCAGTTTTCTGCTTTGCCATTAATAAATCAAGATTTCTTTGCCCTGTCCTGCACGTTTACATCCTTTGCAGATTGTTAATACCAAGACAGGGCTGTTAATCTCTTGGTCTCAGGGTGCATCACCCCACTTGCAGACAGAGAGGCTGGGGCACAGATGGGACCGCGCCTCTGGCCGCAGAGCAGAGGATGCACCCCCAGGCCACATTAATTCCCAGAAATGTCCCCATGGGACCTGGTCTGGCCATCCTGCACTGGCAGCAGCCATCGTATCTGGGGGTAGACCCTGGGACAAACCTCAATGCGAGGTGTCCCTCTGCTGTGAGCCCCGTGCTCAGCTCTGTAGCACTGTTGCTGCCTGTGCCCTGCTTCAGCAGTACCTTTGCAAAGGAGTATCTCCTTCTCTGATATTATTGAGGTCTTATTCCCATTGCCTGGATTTCTTATCCAGTTCAGCCCTTCTATCCCTAGCGGTATGTAGAAAAGACTAACGCCCTTGCTTAGTTTTCAGGTCTCTTCCCATCACAGAAGGGCAGGAACAAAGCTTGGCAATGAAAGGCAATTTCTCCTAACCCGGTGGGCGAGAGCAGCGTGGTAAGAGTGCTTTAAAAAAAAAAAATCCAATAACTTCCATATAAATTGTCCAGGAGAGAAAACTTTGTGTTTTTGATACTTGTAGCTGTTTCAGCATTTTTGTGTGGAAGATGAAAAACTTTTGCATTGAGCAAAACACAGATTTATGATCAATAAAGTGAAGTTTAACAGTTTATAGGGGCCATACATTCTTTTTTTTTTTAAACTGATATTAAAAACTATTTTTCCCTGCAAACCACGTGAGAAATCCTCTCCAGTGCCAGTCAGAGTTTCAGCATAGTAAAGCAGCTAGCAGATCATTGTGGATAATCGCTGGACAGGGATTCCTGCAGGACGAGCTGCCACCCAAACCATCCAGCTCTCATCCTCATGGAGTCATGCGCAACAAAACTCCCAGACGCCCATTAAGTGCTGGGTATGGACCTCGAGGTCTGAGGCTGGGTTTGTCTCAAATCTTGTACTTCTGGTGTTTCCCCCTTGCCTTTAGCTCTCACCAGAGGATGCCCACTTCTGAAAACGTTGTGCTTTCCGCATTGACAAAAGTGCCAGCAGTCGTTGCAGGGATGCTTAACACACTAGAAACAGAAAAGACTCTTATTCTCCAAAGAACAGACCACTGCAACTGATCGTTTTATATCTCCTACCAGAAAATCGTGTCCACAAACTGCCTGATAAAAGTTATTTGAACTTAGTTTTTACATTGCACCTAAGATGTAATTTTGAGTATAAAATTATTGAGTATAGAGCCAATTACTCTGCCATTAAAACCAATAAGAAATCTCCCTTGATTAGATTTACTGCAGAGCCAGAGAGGTGAGATAGCGCTTGTTTTATGCCTGTTTCCCTGATTATGCAGTCTCTGGGTTTCCTACATGTGACAGCACGTGGAAGTGCTAGTATTGTCCTTATCTCTTCAACATGTTCCTCTTTGTTGAGGACTATCTCAGCACAAGACCTACAGCAAAAAATAGGAGAGTGTCCACTGCTTGAACAAGGCAGAGATTTCGCTTTTTTTTTTTTTCCCCTCTACAGAGCATCTGATGAAGACAATAAATTTGTCAAGGAGATAAATTGGACTAAATAATCCCCGAGGTCTGCACAAAGGACAGCATCGGGAGCATATTCGCACCGGTCGGGTCCCCTTCTTCCCATGATATGCCTTGAAATTTATCACCCGCTTGTGAGCTTTAACTGCGTAAATCCCCAGTGAATTGATGGGAGAAGAGAACCTTGCTGAGGTTTATATGGTGGGTCTTAAACCCTTAAAAGCTGGCGGCAGCGCGCATTCCCCATAAAGCCGTGCCTTTGGTAATTTACACACAGCGAGCTCTGCCACGTTTCCTCTGTGGAAAATTGGGTTGAAATAAGTGGGAGCTCAGAGCTGAGCAGTGGCACCTGAGAATGCCGACAGTGTGCCGTGATTTCTGTGGAGTATACAGCCATTTCCACTTGATTAAATAAACTTGATTCTTGGAAGATCTGAAAAGTGGCTTTTAGAGAGTTCTTTCTAAAAGCTTGCAAGTTTTTCCATTACTTCTGAAGAGAAATTTACAGTCAGAAAATTAAAGGATCCACAAAGCGATATTTTCTGAAGCAAATACTGACATTATGAGCGTCTTAAGCACTTGCGCTGCATCTGTGCTAAACTGCATCTCCTGAGTGACAAAGCCGCCTCCTGCTAAAAGCAACTGTTATAAAATTATGACTAGCGCATATATAATGTTTGTGTTTAACAAGACGACAGAAATGCCACCTTAGTAAAAACTGATTATGGTTACAGCTGAACAATTCACATCATGCAAGATTTATAATATTAAGGTTATGCAATCATCTAATCGGAGAGACAAGCCTTGAGTAATAATATGAAATGCATGTACTTCAATCTGCAACAGTAGATTCATTGCTGTTTCCTTATTAGCTCATGCTAGCGTTAGGGCTGCATTATCCATTTTGCCATAGTCTAATTCAGCATTTCCATCTGAAAACATATGCACAATAAGTGATCTATGCCAAACAATGAAATGGAGACAAAGCCATTTGAGTGACTTCACGGCTATAAAAATATACATAATCTGTATGTCTTTCGGCAATTCTCAATACTTTAATACTACATTTCTCTGCATGAAAAGTTTTCCCCAAATAAAGAAAAAGATAGAAATTGCACCTTTTTTTTTCTCTGGAGAACAATATTATGGTGGCTGTACCAGAGCAGGAATCCAGCCCGTGAATTTCTCATCCTGCAGGTGGGACATCAGATCATCTTATCAGTGCTGTACCAACTGCCTGGGAAGCGCCAGGTGTAACTTAGGATAGCAGAGAATGACTTGAAACTTGTATCTTCCAGCCCAGATGAAATTGTTGATATTTAAACTGAAAAGGAATCTCTGTTGTTTCTTAGAAGCGAAACATTTCAGATATTTTATAAAGGTCAGAAATGATAATCTAACCAAAATTATCAGTACATATATGTGTAGCAATATATATGTATATAAAAACTCTAATTGTTTAATTATTGTACAGAGAAGTCAGCGCACTGCAGGTTGAAAATATGCTATTTCGGGGGCTGGTGAGTTCAGACATCGTATTTCAAAGGCACATATTATAAAAGTTGACAAGTGTTTATAAAGCAATAATCAAACTAATTGACTGAGATCTCTGATTAAAATGAGACTTTTCATGCAAAGCTCAGACCGAGCTTTCCTCCTATCCGCATGCAGTGGGCTGAGTTTATTTTCTCTACGCTGTGCAGGCTTTGATCCTGCGAGGTATTGGGGTCTCAGGGCATCAGGCAGTTCTGAGAGGACTGGGGACCTTACTGAACCAAAAGCTTCAGGTAATTAGTTGTTTGGATCCAGGTACATGTAGACGGATACATCAGACTTTTGCAACAACCACAGTTCTCAGGAAAAAAAAAAAAATATTTCAAAGGTAAACAGAAGGCATTTGTGTCCTGGAGTCTGATTTATTATACACACTATATATAGCTGTCATTAAATGAGCAGGCTAACATGCAACTATTCATCACAGGGTGGGGGAATGAACAGGCTGTTCTCTGCTTGCCTGGAATTGTTCATATTTCTGAAAACTAAAAGCAGTGTCTAGGAAAGGAAAGAATGCCTGAAATGCCACAAGATATTTGATTTATTCTTTTCAGGCATTACCTCTTTATGTTCTGTGTGCCTGAGAGTATTATTCAAGTCAATCGATCTTAGAAACTGTTTCTAGCAATCCCCATTTCCCCCAAAATTCCCCACTAAAGGGCTTAATCCGACTCCTTTAGTTATTGTCATTAAAATAGACTCAACTAGGTCTGTAATTTTTGTTTTACTTTGAAGGTGCATTTTGATCCAAAGATAGCTGCTTTTCTCCTCATTTGTATTACCAACATTTCAGTTATGAGTCTGCGTACGGTAAACGGCAATATCCTTTTGAATTCCAACTAAAGCAATTCTCAGTTTGTTGTTCAGTTACATGAGAAACAGAAAATAAGTGATGCTGCCTGACTGAAACAGCTCTCTGAGTGTTGATTCAGGGAGATGACTAGAAATATTCAGATTTTTCTTAGCAACAATTAATTCCTGAAGAAAGCCAGGGATAATTTTAATTAATGAATAAATAAAATTATGAATTATTTGTGGATACAAAGAAACACGTGATTTAATGAACTAGAAGAAATTACTTGTAAAACCTAAAAATTGCAATAAAAATCGTTGTTTAAACAGAAAAATGGATTTTAGTTAAACTATACCTTTCCTGACAAGGGTCCCTTGCCACAGATATGTGGTTTTCCTCACCAAAATATGGAATGATTTTGGCTGAAATTAAACAAAATCCTTTGGTTTTCAGAAGAAAAAATGCCGCTCTAGGTTGCAATTTTTTTGGTGGAAATACAATATTTTCCAGGGCTTTTCCTGTGTCCTACTTCCCAGCCCTGGCTGTCAATTCACTTATCATTCAGCTGTGCAATTTAAAAAATATTCTCTCTGTAATGAGGTTGGGACCTGTGCAATCACTGCCAGCAACTTCCCACTTGCATCATTTTTTGCAGGTAAAAAGTTGCTAGCAGGGTTTGTACAGTTGCAGGGACAGGGGGGGACCCCCCACCCTACGGCAGCAGGGCAGGACCATGGGCCAGCGGGTCCCTCCATGGACCTCGCTCCATCCCAGCGTCTGCAGCAGAGCCCTGGAGCAGCACAGCCAGCTCCGCGCAAGGGGCCATGCTGATGGGGAAACGTGCCCTTTCTAGGCAGGTTTCTCCCAAAAAAGGAGAGTTTTCAGAGCCACCCAGCCAGTGAAGGGATGGGGTGCATTTATCTCCAAGCACTGGTCAGCCCCACTAATGATTAACTCTGATCTTTCCTGCCAGCTCTTTTCTAAACCCACCCTCGGCTGTTAAGGCTTTGGGGCTTTTTTGTCTTTCCCAGCTTGGGCAAGGCAAGGAGGAGGCAAGGGGAACAAGGAAACCCTCTGCCAAAAGACAAAGTCGACACAAGGAACGCCATCCCCTGGCAGAGGAGATGAAAGGGCGCTGTTATTTGACAATAAGGGTGTGTGGGTGTCTCTCATCAAACCCACTGATGCCCAGTGCTGAGCTGCACGAAATACCGGGGAGGGGGGGCTCGGCAAAGATAAAAGCAGCCATGGCCCCGAGGGCCCTGCTTTCTGGTCTGGTGCCGTGTCCAATGAATTAAATGTAGGTGAGGCACAGACAGAAATACGTTCCCGCACTGCTGCGCTGAGTTGCTGCTCTTCTTTTCTCCTTCCCCCTGTAGTCACCAGGAGAGGAAAGAGGGTCTCAGGCATCCACTGGCATCGGCTCTGGCCGCTCCACCCAAACCTTTCCAACATCCCAGATGTGCCCTTCAAAGAGGAATTTCTGCTGTGCCTTCTTTAAAATAAAGAAAAATTTAAATTGGTGCTTCTTGGCAGTGCAACTCCTTCGTTTTGCTACGGTTTCACTGAATGACTTAAAACACAGACTTGGACACCCTAGCCTACATAGGCAAGAATGCTTGTACGTGGGGGAAGGTGAGGCACCTAGATTTAACTGCAGTTAGGACCTTTCCTGCAGCTTCACAGGCATTTCCTGGCTGTACGTGCACACACATAGACACAATCACATCCCAGAAACAGCATCAGAGGATGAAGCCACGCCGGAATTGCTTATGTATGTGCAACAAAAATTCAAACAAAAAATCAAGGTGTTTTGTGTGGGGAAGAAAAGGTCGGGGTGCTGACTAACAGACTGTTTTAGGACAAAACTGATGCCATTATGAGTGGGTTTCACCCTCCCCTATTGTATTCACTGCTTTCACCCACCCCCACCTAAATACAAAATAACCTGCAATCCAATTAGTGCTGAGTGTGTATGAAGCAATCACATTTACTAAACAGAGCTGGTAGGTTTTAAAAAATAGAGTCTTGTCCATGACCTTTTCTTGTTTTTGTTGGATGCAATCTGAAATTCTGTTCTTTTAATTTTCACTTGCAGTTTAATTAGTCAGTTGTTTTACCATAGCCTACCTGCTCGTAGGCATGTACGGGAACGCACACACGCACGGTGCTTTCGCACAATTTCTCTGCTGTCCCCAGCAGCTGCCGTACTGAACTTCTTTCACTCTCACCCTCAGCAGATTAACGATGACAGAATCAGTGTGTACGTGCGTAAATAAGATGCCCTGGTAACAAATCAGGAACACAGAGAGGGATTTGTGCCTTTTAAATGGGTATGGGACAGTAGCATGTAGGGTTTTTTCCAGCTTCGGTTCTGATTTGCTCTTCTTCCACAGCCATCACTTCATTTCATTGGAGGAGGTGACATAGAAAGCTCTCTACTCACTGTACAAAGAGGAATGATCCCCTCTGAGCCCTCTTTTTAATTCTTTGAGAGTAGACAAAGCAGAAAAAACCCGACAGAAGCAGCATGAACAATAAACTACGTTTTCTAGAATCAATGATGAAAAACAGGAAGTTTTTGGCTGGGGTGAGGGGCAGAGGAAGAGGGCTTTGGAGGGGGGCCAGAGAGGGGATTTTGTCTGGAATCTTTAAGAAATGGAAAACAGAATTAAATATCAGCTCCTAACGTACTGGGTCCAGTGGTTAAATCCATCATGTCTGGGGAATCTTTTATTCTGCCATTTCTAGGAAGCACAAACACATCCTGAATGCAGGCAGGTCACGAAGAGCCCCAGTGAGCACCCAAGTGCTTTCGTTGCTCCATATCCTCATCACACCAATACTGGTGTGAGACTCACAACGTTCCCTGCGCATACCTTACATGTCAGAAAAGAGGGGTGGAAGGAGAAATGACAGTGACACTGAGGAACTGAGTGGCAGTCTACTAGACTTGCATCCACATTCTCCACATTCGGGGAAAGTAACTGGCATTCAGGGAAGCTTCTAGGTGAAAAATTAGGACACCTCTGAGTGAATGATTCAAAGAATTCTTTGTGGAGCACCAAGTAAGACTGAAGCCCTAAATGTCCTGCTTGCTTTCCCACTCTCTTGAATAACAGTGTAGTTCCAGGTTATGCTGCTTCTGGTGGCAAAAGTAGCATAAGAAATTCTCACCTTCTTCTCATTCCCCCGTCTCTCAGATTGCCTCTCCTTTCATCTGCCCAGGTTAAAAATAACTCCCTCCCACTCACAAAAACACACCAGGCAGAGGTCGGCAACACTTGCTGAAACTGGCTCCTGTACCAGAGGCAGCATGGCACAGACCTGCGGGCTCCTCACCTCACATCGCCCTAGTGCCAGACTGCCCTTAGCACCCAAAATGCACCTGAGGTGGCTTTGAAGTTTTCCTACCGCTGACTGACTGCAGCGCTGCCCTCGCTTTGGATTTGTGAGCGAGGGAAGGACGCAGAACCAGGTTCAAGAGTTGGTGGCTTCATTTCCATATGAGAGGCCAAAATAAGCAAATAAAAACTGCCACACAAAACGAACCAGAATTGGAATTGGCTAAACACTTCCCCATGAAAGGGATTTTAGAAGTGACTCTTGAACTCTTCAGTGGAAAGACAGATTCATTTTCAATGGAGTTTGATCTTGCTCTTCAGCTTCATTTGTAAGACCAATTACAGAGCATTTTGTACAACAATTACGGGCATTAAAGCCACTCTGTTCCATTTGATGAATTTTAATAGTAATTGAACAGAAGAACCCATCAACTGGAAGATTGTCCAATCAAGTATGCTCACACACTGAACTGTAATTTCCACTCCACAAACGTGTAATGCCATTTGAAAGTACCAAAATGTCCTCTCCCCACCAACACCCAAGCAGATTCTTAAGGATTTGCTCCAAACCAACTTTATTCCTTGAGGTTTTAAGTACACAGAAAACATATTGACCATGATCCTGTGGTAATTCCTGTGTACAACTTTGTCCTGCGAAGCTCCCTGGAACGCGTTCTTGGATGGGGCATTCGCAGAGTCCTGGTGACCACAAGTGTTTGTGGGAAGTGCCCTACAAATTACCCTACAAATGCCCCTCTTTGTGAAGAAAGGCATTTTTGGAGGATGCCCTCCCAGGGACTTTGTAAGAGATTGTAAGAGCTGGGTGGCTGCTTCGTGTCATTGTACACCATGGACTCTGGAGCTGGTATTTACATGTGAGCTCAGTTCAGCTTACTCCCTTGCAAAGAAAGAATGTGCAGAATGGTGGGTTGAAGAAATATGGGCCTGAAACAGATAATTTGGTTAGGAAGACAGGCCCCTCATAGCCACCGAAGAATAGATATTTGGGCTAGAAGAGTCCAGATATATCCCTTTCACATGGTTGACACAAGCCCTAAAGAGTCTATAACTTATGTTATGAATCCAAAAGCCACAAAAGCAATGCAGTATGGTGGGGCAAAGAAGAGATCAAAGGCATCACCGGTGTCCTGGGTCTCTGACTAATGCTAAAGCATTTCTTACTCTTCGTCATGAACATTTTGTTGTTATTTTTTTCCTACTAAACTTGCTCTCTCTGCCTGGGGTTGGCCCCTGCCGTACTGAAAATTCCTCGAGGGAAGTTGTATTCTTCATTGGATTTGCTGGAAATTAGAAGAACAAAAGAACTATTTTGATGAACTTGCTCTCAATGGGATTTCCAAGTTAGCTTGGGAAACAAAAAGAGATTGCTATAGTTTAGATCAGTGGGAGATAAGCATCCAACTGTCAGAGCCTTCCTTTGAAGTGGATTTCCCCTTGCCAGTGGTTGCTACAGCTTTAAGTTCAATTTAAAGACAAAAGATGAAGTCTTGGCCTTACTGAAGTCAATAAGAGTTCTATCACTGACAACTCAGAGGCCAGGATTTCACCCAAGATGTTTGTACAGGCACTAACTTTAGCATCTGTTGAGAGCCACATGAAATATTTATGTTGAAGAAACTGTATTGTTTTCTTGTATCTCATTCTGAACACAAAAATGACCCCATCTCACTGGAAAATCACCACGCTTCTCTGAAAAGGGTATAGTTTCAGTTGAGCTATGCCTTATCCCAGTGTGATCAAATTAAGATTTACAAAGTGTGATTTAAAAACAGTCACTACAAATTTTCTTTGTGGGACATATCTAATTTTTTCCTGTTAGTTTTCATTTTGGTTTAAAACAGGGAAAAAATGAACAGTGGGAGTTTCCCTATAAATGAGAAGATATATTTCCTCCCAAACTAAAATTCCAAACCATGGTTCCTATATTTAAAAATATTTGAAAAATCCTCCCTTTGAAAACCCAGGAATGCAGCTTCTTCTGAAAGTACTGAAGGTTACATATTTCTGTACGTTGTGCAAGTCAATTAATTAATGGGTACAAAGTTCTACATAAAAAGCCAAGTGTTATTAAAAGATCTGCAGAGGACCTCAGTCTAGTAAAAAACCTATCCAAGCTTCTGAAATGTGGGCAAACACAAATCTGGCATAAATCAATTTTTTTCAAAGCTCCTTCCCCTCTTTCCTCCCAAATGGAGACAAGATCCATACAAGTGAGATCTGGGGAGAGGAGAAAGGTGGTAGGGGCTGGGGGCAGATAAATGGGGGAATACTCACAGGGATTCGTTTGAAATAAAGCATGCAAATAAAAGGCCAGAGATTTTTTTCCCCCACTTGTCGTTGGTCCCCTCCCCCTTTCAAATATCTTCTCTTATTTGTTTCATTTTATGCATTTTAGCTTTTCAGTCACCGGCTGCTGCAATGAGTTTTTTCACCCTTCACACACCATTACATACTGCCTGCCTTTTTTTGACCACACTCTGTGTTGTAATAATAATAATAAAAAACTGGGCCTGATTTTAATTTGTGTAATGTTTTTGTTAAAAAAAATAAAAACTCAACAGCCTAATTAGGAAACCCGTTAAATGGCTGCAATTCAAATATAATTCTATTAAATTCTCCCTGTAAAGTTAATGTTACAGACTTTTTAACAGATGTTTTAATTAGACATTGTTATTAAAAGGAATACTGTAGAAATTAAAAGCAGGCCCTAAATGTGTTAACAAAGACACTTTTCTTGCGTGGCGTCGATGGTGGCAGAAACATTAGCAAAGAGATTTTGGTAGCAGGTCATGAAAAAAAATGTGTTAAAGGAAACAAAATGCGCTAAGAGATATGCATTGCTCAGCTACTATGCAATAGGGGCTCATTTCACATCCAGCACCACCTCGGGCCATCGCCTGAGCTGGAAAGGAGGTGGACAAGATGCTTCAGCACAGTGCTAATGGTACCACATGAGGAGCACCGTTACCCGCACAGGCACTAATTGGGAAGAGGGATTTGGTTGCAAGACGCTTGCAGCTTCAAGGATTTCCAGGAAGGCATCAGTGTTGCCAGTTTTTGAGGTTTCATCTGCTGCCTCTGTGTTTTGGGTTGCTTTCTAACTATGACTTGTAATCAAACAGCCACCTAGGGATTGCATTTTTGCAAGATGGGTTTGCTCTGAGCCCTTCTGACTGCAGAGGCCGGCTGGGAAATGCATGTGCAGCAGGCTTGGAAATGCGAGAATAAAAAGACCCCACAACTGTATTTTTGGGGAAGAATGTTTAAGCAAAATCCATGATATTTTGGGCCCTGAAGAGACAGTTTCTGAGATTTATAATAAATACTAGGACCAACTTGCAGGCGAAAAAGGTGACAAACTGGTCAGGCTTCACAAGGCCTCCTCTGCTGGGGATTGTGAGGTGTGCAAGCATGGCAGGTCTCCACTTCTGCTGTGCCAGGCCACCAAGGACCCTCCCCAAGTCCAACAAGAGCAGCCTGTTACTTCATCTAACACTAATGGCTGCTGCAAGGCAGTGTCATTTCGTGGGACTGCAGCAGTAATCTGGCCATCAATCCTCCCTGGGTGCCATTGTCTACTAGCCTGAGCCCTTCCAGAGGGTGATTCAAAGCAGAAATCAGTAGACTCGATCAGCAAGGAAGCATAGGCAAAATGTAGACAGTTGCATGCCTTGTGTTGGGTGCTGTGAATACTTACATTAGTCTAGAGATAAGAAGTTTGGAGCACAGGAAAAAGGGAGGGCATACGGTCCTCAGGAGGCTGCTTGACCCGATGTCTCTGTTCCAAAGCAAGATCAGCTCTACCTAACACATCCTAATAAACATGCACCAAACCAGCTCTCTGATACCACTTCACCTACAGGCTATTTCTGATGTATTTATCTAGTTATTGCTAGACCATAGCTCCTTTTCCTGTAGGTACCTCCCGCTCTTCATCTTCGCAGCTCTTGAAGGAGTTGTGGAGAGCAGTTAGCACTGGAGAAGAAACAACTTTTGCAAAGTTTTTCACAGGGACTTTGCTTTTGTTCCTCTTTGTTTATTCACATGGGAATATAAACTGCATTTCTTTTTAAGAAAGAAATAAAGAGGTGAGGTGAGAAAATGAGATGAGAAAGCAGGAAAATGAGATGAAGAAAAAAGTGATGAGAAAAATGAGATGACATAAAACGGTTTCTCTCAATGTAGTGGAAAAATACACATCCCAGGGTGCAGTTTCTTGCAGAAGGTCAGCTTCGTGCTGCCCAGCACCTGTGAAATGGTAAGAGGGTTAAACCTCAGCTCTTCTAAGCAGTTTGGTGAATAACGCAAGGTGCAAGTGATGGGCTATACTGACATACAAGTTTACAATGTCATCAAGGGCTTTAGGGCATCATAGCCCTAAAGACAGACCCTGGCTATGATGTCACCACCAACCCAAGGTTTTTAGAAGGAGAAACTTCTTACTAGCTGAACAGATGGATCTGACATTCTAAGGGTTTCTTTTCCCCCCAGCCCTTTCACCTGTTTTCTGATAGATAATGCTGGCATTGCATCTATGAGTTAGAAAATGACAGCTGTTCCTATCAGCAATAGATGTGCTCTTTGGAGCACATGGTACATGAGAAGAGAAAGCTGCTGAAGCTTTGTGGGGTTGGCCAAGAAGAGAGAAAAGCTCCAGAGGAGAAATCTCTGAGAACTTCAGAGCAGGTTCATGCTGATCTGGTAATTAGCATTCGGCAGTGGGGTGGCGATGCAGACAGGTAGATGAGCTGGCAAAGATCCATGAGAGAGGATAAACAATTCAAAGTGATCTAAACCCTCTGATTTCTTCTCTCAGTGAGAACAACAACTTCCTCCTAAAACACTAGGAGAAAATCTGATAATCACAGCTCTGAACATTTTGTCCCTGTCATCAAAATCTCTGTTATTGCCCACTCTGGGAAGAAGAATATGAGCCTAGAGAGAAAAGACGCCTGGAAAATCATGTTAAGGTGATGTTATCATTGATATTAGCAAAAAGTGTCAACTCTTGTTCCTTCTTCTATCCATAGATTTCATTCTTTCAGCGACATCTACCTATTTATAGACTGGAGAGAGGCCAGACCCAGAGCTGGACGTCCTCAGAGCCTGGAGGTGTCTGAACCTGGTTGGTGATACCTGTCAGTGATTCCTGCCAGCATCTCTGCCAGCATCTGCACAACTGGTGGTTTGCACAATCTCACTCTCATAGGTTTTCAAGGTTTGTTTGCAATTTATTCTTCATTACCCCTTCCCTTTAGAGGCCTTTGGCTTAAAAGCAGTGCAGTAACCAAATTAATGCAGATATTCAAATTTTAATGACCACCTGAGTCAAGCAAACTGGAAAATCATTCCTATGTGGCCATAAGGGTAAAAGAGAGAGGGGTAAAACCCCACCAACAGAGACAACTGGCTAATTAACTGATGTGAAACCAATGTAAAAAACCAGAACCTAGAAAACAAATGAAATCCTGTACAGCAATTATTTCTAAAAAGGTAATGTTTTCCCAATTAAAGCCATTCTAAGAACTTTAGTTAATTATGTAGGTTTTCTTCTCTCTCTCTCTCTGCACACACACACACTCCCCCCACCCCTGCGCCTCTCTCTCTCTTTCTCTTTTATTAAAGTCCATCAGGGCTCATGATGTGTGGGAAAAGTGCTAACATTTGCAAATTGCTGGTTTATGATAAATGAATTGTGGAAACTCAGCCCCTTGGTTGGGGCCCGGCTAGATTGCAAAGCACCAGCATCTCCGGCTGCTGCAGCCCTGACCCTGACTTTACACCCATTGATCACAACTGGTGCATAGCCATGACCACCAAATGCATACATTGTAGCTGGGGGACTTGCTTTTCCCATAGTATTTCATCATCGTTCCACATCGCAAGCGCCATAGTAACCTTTGGCATGCCGTCCTGTAAGACTAATACCTGCAGGAGATTTCCTCTTGCCCCAGTAATCACTGCTTCAACTGCTCCATCTTTAAAAAACCCTTAGTCATTAACCCAGTTTTGATTTTCAAAAAATACCCATTGATTTCAATAGTGCCAGCAAGAGAAAGAAGGGCCGAGCATGTTGGAAAATCAAGCCCTAAATAATTCTGACATCTTTCCAGCTATACCTTTGGTTTCCCTTAACACTTCCGTTTCAGACAGAAATTTAGAGCATCGTTTCTGGATGTTAATCCCAGCAGTAGGTAAGCAAGAAAGTAGGATGCGGCAAGAAAGAGAAAAGTACCTTTAAGGATGTCACGGGAGTGACACGTGTGCTTCTGCAATTGCTCTTGGTTATCACTGCGTGCTTGGAGTGCAGGAGCGCTCCCACAACACAAAGCATAATCATGCTCGGGATTGCACAAACACGTAAGGGAAACCCTCTGCCCCGCGTGAGGGAGATGTGCAAAGTCAGTGAGGGAAGCGTGAGACACATTGCAGCCTTGTGCCAAGCAAGGCTAGTAAAGTGCAGGAGGTGCTGGTGACTATCTTGGCTGGCACTGGCAAATGGGGTGCTACCTCCATGCGACGTTGCAGAGCGAGTTTTTTATTGGCTTTAGGGACTATTTATGGTTTCACGGAAAACATAACTGAAAGGAACGCGGAGCTGGGCAGCTGCACGTCAGCTGAGATTCCTGCACAGGGAAATTGTTTCCATTCACACTTCTGGGTCTGCAGGCAGGTCCTGATCCTGCTTTAATGAAAACAATTCCTCGAAAGTCAAGTGCATTTTTCTGACTGGCCCATGGATGTGCTATTTTCTCTGCAGAGTGTGACAGATAATGCTGACCATATGTAAGAAAGTGTACACACGTGTGTCAGCTCATCCACACGCGCGCACACACAGAGTCAAGGGAGAGGCCCTCAGACTTAACATCAGATGAAGGAGTCTGGGTAAGAGATGATAGTGTCCCAAAGAGACACAGAGTAATGAAGTTATAGAGAGCTGGGAAATGTTGGTATTACTTTATTATAGTGTATTGAAGAGAGCTTGTGAGGTAGTGCTCTAAGGGTTGTATTCAATAAAAAAATAATACCTCTGGTTCCCACACATGGCTACTGAAGTACCAAAAAATCAATTTTAGTCATTGAATTGGGCCCTAAGGTGCAGCAAAATGCGCAAGATTCACAGTAGTGCAGTAAGGAAAGATGTACGGTCTCTAGCCGAGGAACATTTCCCTGTTTCACTTCTAGTTTTGATCCACACAGCAGCAGGACTGATGGAGCAACCCTCAGGCACCCCAGAGAGTGCCCATGGATCCCGCTGGCCCCCCAGCCTCATGGGAAAGCTTTCTGCTTTCTCCCCTGTACTAGAACTCACTCAAAACTGACGAATCCGGTGCAAAACCACCAGTGTGTGTGCAAAGCGCAAGCCATGATGTACTTTGGGAGGCTGCAAAGGCAGATCAGCAAAAACACTTGTGAAAGCACCAGTAGTTTTAGCTCAGTTTGGGGAGATAACACCTTAAACACATCTTTGACCAACACGGAAACGGAGATGCATCCACAGAGAGACCATCCCTGTATGCTTCAGATGTGAATAATGTGAGGGGGTTGGAAACTGGTTTCGAAATCAAATCTGAACAGAAAGGTGAGAAGTGTCTGAAGAGAGAAAGGCTGGAAAATGCCTGCCAGAACTGGCTGGCATTTTCCAGGCAGCTTGGTCGTGAATTCAGTGTCTGTGTCAGTTCTCTCTTGTCTTTATTAGTGCTCTGAAGCACAGCGTCTGAAGCAAAAGTTATTGAATTTTCACTAAACCCTTCCTACATGCAAAAGCTTTTTCTACTTTAATGTTCAAAAAGGTCCAAGTTGCAGCCACCATCTCTACCATGTGCCCATATCTTTTCTCATTATAGGCTGAGGTCCAAAACCAATACGAATTAAACAAATATCCCACTGAGAGCTGTACTTTTGAAAACGGCCTTATTGCAGTGCAGATGTGCGCTATCTAAAACCAGCTTAAACATTTTATTTTTTTATATATATATTTAAATTAAGAAAATAAAATAAAAACTAAATATTATCCTGGAAGGAAGTGTATGCACTGGTGGATGTTTGATTTTCATTTTTCTCCCAGCATGCTCTGTCCTTTCATCCTATAATGGTTCTTCTCTACTAATCCTTCTCAAAACCCACAGGTAGAGATGCTTATTGATAGAAGGCCAACGTGTATCTCAGTTTACAAAGGCATATTAAGGGATACAAGTAACATATTTCTCTTGATGTCTTCTTATTAATGCAATTCCACTCAGAACATTTTGGCATAAGAGGCATTGCCAGATGGAAGATAAAACTTCACTTTTATGGGTATTTTGAGGAAGAAAACATTTGGTTTGCATCAGTTCTAAATGAATAATATTTATTGCCCTAATGATTTGTATTTTATAAGCAGGATAACAAAAAGCACTGTCAATTACTTAGTATTTTAACACGGTTTAAGAAAAAAAAAGGGCATGATAACATCAAGTCATTTAAAATGATCAAGTGCTTTTAAAGCTGAACTGTAATAATCCAAAGTGATGGGTTGTTTACATAATAAAAATAAATAAATACTGACCACAGCTTGGCTGTATTTAAAGATTCTGTCATTTGTTACAACAAATCGCAGCTCACAGCATGCTTTGGGGAACCCAGTGTGTTACAGTTACATACACATCAAACAGCCGCATTCGGGGCCCAGCACACACCGTGGTGGAGGGACGGGGAGTTTTGGGGCTGCTCCTGGGTGGGTTTGGGGAGAAGTGCAGTGAATTCTGCAAGTCTTATTTTCCCAGGACATCAGCAGGTCTCCTGAGGTTGGTAAGGCTGATTCTGTGCTTACAAGGGATGGTCTTCCTCTGATCTTTACCCATGAATAATTTGATTACGTTCATCTCTCCCCTTTACTGAAGATAATAAAATTCCGTATTTTTTCTTATTTCACTGGTTTTCCTTGTGCTGCTGATTATTTTTCTATTTAATGCTTTTGCAGGCATAAGGTCTACAAAAAACATTCAGCGGACCCAAACGTGTGGCCTTTCTCCTGCAGCAGAGCCACCTCCTCCCCACGTCCAGGGCCTGCGTGGAGCTCAGGGCTCCCAGCGCCAGGCTCACCTCACTTTGATTTGAGCAAAACGGTGTGCATTTTTCAATGCTAGTCCTCTCCTGGAAGAATACACAGTGGAAATAGTCTAAAAATTAAGGCCAAGGAAATAAAAATGTTATTAACCTTTCAAAGGAAGGTAAGGAGAAATAAATTAAGTTGATTTCAGATAAACTCCTCCTTTAGCACCTGAGCATGTCAGTCTTTGGCTGATGCCTGAGAGGGTTTGAAGTCAGGCTCTTCAGCGGTGATGCCCAGCGTGACTGTGACCTGGCCTGTGTCAGACAGGACCTGCTGAAGGGTTTGCAGTGACACCAGTGGTGGCAGCACTGGGCAGGACTAGCTTTCTGAGGCTGGTTCTGCACTGCAAAGGGAGTGTCCAGACTGCAGAGAGACTTTGGAAGAAGGGTCTATATTATTTTTCTTTCTTCTCTTTTCTTGTATAACTTGAGCCCTCTCTAGACCTTTGCAATCACACCCATTACCAGTAATAACCAGATTTACAAATTTTCAGTACTTGGGACGCTGCTGAGGACGGCAAAAACTCCATCTTTGTAAAGGACTCAGCGTGCTTTGAGACACCTTGAGAGAACTTTTGAATCAGCTTTGAATCAGAATTAGAGCAAGGCTTTAGCAAGTTAATGAGGAAAAACATTATCTTCATCTGGCCTGTGGTGATATAAGTACTTCCAATCATGTTCACATCGACGACAATCCCTTGACATTTGTTGCCTGGCTTTGTGGAATCAACACGTCAAAGGACCGACCTCTCCTGTCTTGGTGAGATGGTGCCAGGAGACAGTGGATGAGGGAGTTGCAAAGCTTGGCGTATTTTACATGTAAGCATGAAAAATATTTTTCATGCTCCTCAGGTAAGATTTCAGAGGTGTAGTTGGTTCTGCTGGAAGTTTTCTATGTCTGGCCACGTAGATGGACACTTGGCTTGCCATTGAGGCAACTGCTTTTTCCCATTCTTTTCTGATCAAGACCTAAGAGCTAGATGACGTTTCCCATTTTGGAGACTGGAGGGAAGGCGAAAGGAGACCTTGAACACTGGCTGTGCTAAGGTTCTGTTGAAATAACACCAGATTTACTCTGACATATTTCATGGGACTTAATATTGATTTTCAAATAATCTGGAATGCTGTTTTTATAAACAATTATTGGCAAGGGGAGGTGTTGTTTTTGGACGCTCTTGTATGTACAGTAAGGCTTTATTTCTTCTTGTTTTGAAGTCTTTTAAAAAATGCTGTTCAGGAAACATCTGCTGTCAATTAAGGACTAACACATTAAGGCATATTAAAGTGCACTCTTATTAGTGTTTCAGCAATAAAAAGAAAGGTTTTCTATTTGAATCATATGTTCTTTAACACATCTGCCAACCATCTGAAACTTGCAAATGTTCCTCCGTAAAAACATCTTCATAACTCTGTAAAAACTCAGTAATACATAGCACTCTGTTAAAAAAACAAAACAAAACAAAACAGAAACCCGAACCACTGATGCATTGAGTTCAGGTAATTCTCAAAGATGTTATGGAATGGATACTGCTAGTTTTAGGTAAGGACAGTGAGCACAGATACTCTGTCCAGTCAGTCCTATTGAACCCTCTAAGCAGAGCTGATTGGAAAAGCAAACTTTCATTTTTATGAAAACAGAAAAGCAGAAAACTCTTCCATGGAAAAATCAGACTTTTCAGCAAAAAATAATATAACAAAGCGTTCGGGTTGAAAAAAAAAGTATTTGATTTGGAAAGGGGTTGTTGTGTATTAGGCAAACAACAGTTTCAATGCATTAAAGTCTTCTGCTCTGTTCAGACTACATTTCCCATGACACACTGTGGTCTCTTGTTTAGCAAAGTTGTTGCATCCTGTAAGACCTCGGTCAGATACATAATGCATATATAGGTCACAAGGGATCATCCTTACTTACATCCTTACAACTCCTGTGATTTCTAATTGTAAAATATCCCAAGCTCCAGAAAGGTGCAGGAGACTTCAAAGCTGAAGCCACTTAGTAAAAATGTTTGAAAGGAAAGGTTGGACTAGATGATCCCTGAGGTCCCTTCCAACCTAAGATTCTGTGATTCTGTAATAATACATCAACACAAACACTATATTTTTTTACCAGCAGAACCATCCAGATGACTCAGTTACGTGAGAGCACAGGTAGACGTGGTACTAGATACTGGTGTTTAGGTGCCCAACTGTCTCTGAATCAGCTTACTATAAATGAGGATGACAGGGTAGACCAAGAGCACGT
This sequence comes from Phalacrocorax aristotelis, assembly GCF_949628215.1. Classification (NCBI taxonomy): domain Eukaryota; kingdom Metazoa; phylum Chordata; class Aves; order Suliformes; family Phalacrocoracidae; genus Phalacrocorax; species Phalacrocorax aristotelis. The sequence continues at coordinate 6,647,865 of NC_134288.1, read as the reverse complement.
CATCTTCATCAGCCCTGCTGGATAAAAATGAAGGCCACCTCTAGGAAGCTCTAAGTTATGTTCTTGACATTGGGACATGGTGTGATCCTGACATGTGGGATCCTGACGCAGGGACATGATGGGAATCGTGCAACACGGGGTCTGCTAACCTTTTGGCCATTCCCCAGTGAAAAGAAGGCACCAGCAAGGTTTGGCGGCAGCATGGCCAGAGGAAAAGCCAGGCCTTGGCCCTTGCAGGCAGATAATTGTCCCCTTATGCTGCTGAAGTTACTACTGTTGGCACCTCCAACCAGGACTGTGTACACAGACCAACGAACCGAGTACCTGAATAGCATTGTTTGAAGAGACTCCTTGTTCCATCAAATACAATTTATGCCTGATTATCTTTAAAATTCCTTTAGAAAAAGTTAATCTGACCTTAAAGAGGGTGGGAGAGAATGAAAACCTGCCTGGGGAAAATATCAAGCATTTTTATTGCTTTCCTTCTGTTAGGAAATGGTTTAAACACAGATCCTAAAGCTGGGGAACGACTAAAGTAGCTCTTCCATAGCTACTTTATTAATTTTCTTACTGATACCTTGGAAGTGATCGTTACTGCATGGGTCAAAGCACCAGCCAATAAGCAAAGGAGATTTCCTATTTCTGCATTTTTAAGGAGCTAGGAGCTGTTGTAACAGGATGATGCAGCATCTGATGTTCAGTGATGGATACATATGTTGGCTAAACAACAGAAATATGCCTAATTAGATGCTGTTTGAGACTGACCTGCTTCTGTGACTCTGACATGCAGATCTTCTCACTGAAGGATGATACGGTTCTTCCCTAGAAAATCACAAATCAAAGCTTGATCATGCTGGCTTCTAACAACAAAGGGATTGTTTATATTTTCCAGAGCTGCGGGGGGAAGTTTGCTGGAGGTTCAAACTACAGAGGGGAAAAAAGGAAATGTAACTTTCATTCAGAGCTCACACACTAAATGCCATTTGCCCACTGGGCTTGCTCTTCATGGGGAGCTGCAAATTGCCCGTTCAGCTGCCAAGCAGAAAACATACCTAAAGACAATTGCAAAAAAACTACTGCGCTTCTGCGCGGCTGGGAACTATATGCTTACTCAAGCATGGAAAGAGAGTGTGCAGCTAACTTACAGCAGGGGACTTAGAGGTGGGCCAGCTTCAAAGCCTTCTGATCTTTCCACTGGTCCCTGTGGGATTTGGACTCCTGGGCCCTGTTCCTTGCTCTGTTTCTTTCAGAAGTAGTAAGGAAGAGCAGTCAGACCTGAAACTAGGGATGATGGATTCAGAGGGATTGGCTAGGGATTGGATTCAGGCTTGATATTGCTGGTTTTGATGTTAGCAGTGTGATTCTGACAGGAATTCCTCATCCAAAATCAAATAAACTTTTTTCCCAAGCACCATCCCCTCCAGCTAATCTAGATTCTCCCCAGGTGGGTCTGTGGCAGTGCTTGAAAACTATTTTTCTTAAACATCACTCTACTGTCACCTATGCTATAACAGCAATAATTACCCACCTTACCAAGCAGGCATGCAAGATCAGAACACACCATATCCAAAAACATATGGTAAAAAACTAGCATAAATAAACGTAGCATGCTTGTCCCCTCGGGACAGTAGGGTCAAGCTCAGACACACTTCTAGTAAGGGGGATTTAGGATATGAGCCCACTTTGAAAAACTCATTAAGTGGATCAGGAAATATAAAATAAAGTTCTTGATAATGAAAAATGTGGCAAGTGAAAAACTCCAGAAGATGTGCTTAAAATGGTGTTATAAACATAACGGCCTTTGCACATCAGTAGGTTGCCTAGGGATGTGTTGAAGCCCCTGGTGCTGAAGACTAGTGAGAACAGGCTGGACTCTGCTAGGAGTTTAGGTAAAGCTATGACTCTGATTCCGGATTTGGAAATGGATTATATACGAAAGAATAGAAACTGCCAATTGTTTACAAGGAAGGCAGATGAGCAATTTCAGGTACCTCTTTAAGGAACTGAATGCTGTAGATTGCTTTCTGCTTTCTCTTCTACCTCATGGGCACGGGGATTAACTTGGTGGGAAAAGATGCAAAGGGCAGAGCGAGGTTTTTGGCAGCCACCATGAAATCTCAATGTTGTCCTCAAAGCTGGCAGGTGAGAAAACAATTATAGGCTCTTCAGAAAAGTTCAAAGTGAATTTAAAAGGGGTCCCTGAATGGTAAATAACCTGTAAGTGAAAAGGTGTTTTCTGGCTGTAGCACCTAAATCCAATAGAGTTTGAGAGTCTGATACAACTTGGCACATTTGGCTTTGCTTGCTGGAATAGTCAACTTTCAGAAACCACAACAAGAGGCAAAAGCTTCATCACTGAACCTCCTCCTCCTGTAACACAGTGCTTGGGATAAAACATTTGTGACTAAGGTAAAGCACAGTCATGTTCACACAGAAGGGAACAAGGTGTAGATTCAAGAGTCCAGGGCAGATGCTAGCAGGAACAGCAGTGTGAAAAGACGATTCTTCTATGGAGATGAAGTTGTGAAAAATCTAAGTGAGGAAGCTTGGTTTCCAGACCCAGCTCTGCCACGTACTTCTTGTGTGATCTTGAACAACTCATGAAGCTCAGACCCCCACTGTTTAAGTCCTTAACTCCTTTTTGATCTTCAAGGATGGAGGTGCTCGATTGCACACTACCAGCAAGCCTCAGTTCTGCATCTCAAAAGCAAAGGAAGGTATAACTTCCTTTGGGAGATATTCTACAGAAAAACATGTTACATTGTCTGATGGTTGATGTTGTCTTTTCTAATGGGCTCAGAAAAAACTTCACTCCCTCCCAGAAACAGTGAAGTGACCCACAATGTCGAGTTCTTACGCTGAAAGCTACGATGATGCTCTTCATTTTCAAGGGTTGCAGCCACCACTGCCACTTAACAAACCTTGAAGCCCCTGCTTGGAAGGCTTTGCCAGGAGTAGGTAGTCACTGCAGTATTTCAGCTCTCCTTCAGCTGCCCTGCCAGTGATGAATACTGTTTAATTACAAAAACAGAATTTCTGTCATCTCTGTCAGCGTGGTTTCTATTGGGGAAGATTAAACATCAGCCAAACATTACTGAATTACCTTTTTAAACCTATTATTTCAACGTGATTAACTTCTCTTCTTTTCATTTAGCTGTAAGCAAAATCTTGTTTACAAGGCAAAAAAATGCATTTGCTATAATATCGGCAATAATAATAAAAATGAACATCTCAGGGAAATAATTTATGTGTAAACCAGCATAAAAATGTCATTGATGCATGAGTTTCCTCTTCAATTAATAAAAAGGAGGAAATATTTAAAAACAATTTATCAAGGAAATACATACAGTTCATATATCATGCACTCACAAAGGCTGCACTAGTATCCATTCCACAAATAGCAGTGTGACCTGGACTGTCACGCAGATGCTGGATTCCTTTATGTGACCTATTTTGGACTAGTTGCCTAGGACAAGGCTTTGACTTTGTATCAAGTGAAGATCCTGGGTTAAAATACTGATAAAAGCATATTCTGTTAAACCCGGTAACAATTAGTGCTGATTGGATAACCCAAAATAAACAGAATACAGCTGTCAATGATTCTGGCTTCATTATCTACTTTTCATTGAGGTCGTTGTCATCACCTGTAAACCCAGGAGATCTATTCATACAGAATAAAACATTATCTAATCTGTGTATGACCGAGCTAAGCTTCAAAGTGGTCACAAGTGTAACGTAAATAGGACAAGAGGGTCTTGTAATTATCACTTCAAAACAGTGTTGCCCAGAAAATTAACGAGTTAAAATAAATCCAAAGAGTTAAGGTGGAGTGCGACTGCCCTACTTAGCTCTGCCCAGCAGATCAAGGTTAAGGAGGCCTCTGAACGCATGTTCACTGTTGTCTCCTAATGGTGTCAGAGCATGGCTTTGGCTGTTCCTGCAGTACAAATATTAGGTAATGGAAGTGCATTTATTGAACCAAAATCTATAGAAACACTTACAAACCAGCAAAGGTATTTGGCAGTATTTGACAAGGTATTTATGTGGTATATGGAAATAAGAGAAGTAAAGAAAAATCTGTTTTCTCTTAGTCATTTTTTCTGGGCTACTTACAGTGAGATGCTTTGAGGCAGTCAGCATTGGTTTACTACAAACTTGCACAAAACCCAACGCACCGGGCACGGAGGGTGTCGAGCACCAGAGGATGGGCTGTCTGCTTAAAATAAGAGGCATTGATAAGGCTTCGCAGGACTGAGGCTTTAACATGCAAGTATTTCCATGAGGTTTTGTGGAGGTACTAAACCCCGTGAATGCAAATGCAGAAGTATGAAACTGTTAAAAGGCAATGTCCCTGTTTTCTGTGTCTTGAACTTATGTCCATTTCTACTCTAATTTAATGGCTGTATTTAAGGACCATGCTAATTCCTAAATCACAGATTTTCTCTTCAGGACCCAAGGAGTTGAGGTGGAAAAAAACCCCACATCCTCATAAAATCTCTATATACATGACAGTAACACACTTTAATGTTTCCATTTCTCATAGGATATTTGAATGGGATGTTTCATCTCAACACCAGCTATTCCTGGAACATATACACAAGTGTTGCCTTCTCTGCTTGCAGCTTCTAATTAGCAATTAATAAATAAATGGGTCAGGCTGGAAATGAAAGAGCATCTGTTTTGTCTACCAGAAAGCGTTACGTTTCCCATTCTTCATCTTCGTGAAAATGTATCTCAGTCATACACCATGTAGACCAAAAAGACACTTTGGGCAGATCACCTAGTTTAAAGTTGATGCAACCTTACTGACGTCAATGGAATTACACAGATTTACACAGTGGGAAATCTGGCCCTTTGTGCAGACCTGGTGCTGGAAAACCAGGTGTCTTTGGAGTCACATATGGAATCAAACTCATACCTATGCTGAACAGAGATAATGGCATTGTCAATTATGTAACGAACCCTGTCCATTGGTTTGTGTCAATTTGAGTAAACCTTTTCCATTAATTACATCCCTACAAAGAAATTGGTGCCTTTTCTGCACTTGGCAGTCTGTAATTTACCCCATATATCAGTCTCTGAAATGGGCTTTTATTAAAGAGAGACCCATTCTGATTATAAAGTTATTTCACAGTTTTTTTATTGCATTTGCTACTTGAAAAGCATCTGCAATGCTTTTCAAGGAAAGGCAAATAAAAACCCAAGGCTGGTCTTAATCTCATTCTGTGCAGGGAGCTGGTTCTAACGAAAGGTGTTATTGTCAGCAAGCTTGACTTTTAATGGATTAGCAGTTAATTCTTTTCTTCTATTTTGTCTTGCAGATATTGAACTTCAGGAGACGGGGAGGAATGGAAGAAAAATAAAATTAACCAGGTAAGATTAAGTGCACAAGTTAAAGTTATTCCACCAACATGTTTCTGTAGAAACTTGGTAGCAAAGCCAAATTCCAAATGAAAAGCCTGACAAGGGAATAAAATCAGGTGTCAGAGTTTGCAGAACACACGCTGCTACCTCAAAAGCAAAGGTTGCGCAGCTCTGTAGGCATTTGCCGCTCAAAATGAATAATCGGCACCACTACGATCCTTCCAGCAACCAGGTGCGATATGACTCCAGGTCTGGGTGTGCTGGTTAGAGGCAGCAATATAATTTATTTCCTTGTAATTTTTCATGTTTTTCAGAATTGTCCTTAGTTAAATGTGTGTGAAATTATAATTGCTAGAAAACGGCGGTCTGAAAAAGCTTTTGAACCCTTCCAGATGATGTGTTTGGCCCTAGGACTCAACCAGAGGAAAAACTTCCCCTCTGTAGACTGTCAGGTGTTATACAGAGGTATTGCCCCCTCTCCCCTGCCCTGGAGGAAAAGGAGGACTTAGAGGTACTTGTTGGTTTTTTTTTTTCCTGGTGGTGTAACAAGGAAGAGCAAAGCATGAACAATTTGGCACAAAGCATACCAAAGTCACGCAAGATGTGCTAGGAGGTACGTGCATCTTTCCTGCTGGCTCCCACAGACCCATGGCCCAGCATTCCCTGCACTGCCAACAGTGCGTGCGGAGCCTGGGAACAGTTGTTGTGAAGTCCCTGAAAATCCAGCCGAATTTGGTTTAGCACCCAAAAGGAGCAAAGGACATTTCTGACAAGAAAGACAGGCAAAAGGGGCAGTGGAAATGAGGCTGCTCTCCTGGAGCTGGGTTGTTTCCTTGCTTCCTCCCCCAGCCCAGGCAATGCAGGTTCCTGGAAGCTGCAGGTGGAGGGAAGTGCTGCTGCACATAGCTGGGATGTCTCTGGGGAGGTGTGAGAAACCTGATAGTTTCTGTTTGCTGAAGCTACTTGTTTGGTCCCTCATGGCTGACAAGTTTCCGGGGATACTTATATCCCACCACCTGGGAAGGCTTCTCATCCCACTAGGGAAAAAAAAAAAACATGCAGAAAACCAATGTGATATTAAGCAGGACTTTTCACGCGGAGAGGATGGAGAGAAATCATATCTATAATTCCCCTACATCCCTGTAGCAGCTGTTGGTTTAGACAGGCTCACTCGTACCCCAAGAGCAATCCTGTAACAACAGATGTGGTTCTCAGCAGGGTTAACCACAGGCTTTGCAGCCTGTGCAGACCTCTGCTCTGCCGGGACGCTGCTGCCTGCTGCAGCTGAGCTAGTTAGTTTAAATCTCCCAGGAAAGTGAAACCCTTGGCTAGCCATGGCTAACCCTCAGTTCCCTCTCTTCCCTGGCTCACTGGGAGTAGCCAATGCAATTAAAAACCCATTTTCTATGTATTTCTATGTATTGCAGAAACATTGAGTGTTGAACACAGCGAACACAGTGTACAGGCAATGCGACGTCCATCTGCCAGACTGTAAGAGAAAAAGCTCTTGCAGGTATTTTCTCAGTTGCCAGCAGACCCCTTGACCTCTGTCTCTCACATATCTCTATTCATTTCTTCCTTGCTCCAGTGTTCAGGAAATGAAGATACAGGTCTCACCCTGGCACCAGGGCTGCTGCTGGTGTGTGGTTTTGCCTGATACATTTGGATGCTGCTGAGTTGGTACCTGGTTAAAGGAGCATCAAGGAGTGCAGCTAGGGCAGGGGATGGGGTTTTCCACCCAGGGCAAGAGGATGTCAAAGGGGTTTTTTTTTGCAGAGAAAGGGACATGGCATAAAGCATTTGTCCTGCTCCTTACTTAAGTCTGGCTCCCACCTGCCTACCCCTGAGCTGTTTTCTGGAGCTGCAGGTGGAGTTTCTGTTGTGGTACAGAAATCATAGCATTTACAAATTAGAAATTACTCAGTCTGCCACTTCACAACCTAAACTGTGACCAGGGTAGAAAGGCAAAGTACTCTGAATCACTGCTGTTTGCTTTGTGTCCAGCCAGTTTGTCCGTCAATACTTCGAACAAGCAGCTTTCAATTCCTGGACTGGAAATACCAGTCCTTCCCCCTGCAAATGCTGAAGGGTTTTTTCCTTTTCCCTCCAAGGCTTCTCCTGGACAGGATTTTTAAAAGTGGCATTAAATTTTGTTGGCCAGGGAAGGCACCTGTCCCAGGGCAGTTATCTTTAGTGGCAGAGCTGACATCCAATACGGTAGCCCAAGTTATAAAATTTGGCCAGCATCATCTCGCTGTGAGTTATGTTTTGCTTCAGCATGATTAACTGTAGTTAGAAAATGAGCTTTGAGGGCAGGTAAACAGGAGAGCAGAAGGGTTGCTTGGAAGCATAAATCACAGAAAAATTAAATGGGAAAGTACACCCAAATTGGTACTTGTTTGCTCAAAGCAGTTTAAATTAAGGGGACTATCCCTTCTCAAGAAAGACAGTTCATAATTTCCTCAAATGAGGCCTAAACCAGCAAAGACCTAAAGCAACACTATATAAGCTCAAAGCATTACCAACATGGGGAAAGGACAGCAGAACACTTCCTGGCTCCCTCTTTGGTTTCTCCATGGAAGTGGTGATACGAGGAAGGATCGTGGCCATGAAACAAATGAGTTTAGGAGGCCACCTCAGCAGGGAGGTCACAGCTGGACACCTCCATCTCCCCAGCTTCTCCATCTCAGCCTCATGGCAGCATCAGAAAGGAGAATTTTCTTTCTTATCTTGAAGACGGTTTGGTCTTTTAGTGTCCTTGCTGATGCTGACAACTAACTGGAGGGCAAGAAAGCCCATCCTTAAATTGAGATTTTTGAGATTTGCAATATCCTTCTGAACTGATGGGGAAAGGGAGCTGCATTTCTTTTTCCTCAAATTTAAGTGAAAATACAGAGGAAAATTCAGTAGATATAAAAAAAAATTAAAGCCATTTCTCCTGCAATCCAAGTCTCCTAGAAATACATGTAATGTTTTCATCTCCCTTTGCCTATGAGAAAGCTTCAGCTGGGATATTCAAGACCATATGTATATTTTTCTGTGGTAACACATGGAGGTTTCCATCCCAAAGCAAGCTCCTGTTGGGCTGGGCGCTGCACAAAGAGAGCCTGTGCCCAAAGCCATGATAATCCAAGCGTCTGGGAGCAACAAGGAGTCATCGTACTTACATCTAGCCCTGAGATTTTCCCATTAGTGGTAACAGGCATAATTTTTTGCTTGCGATGAAACCCTAAGTAATAGCATTGCATGCTACTAGATGCCTGGGTTTGCTCAAGGAAATGGTTATTTATTCACCTGTAAAACAAATAAGTATTTTCTCTGGGTTGAAGTGTATGCTAGGAACATGCCTCTCTACGTCTCCCTAAAGCTATATCTCATCTTCCAGATATGATTCAACATTTCCCTAAGTGTGTTGGCAGCACTCAGCTTGAAAGGTGATACTGTACCAGGCTTTCCAGTCCTTCACCTAACCAGCGTCATTCACATCCCTTCACCACCATCAGGGCTCCGAATAATGTTCACTGCTGAATGCTCACATAATTTTTCATTAGCCACTTCTGTTGGCTTCATGTCCTTTTTGTACACATAACCGATATGCATTAACAGTTTCCAGGAGGTCCATTAGGATTTTCTCCCCAGTCTCTCTGGCAAATACGATAGCAGTATCACAGGCTCAGATTTAGTTAACCCCTCCATATGCCAAGCATCTCTCCTCCACTGCTATCCGTACTTCCTTTTGCTTACCCTGCTGAGATTCATTTTCCGTAATTATTAGTAGGGGAACTAAAAAAGGGGTGTTTTTTTCTTCCTGAATACTGCAAAATGAAAATGCAGTTTGGAGGCATGCTTTAATTAGGCAGTTTTATATAAAATCCGCTATTGCATCTTTGTATAGAACCTGCTCAAAGAAAACGAGAAAGAATGCTGGTTTACTCTGTTTTAGTTCTAAGTTTTTCACTGGCTTTACCAATTGGTAGATTAATTGAAGTGATGCTAAACTAGGCATGAACTTAGCCTGTAAGATTTTAATATTAAAAATTAATCAAATTATTCCAAGAAAGCAACTCATCAAAAACTGCCCAGGAAGACAGAGTTATATCATTAGGCAGGGATAGGCAGGGTTTGTTTTCCTGATACTTCAGTCCAGTCAGGGTTTAAGACTGAAGTATCCAGCATGTCTGACTAAACCAGACCAAACTCCTCCAGCAGCTGGTTATTAGCTAAGTTTGAAAGAGTAGTAGTTGGGATCACTTTGCACCGTGCTGTTTCAGGCCGAGATGTCACAGCACGCAGTGCGCTCGCCACAGTGACAGCCACACCAAAGCCGGCGTCAAAAAAATCCTTCAGTGTTTACCTTGAAAATGCTCCAACGCGTCGATTTGTGTTGCCTCCTATTTCAAGGCTGGGGGAGATGTGATCCAACTGCTGTGCCTCAGGCTTGTGAAATATTATATGGTGAAGCTAAACGCATGTTTATTTTAACGATAATAGCGTTACATGAGGGGAACCCCTGATGGACTTGTTCAGCATTCTGTAGTGGCTGTAGCTACAGAGCAAGCGAAGAGCAGAGCCGTGCCCAGGCTCAGTGCTCAGCACAGGCTTAGCTACATTTACGGGTGAGGAACTGAAACTGCACCGGCTTATACCAGCAAGACCGTGTCCTGTTTTCCACTCCCAGCCACATCCTCTCCAGCACCTTGTCCATGATGCCAGAGTTTTCCATTCAGTTTGCTCAAGTTACAAATTACAAACTCGGTTCTGGGTTCTTCGCTATCGTCAGTCTGGCTCAGCCCAAGCATATGCAGAGAGATGCTCATTCAGCTCCACATCTCAGCTTGGGATTTCAAACTCACCCACAGTTCATGGCTTTCCAACACTTTGACTGAGTTTGGACTCCTCTCTTATTTTCATTACTTAACTCAAGCATTTACCAGCTTACAGCTGAAACTCAGAGTCAGCCTCACAAGTCACCCCACGTTATTTTTGACTCAACCAACCTATGAGAGGAGTTTTTAAATCCTATCTGGAGAGAGGCAAACTTCCAAAAGAAGTGGAGGTCAGATTTGATGTGGAGAACATCCAAAAAACTTGGGCATCTCGCCAGAGTTTATCTAGACCAAACAAAACTGGCCTCTAACCTGGAAAGTGAACAAGTGATCCCAAGATGCCAGCTGGATTAGGAGCAAGAATACTTTCTTGGGTAGTAAGTCTCAGGCTTGTAGATTTGGTCTAAGTCAGCAGCCATGAGCCCAAAGGTGATCATTTTATCACTTCATAAAAAATTTGGTGTGAGCCAAAGCTCTGAACACAGGTGAGATTTCATCATTTCCTTGAACTGAAAAAATTAGAAGGACACACTTGTTCCCCTGAGCTGACCTCCTGAGGGCCAGGGGAGACTGGATCCAGCTCTGGGCACCAAGTGCCACGGGTGATGTTGGGTGCAGTGGTGGCTGAGAAGGGGAAGGCTAGGCTGCAAAACAGCTGCTGAAGAAAGGGCAGAGACTTGGGTTTGTGCAAGGTAGGAAGAGGAAAGGCAAGGTGCAAGGGAGCAGCTGGGGGCACATGGTGGTGACATCTCTGACAGCCGTCCTCCAATCTGTAGAGGGGACCGTAAAGAGGGAGATGGCTGTTTCTTTTCTTTGTCCCTGGGGAAAAAAAGAAGTCATTGACCTAAGTCATAGTAGATAGGTAATGGGGAAATGACACAAGTTAAATATTTGGAATAATCTGCCCAGGGAAGCTGTGGGTTCCCTTTCAGTGAGTAGTTAAAGAAAGCCCTTCCAAAAAGGACACAGCTTTGTCCTGCAGCCAGGGCAATGTTGAGCTTTCTGCTCTCCAGCCCAGCCCAGAAGACACAGAACAAAATGGTGAGGTTTCCTTCTCCTAGAGGCCAAGGCAAGAGCAGACTACCACACCTGTTCAGGTGGGAACAAGCCTTTTTTTTCCCGCCCAGACCTCATTCAGTTTGCTTGTCTTTATTATTTAACGTACAGGCAAGGGACTTTGGCATCTGTTCTACCAGGAAGCAAAAAGGGAAGAAGATCTTTTTCTGAACTGAAGTTGCATCTTTTACCAATCCCTTCTATTTGCATCCTTCCTTCCTTGGAGAGACTAAAGTTGGCGAGTGGGACCATAGGCATCTGCAAATTATTTGTTTATAAACTGGGCTGTAGATATTTTTGTTGCTAGAAACTGCCACTTATTGTTCTAAGCTCACCTTGCCCCCAACCAAGGACTGTTACATGAATAATACAACCAGGCTGTTACAGCACTGCAAATGGGACAGGATCGGAGGCTGCAATAAGAGTGTAATCTAAGTTAAAATACTGGATCTGTCTGTTTATGGATCTAATAAATTATGTTGGAATTGTGTGGTTATAAATCCAGGCTGTCCAGTAAACCCAACAACTAATTTGTCAGTCGCTCGTCTAGCAATCTGACTCTCGGTTGCAATCGCTCACCATGCAGATAACAAGGTGCCTTACAAATCTCCTGGTTAAATGTCATTTGTTTCAGTGCCATAACATGCTACGGATCATTGCTCACACAGAGTAACCCAATTATATTAACCTGCGCAGCAATACGGTGTAATGACATGACATTAATGCGAACACTGCGGAGGTTTCCAACAATTTGGTCTTTCCTCCAAAGGGTTTTTTCTCCTTGAGCATCTTTCTCCTTCTTTGCTCCCTCCCCCAAAGCTTAGAGGCAAAGCAACGTATCTGCCCAAACACATCTAAAATAATAATTTCCCAAATAAAAGAAGCTTGTTCACAGCTTGGAAAGCAGGATTGAGCCATATTACTTCTTGGAATCTCTCCAAATGAGAAGTATCACTGTTCCTTAGGCTCCGACTTCTCTTTGGCATTTTTATAGGAATACCTTTTAAATATCGTCCCTTACATTTTGTCAGTGTTGATCATGGGACCCTACAGTAGTGGGGAAAGCAGCACTTTTAAAACACACATGGGGAAGAAACCCAAGTCTACTGAAAGATGAAGCTGTAACTATTTTCCAGCATCAGAAAGAAAGCTGGCTAAGTATGCTGGCAAGTCGCTTGGCTGATTCACCTTCTGTTTGCATTGCTGCGATAGGCACTGAGTAAAAAAGCAGACACAGCAAGATAAATTTGATAAAATCGTGTCATTCAGGCACTTAGGCATAAAAGTAGAGAAGGAGCTTATTTTATAATAATGAACAGGGTGTTGAGGTATCTTTAATAAAAGGCAAATGAATTTTAAAGTATTGCTGAAAATTTCCTTTATTCTTATTTCTGAGAGAAAAATAGAAGACTAGTGCCTAGTTTCATTGGCTATCACTGAAAAAAATCTCTAGAGTGCTGTAAAGAGGGTGCAAGAGGGTAACCAGACAGCTCAGAGAGGGATGCTGGTCCGATGGAAAGATGTGAAGGATTTATAACTCTGTCTCGTGGTGGTAGATGTTTTCCATCACTACAGTGACGGGGGGATATGGGACAGATTCGGATGCTTTGGTGATCCTTCACTCTCTGGCTGGTTTGCTGGTGAAGGTGACACCACAAGTGGAGTAATGTGCCCACAGTCTGTAGGCAGAATATGCCCCTATGGCTTTTTTCGGCTTCTGCAGAGAAGGCAAGTAACCCTATCGTAAGCATCCGGCTAAACTTGCTGATATCAGCTAAACTGAGCTTCTTCCTCCAGGAAGAGTTTTAGTAAGTAAAGAAATAAAGAGGCTCATCTATGACAAATCTTACCTGACACAAACATATTTTGATCAGCCTGACAGAATCTGTAACAGGCGCATCTAAATATTATGAAGAAATATGTGGTGATCAGCTCCAAATACACGGCCTGTAATGTATACTTGCTAAATTCTTTCCATTGTGCTGTTAAATGCATCCAGCTGTCCATACGTTAAAGTTAAATATACTGTACTATAAAACTGAACTGAGAGTGGAAACTATTAAAATAAACCCAGCTATTTCCCTGTTCCCCCTCTCCCTCCCAATCAAGTATATTTTAGTTGGGGAAGGAGGAGAGTTAAAACAACAATTATTTGATATGGTGCATGGCAATGTTAGGGGAAGAGGGGATCGAGAGCAGCAGGGAATGGGAGAAACCCCAATCTGATGAGCAAGGAGAAATGGGGGTAAATGTTCTGGATGACCTCAGGGAGGGGAAAAGGATCCTTCTTGCAAGGAGCAAGCAAAACCCTGCCTGGCTGGGTTTGCCCATGAAAAAGATGTATGGGAAAAGTCAGGGAGAGGGTGATGTTGTCATGGATGAAGGGGGAGCCATGATAATCTCTCTCATAAAGGAACAAAGCATCTTTTTTCATTGAAAAGAGTTTTGGGGTCCATCGGTTGCAAAGTGTGTCCTAACAACTGATGTTGTTTGGTTTCTTGTTTATCGCTGTTTCATCATTAACTGCTATGGAAAAAGCAGACATACAACAGCAATAAAAATGTAAACAGGAATGATTTGCAGTTCTTATGGGCAGTGCAGGTTCATGTCTCCTGTCCTAGAATTAGAATATCAAACTGAAAATTATTTTATCCAGGGCTGGAGCAAGAGGGATATGACAGAAAAGCAATAGCCTGTGAGAAAATAGCTTTTTCTAACTAACTTTCATTCCATTTTTCTAAGGAAGTGAGGCTTGTCTTGTCTGTCTGTCTGACATGCAATTTCCATAATTTTTTTGTTCTGTTTTTTAAATCAGCAAAAGACAGACACCAAACACAGTGCTCCTGCTCAAGGAAAGGTAATTACAGCTCAGTCCTTATCTATTTTGGGAGGTAGCAGCCAGGTGACCTGTTGGGCCACTTGCCCAGCCAAAGAGGCAAAAGAGGCAAGAAGGCTGGCTTCAGTGTAGATCAGGCCAAAAGCTAATATATTGCATTTTATTTTGTCTCTGTTTGGCTTAAAGCAGTGCCCGTACAGAGCAGGGAAATATCTCCCGGTCACTCTGTTACTGCAGGGGTGCGGAGGTCCCCCAGCCTGTGGAGGTCCCTGGCAGCCAGAGGATGAGCCTTGTTCCCCAGATCAACCCCCCTATTCCCAAGCACTCCATTGGACACTCCATTGGACTTCATTTCGTGGTAAATTTGCCAGATGTTTAATTATGCAAAATACACAAGAAAACAAATCGGGAGAGCAGAGAAGGGAAATGTGGTGGTGAGCAGCAACGTGAACTGGTGGCAAAGCCCTTATAGCATTTTTCCCCTTCCCGTATGTGAGTACATATTTAGCCTAAATCATTGCCCAGGTCAGGTGAAGATTCATATTTAAAGACCCTGGCCAAACAAGTGCAAATCAGTTTTGTCCTCCAGAACCTATCGTCAAGTAGCAAATGTTACAATTTTTAAAAAACAAAAAAAAGAAGCTGTTTCAACATCACTTTTTCAACACACCAGATGCTGCTCTGTGATGCGTTTGAGATTTATACCACTGTAGTGCGATGCAAACGCTGGCTGCATCACACCTGTACAGTGTGTCGGGTGCAGGGAGAGTATCAGTACACCATCAGCCAAAGCATTTACTCCTTGTTAGGGCTAGAAACCAGGCTTCATATGCCCCATTTAACTGAACTTTGCAGACCAAAAAGACATAAAAATCAGAGGCGGGAGTGGAGTTTTGCTCTGTTCTCATAGAATCACTTGGAAATTTCTTTTTGTTTCCTTTTGTTTTGGTCACAAAATTCTAGAGGTTTTTTTCTAAACACGAACTTTTGCCAAAAAAATCCTATCTATAAGCAACCATATGTATCATGAGAACATCCACTTCAGCAGCTATTTTCATATCATAAATAGACCACGGTTAAAGGCAATGGTCTTCACTTTGAAGGAACATGAAAATAATGTCTGGGTTGGCTGTTGGTAGGAAAAGAAGCTGTAGGTTTAAAATTGAACAAGGAAGATTTAGATGAAACACAAAGAGGAAGAACTGAGCACTTTGTACAGTGCAGTCGGGTTCAAATCTTTGCTGGTTATTCATGCACAAAGTGCGTGTGATCCTGTCTCCGGCTCTGTTGATGTTTATCAACAGCAAGGTGTTTTTCCAGTACTGAGAAGCAATCCACTTATTCCCCAATTATTTAATGCTGTGCAACTATCTTGTTGCTGTTTGTTCTCTTGACAGCTCAGGCAGCAGGAACACAACATATCTGAACCCTTAAGTATGTCTGCATGGAGGCTCGCTATCGAATACTGCAAAGGTCAGGGCCTCCGAAGGTGTCAGTGACAAAGAGGAGACTGTGAGGAAACTTTCTGGGGTGAGGAGAGTGGTGGATAAATCAGCTGCCTGTATGGATGAATGTAGGGGCACAGAAAGCTGCTCGGTTGTTGAGATTTTGCCAAAAAAGAAGAGAAGGTGGAGGGAGATGTTTCTGATACGAGATGTCCAGCATATATCTTTGGCACTTTACTTTGGCATTTTTTAAAATAGATGTTCCTCTGTCACACTTACACATTTAGGATGCACAGGAATAGCAAAATCAAGTCATGTTAAATTGTCCTAGGATCACACCAGCAATAGCTGTTGTAGCGCCGATGGCCTCAAATCCTTCTCTCATGTCATACACTTGAGATGGGAGTGCAGCGTGCTATCTGCCAAGCGTCAGCTTCCAGGAGTATTTGGTATCAGCCTACAACTATCAAAAGGCAAATTAAAGGTGAACGAGAGTAATCTGTGCAGTGGAGAGTGTAAATGTGTGAGACAAGAGGGTTTTGATGCCAATCCAAGTTGCTTCCTCTCTCTCCTTCCTCCCTGGTTTAAATAGAAAAAAAAATAAAGCTTTTCAATAACATTTCTATGCTACCTTACAATCAGCTCTAATTTTTCCTCCTCTTGTCCACATATTCCCCTGTCAATTTTATTTGATTTTTTTTTTTCAGGAGTCACCTCTTTTTCAAAATAAGCAAATGCACTTTGCATTTCCATGGCTGGTTTTGATCCAAAGATTTCCAACAACTTCATAGATGGGCTTTCAGCACATTACAGGGATGAGAAATGTCCTTTTATAACCCAAGACCCCTGTGTCCTAGGAGAACCATCACAACCTTCCACCCTGGGCAGCCGCTTATGGTTGTGAACAGAGAACTTAACTTCCTGGCTTTGAAGCATTTTACTCTTGGCTTGCACAGCGGAGCTGAGGATTGAGGAACCAGGTCTTCTGCAGTGCAGAGATATGAAAAGATGTGCCCTCACTGTGCAGCAGCTCAGTGGCAGCCTGGAGGAGCCCCCAGCTCCTCCGCAACCGCTCTCTCTTCTGCCCTGCTGGGAAATGTCCCCTTTTTATTTCCCATCCGTCCGTGTCAGATGTAGGAAGGACAAAACAGTGCCCATGCTGTCCCTGTGAGGCTGGGGTTTTCAGAGGTGTATGAAGAAGTTTGGTGACTGATTCCCACTGAAAATATGTTGCAAATGGACACTTAATGCTCTGTGGCTCTGCTGACAGCTTCATACCTTGCTGGGTTAATGGCCTGAGATCCTTTCACTTCCCAGGCTCGATGCAATTGTTTTATAAAAGCTGCATAGCCCACCCCATGACGATCTTTCACCAGCTTTAAAATCCTTTTTGGTTTAGGTCTTGCAGCATTTGCTAGTCTTAAGTAATTTGGCAGAGTGAGGATTGTTGGCCTTTGCTCAGCCAGCAGGTAAATAAAAGCCCGGCTCCCTTTTCTTCTGCTAAGAGTAAAGTGATGTATTGACAAAGGGCATGATGCATATGCACCTCCATTCATCCCTCCTGTTACTCATTTCCGTGGAAAAGTGAGGATGCCCCCATTCAATTACCTCCGCTGAGGACGCGACCTGTCGCGAGGTGTGCGGTTAAATGGCAGAACAGAGCACGGCATGAGAAGTGGCAGGCGGACCATGTGCCATTTACATCAAACTCACGAGTGTTTTAGAAAGGCACATAATGAAGAAAACACTGTCTTTTCCCAGGCCTGCTGCTGCCCTTCGGATGACCTTGGAACAAACATACGCTTATTCCTATTCCTATTCCTATACAAATATCTGTATGTCCTGTTTCTCTTCCCATTCCCTCCATTGCGTAACTGGCAATTTACAGGGTGAATTTCTGTAATTTAAAAAGCAACGTGGGGACAGAGGCAAAGCTGCTGGGTGATATTTGCAGATGGTTGTAGTAAAGCCCTGCAGACTTTCTGCCCATTTGTAACCAAACACTTTCATACTAGATTTTCGGGGAGCCCACATAACGGCTGCAAGCAGCCTAAGATACCCCACATCTACCCCACTGAACACCTTGGCTGACTGAGATGGGTTACTTGCAAAATGGGGGGGGCGGGTTGCTCTTGCTGGAGGTCAACATCTGTAAGGAGATAAAATCTCTGATGTACTTAACTCTGCAGGCAGACTGCCACTGCCTACTGACAAAGCATTTCTAGAGAAGATTAAGGTTTTGCTACTCTTTAATTAGGGAACCAGGGGGAATTAGAGGTGTGACTGCATCCAGGAGCTTTATAAGGGAGCCCTGGCTTGTCTTTAATGCAGGAGCCATAATAGCCATTTCACAGGATTTTGTCCTGAATGTAGATTCAGAAGTTAGTCCCAAAACAACAATTAAAGATCTGTTAATGACAACAGATAAATTGAGAGATAGAGAGATGTGTATAGGCTGGTTTTTCCTGCAATGGTACTATCCAGAGAGAACTTTTCCCTTCCATAAATATTTGTCTTATACTCCAGGCCCACTGGACAACTCCCCAGCCAGTATCTGGCTGATTTGCTGCCCTGACTTCAGCACAGCTATGCTGACTGCCACCAGTGCAAGATGAGGCTGTTAGCAGAGCACACTCAGCAGCTTCTCAGTTCCTGGGTATTCAAATGCTCTAAGCAACTATCAAAACCAGTGGTTTATAGCTGTCTTGTGTCTGAATTTCAAACCCATTTCTATCCCATATAAAGTCACTCTTCTGTCTTTTAAACAGTAAGTCACCTCTGCAAAGCCCCGTTCTTTCTCCATGTGAGGGGATCAAGAGGGAAGGAAGGAAGATGCTGCCACTTCAGGAAAAAGAAATCCCAAACTGATGCAATTGCCTGGGGTGCAGATTCCTGCTGTCCACCTACACAAGTCTCCTGCCCTTCACGGATTGATTTTATTTATCTATTTATTTTGTGGATATTTTTGCAAAAATCCAAAAGGAAACAAGCTACAAAAAGAAATGCTGTCACTGGGAAGTTAGTCATTAACAGCCAAGTGTCTTCCAGACAAGACAGAGATGCTGCAGCCTCTCAGAGTTTGCATGTCATTGTGTAAAGATGTTGTGATGTGACAGACAGAGGGATTTTAGACAGATCTTTTCCTTGCCTAGGGTCCCCTCTGCTTCTGTGGTGTTTATATGGGCTCACTGAGCTATATCAAGCTTTCACTATTAAATGTATAAAGTACTATCCACATGCATCACCCATCAAGAAAGATTAACTTCTCACTGCACAGCAGCACAGAAATACTCCCAGGGCAAAGAAGGAGTGCCCAGACAGAAATCTGGCTTTTTCTTCCCCCCAGTTCTCTCATTAAAACTGTAGGTGGCTGATGGAAATGGCTTACCTAGCACAGAGATGAAGGGCCAAGAGCTAATTTGCTGCAGGAATTGACTCTGTTGTGGTTCTAGATAGAACAGTGATTTGGCAGCACCTTAAAAGTGCTTAAACCGCTTCGACTGAATCAAGTCTGAGTCCAGAATTAGATTAAAAACATAACCAATCTGGAATTTAAGGTCAATTATTTTGTACTGTAGCTGTCCCTGAAGGGATAAGCAAAGTATCCCATCTCTTTCCCCTCTAAATTCTTGTCAGAGCCAGTCAGAATCTCACACTCCTGTTTAACAGCCAGGGAGGTCAGGATTTCCCCTGGGACCTGGATTTCAGCTGTAACCAGGTTCGCCACTGTTGTCCTTGAGGATACAAGTCAGTTAGCCCCAGGTCCACAGCAGGGTTTGGTGTCCATCCCTGTGCCACCTGGGGGAGAGCTGGGCCTCCCAGTCGCACCGTGGACCTGTCTCACAACATCCCTGCCGTCCCCCACTGACTGCGCTGGGTGCATTAATCGGGTGGCTCCGGCAGGGCTGGTGGGAAGAGGTTCCCATGTTTCTTCTCACGGGCCATCACCCCTGTGCACAAGTCCTCACTCAACAGCATTTTTTCCCGTCTGTGTTTTAACAGCAGTGGGTACAGAGGAAGATGGTCTGGTGAGTGTCGCTGCTCTGCTCGAGGCAGTGCTCACGCTGCGTTACACTGGGCAGCACGCTGCCTTCTTGTTTTAAATAAGTCAGCCAGGACCAATGAAGTGAAAGCACCAAAAACAGTCTGGAGAGGACAGATTGGCACAGCTGACTGTTGAGAGTACTCCAGGAGAAGCCAGCAGTGTCCTCTTTAGAAACACAAGCCAAGCTTGCAGCAGCATCAAAGCCAGGAGAGAGGGTGCTGGCTCCAGCTCTGGCTGAGAAGTGATCTGGCTTTAGCGATTCTGGTGTGCAAAGAAGCGACTGCTGAGATCTGCGTGGCTTCAGCAGACGCAAGCAAGGAGAATGCACTCACAGTGCAAAGCTGGTTTGCTGTCTCTGGGCCTACACCGCTCAGAGGGGCCAAGTAACAGGCTTAGGGATGTTTTTCTCAGCGCAAGATCCATGGTTGTACCTCGTGTGTATCTCAGCTAATCTAATCACAGCATGTTAATGAGACTAGTCCTAAAAGAGTAACCAGTAATCAATACCAGAATGCATTAATATTATGTACCACGGACCTAACACCCCTATGTTACAGGCTTGTTTTCATTTTTCATTACCTTTTTCTTTTCTTGTACAGAACACCCAAGTGGAACAACTAACCTCACTTTAAAACTCTAGCAACATTTAAAAAAAAACCCTTTTGGTGATATTTTAGTGATGATTCACTGCAAGTATCCATTAAAACAATTTAACATGTGGCATTTCAGAGCAGAGCTAGAAGACAAGACACCTGAGTTCAAAGACCGAGCTGTTGCTGTACTGCTGCTTCCACAATTAGTGTGTTTCTTTCCGCAAGCAATGCGTGATAGAAGCACTTTTCCAAAGAGAAGGCAAAGCATTTTGGACCGACAGGAGGTGCAGAGGGAGGGGAGGATGCAGGGAAAGTTCACTGTTTGATGCCCTTAATCCTATTATCTGTAGAAGCATCACAAAGCAGGAGTGCAGGAACTCCTGAAACAGGAACAGGAGAAAAGACTATTTTCTTCATGCCTTTCCTCAAAAGTTAAACCAATCTTTTTTCTGTGTTATTGTGTTGAGACCTGCTTATGCAGAGAACCCGAATTGCCTGACAGTGATGACAAGCTTAGATACATCACTCGTGTGCCATAGAGGTGGACGCACAAAACTTTGCTCCCGGTCTCAGAGAGATTGATGAGCCCCAGATACCAGGACTACTGTGCAAAGAAGGGGTCTAGATCATGCTTTTTCTGTAGTTTGCATCTAATATTTATTATTTTCAGAATAATTGCATACTTAACACTGTTCAGCCTGGGAAACATGGAACACCTTGGCCCTAAAAACTACTTCTGTACTTTACCAGAGGGAAGAGCTCTTCTTTTGTTCACCCTTTTGTACTCCACCTCAGGCAGAACAAGTTCCTCAGACATGATTGCAATCTGTTGGTACAAATACAATGCTGAAAGTTAAAATGTGCTTGACGGGGTAAAGAGAGCCTATTTCACTAGATTTATAATTTTAGCTGAACACTTCTGGTATACCAAATCGTCCAACCTGCAACGTGAAGACTCGCTGTAAGACGCTAACAACCAATGCGAATGAGCTTGATGTGACTGGTTCTGGATGCAAACACAGAAACAGTGTAATTAGCTGCTTTGCTTCAGCCACATAGAAAAATCCCCCACCAAAAAAACAGCTACCACCAAACTTGACTCTTTTTTTTTTTCAAAGAAAAAGGCAATTTTTCACATTTTAATAGCTTTCATTCCATGTCTTAATAAATGCGTGTTTGTTGATTTGTGTAAGCATGATGTAGGATTCTGCAAATGAATGTAATCTGCAGCAAGGGGATAGCTAACCACTAGCTAACACTTTTGAATAATGAATCCCTACTGTGTCAGATGGACGCTATTCATAATAATTCCTTGCTTTTCTCATTTTGTCGTGTACAGTAGCGATTAATCAATTTGCAGTGTTATGTCACCCGCAACAAATTGCTAGCACCAAGACAAATTTATTGCTTTATGATAAAAGAACTTGTTTAGGTAGAAATAAATTAAATTTGGGGGTTGTTATTTGAGTTTGATGTTTACATATATGACCCACGCTGCACAGGCCAGCAGAGGTAAGGGTATCCAATTATTACGCTGGTGTTTTGAGGATAGTTCAAAGAGATGCAAAAGCAAATGGTATGTTTGTACAGCTAACTAGTCCTTGAAGAGCGTGAGTCCTCCTGGGAACTCTCCGTGCCATGAATGAGGCTCTTCAGAAGAATTTGGGAGGATTATCAGGGAACAGAGTTGTGCGTTCTGTGTTTCTTCCATTTTAACATGTTTGATGCACTTTGTTCTGGGGGGATCTAGAGAAGCATCTCCCAGGGCGCTGACAAGTAACTTTCACAGCTCTTCTTCTGAAGATTGTGTTGCTTTGTGCAAAGGGACTGAGCAGAAAGAGCTTTGCAGGAAAGAGGCTGGGAGGTCCGTCTGCCAGGCTGTACGGCCCTGCCACCTCTCTCGGCAGGTGATGCAAACATGTTTGATGAACCGCTCAGTCATGAGCACAGCAGCCAAGGGTTCATTGCTGGAAACCAAGCGCTGCTTGTCTGCTCTTGTTCCTGCAGCTGGCTGCAGCCTTTGGGGTTGCTTCCCAAGCAATGCCGAGCAATCCCAAGGTGCTCAGCGGAGAGGGACAGCCTTGAGGGTGCAAAAGCTGATTAACTTCTAGCAATAAGAATGCCCAATTTGCTGTTTATTTTATTTTATTTTATTTTATTTTATTTTATTTTATTTTATTTTATTTATTTATTTTTAGTTTCCTTCAACCTTTGATAGGCTCCAATCTCTCATTAGCTGCTCCTCCGTAAATCTTTTCTCATACTTTTTCCTTCCCACTGCTGCAGAAATCACTTTGACTCTTTCTCCCTGGGTTAAATGCTGCTGTTACTTCTCTTTCTTTGCTTGTTTCTTCTACTTTTCACTTTTTCTCATTTCTCGTATTCCTGACCAGGCATTTTCTGTAGGTCTGGATAATACCTCTCCCTTCTCTGCTACTCCCTACTAATGTCCTTGTCAGCCTTCCCCTGAATCATTGCTGTACCATCCCAAAAGATGTGAGCTGAGATTACCCCTGGCT